>NC_138379.1:9885158-9942252 GCF_054177405.1 Leptonychotes weddellii
AAATATATTCTGGAATATTATTTCATAAGGCGAAGAACATCCTGATCCGCACTTTGGTCAATGATAGAAAGATGAGACAGGAAGCTGTTAGCTGCTGGGCCTCAAGTCCAGAGTCACTCCAGACATCCAGAGACCGGATGGTAGATGGCCTATCTGACCCTGTGGGTGGGAGAGTGGAGCCCTACATGCTGCACCCTCAGCCTTCCTGTGGGACTTCCGAGCCCAGGGAGCAAGGGCTACCACTCCCACCTCCTCCATCCTCCACCCAGTGCAGGCTGGCTGCCCTTTTTCCTCTGTCCTGATCAACCTCACCACTTGGAGGCATTTCAGGGATTCTGATTTAGTAATCCAGGAACTTTGTCAATTCACCAAATAATCACAGAACCCATCTAGGACTTCAGGATGGGCAACTGGCCGATCATAGAGCGTTCTTTTTTTGAACTCTGTGTCTTTGTTTTTTCTTGGAAGTGTGGTCTTCCTCCAAGGTGACTTTCTGGGTATTTCACGGTGGCAGCTGCAGGCAATTAATTTTCTTTCGTGCATTTGCCAGATAAGCAAAGACTCAAGGTGGGGTGGGGGGGCCGGGGAGGGGGCGAACCTAGTGTGAAGGCTGAATCTAAAAGCTCAGGGGCCATTTGTGTTTGTTGGGGGTTGTTCTAAATATCCTGACATTACCTTATACAAGAATATATTTAAGAACTGAATTAACAAATACACGTGTCAGAAACAAGCTGACACTTCTGTGAGGTCGTCCTCATTAGCTCCTTTTTCGTGCCTGAGAATACGGTGGCTCACAGGACAGGAACTCACTCCAGGCCATGCTGCAGAAAGAGGCAAAACCGGGCATCTGTGAGACACCAAATCCTGTCTCCTGAACCAGGTATAAAGGTGCAAGAACCGCCGATGGGAGGCTCCTCGATCTTCTCTCCCACGTCCCTGGGTATTCAGCCTGTGACACGTTAATGCTCGTGTTCCACTCCCTCTTCTGTGAGGACTGGCTCAGTTGCCGTTTGCTGAGATCATGTGCCTATTCCTTCCTCCTCTAACCAAGGCTCCCTACAGAGAGCTTCATGGACCAAGAGTGCTCGAGAACCGTTGCTGATTGAAAGAACCAATCTGAAAGTTGTATTTTTTTAATCACCATATGCTAAACTTGCAGCCAGTACATCCTCAATGCTTATTGTCTGTTACTTTTCAAAATGTATTTTTTGGGGCACCTAGTGGCTTCACTAAGCATCCGACTCTTGATTTCAGCTCATGTCATGATCATAGGGTCACGAGATTGAGCCCCATGTCAGCCTCTGCACTCAGTGGGGAGTCTGCTTAAAGATTCTCTCCCTCTGCCCCTCCTCTCTCTGTCAAATAAATAAATCTTTAAAATAAAATAAAATAATAAAATGTATTTTTCAATGCCTTGTCAGTAAGGTGGCCATTCAGACAGTACAGTTCAGAAAATGTTAAGAATCTGATGGACACTGGGGAGGGTATGTGCTATGGTGAGAGCTGTGAATTGTGTAAGACTGATGAATCACAGACCTGTACCCCTGAAACAAATAATACATTATATGTTAATAAAAAAAGAAACGAAAAAGAAAATGTTATGAATCAAACAGGCCAGGCTCAACTTTCAGCTTCACGTCCCAGCAGTTTTATGATCTTGAATGATCCACTCACCCCCACACACACCCCCAGCCCTGGTTCTCTTCTCTGTGAAACGAGGATTTTCATATTTCCCACTTTAGAGTTTTTGTGGGGATTAGATGAGATAATGCATGTCAAACACTTAACGAGAAGTACATGCTCACAAAATGAAACGATGATGAGAAATCCAGGAACAGCCAGCAATTACTGCCCTTTTATTATGTGCCAGGTGCTCTGCTTACCTTCACAAGCACATCTCATCTACACCTCCCAGCAATCCCCAACGTTAACAAAATGCCCTGTGATGTTGTCAGCAGCCACCCAAGGAAATCAAGACCGACAGCAGGTCAATCACTCTTCACGTTGGGTGTTGCCTCAGGGAACCCATTATGATTACCAGATTATACTAATCACCACCGTCTAACTAAAAGGAGGAAGTTATTTTCAAGGCATGGATGGCCTCCTCCTTCTGGACCTAAGTAGCCAGTGGAATCTAATTAGGTAATGGGAAGCAGAGAAAGTCCTACTTTGGAGAAGTGGTGGGTTGCCATGCGGTAGGGTGGAAGGCTTTGTCCATTCTACTTAACAACGAGTCTCTGCCTCCCCTAAGCTGCCACATACTCTGTACCTCTAGTTAGACATTAATTAATTCTGCATATTTATTATATGCCGCCCTGTTACTGTGGCAAAGTAATGGGATTGTAAGGGTCAAAAAAATGACTCCTTTTCACAATTCATACACCTTGACTATTCCCCAAAACGAGGAGAATCCAAAATAGTCCCTGTATTACACATTCTCAGTCAAGTCCTCTTTGATTTGTTTGCTTCTTTGCTTTGGAAAACACACACTGACTAGAAGGAACAGAGAGGTCTCAGTCCAAGCAACAGAAGTCAAGTCTGTCAGGGGTTTTATCAAGACTAGTGATAAACCAGTGGAACTTCCCTTTCATGAAAGAAAAGAAAGGAGCAATCTCAGAGTTATACTGACCAATAAAAACTAGTATTCTTAGATAATAATCTCAAATCAATTAAGTACATTCGGGTTTTGCATCACTCAAAATTTGGTCAGGGAAACAAAAATCTCTCTAGTTATTTTAGCTGAAATAACAAGAGTGCAGGGATTCTTTCCTCCAGGATGGAAGAGCCAAGAAGCCAAACAGAGGATGGTGAGGCACTCTGGAAATTCCCAACAGCAGGGTCACCAGAGCCCAAGGGCCAGGCCCCCTGTGATGGGAGCCAGAGCATGGTGGAATGGCCCAGCAGAACCCTTGGAGGCCATAGAGGAGACATGTCTGGGGAGGAAAACCACGGCCTCTTCCCTCCTCCTCGGGTCTTCTGCCAGTGCTTCCCCAGGTCAGACACACCAGAGCCGGCGGGCAAGGGAACCTGGGAAATGAGTGCCCTGCAGTACGGAGCGGAGCCCAGAGAGGGCAGGGGACGGACCTGAGAGCAAACGGGCACGTGACGGGAGAGGGCAAGGCACTGCCCAGCTCACCGACTCACCCGAATATTCCACCTGAAGAAGGAACTAAAGAATCCTTAACCTGCTAGCTTTGACTCGATGCTGAGGTTTCCATGTTACATTCATTCCGAGGTTCTTAGTTTTAACAAAACTCAAGCCTCCGCAGAAATGCCTCTGCTTCCAGTTCCTCTAAGTAGGCATCGCTCCGCCCTGCGAGGCACCACAGCCCTGACACGCCCTGCACTCTCGCCTGTCCCTGCCCTGACTCAGGGACCTCTCTCCAGTTGCACCACCTCACAGCCGTCATTGGCCGAGCTCAGGGCGTCACTCGGTCTACGTCTGTTGACTGAGTAAATAAGTGAATACAAGTAACTTCGGGAGATAAGTAAGCTTCCTACACCAGTGGAACTGCCAAACAGTCTCACAGATTTCTTTCTTAAAACACCTCCCCCTGGGGCACCTGGGTGGCTCAGTTGGTTAGGCGACTGCCTTCAGCTCAAGTCATGATCCCGGGAGTCCCATGTCGGGCTCTTTGCTCCGTGGGGAGTCTGCTTCTCCCTCTGCCTCTACCCCCTCTTGTGCTCTCTCTCACTCTCTCTGTCTCTCTCTCTCAAATAAATAAATAAAATCTTTAAAAAAATAAAACCCTTCCCCCAACCCCGCAAAAAAAAAAAACACGAAAAACTTTATAATAGCATTTTCTGAAATGTCCTCATTCACCCTTGCTAATAGAAGTTACACGTCAGAAAGCGCTCTGTGAAAGAATAAATGCTCAGATAAGCAAGTTAAGCAGGTTTCTTTATTACGGGACATCTCAGAGCCTTTAATAAGTTCATGTATATTTTAATTCCCCATGGGACAAAAAGAGTATGAAGCGTTTTTTAAACATATTTGCTCACCATCCGTGACGAGCACTTTGATGCACCAAACAGCCATCCCCTGGCCCCTGCCCTTTCTTGTGAACAGAACTCTGATTTTGTTTGGGCAGCAATGTTGTCAGCCCCAGGCGATGAATCAGGATCAGCTCTATGTCAATCCTGGCAACGCTGTCCCTTTGCGAAGTACTCACTTCCCCGGTGTCCCTCCCAGCTGAGTGGCTGTGACCACGTGATCCACTGTTGGTCAATGGGCCACAAAGGGAAGTCAACTTGGAGGACTGGGGAGGTTTTCTCGCCTGATAAAAGGATCCGAGGACTTCTCTGCTTCCCCCTTTCTGACTTCTTGCGATGGTCACACACGCTGGTGTCATATGGAGCTGTGGCTCTGGAAGTCTTAAAACATGGCACCGATTCTTTAATGGTCCTCCCACTGAGAGGGGGTATCTATGCACTGATCTTGTGAACCTGGCAGGCCTGTGACTGCTCTGACATCAGAGTACAGAAGGGATGTGCCATATGTCTTCCAGAGCTGGAACCTTGCGTTGGAGCCCTGAGCTTCCACGTAACACCCCAATGATCCTGAGTTGGCCAGGCTAAGAAACCCAAGCCACAGAAACTAGTCTTGATAAAAGGTCAGGTAGAGGTGCTCCAACTGATGGTCTCTACGGAGATTGCCCCTAAGTCAACAGACGTTTGAATAAAGAAGTCTCTATAAGGTTCCAGTGTCCAGCTGTCCAAGTCCTCCCAACGAAGTCCCCAGAAATTGTGGAGCAAAAAATCACCCACCTCCACTGTTCCCTGCGCCTGAATTCCTAATCCACAGAATCTGTCGGCATTACAAAATGGTTGTTTTGACACCCTAACTGTTGGGGTGATTTGTCATATGGCAACAGGTAATCAGAACAGACTCTTATCTCCCAATCCCAAGGGAAAAGCCAAGAGGATCACAGAGATACTGACCTAGAACCCCACCTCCTCCAACCCACTGCACCACCCTCAATGCAGACTTCTTCACATGGGAAATGATTGCATACCTTGATTGCTTAAGCCACAGTTACTCAAAAGCACCCCTAGATGATACGCCATGCTGCTGCCAGGGTCCCAGATGCGGGTCAGAGTTCCCATCCTCTTTCCCACAGGCTACTGCACCAGCCAATTGGCTAGTCTTTCCATTGCTGGCCTTTCCCGCCCTCCACGAACTGCCACCAGAATGACTTTTCCTAAAACACACTCTGATCCCAGCATTTCCTTGCTTAACACCTTCAAAGGCTCCCCGTCACTTTGCAGCAGTTCATAACTGGAGAGGCAAAAGAATCATTCCAAAAATCTGAAAGTCTAAGCCATTCCAGGCCCTCTGAATGAGGCATGTGGATGGACAAAAGGCTCCCCAGGTGGGGCACCTGGATGGCTCAGTCAGTTAAGCGGCTGCCTTCGGCCCAGGTCATGATTCCAGGGTTCTGGGATCGAGCCCCACGTCGGGCTCCCTGCTGAGCGGGGAGCCTACTTCTCTCTCTCCCTCTACCTGCCGCTCCCCCTGCTTGTGCTCTCTCTCTTAAAAAAAAAAAAAAAAAAGGCTCCCCAGGTGATTCGGAGGGGCAGCTCTAGTTAAGAACCACTGGGGCCTTCTCTCACCTTCCTCTCTCCCCTGCTGTGCTCCCCTAGGACCTATTGACATTTGTATTATTGTGACTCACCAGATAAAGAGCCACCAGAGGGCAAAGGACCCTGTCACACAGAATGTTGTTAGCCCCTGCCCTTAACACACTGTGTGTAAGACAGTAAGCACATGTATATTCTGTTGAATGGACGAATGAATATAGAAGAATAAGCCCCTAATGTTTCTGCCTTCTAGGCAGGTCCACTTCCTTCGAAAATGTGTTCTCGCTGCCAACTGAGCAAACAGAGCAAAGAAAATACAAACAAGCACAAATTAGACAATAATCCGAGGTTTATCATCTACCAGCCCCTGGCTTAATCATCTCAGGCCTGGAGACCCAAGGGCCAATTTTTTTCTCTAACAGCTGAGAAGCTGGAGAGACCATTTGAGTTTTACAGTGCACTGCACATTTTGGAAAACGTCCTGGTCCCGTGACTTCACCTGCACCTTGCACGTACCTTTCTGACAGGGTTGTGATTCACACACTCGGTCCTCGACAAACAGCCGTGGGTGACCAGCTTGTTGCAACAAGTCCAAAAACAAGGTGTATCACAAGAGTGCCTATTTAGCTATATTCCTGCAGGATGCACTCGGTGTGTTCCCCAGCCACATATGGGGGGCCCCCCTCGTTTCCCCAAACCCCATTACCTGGCATGTGCTTTATCCCACTTTCAAGGCTATTTCCAGACCACATTCCCAAACACATCAGGAGTGGAACAGTGAGGACAGCTCAAACAGACTGAAGACATACTTACTGTATGTCAGGTGCTGTGCTAGGTACATCCACATACGTTCTCAGTTTATATTTATAAAACCCGGAAGGTAACACCACTGTTCCTGCTTTAGAGGAAGCTGGGGTTTAGGGTAGTGAAACAACTTCTCCAAAGTTATACCGCTGGTCAGGGCAGTGCTGAGATCCGGACCAGGACCCATGGGAGCCAGAGCCTGCGTGGCCACTTTCCACCATCCGTGGCCACCCTCACCCCCTCCTCCACCTCTGCCCCACTGCAGCATTACCCTCCCGGGGCCCCGTCAGATGGAAAGCAGGGGAGTGACATTTACCTAAGCCCACACGAGGCACTTTTTGAGCGTCAGCTCCTTTACTCCCCAACAAATCTGCGAGGTGACTATGTTGCTCCCCACTTCACAGACAAGCTCACAGAGACTGAGGGAAGTCAAGGAATGTGCCCGAGATCACACAGTCAGTAGCAGATAAGGAACTTAATTCCGAAGATGATTCTCTCTCCACCCCACCGTGCAGTCCCCTTCTCCACCCAAAATATGACAGGGTTTGGGTTTATTTTTCCTAAATGACTGAAAAGCATCTGACAAGGAGAAAGCAAAAAAGAAAAGCAGCCCTCGAGGTCTCTCTTGTTAAGGCTCCAAA
Organism: Leptonychotes weddellii; assembly: GCF_054177405.1. Lineage (NCBI taxonomy): Eukaryota > Metazoa > Chordata > Mammalia > Carnivora > Phocidae > Leptonychotes > Leptonychotes weddellii. The sequence continues at coordinate 9,892,184 of NC_138379.1, forward strand.
AATGACTACGATCCAGCCAGCACTTTTCTGTTTAGAGAACGCTTTCTGGATGCGTGACCTCATGTTACCCTCACAATGACCTTGAAAGGTAAGTGCTGACATTCCCAATTTCCAGAGCAGGAATTAGAGGCCAGGGGCGTTAAGTGACTGGACCAACATCAACTGCTACGAAATGCTTGAGGATGAACCGAGGCAACGTCATGGAGGCCCACCATCTTCCCCCTTCACAAGGGATACTGCCCTTCAGGGTTATTATTACCTCGCACTGGCTTAGAAGAAGGAAAGCACACTTATGGCAAAGCTGCCTTATCTAAGGGAAGAAGTTCTCTAACGTATCTGCATATCCAGGGCAAGATCAGAACAAGCTACAGTGCCTACAGGGGTCCTCCCTACCCCTGAAAAGGCATTTTCCTTCCAAGATCCACACCTGAAACAGCCCTGGACTCACAAAACTCAAGTGCTCTAGGGTCTCACAGTGACTCCTCGACCAGGACAGACCCACCCAGGGAGAGGGTGGGGAACTGCAGAGCAAGTTCAAGCCAACTTCCCAATCAGGCCAGCACGCACTGCAGTTTGCTCCTACCCGCTAACGACTCCCACAGATGACCTGCCATGAACCGCCAAGCTATTTAGACAAGAGCTAGAGGGCGACTTTCCACATCCACGATCTAGAGATGGGAGGTGCCCACATTCTTCCTGCGGGAAAGAATGTGGCGCTTCTTGTCTTCTTTCCAAAAAAATAAAAAGCTTAAATTTAAAAAAAAAAAAAACACACAGTAGGATGGCAGAAACTTCCAGGACTGAACTTTTCATGCTTTTGGTGTTTTTTTTTTTAAAGATTTTATTTGTTTGACAGAGAGCGAGACAGCCAGAGAGGGAACAAAAGCAGGGGGAGTGGGAGAGGGAGAAGCAGGCTTCCTGCAGAGAAGGGAGCCCGATGCGGGGCTCCATCCCAGGACCCTGGGATCATGACCTGAGCGGAAAGCAGACGCTTAACGACTGAGCCACCCAGGCGCCCCCATGCTTTTGTTTTGAAGGATCATCCATCAGGCACATACGTGTCAGATGCTATACTGAATGCCTTACAAACATTATTCCATGAAATCTTCATAATAACCCTAAGGGGAATTACAGTATCAGTCCCCATTTACAGATATGGAAACCAAGCGTGTGAAGGAACCACCGCAGGTCAGAAGCAGGGCTGAGATTTGAGCCCCCTGACACTGTGCTCCACCACTTACCATCGAACAGAGGCGCTCCCCACAAAGACCTTCCAGATCAAAGATTATGCGGGTCTGTAGATGGGGGCAACCCATCTTTGCCTCTGTTGAACTTCCAAAAAAATAAACTAGGTGGTTCCTTAGTGTTTCAGTTATCACTAGAATTAAGTCAAATGGCCTGAATTTTTGGAAACAACAAATCGGATCTATCTGAATCACGGGCCTAAAAACGTAATTTTTTTTTTCTTTTACACTCATGACTGTGACCCCCACGGTTGATTCTGTATTGAAATCACATAATTTAGGCAAGAAAGGGTATCATTAAAATGTTGTCATGTAGCATAAAACTTTAAAAACATCTCTTTACATATAATTTACCCTCTGCTGACTTTCTCAGTAAGATTAAAAATCCAGACCCACCCAAGTATGTACTGAAGAGAATCTCCAGGCAACTTCTTGGTCTGGCCACCCCCCACCCCAGAAAAAGACCGACCGTCCTCTGCTACCCTTGAAAGAGCCAAGTTTTATTCTTTACACAGCGGCTGTGTTTCCTTATGTACATCCAGGAAAAAAAAAAAAAAAAAAAACACAGGAAGGTCTCCTACCTCAGCAAAGAACTCATCCATAAAGGCTGTGTTGTCAATAGCAATCTCCACCTCATCGGCATCATCATCCTGTGTCAGCCGCTTCTGTGAGAGACAAAAAGGAGCAGCGTGAGGCTCAGAACACAAGATGCAGGTAACAGTACCAAATACTCACCCGGAGCTACATCTATATTAAGCATTATACATACATAATCTCCCTCAAAACTCTGAACAGCTCTGCAATGCCTCAAACTCCAGCCTCACACTGTCTGCACTTGAACCTAGCTGCACCGCTTACTGACTTTTGGCGGGGGGTGGGGTGGGGGGAGGGATGGGCAAGCTACTAACCTCACTGCGCCCAGGTTTCCTCATCTGTAAAATGCTGACAATGCACTACCTACTTCACAGGGTGGGGTTAAGAAATGAGACAATGAAGCTAAAACATGTTTGCACTGTGCCTGGCATACTGTAAGTACTCAATAAACGCTAAGTTTTGTTGTTGTTGCTGTTGTTGATGTTGGGGATGGTGGGGGCAGTATTATGACTCATTCCAGTTGGAGAACCTAAGACAGAGAGGTTGAGTAACTTGGCCAAAGTCACACAGCTAAAATGTGGAGACAGGCAGATTCTAGCCTGTCTTTTGGATTTGGACCCTATGTTCCTAACCCCTTCCCCAGAGTGTTCAAATGCGTGATCTGCCCTACCAGAGGTCTATATTAGAACAGTTTCTAGCCTCAGTTCCTCCCCAGCACTCACTTCCAATCCTCACAGTAGGAGCAAAGATCTTCCTGTTTTCATAAACCACCTATTGCAAAAAAACAGCACTGTGTGTTGTTCTCTGTCAGACCTCATGTTTATAAGGAAAAGGAAGCTCTCCCCTCAGCCCCCGGCAACCCCTGGGGACCCCAGCGTTCTTGATCTCATTCCACTTCCTCTGCAAAATCACAAAATGGCTAACTAAAGGAAGTCCTTCATTCCCACCCAGCATCCAGGGCCTGAGCTGTTTCTACATTCTCCCCAGCTCCGCACGACACATTGACCATTTCTAAGCACAGAGGGAGAATGGGTTCTTGGGAGTAAAGGTGGGGAGCGGGAAATCCCCTACACCTGCTTCTCCATGACATCCAGTGGGCTTTCCAAACCAAGACGTGTCACTCTTCAAACACTCAGAATGCCACAGGCCAAGAAAGCCTGCCACCAACCTCCCCCCAACACACAACCCCATCTCCAACAGAGGATGGAATTACTGGGAATTCCCACTGAAATCTGAGACTCTCATGATGGGAAGAGTCTGTTCTGACTGGCTCCCCCATCATGTCATCCTCTGGCTTGTCTGGAACCATCAGCAACCCAAACTTAACAGCCACATTCAAAGAAACTGAATTTGAGGGCAGTGTTACAACCCCCGAAATCGACTTCCTAAAAAGTCATTCCTTCTGTTCATCTCCTCAGATTAAAAGTCCCAATGCCTAATAGAGCACCCAGGCCCCATTAAGGTCTCGTCCCACCCATGCTCCTCCCTCTAGGATGCACTCTCCAGACCAGACAATTGCAACTCCATTATTTCATCTGCTTAACTGTCTGTCACACAAGGACCAGCTGGAAAAATTTTACTTAACCTTTAAAATTCAATCTCAACACCATCTCTTCTGTCTGCCTTCCCTGACACTTCCCCCTCCTGCAAAATTTAAAACCTCCCTAAGGTCCCAATGCATTTTGTGCAAACCTTCCATAGCATCCAGCACAGCCTACTGTTAATTATTCCTTTACTTATCAATCTTCCCCCACTGGCTATAAACCCCTGGAGGGCCAGGGCTCCCTTATCTACTGTAACAGCTACTCTCAGTGTAAGCTCCTGCCTAGAACACCTTCCTTTGTGTAGATAACCTTCCCAGAATTGTGTGGGGACAGTGAAGGGGATCAATCTGGACCCAAGCTCCCTGAGGAATTTGAACTGCAAAGTGAATGGAGTGGGTGGCAGCGCCCAACAGAGATACCTGCTGGTTTTGCAGAGCCACCCCTGCCTCTACTCTTCCGAAGCCCGAAGCCGCCCCTCAGCTTCCAGCAGGTTCCACAGACCGACCTTCCCAGCACTCTTCCAATGAGTTGAACAGTATTCTTCTAATGTTTCAAAAAATCCGTTTCGGAGGAATTGGCTCTTGTCACTCATTCCATGTGCACACCGAGCACTTAACCATGGGCTAGATATGTAAGGGAAATGGAATCAATTTTAGCTGACTGAACGACTAGCCTCTGCAGAGACGGCAGTAAAGTGGAGACAGGGCACTCCTCTTATCAACTATCATTAGTACATGGGCCTCTTGGCAGCCTCCAGAGAGCTCCATGTCCCAGGAAGGATCTCTGTGACTCTCCCTGGAAAACAGGGGCCCAGTCTTCCTCTGGGAAGGTGAGTTAACAAGTGTTTGTTGAGTTTCCTCTCTACAGACGTCTTGGAAGTGGGATGAGGCTACCATCCTGGGATGGACTGAGGGAAGATTCTGGAAGCTGGGAACAGCTGTGTCCCGGAGCATGGAAGGCAGGCACCTTGCTGTCAGTCATGACATAAATCTCTGAGACCCCTGGAATTTGTACAGGGTGCCCCCCAATCCGAGACGTCACCTCTTAGCTTGGAGCAGGCTCTAGGGGGGCAGCCTGCTCCATCTTCAGTGAGAGAATGTGTGAACCGGGAAAAGAGAAGTCTGGAAACTCACAACCTAGGTCTAAGACCTGTTGTTACCACTTACTCGCTGTATTTACCACACACCTTATGACATTTATGGGCACTGGAAGACACCACATACGGAAAGTTTCTAGCACAATACTAGGCACACACCAGTGCCTAATAAATGTCAGTTTCCCTATCACCTTGCCGTAAAGACATGGTGTCTAAAAGAGTGAGTTCTCCTCCTTCTAGGAAGTCCTCACGCTAATGGCTAGGACAGTAAGATCGGCTCCAGAGCATCATGACAATTTGGGTTCCATAACTCACTTCATCATATACCGGTCGCGGAGCCTTACACAACTGATTTAACACGTCTGAGCCTCAGTTTCCTTATCTACAAAATAGGAATAATAGTGCCTACCAATGCTTTTGTGAGAATTCGATAATATTTTAAGTTCCTTAGGCCATGGACAGCACGTAGTTACAACTCAAAAACACGGCCGTATAGAAGATCTAGCCAACTTCTCTACAGCTTCAACCTGGATCTAAGTACCTTTAAATAGGAAAGGGGAAAAAAAAAGATACAGGGCTTTTGGAGTTGAATGCAACCTTACAGATTCTATCATCCAACTGGCTCACTGAGAGATGGGCAAATCAAGGCCCACAGCCAAACGCTGAGTTTCGGACCCGCCAGGGATAGCACTCAGGTTTCTGGATCCCCATCTTCCCACGCAGAGTCTCTTGCACTGCGCTGTGCAAGAATTAACACTAGTGACGACAGCACATGCTTTAGTCCAGAGAATCCAAGCTAGAGGCCGTCATCACGGGGATCCATCCGGAGTCTCGAGACATGGGGACTCCCACCAGGCTTCTGCACTGGGGGATCTAACTGATCCCAGAGAGACCCCCTCATTCCTTCTGACACAGCCAGGCTCTCCGGGCTGAGGCCTCGGGGAGCCCAAGGGCAGGGAAAGCACGCAGCACCCTTTCTCTTCAGCCCACATGACTGAGCACAGCCAAGAAAAGAACTTCAGCATCTTTATCAAAGAATCAAGGCGTGTGGCAACAGGAACGTTGCAGCAACTGCAACATGGGGCCGCAGCAGAAACTCTGAGAACCACGAGCCCGGCCTCTTCCTTCCCCTCCCCTAAGGCCCAGCCTCCTGCTGCCCCCGGGGCCACAACCCCCCAGGAGATGGGAGATCTGCCAGGGGGCAGCGCTGAGTCTGTCACCCATCCCTGCCACCCAAATGGGCCCCACAGTCCCACGAGGGAGCCGTGACCACGACCTCCTCTCTGCAGAGTGGGGAGAGTTCAGGGGCCCAGAGCACAACGTGCAGGGGCCGAAGCTCTAATTCCTCTCACTCCACACTAACTGCCTTCTCTGTCAACCTTAGTCTATTTGACTTGGGTCCCCCTCGTTAGCTTCTTTAATAAAAACATTTGCCACCCGCAGAGCCCCAACCAGACACCCTAGCTGCTTCACGTTCGCCCTGTCAGCGAGCCCCGTCTATGTTTCACAGTTGAGGACCTGCAAGTCATGGACGTTCTAAGTTCCCCGGGGTCTCCCAGCCTCTGCTTTGCAGAGTCTAGGCTCAAGCCTGAGTTGTCTGTCCGATGCCCTTGTTATTCCAGCACCCCTTCCCAAAGCAGCGTATCGCCCAGAGCAACCAGGAGCCACGGAGAGCAGCTGGGCGCTTGCTTGTCTCATTAAGCCTGGGTTTTCTCACCAAGTAAGGAGCTTACCTCTCCAGTACGGCTTTGTGGAACCCCAGGACACTCGACATGTGCCCCCCAGAGCGCCCAGGGAAGCCAGGGAGGGGTAGTCAGGCAGGCGGGCCCTTCCCTACTCTTAAATCTGCACAGCTTCCCTTTTATCTGCTTTATACACCGGGGCTGAATGTAACATTTCACTTGAAGAAAGAGTCCTGATGTCAAAAAAGAAAGGAAGAAAAAAGGAAGCAAGTAAGCAAGCAAACGAGCAAGCTTAGCTAGCCAGGAAACCCCAGGCCTCAACAAATGGATGCCTTCTAGAGAACAGAGATAGAGAAAGAAATCCCCTCACTCCTTCCAGGTACAAACTTCCAGTTATAAAATAAATAAGCCACAGGCATGAAAGGTACGACACAGGGAATATGGTCCATACCGTGATAACGCTATAAGGTGACAGAGGGTAACTACACTTGCCATGGTGAGCTCTGCGTAACATACAGAGTTGTCAAATCACTGTGTTGTACGCCTGAAACTAAGATAACTCTGCATTTCGACTATACTTCAATTTAAAAATGTTAAAAAAAAAAAAATACGGCTGCAATGTAAGTTTAAATTATCGGCAATTCCTCAAGGATCATACAAATCAGAGGAGCAAGACAGAAGGGAGGGACAAAGAAAGAAAAAGGGAGCCATCCCAAATGAAGAAATCACCGATTCCCTCCTTGCCACAGCGGCCAGGCCTCAGGAAGACAAGAGGGTCCCAGGACAAGCCAGAAGGCCCGGGAGCTCTCGGGAATGTTTCGGGGTGAGGGAAATACTCAGAGGGGAAGGCACCAGCAGTCCGGAATAGGAAGGGACTAGGAAGGGACATCTGGTCCTTTACGTCCCACAGCGGGGTATTAAAGGATTGTAGCTGGGGCGGGGGGGGGGGCGCGGACAGGGCCCTCCTGGCTCAAGCAGGTGAGCACAAATTCATACACTTCCTCCTCCCCACGGGGGAACAGAACAGCTCTTTGCGTGGGAGCTACACACTCCTCTTCATAAGCCCAGATTCTCTCCCGACAAATGCAAAGAGACAATGGTATGTGACTTTCCTTGTCCCCGCTGCCCCCTACCCCATCTGCCTCCCTCCGGAATGAGGGTCTGCAGATTCCCAGAGACAAACACCACCACTGACAAGGATTCCAAACACACATACATACGCCCATGACACACTGCCCAACATCTGGTTTTTCCAGTCCCTCTTCTTCAATTAAAAGAGCCAGAAATTCTGAGCAAGCGTGTCAGCTCTCAATAGGTACTCGGTGCTCTTGTGCTCCCCACCTACAGAGGCTGATGGCCCTTCTCCAACACCCATTTTCCCTCCCACCCTGTTTTCTCTTCCAGTGAAACCCTCCCAGAGGGGACACTTCCCTTTCTGCTGAACGCACCCTGTCAGATGAATCAAAAGGAATCAGCCTCAAACAACAGCCTGGTGAGCCTCACACTTTTACTTTCAAGATGTCTCCTGGATGAACAATTTGAGGCCAACCCTGGCCCTCTTTGGAAAATGAAGAACTGAGGAATAAGCCCATGACCAGACTAGCCCAAGGCCAGCGAGTCTGTGGACAACTGAACAAGAGACGAAGTCCCTGATGGCCCCACTGACTCCACACATTCTGCCATGACAATACTACTCTATGTGTGTATTTTGTCACAGACACTCTTGTGGTTCCAAAGATATTACTTCATTCTCACGTCAACCTCTGAGGGACAAATATTATTCTCTCCAATGACCGATGAGGCAACCTCTCAATCAGGTTAAATACCGTGTCCACGGTGCTCCGGCTAGTAAATGGGCGGTGTGAGGGCCCCAAAGCAGATCTGCGGGGCCAGAGCCCCGGTTCTTACCCTCCACACTCTATCTGCAGATGTCCTTCCCACTCGGGCTCCTGACACACCCTCACTAATTTTAGGGGATGCTGCAAGGTCAGTAAAATGAAACTGGATTAATCTATGTGCATGAATGAAAAAGTTACCAGGACAGGGGCACCTGGGGGGCTCAGTCAGTTAAGCGACCGACTCTTGGTTTCGGCTCAGGTCATGATCTCAGGGGTCGTGAGGTTGAGCCCCACGTTGGGCTCCACGCTTAGCGCAGAGTCTGCTTGGGATGCTCTCCCTCCCTCTCCCTCTGCCCCTCCCCCCTGCTCTCTCTCTAAAATAAATAATTTTTTTTTAAAAGTTACCTATGCGCGTAAATCCTATGACTCTTATGCATGTATATAGAGACACAGATGCATCTGACAGGCCCAAGTTGAGAACCCAGCTCTGCTGCTCAGTAGCTGTGTGATCTTAAACAAGTTACTGAACCTCTCTGTGCTGGGGTTTCCTCATTTGCAACATGAAGAATCTGCTCACAGAACTGCTGTAAGGATTAAATGAGTTAATACACATGAAATGTTGAGAGCAGTGCTGGGTCCGTATTAAATGCTCGAGACCATGCCACCTAAGCAGAGAACCGGGCCTGTTTCCTCTGAAGAGAGTTCTACCAAAGGTGCGATTCTAATACCAATGTTCAGGTGGGGACAGCAGGTCCCTCAGCGTGAATTGAAACTTAGCTCATTTATTTGAATGAAGTCATTTTTCTGGAATATGTATTTAAAGAAATAAAGCTGTCTCTGAATTTTGCTTCTGCTACTTTCGCAAATTTTGGTATTTACTACTCTTATTATCACTCTAAATATTTTGTCATTTCCTTTTTGGTTTCTTCTTAATCCCAGAGTTATGTAGAAAGGTTTTTTTAAATTTCCAAAGAGGGTAAGCCCGGGGGGTGGGGGAGGATGGTTACTGTATTGCTAATTTTATTATGTCATAGTCAGGGAACATGGCCTAAAGGATTTCACATTCTGTGCAATCTGACATATTTTCTTCAGGTCTTCGTACGTGGCCAGTATTTTTCGATCTTGTACATGTGTTTGGAAAGACCCTGCTTTCCGTTTGTTGGATACAAAACTCATCAAAGTTCCATCCCTAGTGCCATGTTAATTACCACCTGTTTCTGCTTCTCGGGACCTGAGCTAGGTCTGGAGAAGGAACAGTGAAAAGGGATGGAAGTTCACCCAAAGAAAAGAAGGAGGAGGAAAAATGTCCTGGGTAGATGTTGTCTATACAGATGAGGAATCTGTGGTGGGGGGCGGTTAATCCGTCCAGAATCACACAGCTAATATGGAACAAAGCCAGGACAGAACCCTGCCTGGTCCAATCCACTGGGTTCACAGTGCATTAACTTAGAGAGACGATGGGGTGTCATAACCAATCCCACATCCACACATTCTCTTTCCCACTACAAGGTCCCATCCATTCATTCACCCAACAGTATTTACTGAACACCATCATTTCCCAGACAACAGTACAGACACTGGGGATGCACAGACCAAACTCAGCACCCCCTGTTCTCCAGGACCTCACTGGCTCCAACTCCCGGCACACGGGTCATTACAACCCCACGTGGTGAGTGAGGACAGCACTTAAGGAATCACACTCAGGAGAAGACGGGATGCCCAACCTCGCCTGAATCCAAGGGGGACTCCCTCCTGGCGAGGAGAGAAGCCTATTAGAGAATGTGTGCAAAGGTGATCCCTTGGGGAAATGTTGAAAGATGAGTGGATTTACCCACAGGATACCTGCAGGAAGACCACCAGAGTGAGAAGACCACCCCTTCTCCTGCATGCTCTCACGTCCCAGGAGCCATTCAAAGAGACTGAAAGAATATCTTCTGCTTCCCCCTGGAGAGTTCAGGTCCCCTTCTAGCTCTTCCCCCCTACTCCAGCCTGTCTTCACTCTTTTCTGACTTCTTCTCCCTCCACACCCCGCCTCTCAACACCCCACAGCATCCCGTTCTCAAGGGCACAGAATGGAGGAACTAATAACATCTTCCTCTCTACTCATCCCCAGCCTTCTGCTCAACACTTCCTTTCAGCCCCTGTCCCACAAGCCCCCTCCCCATCATGATCCTTCTAGAACACTTCACTATTATTTACATGAGGTACCATCTATCCAGCACTCCCCACGGGCTGAGGATTCTTCTAAGACATGCACTTTACATTTACCATTTAATCTCCGTAACGATCTTCTGGGGACCCTCCCCATCTTGCAGCTGAGAAAATGAAAGCATAAAGATGCCAAGCAACCTGCCCAAGAGGGCGCAGATGGTGAGTGCCTGAGTTAGGAGAGCGCTTGCTCTCAACCACAGGGAGCGACGCCTCCCAACAGCCAGCGCACCCCAGCCGCGGCAGGCAGCACTGGCCTCGGGAAATACACTTCCGAGGCATGAAAACACACAAGCCATACTGACCAGGCCGTGGAAAACAAGGAACGATGGAGAAACCATCACAGGCCAGGGAAGGCGAAGGAAGCAGGACACCCAGCTGCCGTGTGGTGTCCTGGCTTGGATCCCAGATCAGAGAACGGGACGTTCGTGGGGAAATGAGTGGAATCCAAACAAAGTCTGGAGCTCAGTGAGTTAACAGGCCAATATCGGTTCCTGAGTTTTGGCAGTACCATCATAATGGAAGGTGTCATCAAGGGAGGAAACCAGGTGCAGGCAGACAGGGGCTCTCTGTATTGTCTTTGTAATTTTTCTGTAAATCTAAAACTGGTCCAAAGTTACAAGTTTATTTTTTAAAAAAGCAAGCCCGATGCCACACTACGCTGCTCTACCCCAGACAGCTAAGCATCCCCAGAGAGCGGCTGTTCCCCTAATCTCCTTTAGGTTGAACTGCACTCACAGTGCCCACAGGGGAACGCTGCCATGGAAATGGCCCACTGCCAGAAAACCGGCTGACCTGACCATGGAGACTGAGGACACTGGTGACAGGAGGAAGCTGCAGAGGCCCGAGATCCAAGTAACTGCAGGTGCAACCCCTCAGGGACTCCAGAATCCAAGTCAGCTCATTTGCAGACTGTCTCCATACATTCACTGGAGGTCTGTAGCGTGGTCTGCAGCCTTCCCTGCTGTGGGCTGTGTGGTCTGTGCTCCCCCGGTCAGCACACACGCAGGGCAGGCAGCTTCCGACACACGCTAGGTCCCCGCTGTTACCCATCAACAAGAATAAAGAGTTTGAGGAATCAGAAATGCTGCCCGCTCAGGGTGTGGAGGCCACCCTGTGGTGACATCGGAACAGAGCATTAAGAGATGTCTAAGACTTTGCCAGGGGAGAAATGGGGCGAGCTAGATTTTCACCGTGGCACCCACATCTTCTCCTTCATTGTCCTTCTAAACGGGGCCACCCTCCATGATGAACTGGGCTAAGGGTTTAGGAACAGCTAGGAGCCTTGGAACTCATCCAACCTTGTCCTTGAGGATAGAACCAGTGACCTCTGGCTTCATTAGCAAAGTCATGGGCTCCCTGAGTAAATGCTGTACTTCACCAGCCCACGGGGAATGGAGAGGGAAGCCGAAGCCATAAGGATGAGTAAGGGATGTGTAAGGGCCAAGCTGTGGCTTCATCAATACACAAATGTTTGCTGGATAACCACCATGCAGAGCACTAGGCACTGGGGTCCCACAGCAATACCCTCTCTGCTGCTGCGTCAAGAGGCCTGCGGTGCGGGGTAGTTGGGGAGAGGATCAAATACGGTGCAGGGATATCGAAAAAAGCCGGACAGACATGTTCAATTCTTGATCCCAACATTTCCCAGCTGGAATGTCAATCAAATCGGAGTCTCAATCTCCTGACCTGTGAAATGGGAATAATATAAAACACCACCTTGCCTTGCAGGGTTGAAAGGGTTAGAGACAATGTCTGTAAGATACCTAACACAAGTCCTGTCAGATAGTAAGTAGCTGCTCAATAAATGATCGTTTTTACAGCAGCTGATGATCTGGTGACAAGGAAGAGAATTATTGATTTTTAAGATTTTATTTTTAAGTAATCTCTATACCCAATGTGGGGCTCGAACTCACAATCCTGAGATCAAGAGTCATCTGCTCTAGAGTCCCAGCCAGCCAGGCACCCCTAGAATCATCAATCTTAAAGACAATAGGACCTAGGAGACAAAGAGTCCAACTCATGAAAAAACAAATGAAGGTGGTTTCAAGCCTGCTCCGTGGTGACAAAAACCCCACTGACCTAATAGGAGAAAGGCATTTGCTACAAAGAAATACGGCCCATATGGGCAGCTGGACTGGAGGGAGAATATCTAGGCTGCAGTTAGGGTAAGTGTAAAGAATGTGTTCTGGAAGATAGGTAGGAATTTTGACAGTAGGGGAGGGGAGAGAGCATGACACAAACCAGCATTTCTCCCCCCGCTTCTGCCAGGCCCCGGCCTCCCCCTCACTCCCAGGAACAAAAATAAATCTAATCCCCTTCTCTCCACCAAGCATTTTCTCTTCTGGCCTCTGGCTGATGAGTCCGTAATCCCTACTCAATCCACTGTCACTCATCTCAGCTGGGCCTCCTGTCTGCTCCATCTAAACTGCTCTCCCATGGGGTGAATCCTCCCAGGAAGAAATCACTGACCAGTAAGAAATCTTATCACTAAAGGACAGAATCTCAGGGAAAAGGTTCTTAAGTTGAATCTCAATGTAGAGATTCTCAGGTTGAATCTCAGCAAAGAGATTCTCAAGTCAGGATGTTAAGATTTGGTTATGAACCAAAGCACCTGGCACACAGTAGGAGTTCAATATATATTTCCTGAACAAAGTAAGCTTTAAAGGAAAGTACAGCCCCATGTTTCTGAGGGGGGGTACCCTCAAACCCTTATCATCGGGACCTCTGGTCCTACGGAGACCCCAGAATGTCAAATGCAGCAGGAGGCCAAGGAGCCCTTGGGGATGCAGCAAGACACAAGACAGAACAGAAAGAATAAAGAGTTAGTCTGGCCTTTAGAGCCCCACATGGTTGATTTCATTAGTGTGTCCCTATGGGCACTGGCTTCGGAGGGCCTGGTGTACCCCAAGTTATTTCTAGTCCTCCAGAGGTCCAAAGTCCTTGACCTCTATTCCCTACATCACTGCCATCATTACCTACCTTTGATTTGGGGTTTTTTTTCATACATGACCATTTATTCTTTAAGACCTGGACTCTGTGTCCTAATTCTGCCTAACATGATGTCCAGCAGGAAGAGGTCCAAAAGGATGAGGATGAGCATTCCCAGAGCATAGAAGTCCCAAAGCACTGATTGTGGTGAAGAAGTGAAGCACTCACCAATGGGAGAGTGCCTGAGAAAATCCCGGATCCTCGCCTCTCAGGAGACTCTACGTTCCTTGAAGAGATGGGACTTGGTCTTAACAAGACTTGAGCTCAAGCATCCCTTCTGGGAAGCACCCCCCACTCTCTAGTGCCTTGTCCCCGGAGGCCAGTCAACGGGGTCTTCCCACGGTGGCTTCCACCACAAGGATGGTATCATTTTCTGCTTCTTGTGGGTCTCCCTCTCTGTGAACTTCGTAAGAACATCCAGGAATAGGTGGTAATCACCAGTATAGCCCAGTACCTTTCACAGGTGCTTGGGCCATGGTAGGTGGTCGGTAAATGTTTGCGGAATGAAAAGAGAGCTGGGACAGGAATTGCTTGGACTCAGCAGACCCAAAATTCGACTACTGAGAAATCAGCAAGAACCGCCTTGTGAGACGGGCTGGGGGGTAGGCATCCTGGCAAGCCTGTCCTACTCTCTGGCGAAGCAGGCTGCTGACTAAGTCTACCAGGAAGAGCAGGGCAAGGGATGAGTCAGGTCTGTGACCCTGGCCTCTGGAGGTATGCCCCCTCAGTGTGGATGCGGCTCCCAGAAGGTCAAGTTGGGGAACTCACATGTCCTATGGTAGGTGATTATTTCGGATTATCTCATCCAACTTCCACAATGGCCCTATGGGGAAAGTACGATGACCCACTTTATGGGCACAACTGAGACTTCGGTCCTAGAAACCCCAGAGCCTCACGGTGCCTAGCACAGGCTCACAGACAACAAAGCATCCACACATCATCAGGGTGGGTGAGGGCCTGAAATCTTTTTGTTTGCCCCCCAGCCCTCAAAGAGCTGCTCAAATTCCTACAACGTTGGACGTTCCCGCCAGCTTCCTGCCTCACCCCCAGGCTTGAGGCTTCACAACCTCTCTGGCCAGCCCAGTCCATCCTTGGGCAGCTCTGACTACTGACAAAGCTTTTGTGCAGAGTCCTTAGTTCTACCCATCAACTTCAATCTTCTCCTTTTATCTACAAGGAGGAAAGCTAATCTCCTGCACATGACAGCCTTCCAACTATCTGGAGGCAGTTCTCACCTCGCCTCCCCCAAAGGTTTAGGAAGATGCCACAGAGATTACACAGGATTGCTCGGTGTGAAACTGGTTTCATGCAGGGTAACTAACATCCTTCATCGATGAAAGGAATCAGAGAGGGGGTTATCTTGTTTTAGTGAAGGCATCTCTCCCCTGCAGGGGGACAGGGATAGGGTGTGGACTAGAAACCAAAATCCATGCAAACTTGAACAACAGCCTTCACAGAAGACGTGAACATTTGCCAGGAGGGGCTTCTGAGATGAACCAAAATTCTCGTTTAACAAAAGAGGAACACAGAAGCAGAGAGATAAGGATACGGAAACGAAGGAACACAGCTATTCAGTTGCCAGGCAACAATTAGAACCTTTGAACCTGCAGCCTGGTCCTCTTTGCACAGCTCTACCAGCCAAACCCCTGCTCCAAAACACCAGGGCAGCACCCCATAACTGCACAGCCTTCAGGCTGACTTTGACCTTCCCCAGGGGTGAAGCTCCATTTGACAGAGGGTAACAATGAGGCTCAGGGAAGCAAGGGGACTTGCTTGGCTTTCCTGGCAAGGAAACTCAGAACTCAAAGTTCTTTGCTTTTTGTTGACAGTGGGCTTGAAAGGGGCTGTGGGTTATCTTCCTCTGGAAATGAATTTCCTAACACAAGGAAGGGAGTCGCCGCTGCCCGCTGTTCAGTTCTGCGCTGTTTTAGGATTGCTGGGTGTGCTGGCCGATAGAGGAAGAGCTTCAAAACCTTTCCTTTCTGCCTCCCCAACCAGCACGCCTCAAGAAAAGAGTCGGGTGGAGAGCGCCAGGGGCCTCGGTTCCTCCCCGGGTTGTGCCCTGCCCAGCTCTGGGACACCCCTCCTACCCAAGCTGAGTTCTACTTGCCTCTTGTATAAAAATAGGGGCAATAAAATCTGCCCTGTCCGTGACCAGGATGCTAGGAGGCTCAGATGACAAAGAGCGAGCAAGCAGGCGGGAGGCAGGGAGGCTCCCTCCCACTCTCTGTGGCTGTGCCTTTTGCTTCTCCTGTTCCCCATCACTCTCGCCTCCTCTGCAGCCCTAGGACCCAGAGCACGCAGAGCAGGCCGAAGGGGCATGAAGGTCTCACCAGAGACAAGGGAAGAGTGCAACACCATCCCAGCAGTCCCTCACGCTTGCAGGAGGCCTGCATTTTTCCAAAGAGCTTCGACAGCTATCAGCATAATATTTACCATCTATTAATCCTACCTGTGCTCTGCACCTTACAAAGGGCTCTGCGTGCTCTCTCACGCTCTCAGTCCTCACAACCACACACTTTACGGATGACAAAACTAGGCTCAGGGTAACCAGCGTAGCCAGGAGGCAAGCCCAGTTCTATCCATTCCTGTGCTCCCCAAACTTGAACGTGGTCTTGCATCACCTGGGGAGATTCGTGAGTGATCAGACTGATTTTGTAGGTCCAGGCAGGGGCCTAGGCTTCGCACGCCTAACAAGCTCCCAGGCAGAGGGACTGCTTTGTATCTATCAAAGGCTAGATTTAAAATTCTGTGATTAGGGGTAGACGAACCATGAGAGACGATGGACTCTGAGAAACAAACTGAGGGTTCTAGAGGGGAGGGTGGTGGGAGGATGGGTTAGCCTGGTGATGGGTATTGAGGAGGGCACATTCTGCATGGAGCACTGGGTGTTATGCACAAACAATGAATCATGGAACACTACATCTAAAACTAATGGTGTAATGTATGGGGATTAACATAAGAATAAATAATAATAATAATAATAATAATAAAATGATAAAATTCCGTGAAGACAGAGCCTGTGTCACCCAATCCCCAGGGCTTAGCAGGGGGCCTGCCCCATAGAATGTGCTCAGTAATTATTTGTTGAATGAGTCAGTGACTCAAAAACCTACGCTTTAACAATTCTCCATATCAAGCCCCATTATGTCATTTGGTATCATAACAAATCTCTAAGTTATGATCATCCTCACTCGACAGATAAGAAAACAGACGCTCAGAAGAGTAAGTAGCCTGAGGTTTTACAGCTTTTGTGCAGTAGGACGGGAGGCGGTCTACCTTCGGATCCTTTGCTCAGCTGTCCCGAGGATGACGGAGAAATTAATAATTATAGACCTCGGAATGGCGAGGAGCGGGGCCCATCCTGGCATGTGACCAGCTCACAGCTCAGGAGGTCACCCAGGAACTCTGAGCTGCTCCTGAAGGGGAGGGGCAGCCCGATTCGACACCGCCCCCCGCCCAGGGAGACAAGAAGGGAGGGTAGGAGGAGGCTGCCCCTGGGCATAGTGCCAGGCAGTAGCAGGCAGGTGGAGGTGACCCCTGACCTCAAAGAGAACCTCGCTGGGCTCAGGCAGCCCCCACCTGCGGACCCCAGCTCTGGAGTGACACTGTCCAGCTTGGGGGAGGGACCGGGGGGGGGGGGAAGAGCTGCTGGCATCCACGGAAATCGCAGCCCAGGGATGAATCACCGGCACGTGACCCCGAAGAGGAGGGGAGGGAGGTGCGGAAGGGGCGCAGATGCGGCTGGAGCTCGGGGGGCTCAGGCCTCGCGCGGGGGCCCCCTCTAGCCCTGATGTGGGGAGCAAAGGGAAGGCCCTCTCCCGCGCAGCTGCAGCCCCCGGCCCGCCAGTTCCCGGGTGCGGCGGGACTCACGGCCTTCAGCTGCTCCAGCCGGTCCTTCATCCCGGTGCCCAGGCGCCCGGAGGCAGGTGAGCGCGTCCCAGGTGAGCGGCCGGAAGTGGTGGCCGGCCGGGCCGGGGCGAAGGAGCTGGAGGCAAAGGCGGAGGCGGGCGGCGGCCGCGGGCTAAGAGGAGCGTCCGAGGCCACTGGAGGCTCCGCCGCGCCGCCCCCTCCGGCCCCGCCGGCGCCGAGCGCTCCAAATCCGGCTCCAGGGTCGGCGCCGGCGCGCAGCGCAGATCCGCCCGGCTGGCCCGCCCCTCACCTGGGCCGCGCCCCGCGCTCCTCCTTAAAGGGCCCGAGCGGGTCTCCGCCCCCACGGCTCCCGCTACCCGCGCGGCTGGCCCCTCGGGGGGCGGGGAAGTCCTGCTGGAGAGCCCATCCTTTCCGCCCGACCGCCGCTCACCGGCTGCACCAGGCTGTGCCGGGCCCAGCCGCACACAGTCCCGCGAACCGAGAACTCTGGCGATGCGCTTTGCGCCTAGCAGGCGGGAGGGAGAGCCAGGCGTCCCGCCGGGAGGAAGGGCGCTCCGAGTGTCGGAACTGGCCGTCCAGGGGCCTGCGGGTTGGCGCTGTGGACGCGTGTTCCTAGAGGAAATAACTGGGAGTATGACGGGACGGAACAGGTGGGGGCGAAGAATTTGGGTTTGACACCGTAGGCAATCGGGGCTCCTCCGAGAAATGGAAGCAGTCCAATGTTGAAGTCAACACCTGCTGCTAAGAATGTGTACAAGTTTGGGGAAGTCGCCGTTTCTCTACGGGACTCCGTTTCCGCGTCTGTAAGTCAGAGTAAATACCCACTTCGGTGTGCCGTGAGGCCCGGGCGACAGAGGAGGAATGACTGGCTCGTACCGCATAGCGCAGGGTGGTAAGATGGAGATGTGTGTTACTATCTATTCGGAAAGCTGAAGCGGTCCCAGTTCCTACGCGGTGTAGATTCCCGGGTGGGATGTGTCTTCTGAAAAAGTGGGCGGGATCTTCGTGCTGACCCCTCCCTCTACACCCCACCCCACCCTCTCTTCCCTCTTCCCCATTCGTCTTCCCCCTTGGGAATCAATGATCTATCCCTAGGAGGGCGATGCTCAGCAAGTGGGTCTGGCAGTCCGAAGACTGAATTCTCAAGTCAGGAGAAGAATGTGCTAGATGTATTCAGGTTAAAAGGCTGTAAATATTTTCGTAATTCTAACAGAACTTTGCCCTCTTCAGCGATCGTAGTGCTTGCTCCATGCTGACTTCATCGCCTCCCATAAAGATACGGTCTGTAGGCGGTCGGATGGATGAACTCTGTGATTCTCAGCCCAGATGCTCCCTGTAGGCTACACTTCCACCCCCGGCCTTCCCTTAGGTGGGTTCCCGACTTTGGTAAAGGAAGGTTTCTGCGCCCCCTGGTGGTCATAAATGGAAAAGGTGAGTAAGTCAGAAACCGTATCCCACCTTTCTTTAAATTTTTGTTAGTGGGGATGGATGGCTAGGTCCCGCGCCTTAGGAAAAGAGAGTCTCCTGAGGGAAACAGATATGTGAACAGCTCTACATTAAAGTCTGGAAAGGGCCATAGGAGTCTGGAATAAGGATCAGGGTTAGCCATTCAGCTTCTGCCTGAACACATCCAGAGATGGAACATTCAAGGCCTCCTTGTTAATGATAATTGTTTTTAGGGGCGCCTGGGTGGCTCAGTCGTTAAGCGTCTGCCTTCGGCTCAGGTCATGATCCCAGAGTCCTGAGATCGAGCCCCACATCGGGCTCTCTGCTCAGCGAAGAGCCTGCTTCTCCCTCTCCCACTCCCCCTGCTTGTGTCCCCTCTCTCGCTGTCTCTGTCAAAAAATAAATTAAAAATCTTAAAAAAAAAAAATGGTAATTGTTTTTAAAAAGATAAAATCAGGGGCTCCTGAGTGGCTCATTCGGTCAAGCGTCTGCCTTCGGCTCAGGTCATGATCCCAGGGTCCTGAGAAATTAATGAGGGAATGATTAAAGTGTCAAAAAATAACTGTTTAGAGAAGGACCCAAAGAACACACATATACAGGCAATCAGGAATGCTGAATACTGGTTTCTGGGGGTGGGAGGAGATCAATGGCACCTCCATCAGAAAGATTTCATTTGCATCTCTATGGACAAGAATTATTTGCATTACCAGCAGTTTTCTACAATTTACAGAATTGTAAAATAGTTACAAGACCATAGGAGGCACAGATCAATAATAAAAGCAAATAACCCAGAAAGGCCTAGCAGGCCATCTGACACCTGGTAATCTTTTTTATTTTTTTTTCCATCTTAATTGTTTCACAATTTTTCCAGACACCCTCAAGGAAGCATCTTTCCTGGTGGAAGAGTTCCAACCATTGTTTGTTTGTTTGTTTGTTCATTGCTATACAAAACAAAAATTTCCCTCCCTATAATTTCCACCACTATTTCTTGCTCCTTGCCTTTGTCCAAACATTTAAGAAATGTATCTGTCCTTTCCATGAAGGGAGAGTTGCTATGGGGCTGTAGAATGATTGCTGACACAGAGCTGGGAGGCCTGGGTTCTAGGCAGAGTTTCTGCCACACAATGGCTGTCACTTCACATCACACAACCTTCTTTCTCATTTGTGACATAGGGGGCTGGTCAAAACTAGTGGTTCCCAACCTCTTCAAGATCAAGAACGTCCTATTGTCTTTGTTTTCATTCATGGATCTCTTATTTCAAAAGATTCCTTATCCTTATCAAAATATATTTACAGGGTAATCAGAAATTTGGATTCCTCGAACTCAGATGCAGAGACCAGATTGGTGGTTGCTAGGGGTGGGGGTGCAAAATGGATGAAGGAGGTCAAAAGGTACAGACTGCCAGTTATAAGTCCTGGGGATGTAACATACTGCATGGCAACCAGAGTTAACAAGAATGTATTGTGCATTTCAAAGTCGCCAAGACAGTAGATCTTTTTTTTTTTTTTAAAGATTTTATTTATTTATTTGAGAGAGAGAATGAGATAGAGCATGAGAGGGGGAAGGGTCAGAGGGAGAAGCAGACTCCCTGCCGAGCAGGGAGCCCGATGCGGAACTCGATCCCGGGACTCCAGGATCATGACCTGAGCCGAAGGCAGTCGCTCAACCAACTGAGCCACCCAGGCGCCCCGACAGTAGATCTTAAAAGCTCTCGGGACCCCTGGGTGGCTCAGACGGTCAAATGTCTGCCTTCAGCTCAGGTCATGATCTCAGGGTCCTGGGATCAAGTCGGGCATCATTGGGCTCCTTGCTCAACGGGGAGCCTGCTTGTCCCTCTGCCTGCCCATCCCCCTGCTTGTGCTCTCTCTCACTGTCTCTCTGACAAATAAATAAATAAATAAAATTAAAAAAAAAAAAGTTCTCATCACAGGAAAAATAAATTGTAACTGTGAGGTCACAGATGTTAACTAAATTTATTTTGCACTACATATATATATATATCTCAAATCATTATGCTGTATACCTTAATACCATGTCATATGTTAATTATATCTCAATAAAACTAGGAAACCAAAAAGACATTTGATTTCCTACTGATGTTTCCATGAAGAAAAAATATAATAACTTCTTGGTTAGCCTATGGGGCCATAACAGAAATGACTATATGATTTCCCTTAAAACTTCTTAAATATTAGAAATACTGTAAAGAGCCCTCTTAAGTGCAGTTGGAATCCAGGAACCCAAGAGGGGACACGTTGGCAGATGTCTATTATTATAGCATTCTATTTGAAGGTAGTTACAGACTTCAAGCCTTCCTTAAAACTCTCATTAGGCATGAACCCTATTTTATTCATTTTCTATTAGTATATTAATATTTACTCTTCCCTGCCAGGCAGAGAAGTATGGATTCCACCTGCTAGTTGTGTATAAGGAACTGGAAAAAGTCAAGTTAACTGGAATATGGGACCTGGGCAAGGAGAGTCCAGGGGCTGGTGAAAAAGACTGATATTGAGCCCAAGTGGACGCTAGGGTCTCCAGGTCAGTGGACATGGACTTAAGGTTCCAGGCTCAGTAGGAGCCCCTTCTCTCTGATGTATTTTTATTTTTCTGCCCCACAGTGGAACTTGGTTCCCCACCTACTCTGTCTTGGTGTAGCTGTTTCCCCATTAAACAAACATAGTCCAGATCAAGTGTGCATTTTGGCTATGTATAATTCAGCCAACACTTAATTTCACTTTTACAAACAAACCAAAAAGAGGATCCTGGCATTTGGGAGCTCCACTTCCTTCTCTCGCCTCACTCCGAGCCTACTTCTTTTCCCACTGGAGAAAAGGACTGAGCCTTACCCCATCTGGACCATCTGCGGAACAGGCGAGACCACTTTCTGGCTGGTGCACCTCAAGGTAATGGTGGTGAGTAGAGATAAGGGGAACTAGAGAATTTAAGGGGAAGGTCCTTTCTGTTCCCAAGAGCATCTCTTCCCCCACTGCAGGAGGGATGGAGAATAAACTTACTGACCTGTGGTTTTCTCCCCCTTACCCCTGTTGTTTGTATTGGTTATATAGAGCTGCGTAGCAAATGGCCCTTGAACCTAGCAGCTGGAAACAGTAAACCTTTATTATCCTCTGGCTTCGGTGATATGGGGATCCCCGTGCAGCTGAGCTGGGTGCTTCTGTCTCACAGTCTCTCACAGACTGCAGAGAAGGTGTTGCCTGGGGCCATAGTCTCATCTCATGGCTTAACTTGGGAGGGTCTGCTTCCAAGGTCACTCTGTGGTTGGCAGGATTGGGCTCCTCAAGGGCTATTGGCCGGAAGCTTCCCTTGGTTTCTTTGCCATGTAGTCCTCTCCATAGAGCAGCTCACAACATGGCAGCTGGTTTCCATCAGAGCAGGAAAATGAGAGAGAGAGAGAGAGAGATGGAAGCCAAGGTGTATTTGTAACCTAATCTCAGCTGTGACATCACTTTTTCTCTATTCGTTCACTAGAAGCTACTCACCAGCTGCAGCCAACACTCAAGGTGAAGGGAATACACAGGAGAATGAAAGCCAGGCGCCATCTCTTATCTACCCAGTACATAGTTCAAATCCCAAATTAATGCCAGAGTTATGCTATTCACCTTCTAGAGCTCTCTTCTCCCCCATATCCGTCCTGGACAACTCTGATACATTCTCCAGGCCTGAGAGCAAATGTTTCACCCTCCACGATTGACTTAAGTGTCCCCCAAATGTGCCCCTGTGACACCCTGGACTTCACCATAGCCCTACCACACTGCGAATGACCTGGTCTGCCTCACACACCTTCTGTAAACTCCGTGAGGGCAGCAGTCTTGTCTCTTCTCTTCTATCGACATGGACCCAGACCCAGGCATAGGGCCAAAAAGGGACTAGGCACTCAGTTAATGTTTACGAAATTTAATAAATGAATCTTCCCATAATATGGCTCCATTATGTCTTTCTTCTGATTGAGACTCCTCAGTGGCCTCTCATTACAAAGAGGAGGGAGTCTAGAGTGGCATTCAGGCCCTTGCCCCTTCTGGCCCCGGCCCTGTGCACTGTCACTCGGTGCCACACACAACGCCATCGTCAGCCTCACCAAACGCCCACCTCTTCTCGGAGCCAGATGTGCCCGGGATTTCCCACCTACCTCTGCCCGGTAGGCCCTTTTTCCATTTCATGTCTGGCAGACACCTGCTGCTCGTTCAGGAAAACCCTCTGGTTCACTCAGGCGGCCCCTTGGCCCCGCTGCCTGCCTGCCCCTAAGAGAACTTGTTCAGACCTCTTTTTAAAGCCCACCCCGTGTTGTCTTGTACCTAGCTGCTTACCCGTCTGTCTCCCTGACTAGCCCATGAGCCGCTTAAGAGCAACAAACCAGGATTATTCACCTTCCAGGGCTACTACGAAGTAAGTGGAATGCAAGTATTTGGAGATTAACCAAGGAATGGTTGGCCTCTAACACACACACATGCACGTGCACGTGCACGTGCACGCACATTTTCTCTCTCTCTCTCTCTCTCTCTCAAAACTAAATGCGATTGCAACTCCATGTGTTTTGGAGAATGAGCTCTGTATCATTGAATTGAGTTTAAAATAACATGTTTTATTTACAAACATGTCTTTTTTTTTTTTTTTTTAAGTAGGAGCCCAATATGGGGCTTGAACTCATGACCCTAGAAATAAACCCAGGTATCTGTGGTCAACCGATTTTTTTTTTTTTGCAGTAGTCTCCGAGCCCAGCATGGACCCCATTGCAGAACTTGAACTCATAACCCTGATATCAAGGCCTGAGCTGAGATCAAGTCAGATTCTTAACCAACTGAAGCACCCAGGCACCCCTTACAAAGAAGTCTTGTATCACGTTATTCAGATGTTTTTCTAGCACGAACCTCCACATGCCATATACCTATGCCTTTGATTTGACAATACAAATAATTTGAACCTTATACATTTCTTGTTATGTTTATATAAACTCCTCAATCCCTAGAGCCTAAAAGCACCAAGTGTTCCCCTGAAGAGCCTAGAAAAGAAGCTTCACCCAGAGGAGCTTGTGGTTACTTTGAGCTGCAGAAGACATGTTTGTTTCTTACAACACCTTTGAAACACCTGTCAAGAGGAACAGTAAACACAGTGTAGCCTAGGGGAAAGGCAAGTGAATAACTATGGCTTTAAAATGTTTATAACTAGGGTGCCTGGGTGGCTCAGTTGGTTAAGCAACTGCCTTCCGCTCAGGTCACGATCCTGGAGTCCCAGGATCGAGTCCCACATTGGGCTCCCTGCTCGGCAGGGAGTCTGCTTCTCCCTCTGCCCCTCCCCCCTCTCATGTGCTCTCTCTTATTCTCTCTCTCAAGTAAATAAATAAAATCTTTAAAAAAAATAAAATAAAATGTTTATAACTAGAAAAATAAGCCATTTCATATATTTCTCCAATTGGATATAATTTTTTTAAGCAGGCTCCACGCCCAATGTGGGGTTTGAACTCACAACCTTGAGATCAAGAGTTGCATGCTCTACCAACTGCATCAACATAGGCACCCCTCCATTTGGATATTGAACTAACCATGCTGAATCTTTCATTGTACTTTTACAGTTTTTCTGTGCCCTCCCCCAAGATGTCACAATAACTTGAGGAAATAGAGTAGATATTATTGCCCCCATTTTATTATGAAATTAAGTACAGAAGAATGAAGGGATCTCCCCAGGCTCCCATAATACAGGGATAACTTGCTGGGAGAGGAGCAGTTTTGTTCCCCGGGCTTTGAAACCACACCATGCACATCAAATCCCACATTCTGCCTGTCCCGGCTGTGTGACCTTGAACACGTTACTGAAATTCCCTGTGTCACAGTTTCCTTATCTGTAAGCAGAGAAAACAATAGGGTCGTCTCATGGGTTTTTGTGACGATAAATGGGCAATCATTAATTCCCTAATGCAATCACTTGAGAAGAAGCCTACTAACCCATGATAACTACACTTGTTTTTCTCAAGGAGTGTGGAGAATTGAAAAATGCCTGGACTATTTCAGTCACTAGTGAAACCACCCTCTTGGTAGTCAGTCAGCCTCAGCAGGTTCAACAGGGTGAGGAAGAGAAGAGTTCAGTGGTGACAGAATTCAGAAAACATCAGAGAAATGGATCCCTCATCCTAGAGTCTGACTGCACATTTGCACGTTACAAGCACCAAGTGAACCTGTAGGAGACCACTGGTTGGGGTTTGATCAGCACAGTACTCTTCACACTTGTTTGACCATAGAAAGTTTATTTCTCCCAAACACCAATTATTCAACAAGACTCGTGTCCAGAAAATAACACTGACGTAGGGGAATAGTGCAGTAGGACACGGGAAGGGCAGCAAGTGTCCGTAAGTGAACCAAAGAAGATCCTTTCTGGTTCTTGTCTGTCTTTTCTTTTCTTTTAAGATTTTATTTATTCATTTGACAGAGAGAGAGAGCACAAGCAGGGGGAGCGGCAGGCAGAGGGAGAAGCAGGCTCCCCACGGAGCAAGGAGCCCGATGCGGGACTCGATCGCGGGACTCCAGGATCAAGACTGGAGCTGAAGGCAGACGCTTAACCGACTGAGCCACCCAGGTGCCCCAGGTTCTTGTCTTTCAAAGGAAGATGGGAACATTTCAGTTCCATGTAATATGAATCCTGGTCATTGTTTCTAGCTTCTAAGCCTGCGATACATTTTCAGAAAAAAAAAAAAAAAGAAAAGAAAAAAAATGTAGCAGACATTTTATACTTTTCCAGATAAGGAAACAGAGGCACAAAGAGCTCATTCTTCTGCCCTTACAATTCCCCCCTTCAGAAATGCCCTTCCTGGGCGCCTGGGTGGCTCAGTCAGTTAAGGGTCATGAGACTGAGCCCCTCGTCAGGCTCAGCTGAGTCTGCTTGTCCCTCCCCCCCCCACCCCCCTCCCACACGAGCAGGCACACTCTCTTTCTCTCTCTCTTTCTCTCTCAATAAATAAAATAATTTAAAAAGAAAGAAGAAGGAAGAAAGAAATGCCCTTCCTGCTCCTCTTTGCACACAGAGAGAGACCTGGACACAGGCATGGTGTTGCTCAAATGCCACCTCCCCCATCACACTTGCCTTGATTCCTTTATCTGTCCCTCCTCCAGAAGCTCATAGCATTGTATCGCTTGCCTTGGGCTATCATGGTTTGTGTTCTTAAACACTACTAGACTTAACCTCCTTCAAGGCAGGAGTTGCCTCTTACTTACCTTTCCACTTCTTGCTCCACCTACCGCGGGTGGGTACATAGTACATAGCAGAGTTCCATAAATAGTTGTTTACTATCTTCTTAAATATTGTTGAATGAATAAATCACTCATAATTTTTTATTTTTATTTTTTTAAAGTAGGCTCCACACCCAACATGGGGCTTGAACTCACAGCCCTGAGATTAAGAGGCGCACACTCCACCAACTGAGCCAGTCAAGCACCCCAATAAATCCCTCACTAATCAATGGGCAGAGGAGTAAATGAGCTTCCCCCACCCTACAAAAAGACAGTAAACTATCTATGTTCTGATGTTCTGATGCCATTACCCTGAGACAGGGATCGTCCTGAAACAATTACCCTCCTGCTCACAGCCACATTAGAGTCCTTTCCCCTCGTTGTGTCCAGCCAGTGTTTATCTTCACAGAACTAGCTTTTCCTCAACCTGAATCCAGATCTGAACCAACATTACCCCTCTCCTACCCAGAGAGGCTCAATTTTAAAAGGCAATCTTTCCATAGTATGTACACTTCGTGTCTTCGTCCATCCGGGCTGCCATTACAAAGTACCATAGACTGGGTGGCTTTGTAAACAACAGACATTTATTTCTCACAGTTCTGGAGGCTGGAAGTCTGAGGTCAGGGTTGGGTGAGGAACCTCTTCCAGGTCACAGACTTCTTGTATCCTCACATGGCGGAAGGGTCCAGGGAGCTCTGTGGGGTCTCTTTTATGAATGCACTAATCCCGTTCCTGAGGGCTCCATCCTCAAGACCTAATTACCTCCCAAAGGCCCCACCTCCTGATACCATCCCATTGGGGATTAGGATTTCAACAGATGAACCTGAGATAGGAGGACACAAATAATCAGACCATAGCAGCTAGGGACAGAGAGAAATGTGAAACATGTGAGTGTGTGTGTGTGTGTGTATGTGTGTGTGTATCTGAGACAGAAAGGACACAATGGGGAGGAGACTCAACAGGCACGGGGAGAGTGAGTTAGACGCAGACTAACAACTAATACAGAGTCAGAGATTGAGGTGCAGACAGATTAGCTCTGGGTATAAAGGTAAGAAAAAAGAACCACAACTTTTAAACTCCAGCGCTTTCCCCATCACCTTTCCCAGGAAGAAGAATTTAGGATGAAAGAGAATTCGAAAAGGTATAAGCTCAGCATTTGCACCACGGCAATCAGCAGAGAGTGGTTGCGATGGTCCTGGTTTGATGTGCATCTTGTTCTTGGCTCTGGCCCTGAGTACATGTGTCAACATGTGACCCCACTAAGAACCTGAGAACCGGACACAGACTTCACATGTAATGATGAGGATAAGCAATGACCACATTCACTGCCATATTGCCCTTTAAAAATCACGAAGTATTTTCACTTTGGGTGCTCAAAACTACCCCAGATTTAAGTCTAGTGGGCATTTTCATCCCCATTTTAGAGATGAAGAATCCGAGGCTGAGAAAAGAAAAATGACTCAGAAATAATATAACCAGGAAGAAGTAACAGTATAAATCCAATGACCTCTTAGCTCCCACCTCCTCATCTCCCAGAAAGCATACTCATTTGTTTCTTCCCAGCAATGTTGGAGAGGAACATCCAGAATGTTTACTGTGTTTAGGACAACAGGAATCTGATCATTGTTCTCTTCAAAGCATCCTTAAGCTCTCTGTTTCTCATGCTGTAGATCAAGGGGTTCAGCACAGGGGTGATGAATGTATAAACCACAGACACTACCTGGCCCCTCTCTGGAGAGTAGCTGGAGCTGGGGCACAGGTAGATGAGGCCCCCACATCCGTACTGGAGCAGGACCACAGTCAGGTGGGAGGAGCAGGTGGAGAAGGCCTTGTGCCTCCCCTCTGCTGAGCGGATCTTCAGGATGGTGGCCACGATGAAGACATAGGAGAGAGTGATAAGCAGGAAGGGGATGGTGAGGACGATGATGCTGATCACAAACAGCGTGGCCTCATGGACCCAGGTATCTGCACAGGCCAGTCTCATGACAGGGAGGACATCGCAATAGAACAGGCTGATTTCTTTACTGCTGCAGAAGGGGAGTTGGAAGATGAGTACAGTCAGCTGCATGGCCAAGATGAACCCCAGCACGAGAGACCCCAGGGCCAGCTGGACACACAACCGCCAGCTCATCATGAGAGTGTAACGCAAAGGGTGACAGATGGCCACAAACCTGTCATAGGCCATGACAGCTAGTAGAATGCAGTCAGCGCTGCCTAGGAAGGTGAAGAAGAACATCTGGGTACCACAGCCAGGCAAGGAGATGAAGTCTCTCTCCATGGACAGGACGCTGGCCAGAGTCAGCGGGGCAATGGTGGAAGAGTAGCAGATCTCCAGAACTGCCAAGTTGGCCAGGAAAAAGTACATGGGGGTGTGCAGAGAATGGTTAATCCAGATGATGAGAGAAACGGAGACATTGCCACTGATGCTGACCAGGTACATGATCAGGAAGGCCACGAAAATCAGCATCTGCACCTCAGGGAGTTTGGAGAAGGGGCGGAAATGGAAGTGAATTATCCCAGTTTGATTTGCACTCTCCATGCATTCAGTGCCTTGAGCCTGTTGATGGCACCGTGCTGCCCCCTGAGGACAGATTAATGTCAGGACATAGAGCTCCTGCTGGGTGACCCATTCAACTCTTGGCCTCTCCCTTTCCTGAGCTCCCCAACCCTAACCATCTTTACCTCCAGGCTAAACTCCACAACTGGGGCACCTGGGTGGTGCACACAGTCGGTTAAGCATTTGACTCTTGGTTTCAGCTCAGGTCGTGATCTCATGGTGTTGAGATGGGGCCCACGTCAGACTCCATGATCAGCACAGAGTCTGTTTGAGATTCTGTCTCCCTCTCCCTCTGCCCCTTCCACTCGTGCTCTCTCTCTCTTTCTCAGATAAATCTTTTAAATAAATAAATAAATAAATAAATAAATAAATAAATAAATAAATAAATAAATTCTGCAACTCGCTTCTAAATAAGACTTTTTGTTGTAATCACCCAGAAGTAGTTCACCACAGGGTGAAATCCTTTTTTTAAAATTGTGGTAGAATGTACATTGCATAATATTTATAAGTTTAGCCCTGTGTAAGCATACAATTCAAGGGCATCAAATACATTCACAATGTTGTGTAACTATCACCTCTATGCATAACCAAAACTTTTTTATCAGCCCCAACAAAAACTGTGTACCCACTAAACAATAACTCACCATATGGCCTCCTTCCAGCCTCTAGTTAACTCTATCCTAATTTCTGTCTCTCTGAGTTTGCCTATTCTAGGTACCTTCACACAAGTGGAATCATACAATACTTGTCCTTGTGTGTCTGGTTTATTTCACTAAGCATAATGTTTCCAAGGTCCATCCATGTGGTAGCATATTTCAAATTTCTTTTACGTTTTATGGCTGAACAGTATTCCATTGTGTGTACATATCACATTTTGTTATCCATTCATCTGTTTATGGACACTTGGTTTGGTTCCACCTTTTGTCTCTTGTGAATAATGCTATCATGAACATAGGTGTGTAAGTATCTGTTTGCATCAGCACTGAAATCTTAAGTCACAGAATACCATACCCAGACCACAAATCTCTCTACTCCCTAATCCCTTGCCTGGTTCTCAAGAGCACAGCCTCTGGGATTGGACCATTTAGTTTCTAATCTCTGATCTGCCATTGACCAAGAGTATGACCTAGAGCAACTCATTGAAACTTTCTGCTTCAATTTCTCTATCTATAAAAATAACAATAGAACAAAACTCTTAAGATTATTGTGAGAAGTAAATATGTCTGGCCCCTAGTAAACTCTCCATGACTGTTAGCAATAATCATTAATATTTCTCTTCTTCCACCTCTTCAAGACCACCTTGATGCTTCCAGTTCCCCCAAATAAGCCTCCTTTGGGCTTTACTCCCTTCCCCCACCCAACCAAGACCTATGGTTCATCTCTTCCATTAGTTTTTTGCCAATATTGCCACTCTCCTTGGCTCCTTGACCTTTTGTCAACCCTGTTACCTTCTGTAATATCCAACATACCTATTCCAGGATGAACAGGACTAAAGATTACAAAGTCCTGCCAAATGGAGCCACAACAAAGGGGCATTACCAACCCCAGCACTGTCCCCAGTCCTCTAAAGAGCTCCTCCTTCTGGTCCCCACCAAGACTAGTACACATTTCCCTGGTCTCTTCAAGTCTTCCCTCTGCTACCTCCTTCTTCACTAACAGTAGATGACCAAGCCTTCAACTTCACAGAAAGAAATAACAAAAGCTACTTGAAGGCAGCTCATCATCATCCTCACTAGCGCTGGACCTATAACATAGGACCTTGAACATACCCATAACACATTCCCTCAATCTTACATCACCCTCTAATGCCTCCCTATCTCCTTCCCATTACTTCTTCCCTACTCCTTCTTTAACACAGGCAATCCAGTTTCCATCTTACTCCTTGAAACCACTCTAATGAAGGTCACCAATGACTTCCAAATCATTGAATCCAACAGCTATTTTGACTTGATCTGCTTTGCATTTGAAGCTGCCAGATACTTTCTACTCCTTGAAATTCCTCACCCGTAGCCTCTGTAATGCTATTCTACCCAGACTTTCTTCCTACCTCTCTGGACACTTTCCCATCTTTTTTCACTTTTCCATTTCTGTCACTTTCAGAGACTGCTCTTCCTCTTAGTAATTTGCAAAAGGAAGATTTTGTTGGTTATTCTAGGTCGGCTCCCCAGACCCACTCTCCACCCTGCTCTGCCCCATGGGAGGCTAGTCACAAGGACTGCATTAGCCAGTCTCCTTCACCCTGTGGTTTTCTGGTTGAATTTGGCCAATGAGAGGTACTGGCAAGAGAATGAAGAGTAGCATAAAAAGCACTAGGGTATTTACCCTCCCCCCAACACACACACACACCCCATACCACATCTCTTGCAGAAACAAAAACTGACACTTCGCCTTTCTTCCAATGATTAAGCAATTCATGATAGCACAGTATGAAGGGGGAGGGGACCACATTGCACCCTGGGTTAAACCAAAACAAGATCACCCTGACTGGTTTATGGATGCCCAAAAGAATGTGTTTTTATTATTTTTGCTATGCTGATGTCTAAAGATGTGTCATGACCTTTGAAAATATGATAATCATGTAAGAATGTTATTTTCCACCATAAAGAGAATAATACAACCTTAGTATTCTTGCTGATTTGCAGTTTTATCCTTTGAATATTTGTTGGGTTTTTGTGTCTGACAAGCCAGTCTTTTTAAAGTCTGATGCCCTGCAGGCTTTGCAAGTAAAGTGTTTTCCCTTCCTAAATGCATCTGCCCCTACTGGGTCATCTGTTTGGCACAGCCTTATGTAGGGTAGGAGGGCTAGAAGATGGCTGGAATCATGGTGGGGTAAAGTTCATCAGTTTCTGAGAGTATTGTTCCTTGAAAATTTTAACTCCTTTTCTGGGAGCAACATTAGGAGCACACACCTGGCTGCCTCTCTCTCTATGCAGAGTAAGGGAGGATCTTCTACCCCAAATATTTGATCTCCGTGAATTAAACACTAAGGGGGCAAACAGTTATCGGAAAAGGACTATTGTCTATAACCAGGGATCTGACCATTCCTGAACGATGTGTTTGCTTCTGTGTTTACTTGTGTATTTCTGTCCCCTCCATGGACTCTAAGCTCCATGAGGGCAGGGGCGATTGGGTCCCATTCTTCACTAATGCCCAGGACACTAGCACAGTGCCAGGAACAATGTAATTCTGTATTGACATGAACACTGGAGACTTACTGAGGCCCTATCAATAGCATTGACTGATACTTAGTACTTTTGAAGTAGAAATAGTAATCTTCATTTTAGCACTCTGATACTAAGCATATCCTTTCTGGAGAGATAATCAGCTGTTTTTCCTTTTTTTTTTTTAAGATCTATTTATTTATTTTAGAGAGAGAGAGTTGGGGGGCAGTTGCTGAGGGAGAGAGAAAATCCTCAAGCAGACTCGCCGCTGAGCACAGAGCCTGACAAGGGGCTCAATCCCAGGACTCAGAGATCATGACCTGAGCCAAAATTGAGAGCTGGCAGTTCAACCGACTGAGCCACCCAGTGCCCCAAAGATAATCAGCTATATTCAAGAAGTGATTTAAGATGTCATATGCATTGGGGCATCTGGGTGACTCAGTAGGTTAAGCATCCGACTCTTGATTTCCCTCAGGTCATGACCTCAGGGTTGTGAGATTGAGCCCCCCCCCATTGGGCTCTGTGCTGGCCATGGAGCCTGCTTAAGATTCTCTCTCCCCTCTCCTTCTGCCCCTACACCCCCCCCAAAAAAAAAGAAAGAAAGAAAAAAAGATGTCATATGCATTGAATCAGTTCTCTCAACATTGAAGGATCTACCCTAAGGAAATAGCCTGGAATATGGAGCCAAATCCACAAACATGTGTACAGTATGCCTTAATAATTCTTTATAAGGAAACAAAATAAATGCTTAACAAAAAGTAACATTTCAATCACTTGGGGTATATTCATAAGACAAACTATTATATTGCCATTAAAACTGTTATAATTAAGAGGTTTAATAAAGTAAGATGCTTATAACGTGACGTTAAATGAAGAAAACAAAGAGGCCAAACTGCATGCATAGCACAAACCAGCTATATTACCAGCATAAAGGGCAACAGTAAACTCTTAATAGTGTTTTTGAGAGAAATGGGTGACTACTGTTTTCTTCATGCTTTTCTCCACTTCCGAATTTTCTTCCAAAAATGTGTGTTATCTTTTTAGCTATAAAAATTTTATTGATTTTTAGAATTCTCATTTGGGAAGCAATGAAACTGAAGTTACATAACACACACCTAGTTATACAACCAGTCATTGTTGGAACCAGGATTAACATCCAGATATAGCCATGAGATCTACACACTTGCCAATGATGCAGCCCAAGATTGTGCTAAATCTAGGTATTTATTCATAGGTTTGTTAATTTCCAGACATATCACTCTCCTGACTTGAGCTGAATCTATTGTTGTGTTCTTCCTTCCTTTCATTTCCTCTCTTCTTTCTTTCCTTCCCCTCTTTATTTTTTTTTACCTTCATCTCTACTTTTTTTTTTAAGATTTTATTTATTTACTCTAATGAGAGAGAGAGAATCTCCAGCAGACTCCCTGCTGAGCTCAAAGCCTGACTTGGGGCTCCATCTCACGACCCCAGGGACCACAACACTAGCCAAAACCAAGAGTCAGATCCTCAACTGCGTCTCTCTCCTTATCTCTTCTTAAAGCTAACCCTTTAGATTTAGCTCATCATTCCAGCCCATCAAGATCTTAGAGAGAATTGTAATTCTTTGCTCCAACAAGTAATCAATTTCTCTCCCCCTGTCATCTACAAATTTAATGAACATGTTTCTCAAAGCTATAACTGGTCTAATGCCTAGTAATATTAGACCAGATGTGGAAGCCACATCCCTCAAGTGTACTACCAACAATACCCGTCAAAATTTTCTTCAGAACATCAATAGGTTTTCAAAGAAAGGTTCTCTGTGTGGAATGTCTTTAAAACTACAGTGAATTCCACTGCAATACACAATCACATTGATTACAGAAGGGATGTTCAACATTCCTTAGGTAAGGAATTCTAAATTCTCATTCCTTAGACTCACCTGAATTCACAACACATTCCCCACGCCCTTGCCCAGACACACACATTTCTTTCTAATGAACACATATATGTCATCCTACTTGACTATTAATTCATGTTTCCCTTTTTGCCTTAGCTGCTAGGAAGCCTAAAACTAAGTTTTATATTCAACTGCTTATCATTCCTCAACTCCAGTAACTCTGTTTCTGTTTCACTCTTGCCTTTTATACTGTGCAAGTTGATTTTGATCTTACTGTAGCTAGGGTTTTATTGCAAGGCACTCTATTTTTAGGAGCATTCAAAGCATAATAAATATATTATACGAATAAAAAATTATTCTTGCCTTTTGTGTCTTCATCCAAGGTACTGACAAGTGAATGAGAAATCTCTCCACTCTCCACTCTCAAGTTTGCTCCTCCTCTGGGGTCTTCTCAGTGGTATAAAAATGACAATCCTGTAAGCTTGGTTGTACTTAAATGTTCTCTTTCATTGTCTGCTTTCTTCTGCCTTTGCTGATGCATAATCCCTTGTTACTTGAAGGTTGGATCAGGGAATTCTAGCTCTCTTCTTACCCAGGAAATATAAACCCTCAATGATGTTGCATCTTGTCTGGTGAGTCTCTTTTGTGGTAACAGTACTGCTTCCAAAGACCAGTACTGCTACTGATTTAATTGCGAACATTCACAGAGAGAGCCCTTCCCCTTCCATAAAACCCTGGCATACTCCTCTACCTTCTTCCCTCATAGGGTGTAATTAACAGGACTGTTCGTGGATTCACTTGTTCAACAAGTATTTAATGAGGGTCTACTATCAACTAGGCATTGAGTAGGTAACTCGGAAACAGAGTAGATTACACTATATTATCTGGGTTCCCAACGAAGCATGTACCCCTCCTACAAGGATGGTGGATAACTCTTTCTCACCACTCTAAGGCAACCTAGGAAATTGGTTACACTTCGAGAGAGAGGCAGACTTATTCTCTCACCCTCAACAGGGGACTGTCTATTTTGAAGACTTGTTTGTTGTTAGAATATTTGGCATAAACAGTGTCACTTCATTTGCTCCAGGAGATGGCACAAATGTCCCAACTCATCTGTAATTCCACCCCAGGAAGCCCTCACAGGATCGGGGAATCCAGAGGTCAGTAGGGTTCATTGGTCCATCCCCCAGGGTCTAGACCACACAACAACTCAATCACCCTGGTCTTCCTCTACCCTTCTTACCTTCTGCCTGGAGAGCCTGGCAACCACATCCTTCCCTGAGGCTGAGTGAAGCCCACAGTGGAATCCTTTTCTCAATGATCTTGGGAATCGTGGAGACTGACTCTCTGAGAAACCACCCAGCACTGAGGGGAGCACACATCCAGACACTGTTCATCCTTCCCTGCTGTGTCTTGTTAAGGGAAATGCATGGGTCTTTGGGTCTTGCAGAGACAGAATTCTGGGTTCTCTCTTAGCTCTCAGTTCTTCTCATCTTATTTCTGGGGAATTCTCTGCCAACTTTGGTTCAATAAAGCCCCAAGAGGCTAACTTAGCTTTTAACTTGACCATCCCCTGTAGGTCAATGCTTGAACACAAATAGGAATTGTTTGGAGACTCGATATTCTAAACTGGTTTAATTGCTGCTACTAGACTTAGTTATTTTCTAATTATTGCTTAATTTTTACTCTCCAAGTTTGAGAGAGCTTAAAAGACATACAGTTTTAATTTATTCAAGTAGAGATTAATTTTGTGCACCTAGACAAATTCTAGGAATCCTTCAGAACTCAGCCAAGTGTCATCTGTTAAATGAAGCCATATTCTGATATACACCCCTTCCCTTACCCTCCTCCAAAAAAAAGGAAAAATCACTCCCTGCTCCATGCTCTGTGGTGACTTTGTCCCCACCCAAATTATAGCATCTATCACTCTGTATTGTGTTTATTATATTACTTGTTAGTCCATCCCTACTACATAGGTCCTCAATGGGAGCAACTAATTCAACTAGGTATTGCATTGCATGGTGTAATGTGGTGCAGAACCTTGAGATCATGACCCGAGCTGAAAGCAAGAGTCAGATGCTTAGCCAACTGAGCCACCCAGGTGCCCCTAAATTGTTTTATACCAATAGTTTTTTTTTTTTAAAGATTTTATTTATTTATTTGAGAGAGAGACAGAGAGAGAGAGCACGAGAGGGGGGAGGGTCGGGAGGGTCAGAGGGAGAAGCAGACTCCCTGCCGAGCAGGGAGCCCGATGCGGGACTGGATCCAGGGACTCCAGGATCATGACCTGAGCCGAAGGCAGTCGCTTAACCAACTGAGCCACCCAGGCGCCCCTATACCAACAGTTGATAGTGATCCTGGTTAAGGAAAATGTAAGAAAAACATTTCCCAAACTTCAGGCATTCATGAATAGTCTTCATGATTTATGTTTTCTCTGAGTTACTGGTATGAATTACTTAATGTTTTTCTTGACTTAAATTCAACTTACTTTTTGCTACATATCAATATGTATTATACCAGTTCTACTTGGAAATCTCGCGTTTTTAAGTAAATACAAACAAATGTTTAAATGCTCGTTCGTGTGTCACCTAAAACTTTCTTTTCGAGAACCAGTAACTCTGAAAACTCTGTGAACATGGCTAAAATGAAGGCCTGCAGGGTGTGTGTACGTGTGTGAGAGAGAGAGAATTTGGCAGGAGATTGTCAAAGCAATCTAGAAAGACAAAGGCAAAATGATTCCTGAAACACAATCACCAGCCGTTTGAAAGTCTCATGGCATCTATACTGAACTGGAACATGTTTCAGAAAGGAGAAGTGGTCAGGTGTCCTCTCAGAGAAGGGCCAACAGAACCGTGCTGTTGGCTCTAGAGCAGACGGCGCAAGCAACCGCCCACAAGCTACCAGCGGGCGGTGGGTAGCCTTCAGGTGGCTGCGCTCACGCTTTCATTGCCTTGCGGAAAGCCCCAGAACGCAACACAGCGGAGCAGCTGCCATGCTTGAGTTGGGACTCCGTTTCTTTGGAGTCCAGACCTCTTTCCACTGTAGCCAGAGACACAGATGTCTCTGAGTGACGCCGTGGGCAATGTGGCAGTTTACTCATGATTTCTCTCAATTCCACTCCTCTCTCTTTCCATTTCTTCCCCCTATTTTTCTCTTATTTTTTCCTGCAACCCTAACAATGGTTTTCTCTCTGCCAAATTTAATGTGCCCGTGGCTTATTGGTGTTAAATAAATATCATTTTTAAGAAGCTATGGGGAGAAAAATCCACCGACTCCTTAGCAAATGACACCAGCCTTGAGTCATCTTCTTATCCTTCTTCTAGAATCAGACTCCAGGGAGTTTGGAAAAGAGGGTGAGTGCATTCGAGGAGGCCATGAAGCGATGTATGTGACCAGTGTACCTCTTTCCCACGATGGTCTCTCCACATTCCCCAGTGATTCCCTGAGTGTGTCCAGCTGAGCCCAACCTTCAATCCAGTTCTCCCACAGACAACCACAAACCACAGCAGGCATAGTTAGCAATGTGTCTCTAGGGGACGAGGAGGGTCAGTGAATCTTGCTGTTGATAGAGAAGCCCTTGACCTTCATCTTGACCTACATCTCACTTCTCTAGGAAGAGCAACCAGAGAGACGCTGTAGGAAACACTGCATGGCCCCAAAGATCGTTTTCCTTGCTAAGAGCAAAGACCAGGAGTGGTGAGCTCTGAATTTCACTACAAATAAATTTTGAAGTCATCTGGCTTTTACTATTCTTTCTTGAAAGTTTTTGGTTTCTAGGTCAAACTTCCCTGAGTAACAATCAAATTTTAAAATATACGTACAAGGATTTGTGTTCAGTAACATCCAGGAGCAAACGGGTTGCATTTTTCAATTTGCTCATGTGTTTTCCTTTACAGCTCGTCTTCTGTTACAACAGACTCATTTCATTCAGAGCTGAGGCACCATTCTATCTGGTACCACTCCCCTGAGTATTTGTTGTTGGTCATTTACACAACCATTTCCCTAAGAGTGTTCACAGAAGATTATCTTGATCAGGTTAAGTTAATTAGGTGAGAAAGAAAGGAAGGAAGGAAGAAAGAAAGGAAGAGAGGAAGGAAGGGAGGAAAAAGGATGAAGGATGATGTCCTAAATCACTCTCTTCCGTCAATTTGTATCAAGAAGAAGAAGAGGATTTGGGGGGTCCACAGGGGCCCACCTAAAGCTGAGTTACAGCCTACCTGATATTTTTAGTTAAAAAAGGGAATGTTTTCTTAAATAAGTACCTTCTCTAAACAGTAGGGCTATGGCTTAGTTAGATCTGGCTGTTAGAACAAAGTGCCAGATACTGGGTGGCTTCTAAACAACAAAAATTTATTTCTCACAATCCTGGAGGCTGGAAGTCTGAGATCAGAGTGCCACATGGTTGGGTGAGGGTCCTCTTCCACACTCTCATTATATCTTCACATGGTAGAAGGGGCTAGGGAGCTTTGTGGGATTTCTGTTATAAGAGTGTTGATACCATCCATGAGGGCTCCACTCTCATGACCTAATTACCTCCAAAAAGTACCACCTCCAAATACTATCACATCAGGGATTAGATTCAATATATAAATTTTGAGGGGACACAAACATTCAGCGCATACAAGGCCACTTCCTTTGCATAGCTAATGCCACTAGGAGTCTTTCCAGTAGGCTCAGACCAATGAGTAAATAAAATCAAATTAGAATATGATGACATTATTTTGTGCTGTTCAAATCTAATTCCATTGGAATACCGTTATGAAATTGGAGCATGCTGATGGACATGTAATGGAAGAAAAGTAAACCAATCGTGTCCAAATCTTGTGTAGTAAGCACAAAACTTCTTGGCTCATTATTAATGCAGAATATATGTATTCCAACTCTTGGATAATAACAATAACCAGGACCTTTCTCTTCTCCAATTTCTATCCAGATCCCGGTTGAGTAAAATAGTGTTTGTGGAACACTTCCTGAAAGACATGCTGGCCAATCAGGCTCTAATAGTTTAGGTTTATTCCCTAAAATCAAGTTAGAAAATTTGAGAGGTATATCCTTTTTTGACCATAATCATCCCTTCCAGAACTGCTTTAAGTGACTTGAACATGTCACACCATCAGCTTACGTGGAGAATTAACCCTAGAAAATTCATTTCATATTTACTGTATGTTATAGTGGTTAAGGTCACAGGCTTTGGAGTCAGACTGTGACAGCATTTACTAGCTGTGTGATCTTGAGGAAATTACTTAACATCTCTGAGCCTCAATTTGTATGTGTAAAATACGGAAAATAATGGTACCTATCTTATAAGATGTGGGAATCAAGTGAGTTAACGTGTACCAAGCACCTAAACAATATCTGGCACGTTATTCAGTGCTCAATAAATGATAGCTAGTGTTATTATTGTAATTGCTGGTATGTTGTTAAATATGCAATATTCTCCTTTGAAAAATTGTGGGAAAAGATTCTTTTACATCTGAGATTTAACAAAAAAAAAGTTAGATTTCTCCATATTTCTACTATATATTATTCTGCGAACTCTGAATTTACCAACTGAATTGTATTTTATTCTTTTTCCTTGGTTACTAGAAATCTCAGATACCTGTAGGTGACCATTATATAGACTGCAGAGAGCACATGGTTTGCATTTCTGCATAGAATTTTACTACTATATTCTCTATAATCGCACCTAAATTTTTCCTTTACCCCAATCTTCTTGCCTATGTGTTTTTAACATTTGTATCGAAGTATTTTTAAACTGCTTCACAGCTTTTGTGGAAGCATATTGGAAACAGAATAAATTAAAAGTAGAGAAGTAGGGGTGCCTGGGTGGCCTCAGTCGTTGGGCATCTGCCTTCGGCTCAGGTCATGATCCCAGGGTCCTGGGATTGAGCCCCACATAGGGCTCTATGCTTGGCGAGAAGCCTGCTTCTCCCTCTCCCGCTCCCCCTGCCTATGTTCCTGCTCTTGCTGTGTCTCTCTCTGTCGAATAAATAAATGAAATCTTTAAAAAAAAAAAAAAAGTAGAGAAGTAATATATTAAATCCAACAAACACCATTGCTATCAATAAAATATCTATTGAATCTCCACACGAGCACAACTAAAAATACTTGGATGCCCCAGGAATTCTACCGTCAGGATTCCACATTCCCCCTCTTTCTCACATGTAGCACAATCAGGTATGAAAGAGGCTAGTTTTTATCACTAGCAACATCAAGAGAGAAGGGGATTCTTTTCTTTTTCTCTTATCAAGGAAGATGTCTTGGAAATACCTTTCCCTGCTCTCAATCCTCCATCTGGTCTCCGCTACCAATGTCCCTAACAGCCCGACTTATTGCCTGCTATGGCTTGGGGTTCCCCTGCGAGGGTCAGAGGACCCACCTGCTGTGATGAGAAGCCACTGATTCTGCTGCTTTGGGAAGGGCTGATCGGACCAGCAGGAAGGCAGGACTTGAACAACTTAGTAAAAGCCGTTTGAGGGTAAGTGACAGAGGACTTAAATAAATAACAATCGTGGCTTCTTCTGTAGTTTCTTATTATATTTTCACACATCCACATTTTCACTGGACTGTCCATCCAACCCCCTTGAGGTAGGAAGGCTGTTGTTACCACCATCCTCTCTTTTACGTAAAGGAAAAAGGTCAGGACTCACGTTTGTGGTTGGACCTTAAGGCTAAATACCCAGCACTTACCAGAGAATAAGAAGAAAGAATAAGCCATTTCTTCTACCCCAAGGGGCCTTATAGACTTATTATAAAGGCAATGCCAAAACATATGAAACTTAGTTATATAAAAAGAAGTGTGATTTAATGAAAAGAGAAGGATCGCTGTCAGAAGAGTGGCCGGACAGACTTTATTAAGGCAGTGGGACTTGAGCAGGCAAAGAGAAAGGTCATAAGACATTTGAATGCATCAATCCATTGGGCCTGTGTACGACCAAGGATGTAGGCTCTTAAAACAGGTAACAGGACAGCATCCATTGTATCAACTGCTATTGGGTCTCTATGTGTCCATTCATTCATCCTTTTCTTCACTGACACTGCTATTCAGCCCTTATGCTAAGCTGTATGATGAGAGAGGAGGTTGGCTAAGTAGGCAGGGCCAATTCCTCACTGGAATCCACTAAAAAGCAGAGGAATTCGCACTGATGAGCATTTCACAGGCTGAGACAGCCATGGAGACGGTTATCTCTCCACTCCTTCCTTCTTGCTTTGGAGCTTCCTGTCCTTCAGATCATGCCCCTACTCCCGATTTGGGGAATATTTTTTCTAGGAAGGAATATTTTTCTAGGAAGTTTTCCTGAACCAGCACATTCTTGCCATAAGTCGCCTTACTGCATCAGTCACCTCTCGATTCCTTATGCTACAGATCAAGGGGTTTAGCACTGGTAAAAAAAGGTGTAAACAACAGACACTGCCCAGCCCTCTTCTGGAGAGTAGCTGGAGCTGGGGTGAAGGTAGATGAGGGTGCAACTCCCATACTGCAGGAGAACCACGATGAGGTGAGAGGAACAGGTGGAGAAAGCCCGGCGCTTTCCCTCAGCTGAATTCATCCTCAGGATGGTGGCCACGATGCAGCCATTGGAGAGGCAGATAAGGAGGAAGGGGACAGCCACGGCGGCCACACCGAGGACATAGAGAGCGGCCTCATGCACACAGGTGTCTGCACAGGCCAGGCGCGTGACGGCAGGCATGTCACAGAAGAAGTGGTAGATCTCACTGTGGCCACAGAATGGAAGGAGGCAGATCAGAATGGTCAAAGGCAGTGACAACAGGAATCCCAGCCCCAAAGAACCTAAAGTCATCTGCCCGCAGAGCTGCCAACTCATGATGAGGTTGTAATGCAATGGATGACAACTGGCCACGTACCTGTCGTAGGCCATGACAGCAAGCAAGACACAGTCAGAGCCTCCAAGAAGGATGAAGAAGAACATCTGGGCCCCACAGGCAGGGAGAGAGATAAGCATCTGCCCCATGGAAAGGATGCTAGCCAGAGTCAGGGGAGCAATGTTCGTAGAGTAGCCAATCTCCAGCATGGGCCAGAACAAAAAGGAAGGAGTACTCGGGGTATGGAGGGAGCAATCTCTCCAGACAGTGAGCCCAATGGTGATGTTTCCAACAAGACTTCCTAAGTACAACAGCAAGAGGGCCACAAATATGAGGGGAGCCACCCCGGGGTCTGTTGAGAAGGGGTGGAAGTGGAAGTGGACCCCTCCCGTCTGGTTTTCCTCTTCCATTAGGCCTGGAACAAGGAAAGAAGTCATGGGAAAAGTGACTCTCCTTGTCCTTGAGCCTGGAACCGGCCCAGACATGTTCAAAACACTGTCTGCAATCACTGAGTACTTACACTTACTACTTCCTTTGGAGTGCAGTTAATGTTATCTCTCCTGGCCACTGCTTATTCTATAGCTGTGTGACCTTGGAGAAGTTACAGACTTCAGCGCTCTCCTTTTTTTCTTTTCTTAAAGATTTTATTTATTTATCTGACAGAGAGAGAGAGACAGCGAGAGAGGGAACACAAGCAGGGGGAGTGGGAGAGGGAGAAGCAGGCTTCCCGCTGAGCAGGGAGCCCAATGCAGGGCTCCATCCCAGGACCCTGGGATCATGACCTGAGCCGAAGGCAGAGGGCAGACGCTTAACGAATGAGCCACCCAGGCGCCCCCAAGCGCTCTCCTTTTAAATGTGGGAAGAGTCTAACACTCACCTCTGAGGTGTGGTGAAAATCAAATGAGATTCTGTGTCTGAAAGTGCAAAGCCCTATGCACCCAGTAGGTTCTCAATAGGGTTTCCTATTTTCCTATTTCCATTCTTTCCTTGATCTTCATTCTTGATATATATATAAACACCCTGATGATTCACATGCCTCTTTAGTACTCTGATTATCCAGTTACCACAACAATATCTTAAAAATACATATTTAGGGACACCTGGGTGGCTAAGTCAGTTAAGCATCTGCCTTCGGCTCCGGTCATGATCTCAGGGTCCTGGGATCAAGCCCTGAGTCGGGCTCCCTGCTCAGCGGGGAGTCTGCTTCTCCCTTTCCCTCTGATGCTCCCCCTGCTTGTGCTCTCTCTCTCAAATAAACAAAGAAAAAATTTAAAGATTCATATTTATACAAAGAGCCTATGATTCTCATGTCGAGCCTAGAAGGCCGGCAAAAAGGTGTTGCCTTCAGCCAATAGAAATGTGGACCTGGAAGCCCAGAGTTAAATAGCTCACACAGCTATCCTCCCCAGTCAGGACTTTGTGATGGTATTTTTTCCTTCAACATTCAACAATCCAATTTGTTTTGTTTTGTTTACCAAGCGTGAACCCTACTCTTATTTTACCTTCTTGCATAAGTCCACCTGCGTTTTTATGGTGTCTACCCTGGATAGGGATTAATGCCCTCCTACGGGGCTCACCCACCTGCCAACCCAACTTATCATACTTTTAGATCCATCCCTCTTTTTTTTTTTTAAGATTTTATTTATTTGAGAGAGAGAGAGAGCACAAGCAGGGAGGAAGGACAGAGGCAGAGGGAGAAGCAGACTCTCCGCTGAACGGGGAGCTCCACTCAGGGCTCGATCCCAGGTCCCTGAGATCATGACCCGAGCCGAAGGCAGACGCTTAACCAACTGAGCCACGCAGGTGTGCCTAGATCCATCCCTCTTAAACACTTTTTAAATCATATTACTCCACATTGACTCTAAGCTTAAAAAGCAAAAGAACCTCAATTTTGTCAATTATACCTCGATAAAGCTGAAGGAAAAAAAACAAAGGAACCTCTTATTCTTGTAGTATCACACACAATTATGACAGGCTGAGTCACAAAATATTTTTATAAGTAAAATTAGCATGACTCACAGGGTGGGGTGGAAGTTCAGGAAATCACTCCGTGAACACGCCCCACTGCCCCATCTCACCTGAACTCACATCTTTATTCCAAGTCACTAGGTCCTTATGCACATGACTCTTAAATTGCATTGAGTCTGAATTTGCTGCAAGGTAGGCTTGCTCGTGCATGCAAGTATTTTCTGATGTTTGTGGAATTTTCAATTACGTTCAAATGGCCAAAGCTACAGAGCGCTCCTTGCATTGATCTTCTTGGGGAATCTTTAGGCCAGGCCAGGCCAAAAACACTGTTCTACTAAATTACAGGGGTGACAAAAATGGCAAATTAATTATTTTTGTTGTTTAACAAAGTGAGCCAAGTTTTAATATTATGTTTTCCTTGGGTTTGGATCTTAAGGATGATCCTCAGTGCTGTCAAGGTTGTGGAGAAATGAGCACTGCCAAGGTCACTGGTGGAGGGGTGAAAGGTTTGACACTGTGGGAAAATATTTTTCAAATGCTTGTATTTTGTCAAAATACGGACAATTTTCCAAGCTGGGTAACTCATACATAAGCATTCATTATACTGTCCTCTTAATTCGTATAGGTTTGAAATTTTCCAAATAAAAAATGCATATTTGAATTTAAGTTGAGTTATTCCACTTCAGGACTCTAAAGTCAGAAATTAACCTAAAATATAACAACCATAACAACAACAAAAAGCTTTATACACAAGGCAAAAATCACAGCGTAATTTTAATAGGAAATCATGAAAATAACCGAATGCTAGATTCAGTTGCTGAAATACTATGCAATTGTTTAAAATTACATTTATGAAGACACTCTCATAACGTGAAAATATCTGTGATATAATACTACACAGAAAATGAAATTTAAAAAGTTTCAATCTCTGCACCACAAAAAAAATCCAGTCTTTGAGTGATGAGCCTGAAGGATATTTTTCCTGTTCTGTATTCTCCAAAATCCTATAATAAATGTCAAAACTCTTATAATTTTAATTACAAGCTTATAACATGATAAAAAGAGAGACAAGCATATTGTCCTCAAACTGCAGAGGACAATATTTTGCAAATTTCTAGAGCAAAGTAAACAATTTATACAGACTCTTTCCTTAAGACAAGTATTTGTCTCTTCACAATGGACCACCACATTTTCGGTAAGAAAAGTGTCATTGCACGAAATGCACTCAGTTCTTCATCCAGGTCACTTGCGGTCAATCACCCCTGGAATGGAAGTGAAGTAAGTTTGTTTTTCCAGCCAGCCTGCCTTCCTTAAATGCCGACACAGAACAGCCCCAATACATCAACTATTCCAGGGAAACAGCCCCACCGGAGCACCATGCACAGCCTGGCAAGTGCTGATGGGGAAACTTGAAACTGGCTCCTCACACTCGGGGCATAGACCACACACCCCCTCCCTCTACATTGTTCACTCTTGAGTTATCTGTGTACGTGCCTGTCCCCCGGCCACACAACACACAT
This sequence comes from Leptonychotes weddellii, assembly GCF_054177405.1. Taxonomy (NCBI): domain Eukaryota; kingdom Metazoa; phylum Chordata; class Mammalia; order Carnivora; family Phocidae; genus Leptonychotes; species Leptonychotes weddellii. The sequence continues at coordinate 9,936,839 of NC_138379.1, forward strand.
GCAACTTCTACATTTCGTCTGTACGCACACACTCACACACGATTTGCCGATGACAGATGCTTTTTAAACTTTTTAAAGAATAGTTAAGGGGCGCATGGGTGGCTCAGTCGGTGAAGCATATGCCTTCGACTCAGGTCATAATTCCGGGGTCCTGGGATGGAGCCCCGCATCGGGCTCCCTGCTCAGCGGGGAGCCTGCTTCTCCCTCTCCCTCTGCCTGCTGATCCCCCTGCTTGTGCTTTCTCTCTCTGTCAAATAAATAAATAAAATCTTTAAAAAATAAATAAATAAAATAAAATAAATAAAAATAAAAAATAGTTAAGACAGCCCGACAAAGCCAGATATCCTGAATCACAGCAGGGAAAACTGGAAAAAGGAGTAAGATTAAAATAGTAGCCAACATGTATGGGGTGCCTGCTGATGTCTCCTGCATTACAAATAATAATAATAACTGGGGCACCTGGGTGGCTCAGCCGGTTAAGTGTCTGCCTTCAGCTCCGGTTATGATCTCGGGGTCCTGGGATTGAGCCCCGTGTTGGGCTCCCTGCTCAGCGGGGAGTTGGCTTCTCCCTCTCCCTCTGCCTCTGCCCCTGTCCCTGCCCCTGCTCGTGCTCTCTCTCTCTCAAATAAATAAATAAAATCTTTAGAAAACAAAACAAAACAAAAAACAAATAATAATATAGTTATTGGGTGTCAGGTACTATTCTAAGCACTTTCTGCCAATTAACTCATTTACTTCTCATAATAAACTTATGAGGTAGGTGCTATTTTTTTTTTTTTGGTAGGTGCTATTATTGACCTTATTTTACAGGTAAGGAAATCAAAGCACAGATTCCAACCCTGGCCAAAAGGCTGAAGGCTGCATATGCTTAACCACTGCTCCATGTGACTTGTCAGGAGTATGTCCCCACATTTGTCACCTTTGTGTGGTGAAGCTTTATATATGTGGACTTGTGGCAGAATAAGGATTTGCTGTATTCCATCTCTAGGAGACAGTGCATCATCTGTTAGGGGGGAATCTTAAAAAAAAAAAAAATTCAGGTACTTAATATTCCCACTGCTGGGAATTAATTTCGAAGAAGCAAGTCAAAGGAACAAGAAAGTATTCATATAAAGCTATTTCTAGCAGTATTGTTCCTGGATATAAAAGAAAGAAGCAAATTGCACAACCCACAAGGAATTAAAATGTCCAATGGTTAAAGAGTAATGAAATGATACGGTGTATGAATTCAGTGGATTAGAAGGCCTTTGCTAAGAAGAGTAGAGAAGACAGTGTTGAAAAAAACAGGAAGCGTAAACAGCGGGCTGTCAGTTTAAGTATAAACAAACAAGGCCAAGTACCCACCACATTCATAGGGCTGTGAAATTTTATAACTGGACCAAAGTACTGAGAGACCATAGGCAGTTATAAATATGCGTTGACAGAAATGAGCATGTTTGCATGTCTTTTGCAAATTTTTTATACATTTGTCTAATCACCTAAATTTTTAAAGTATTTTTTAAAGATTTTATTTATTTATTTGAGAGAGAGAGAAAGAGAGAGAGCATGAGCAGGGGGAGGGGTAGAGGGAGAAGGAGAAGCAGACCCCCCTGCCCAGATGGGCAGGGAGCCCGACGAGGGGGCTCGATTCCAGCACCCTGGGATCAGGACCTGAGCCAAAGGCTGATGCTTAACCAACTGAGCCACCCAGGCACCCCTAAAGTATTTTTTAAATAAAAATGAAGGAACCCATCATCAGAGAGGCTTTTTCTAAACAAACGCCAAAACCTACCTCAGGCTGGTAGAAAATCCCTGGGAGGGTAAGTTAGCAGAGGGCTCTTTAAGCATTTATTTCCCTCAGAGCTTGGAAACATTCCAGTCTCCTGAAACTTCTCCTGAGGGATGTCAGAGCCTGAGGTTAACCACGTCCTGTCTTTCCTTCACAAGAACCCTCACTGAGCCCTTGTATCTGACACTTATTTATTGAGCACCTACTCTATTCCCTGACACTGATGTGGAAAGTGGAGATAGAGCCGTGAACAGGAGAGATAAAGCCCTTGACCTCGTGAAGCTTACATCCTCGCAAGAAAGAACAGACAGGAAATAAGAAAAAAAATAATCATATAGTTTTAGGTAATGATAAGTGCATATGGCAGATAAAGCAGAGTAATGGGGTGGGGGTGGGCAACTTCAGCTAAAGGAGTCGAGGAAGACCCCTCTGGAAAAGTGACTTGAATGGAGGTCTGAAAGTGTAACCAAAAAGAGCAGGTACAAGATGACTACGTTCTAGAAATCTGCTGCACAACATCATGCCTATACTTAACAATACTGTATTGTACACTAAATAGATAAAGGGGATTTGAGGTACAAACCTCCAGGTATAAAATCAATAAGTCACAGGGATTAAAGTACAGCCTAAGGATTGTCATCGGGAACACTGTACCAACTTTGTATGGTGACAGAGGGTAACTACACTTGTGGTGAGCATTTCGTAATGTGTATAATTGTCGAATCACTATGTGGCACACCTGAAACTAATAAAATATAATATGTCAGTTTCAACTGAAAAATTTTAAAATCAAAACAGATGAACATAGGGGAAGGGAAGGAAAAATAAATTAGAATAAAAACAGAGAGGAAGGAAACCATAAGAGACTCGTAACTATAGGAAACAAACTGAGGGTTGCTGGAGGGGGGTGGGTGGGAGGATGGGGTAACTGGGTGATGGACATTAAGGGGGGCAAGTGATGTAATGAACACTGGCTGTTATATGCAACTGATGAACCACTAAATTCTACCCCTGAAACTAATAATACACTGTGAATTAACTTGAATTTAATTTAAAAAATTTTTAAATAATAAAATAAAATCACAAAAACTTTTAAAGGGTGGATTTCATGTTAAGTATTCTTATCACAATAAAAAGTAAAATAAAATAATTTTTACGAGGTTGCTGGAATGTGTAAAAATAAATGGAAGGGAAAGAGTATTCAGAGAGAAGCATTAGCACATGCAAGGGTCCTGAGGCAGCGAGTATTTGGCTGGTTTAGTGAACCACAGAAACAGCGATGTGGATGGATGGATGCAGAGGAGTCAGCGATGGGGTAAAAGGAAAGAGGAAGCCAGAGGAAGGTAGCTGAAATCATGCAGAGACTTGAGGGCCACAGTTAGAAGTCTGGATTCCATTGTAAGTATTATGGGAAACCACTAGAGGTTTTAAGGAGAGGGATATGCTGGCCCTTGTGTTGTTACAAGGTCACTCATCTATGATGCAGAGAACATACTAGAAGGGAAGAAGAGGCAGGGAGATGGTCGGGAGGATCAGATGCCATGAGATGACTGGTGGCCCCAGAATCGAACTCACCCAGCTCCTTCTACCCTTCCTTCTCCCCCTCAAGTATCAATTATATGGAGATCTGGCTAGATATGAGAAAAAAGTACGTGGTTCTCCTCTCCAACACGTTACTTTATCTGACCGGCTTTATAAAAAATAAGTAGTCTGGATATTTCCTATTGCCCTCTGCATTTCCACGGGTTGTCAAAGGAAATTTGACCTATAAAAGATATTAATAGAGCTGACAGTTATCGGATACTTACTATGGGCACATTCTCTGCTAAGAGTGTCATGTGCATTATTGCCCATGATTACCTCCATTTTACAGATGATAAAACTGGGGCTTTCAGAGTAAATAATTCGACCAAAATTAGGTATCTTAAAAGAGAGAAAGCTAGGAATAAAACCCAATTTGAAGGACTTCAAAGCTACACTCTAGACTACATGTTTGCAGTGAATACACTGGTATTCAAAGTACAATAATGGGGATCAGCAGAATCAGTGTCAACTGGGAGCTTGGTACTGTGCAGACGCTCGGGCCCCACCCCAGACCACTTAACATAAAGAAATTTTAAATTAAAATTCCTTACATTTTCTATGTAAAATCATATCATCTGAGACCTATTATTTTATTTTCTTGTCTGACTGCATTATTTAGAACCTCCAGAAAGTGTTGATTAATCATGGTGATAGCAGGTGTCCTGTCTAGCACCTGATATTTTGTGAACGTGGTTTAATTATTCCACCATTTTAATGATGCCTGCTGTGAGATTTTAATATAGTCGTTTTCACATGAAGTATCAGGCTCTGTAGGAGGAGTCAGCAAGTTTTTTCTGTAAAGTCCCAGAGAGTATGTTTTAGGCTTTGTGGGCCATACAGCCTCTGTCACAACTGCTCGACTTTGCTGCAGTCATAGACAACGGGGGAATGAATAAGCATGGCTGCATTCCAATTAAACGTTATTTACAAAAAACAGACAGCCCACAGATGTAACATGTAGCCTGTAGTTTGCTGATTCCTGCTTTAGGGACAGCACAGGTTTGAATTTTGGTGCTTGCTAGTTACATCCCCTTGGGTAAGTTATTCGACATCGTGGTCCTCAGTTTCCTTATCTGAAAAAATCTTCATAATGTAATTATGCAGAGTAAGTGATACATGCAACATATTTAGAAGAGTTGCCTACGTCAGAAGCAGCACTCAATAATGTAGGCACAAGAGCAGAAATCTTTCCTGATTTATTCCCCACTGTACTCCTGGTTCCTGGCACACAGTAAGCACTCAATAAATATTCACAGAATAGCTAAAAGTTAACCATATTTGAGCAGTTTATTTCTATTCCTATTTTATTCAGAGCTTTTATGAAGCATCTCTACAGAAGTCCATCAGATAACCGTTCAGCAGCTCTGAGTATAAATGTATTATTTGCCACTTCTATTCAACATAACACTGGAAGTCCTAGCCAAGGTAATTAGGCAAGAAAAAGAAGGAAACGCTGCCATTTGTGACAATATGGATGAACCTGGAGATTTTGGTAAGTGAAATAAGCCAGACAGAGAAACACAAGTACTGAGTCATATCGCTGATATGTGGACTCTAAAAGAAGTTGAACTCCTAGAAACACAAAGTAGAGGGTGGTTACCAAGGGTTGGGGAGTGGGAGAATTGGGGAGACTTTGGCCAAAGGGTACAAGTTTCCAGTTATAAGATGAATAGGTTCTGGATACCTACTGTAACAACATGGTGACTACAGTTAATGTACTGTATACTTGAAATTTTCTAAGTGAAGAGATATTAAGTATTCTCACCACACACAAAAAAGTAACTATATGAGGTGATGGATATATTATTTAGCTTGATTGTGGTAATCATTTCACAATGTATACATATATAAAAAATCACATTATAGGGGCGCCTGGGTGGCTCAGTCGTTAAGCGTCTGCCTTCGGCTCAGGTCATGATCCCGGGGTCCTGGGATCGAGCCCCGCATCGGGCTTTCCGCTCTGCAGGAAGCCTGCTTCTCCCTCTCCCACTCCCCCGCTTGTGTTCCCTCTCTCGCTGTGTCTCTCTCTGTCAAATAAATAAATAAAATCTTTAAAAAAAAA
>NC_138379.1:9942352-9966936 GCF_054177405.1 Leptonychotes weddellii
TCACATTATATACCTCAAATATATACAATTTTTGTTTGTCAACTTTAGCTGGAACATAAAATATTGGGGATGAATATCTGGAAGTAAGGATGAATAAAATCAGTAGCTCTCAACATTCTCTGCACCATACAAATTTCATTTACGGTGTTTTCTCTATGAACCCCACAGTCAGAACTGTAAAGCTAAGGAAGGGTTAGGTGACATGATAAAAACTGCACATGCATTATCCCATTCAATCTCCACAACTACTCTATGAGAGAGGAGCAGTACAATCATTCCCACTTTGCAGGTAAGGTAAGTAAGGCTGAGAAAGTTTAATTAATTTACCCAAAGACACACTCAGTCAGTGGCTGAGCCAAGGTTTAAATCCAAGTCTGTCTGGGGGCGCCTGGGTGGCTCAGTTGGTTAAGCGACTGCCTTCGGCTCAGGTCATGATCCCTGGAGTCCCGGGATCGAGTCCCGCATCAGGCTCCCTGCTCGGCGGGGAGTCTGCTTCTCCCTCTGACCCTCCCCCCTCTCATGTGCTCTCTCTCATTCTCTCTCTCTCAAATAAATAAATAAAATCTTTAAAAAAAAAATCCAAGTCTGTCTGAATTCAGACCTACTCTTTTAGCCATTCTTTTTCTTTTTTAAAAAATATTATTTATTTATTTGACAGAGAGAGAGTGTGTGTGCGTGAGCACACAAGCAGAGGGACTGGCAGGCAGAGGGAGAAGGAAAAGCAGGCTCCCCACTGAGCAGGGAGCCCAATGTGGGACTCCATCCCAGGACCCGGGATCATGACCTGAGCTGAAGGCAGACGCTTAACTGACTAAGCCACCCAGGTGTCCCTATTTTAGCCATTCTTATATATATTGCCTCCAAACCCCATGTTTTGAAAATTACTACCTTTTTTTTTTTTTTAAATAGGCTTCATGCCTATCATAGAGCCCAATGCGGGGTTCAACTCACAACTGTGAGATCAAGACCTGAGCCAAGATCAAGAGTTGGACACTTAATGGACTGAGCCACCCATGTGCCCCCCAACTCTATCTTTTAAATAAACAAAAACACAAGTGATGATGATGATGATGATAATAATATAATAAAATCATCCCAGGAAAATGTATGACATATGTTAGGGCTTTCGAAATATTACAATTACCTTGGAAACTCCATTAATAATCTCAAAAGGCCTTTGAGATATGGGGATTGGAGATGGTAACCATTAGATGACCTCTAAAATCCCTTTTCATTCCATAATTTCATGAATGACCTTTCTAAAAAGAAAAAAGCTCTAAATGGTCCCTCATTTCTCCAGGGAACACTGAAAGAAAACCATGTCTTTGGATGAAATTGAATGAAGCATCAGTGTTCATTAATCTCAACATATATTACTAAGAGACTATTGTCAGGATTTGAATGGTTCAATACAGAACACTCAAGTAGATGGTGAGTGTTTGGTGTTGGATATATGAAATAGAAGATACTCATTATCGATCCAACAGAAATGTCAAATAGACAGTGAAGTCTGAAGTTCAGGGACCAGGTTAGCTGGAAATAACACATTTGAGAATTATCAGCCTGTTGCCTGCATTTAAAGCCAGACAACCAAATTGAATCATCTGCAAAGAAATGTAAAAAGAAAAGAGGACCTAGGACCGAGACCCAGCTTGAGTGGAAGTTAGGAAAAGAGAAGAAGCCAGCAAAGTAGACCAAGAAGGAATATCAGAAATATAAAGTAAAATTAGGAGGAATTAATTTTCCAGAAGTAAAGAGAGCAGAGGATATCACAGAATGTCTTCCCCTCCCCAAAAAAAAGAAAGAAAGAGAATAATGCTGCATGTAGAAATTAACTTTTTAAAAACATGGTTTCAAGGTAAATTAAGTGAAAATAATAATTTTTCTTTCCCCCAACTGACCTCGTCACTGAACTTATCAACAAGTTACTGAAAGATAATCCCCAGGGAAGATGCATCAATGGGATAATCCTGATGCAATTTTAATTCTTAAGGAACACTGTATTTAATCTTGTTGCTTTATGCTTCCCATGGAGACCTCAGACATCTCAGGAGACCAAGAATGTCCCTTTAGCCAGATTAGTTATGAATGTCCTTATTCGATGATAATTTCAAGTTTGAGTATCAGGGGAACTTCAAAGGTAGGTTTTAGGCTACAGGGATGTAGTGAGTAAAGCCCAGATGTTACCTTATACAAAAAAGAAAAAGGTAGGATGGAACATGCCTTCAAGCTAAGAGTTGATTAGATAGGAATCCTGTTGAGTTTCAGAAGGGTTTTAACAACGTGCCCTGACTGGGTGTTATACGCAAACAATGAATCATGGAACACTACATCAAAAACTAATGATGTAATGTATGGTGATTAACACAACATAAAACAACAACAACAACAACAACAACGTGCCCTGAATCAGGGAGACATGTGAATCTAGAAGTGGTCAGCATACCTGCCCAGGGATCTTCTGAGGACAGAAGGACCTAGGGGCAGACTCCAGGGTCCTCAGTGTTTAGCGAAGGATCCAAGTAAATCTGCAATGGCTTGCAGTCCACATGAGTCCAGTATAAGGTAAGAATCTCTTCCCAGACTCCAGATTTGAGAAGATTAGGAAAATCCCTAGCTTGTAACTAGGCCAAGCCTTGTAGTAGGCACTGGCCAGGGAAGAGAAACTAAGGATGGAAATTTTCACAGAAAGAGTCAAAGTCCAGTTCCTACTCAGAACCAATGTTTTATACCAGACAGTTTAAGGGGAACTCAAGAATGTATACTGTAAAATTCATGCTCTTCCAACTGATGAATGGCAAGAAGGAGGTTCTGTCCAAAGTGGTCAAGGAATCTTACTCTACATCAGATTAAGAGGTCATTGCTAACTAGCATTGAAACATACAGATGTCAGTACTTTTAAGGCTTCTTCTAGTTTAAAAATATCCATCATTGCAAACTTCAAACTTACAGAAGCTGAAAAATTAGGAAACATCTATTATAAAAGGAATGACTAGAAGGTTCCTTCACATCAAGGATCCCCCTTATGCATTCAAAAGTAATCCTAATTACATGCAATTTTTCAAAAAACATTATTGCCAAAAAGAGATATGCTTGTGCTCCCCTGGCATGTTGTCCTTTTATATAAAGTACTTAAATGAATTGGAATTTTACTATTTTTATTGCTCTCAATGTTGAGCTCTCTGAACATTGGCTTCTCTCATTCTCTACACTTTTCCTTCTTCTCCTGGACACTCAAGCTATGCCTTGCATAGAGTAGAGCCTTAACAAATATTTTTAAAGGATTTATTAAAATAAATATTGTTGATTAAATGGGTAGTTGGTGAAGAGGTAGGAAAGAAGAAGCAAAAAGGAAAGAGAGATCATAAATTAGGGGACTGAGCACTGACTTTGCAATGAACTGAGAAAGGCTTGTGGCACATCATTTTCTAATGAAATAGTTTTGTTGATAAGAGACAATTAGAATTTTACATTTTTTTCTCTCTAGGACACCTATCATTCAGCTTTACACATAGTGCATTGCTCAGTGATGATACAGTTTATTTGAATGGTAGGAGTTTAGACTTGCTTCTAAACTGACCTAGGAATTAAGTGCTACTTTGCCATTTAACAGCTGAGCAAATCAGTCAAACCCAGAAGACTGAATTTCCTCATCTAAAAAATATGGACAATAGAGGTACCTGTTGAATATTGGCTGTTGACCTGTTGAAAAGGACCACTTACGTGAAATGATGCCTGTAAAATGATTAGCACAGCATACGAGTGCCCAATAAATGTTACCCACTGGTATGCAGTAGGAGGATAGCTTTTTGTCGAATGCCTGAATATTTCAGTTGACATATTCAAAATGTGTTTATAAAAGTATTATGTTGAACCATGTGGAATTGCCTGTATGCTACCATTATTGGCTTTCAGAAACAAATTCCATATGATTCAACGTGTTAGCAGTAAAGCGATACCACACTGGGGCTCCTTCTCTCACAGAAGTCTCTTCTGGAAAGTAAGGAGTCTCTTCAGATATATAGATGTATACAAAATTTGGATTTCATTTTATGAGTGATATTTATGAATTCATAATTCACGTATGAAATTCATATATATTCAAACATACAGAAAATGTTATTCAAGAATGTCTTGTAAGGACAAATACATCTTTTGTTTGGATACAGCTGATGTTGGAACATTTTCTTTGAATAGGTATGAATAGACCTTACAGCTGGTATGAGTATCTCCAAAAGCCACAAATACCTGTGCTCCAAACAGGGCTTTTGCCCTAGAATGATGGTTATAACATTGTTCTTCCTTCTCTATTCCTCCCACTATCAACACTCCCAAGTTAAGATTTTATCTTCCTCTTCAGGTGAGTCCACCTTTGTGCTAATAGATATGCCATGTAGGTCAATTAGGCCAGATATACCTAAAGTCAAGGCATTTTTATATAAACTCTCTTTTAACTGTAACAACTAATCTATGAGACAGTGGTCATTCTTCATTCTATTTAAAGAGGGATTCTGCAATATAAGGGGACATAAGAAACTAGAAGTGGAACCAGATGTGACATAAAATCTTTCCCAGAAAATATCAGGTAGACCTGCCAGGCATTCCACCCACTCAGCAATTTAAATCTTTTTCAGTCTCAAGATAGATAATGGAAGGAATCAATGAATCAATATACTTTACTGAGCAGTCAGTATGTGCCAGGCATTCCAGTAGGTTCTTGTACAGACATTGTTTCATTTTCACCTCACAACAACCTTGTAAAGAAGTGAGGTGTTATTCTGAACAATGGGGTCTTAGAGAGGGCAAGTGACTTAGCAAGATCACAAAACTAGTGAGTAGCAAAGCTGGAATTTGAGTACACGTCATTTATTCCAACATAGCCTACTTTCTACCATCTTTCTTGGAAGCATCATCTCCCCCAAATTATATGCTTTTTTTACATATGCATTGTCCTAAGATTGGTTGTATAACCAAACTTAGTTAAAAGACCACTTTTTAACTACCTTTTCTCCCCTTGTTATAAATGTTGTCTACAATTTAAATTGAGCAAAACTGACAAGGGAAGATAGGATTCAAGAGTTTTAAAAAGAACAAGAATAAGGGAAAATCTGGCCAACAGCCTTGTCCCTGCAACTCCACAGAGGAGATGGCATCTGAATCATCTTTGCATCCCCTACAGTACCTTGTATATTTAAATGATGAATTAAAAAATGACCCACTTGTGCAACCTTGGACAAGTCAGGCAATCTCTTTAGAAGAGACGGACCCAATAACCTGGGGGAGCTCTGATTCTGTGGGCATCTGTGACCTTCTGCGGCCACTAGTCAACTTGGACAGGAATTACATGAAGGACAAAGAACTCATGGAGCCATGTTCTTCACTGCATGATGGTAAACAGTCTCAGGAGATGATAAACCATCTTTCCAAAGACTAGCTATCCCCTGGGAGTTTTCTCTGAGCCATACTTATCTTAGAAAATGTTGACCACTACTTTAGTTGTTTTCTTTGGAATAATAAGGGAGGAGCTGATCCAAATCAGGATTGTATATTTGGGAAGTTTGGAAAATTATTTCTCATTGAGTAATAGCCAATCCATGGTCTAAATCAGTACATCTAAAACTTTTCTACTTAAGTACTAATTAATCAGCATGAGAGACAATTTATATTAAGGACTTGGTGAACAATCGGGAGTAAGAAATCTCTTGGAAATATTATGTTTTTATCCCCCCAAATTCATGCAGATCTTCCTCTTATGTATATATCTCCACTTTTTTATATGAAATAATTTTCCTAAAACCTTCAAGTTAAAATTGACCTTTTAATAAAACTGCACCGTGTTGATCCTGGGACTTCATTTTGTCCTGGACACACTTTTGTTCCCTGTCGACTCTAGAATATACACATTCTGGTTTAGGAAGCATGAACAGATCCAAACAGCCACCACCATCACTCCAGATTTATATAAAGAATTGTCAGCAAAGCATTCAGTTATTTGTTTGCACGATGTCCAACATTTGCTTCAATATTTTGACATCATATAGAAGGAATATCTGAAAGCTCCAGACCATCTTTTGAAACGTGTCTACTTGGTTTCTTCTTTGCAATAACAAAAGCACTTGATATAACCTAAAGTTGATATAGCTTCCAGATAGAACTTAACTTATATCTTCATCTTGTCGCAATGAAGAGATCACAATGAGTGGGGAACTTTTCCATAAAGAAATGAAGAGAATAGTTAGATAATATGCTGGATAATGTGGTACTCGGATTTCTTATTCAGAACCCTCGTTTTCATAGTATTTCTCTACATTTGATTTCCTCTTCCCTTTTCTAGACCTTGTAATAAAATGAAGCCAATGTAGCCCACACACTGCATTTAGACACAAGTGCTTTGAGGTTAGGTGGACTTATGCCCAAGAGGTTGGGTGGACTTCCTGTGCCGAAGGAGGTGGTAACTGAGAAAAAAAAATGAGCAGACGGCACCATTGGGACTTTTCATCTCTAGTGTCCTTATGAAATGACTTATTCATTTGTATCACCTTCATAGGTTTGGTTCAACCCAAAACAACTGTGTTGGTTTTGGGATTAGACTCTTAGCCACCAGAAAGCAGGAGATTAAAACTGTAGGCTCCTATGAAAACTCTTTGGGCATCACTCAGGACACTGGGTCCTGGGTCACAGAGAACCTTCTCTTTGTTCCCGCTCTCTCTCATGAAGGATGAATTAAGCCAGTCTCCCTCCATCTTCACCCAAATATCATAGTTTTTAACCAAACCCTTTCTCCCTGCTCCTTATAAAAGAAGGAACGGAGGGGTACCTAGGTGGTGCAGTCAGTTAAGCATCTAACTCTTGGTTTCAGCTCAGGTCGTGATCTTCAGGGTCGCGATCTCAGGATCATGAGATAGAGCCCCGCATGGGGATCCATGCTCAGCACGGAGTCTGCTAAGATTCTCTCTCCCTCTCCCTCTGCCCTTCCCGCTCATGCTCTCTCACTCTCTCTCTCTCTTTCTCTCTCTCAAATAAATAAATAAATCTTTCAAGAAACAAGAAATAAGGGATATTCTTTTTGTTGCATTGTTAGGGGCAGCATTTACTAGATAAAACAATAGTCTAGATCGTAATTATGCCTCTCAAGTCTGAAAATAGTGTAATCTAACATTTTTGGTCTCAGATCTTAGGTGCTCTTTTTACCATAGACCATCTAGAGTTCTACCTATGGCTGAAATATCATCAAATAACAAAGCTACTTAGGAAATATGAAGCAGTATCGAGGGAGGCGATATAGTATGAACCTAGATTAAGCATAAGAGCTCTGTGGTCAAGGGGCGCCTGGGTGGCTCAGTCGTTAAGCGTCTGCCTTCGGCTCAGGTCATGATCCCAGGGTCCTGGGATTGAGTCCCGCATCGGGCTCCCTGCTCTGTGGGGAGCCTGCTTCTCCCTCTCCTCCCCACTTGTGCTCTCTCTCTCACTATCTCTGTCTCTCTCTCTCTCAAATAAAATCTAAAAAAAGATAAAAAATAAAAAATAAATAAAAAAAATAAAATCATAACACTCTGAGCAACACAGAATTTCAGAGAAAGGAGAGAGAGATTTAAACTGGAGTGGCCTGGGAAGACGTCATAAAAGAGGAACATGACCTAGAATTTGAAAGTTGGGCAGGATTTGTCTTAGGCAAAAGAGAGAAGATGAAATTTCTCACTGGAAGGAGAACAGAAGTATGTGAAACAGGAAGGAGAATGATGGAGAAGAGGTCAATGAGTCGACCATATGGTACATGACAGGGATAATTGGGGCCATAGTGTGATTAGCCTCAGTCAGGTCCAAGAGAGACTGGAATAATCAGGAGAGGAGCACGAAGATTGTCATATAAGCAACAGGAAGGCACTGAAGCAGATGGATAATGTGATCATGGAGAGCAGGATGCATGATGAAGGAAAAGAGGAAGGAAAACAGGAGAAGAGATAGGAGGTTATCACAAGAACCTAAATGTAAGGGGGCGCCTGGGTGGCTCAGTTGGTTGGGCGACTGCCTTCAGCTCAGGTCATGATCCTGGAGTCCCTGGATCGAGTCCCGCATCGGGCTCCCTGCTCGGCAGGGAGTCTGCTTCTCCCTCTGACCCTCCCCCCTCTCCTTTGCTCTCTCTCATTCTCTCTCTCTCAAATAAATAAATAAAATCTTTAAAAAAAAAAAAAAAAGAACCTAAATGTAAGATAACAACAGATAGGACCGACTGGGGCAGTGGAAAAGGACCAAAGCAATAGATATGAGAAATTTTTGTAGGACAAATGATCAGTATTTAGGAACAAATTGGGTAAAGGAGAGGAAGCAGGATGAGTCAATGACATCTCTCGGGGTTGAGCTAAATTGCGATGTGTGTTGCATTATCAGTGTACCAGTACCACGGCTCTCTTAAAATTATAACATATATCTAATGACACTTTCCTAAGACGTTTTTGTTTCAAGTTTCACGTAATGAATTAAAACCCTATTTTATCTATTTTGTAACTTTGAACTTTAAATTGACTTTACTCGGGGCGCCTGGGTGGCTCAGTTGGTTAAGCGACTGCCTTCGGCTCAGGTCATGATCCTGGAGTCCCTGGATCCAGTCCTGCATCGGGCTCCCTGCTCAGCGGGGGGTCTGCTTCTCCCTCTGACCCTCTTCCCTCTCGTGCTCTCTGCCTCTCATTCTCTCTCTCAGATAAATAAATAAAATCTTTAAAAAAAATTGACTTTACTCATTAATTCATTCAGCAAATACTCCTTGGAAAGCTTTCTATATCAGGCACTGTGCTAGGCACCAAAATCAAAGCAAAGAGCATCCAGATCCCCACCACTGAGGATTTCTTGGGCTTTGGTACTTGAGGGTAGAGGAGGAAAGGTGAGGGGTGGCAAACGTGTAAATTATAATATTCCATGATCTGCACTAACATGAAAGTGTGTGCACATAATCACTGAGGTACCTCAGAAAGTGCTCTAACACTGAACAGGGGAGTACAAATGCATCATATTGCATGGGAGGTGCCTAAAGATGCATGTCATCTTTCCTTTATCCAGATCAAATACATTATCTATGGAAGAAATAAATACAACTGCAAAGATTCAGTTCTTCTTTCGTCCATTCTCCGCTGACCCTAAGATCCAGGTGGGGATTTTTGTGGCCTTCCTGGTGATGTACCTGACCAGCCTCAGTGGAAACACCACAGTTGCAGTCCTTGTCCAAATCAACCACTCCCTCCACATCCCCATGTACTTCTTCCTGGCTAACCTGGCAGTTCTGGAAATCTTCTATACATCTGCCATTGCCCCCCTGGCCTTGGCAAACCTCCTTTCAATGGGCAAAACTCCTGTTTCCATCCCTGGATGTGGGACCCAGATGTTTTTCTTCATCTTCTTGGGTGGAGCTGATTGTGTCCTGCTTGCAGTCATGGCTTATGACCGGTTTGTGGCAATCTGTTACCCTCTAAGATACACCCGCATCATGAGCTGGCCCTTGTGTGTGGAGCTGATGGTAGGGTCCCTGGTGCTGGGTTTCCTGCTGTCGCTGCCTCTGACTATTTTAATCTTCCATCTCCCATTCTGCAACAACAATAAGATCTACCACTTCTACTGTGACATGCCTGCAGTCATACACCTGGCCTGTGCAGACACACACGTTCACAAGACTGCCCTGTACATCATCAGCTTCATCGTCCTAAGCATCCCCCTCTCATTAATCTTCATCTCCTACGTCTTCATCATGGCAGCCATTCTACGGATCCGGTCAGCGAAAGGGCGCCACCGAGCCTTCTCTACCTGCTCCTCTCACGTCTTAGTGGTCCTTCTGCAGTATGGCTGCACCAGCTTTATATACTTGTCCCCCAGTTCCGGCTACTCTCCTGAGATGGGCCGGGTGGTGTCCGTGGTCTACACCTTCATCACTCCCATTCTAAACCCCTTGATCTACAGTATAAGGAACAAGGAACTGAAAGATGCCCTAAGGAGGGCACTGAAGAAGTTCTAGGTAGGATGATCCCATGGCTTGTCAGAATTGGATGCTCAAAGTGAATGGGGATGCTATTAATAACTATGCTGGGACAACATGCATGAGCCAGGAATGTCCTCAGCAAACTGAGACATGGCCCACTATTCTAGGATCACCGGAGGAGATGAATGCTACTGTGTAATGGAAATAAAGCTGTATCATGGAGGGCAGCCTGATGTCCTGGGCTTGGATGGAGGAGAATCAACACTTATTGGACACCTGCTATATACTAGGCACTTTATATGGGCTATCTCAATTAGCCCATAGTAAGTACCATTGTCTTCATGTTTGATATATCCAGGATGAGAACACAAGTATTTAAAAATCTAGGGGCACCTGGGCAGCTCAGTCAGTTGAGCATCCAACTCTTGATTTTGGCTCAGGTCATGATCTCAGGGTTGTGAGACTGAACCCACAACATGGAGCCTGCTTAGGATTCTCTCTCTCCCTCTCTCTCTGCCCCTCCACTCCCTCTCTCTCTCTCCATCTCTAAAAAATAATAAATAAAATAAATAATAAATAAATTTTAAAAAATCTAAAGACTAAGCTATCTTCAAACAAAAATGTTGACCAAGGAGGCCCTGAATGGCAAGAGAAAGAAAGAGAGAGAGAGCGGGAGGGAGGGAGGGAGGGAGGAAGGAAGGAAGGCTTTGCAGTTGGCCAAAGGAAGGGGGACTTTTTCTTTTTTTTTTTTTTTACATGTTTTTGTTTTGCTAACCAAAATGAAAACTCATGATTCTGTTCATAACTTTTAAAGAGCACCCCAGCAATAAAAAGGGTAATAATAATGGAGGAAAATGTTATTTAATTTAGTAAGTGAAAATATGGGAAAAGAAGTGGGCCTCATTGAATCCTGACTCCTCAAGAATCCCTTCTACAGCATCTCAGTGTTCCAGACTCTGCTTGAGCTTCCAAGGAGAGAGATCATTCACTTGGAAGACACCACATTCCTTGTTGGACAACTCCTTTTGTTAAAGTACCACACACTTGTTTGAGCTAAAGTCCATCTACAAGCAACTTCCTCCCACTGATCCTATTTTGACCCTCTAGAGCTTTCTTCTCCCTGACAATTCTCCCAAGTATCCAAGTATTAGGACAGATTTTGTATCTTCCTTAAGTCTTTAGTCCTCTTTTCTCTAGAGCAAATACTCCATCAGTTTTCTCTCCAGGAGATCATATTTAAATGCTCTCACACCAGTCACCTTCTAGATTTTCCCTAGCTCCATATCTTTCTACAAATTTTCACCCAGAAATAAACACAATGCACTGAGAATATTTTGTTCTGGGGAACTGTTACTTATCATGACCTGTGAACTACATTTCTATCAATTGACCTTGATCACTTTAGCCTCTCATAAATTTGGTATCAAATAAAATCTCCATATCACTTCATTTGACTTTCAATTCTGCCTGATCACAATTTATTTTACTAACATACATGTAGGACTTTTTTTTTTTTAGAGAGAGAGTGTGAGCGCACTTATGAATGGGGGGTGGGGGCGGAAGGACAGAGGGAGACGGAGAGAGAGACTCTTAAGCAGGCTTCACACCCAGCACAGAGTCCAACAAGGGGCTCGATCTCACCACCCTGAGATCATGACCTGAGATGAAATCAAGAGTCAGACACTTAACCAACTGAGCTACCCAGATGCCCCTGTTATATTGTTTTGTTTTGTTTTTTTTAATTGATTTGGGCCAAGTGAACCAAACTGCCACAGTCATCCTCAGGATTTTATTCATCATAGTTTTGTGGCATGATCAAAATTACAATCATATTTCATTTCCTTTGTCCAAATCATTAACCAATATCCACGGTAAAATACAACAAGTGAGCATCTATGGTAGTCCTCCTATTTGGGAATTGTCCAACTAGCTAGAAATATGCTCAATTAATAACATTGGTGGTACATTGTCACAATTATGACCACCGCCCCCTTCCCCTATGGCTATGTGACTTGCTTTGGCCAATGGGACATTAGCAAATATATTGCAAGCAGAGGCTTACACTTACCCTTTGGCGTCTGTCCTCTCTTGCTGCCCTGTGACTGTCACATGAAGATGTTGGAGCTAGGATAACACCTAGAGATAGGCCATCAAGAAGGTTCCCTAGACCAACCCCAGTCGATCCTCCAGATGATTGCAGTCACATTAGTGATTCCGGCAGAAGAACTACCCAGCCGAACGAGCCTAAAATGTTGACCCACAGAAACATGGGCCAAGAAAATGATTGATATTGTAAGTCATTAAGTTTGAACTGGTATATTTTGCATCAAAAAATAACCAATTCTTGGGGCGCCTGGGTGGCTCAGTTGGTTAAGCAACTGCCTTCGGTTCAGGTCATGATCCCGGAGTCCTGGGATCAAGTCCCACATCAGGTTCCCGGCTCAGCGGGGAGCCTGCTTCTCCCTCTGACCCTCTCCCCTCTCATGCTGTTTCTCTCTCTCTCTCTCTCTCAAAATAAAAATAAATATAAAGTCTTAAAAAAAATAATAATAACCAATTCACCATCTAATCTGTAATAAACCATCTCTCCAAGAAGAATATCATGGAAAGCCTATCAAATCTTTTCATACAATCAAAATACATTACAGTACGGATATAAATCTAACCATTGAGAAGCCTTATTTTTTTGTTGTTTCTCAAATAAATTTTACTTTTTTAAAATTTTTAAAATTTTAAAATTATTTTATTATGTTATGAAAAGCCTTATTTTAAAAGGAAAGTGTATTTGGCACAATTTATCTTGGGTCACTTCATACAGGCTCTTCTTAGTAATCACCAGGCTTTTCAAAATGCCTACGAATTATTTATTTAATCATGCGTTTCCAGAATTTTACTAGGGATTCGCATTGAGATGGCTATCTTATTGTTTTGAAACCCACTGGTAGTTTATACATTTCGTTTATATCTTCATCTGAATGGGAAAAGAAACATTCAATAGTTGTGAGTGTCTTGGGAATGGAGAATATGCCATTTATTCTTGAATTTCCAGCACCTAGTGCAGTGGCTAGCATTTATTAGACTCAGCTGATTTACTATGAAGAGATAAATTACACCTAGGGAGAGTGCCTTGCTGCTCATAAAAATTGTATGTTCTTTATACAAAAGGATTGTGTTCTACCCTTTTTCTACCATTTTTATCCTTCACTGCTCGTTTAGCAGTGGTGGTACTCCATAAATATTTGTGGAATTGAACAGGACTAGCTTTGGAGATAATTTTTTTCTGGTTTTCAGGTTTTTTTTAATGCTACTGATAAATGTCCATTCTTATTAAAAACTTTTTTGAAACATTTATTGCTACTACTAATTTTTTAATGCTTTATTTGATTCTATATCGGTAAGTCCTACGTTCCCTAAGACTTACAGATAATAAAAAAATACAAATGGGAACTATAAAATATCCATCTGAAGGAAGTGGGTAACTATTATTACTGCATATTAAAAGAATATCATATAATTTGCTATATTTAACCCAATTTTAGCAAGGGTATTTTTTTAAAGATTTTATTTATTTATTTGACAGAGAGAGAGAGACACAGCGAGAGAGGGAACACAAGCAGGGGGAGTGGGAGAGGGAGAAGCAGGCTTCCTGCTGAACAGGGAGCCCGATGCGGGGCTCGATCCCAGGACCCTGGTACCATGACCTGAGCCGAAGGCACTTAACCAACTGAACCACCCAGGCACCCGCAAGGGTATTTTTAAACTGCCATCATTCATAGAAAAATTTTGAGAATTTGTAACTCTCACTTGCTGCAGAGGGGATGTTATTGATGCTGTTCCTTTTCATTCCAAAAGTAAAGAACCAGGGATGCCTGGGTGGCTCGGTCTGTTAAGTGTCTCAGGTCATGATCCCAGGGTCCTGGGATGGAGTCCTGCATAGGGCTCCCTGCTCAGTGGGGAGCCTGCTTCTCCCTCTGCCTGCTCTGCCTGCTCCTTCCCCTGTTTGTGCACGCGCTCTCTCTCTGACAAATAAATAAATAAAATCTTAAAAATAATAATAATAAAGAGCCAAAGGGACAGGCATACTCTGCAATTACACCCAGAAGAAAATCCCAAACAGACTCTCAGGTTTCTTTCATCCTTTTACAGTATTGCAGTGTTTAGAAGCAGAGGAAAGACGATAATGAAGAAAAGGTGAGGGGCACTTGGGTGGCTCAATCGGTTAAGCGTCTGCCTTTAGTTCAGGTCATGATCCCAGGGTCCTGGGATCGAGCCCCACATCAGGCTCCCTGCTCGGCGGGAGCCCTGCTTCTCCCTTTCCCTCTGCTGCTCTCCCTGCTTGTGCTCTCTCTCTCTTTCTCTTTCTCTCTCTCAAATAAAATCTTTTAAAAAAAAATGAGTCAGAAGACACTAGAAAAACAAATCAGGTGAGGACATGGAGATAGGGCTGACAGAGGAAAGCAGGATGTCTGAGAAACCTGCGGGGGGTGTGAAAGATGAGAAGAGTTATGGGTTATTGCAACGGGCATCAGAGCATCTACCATAGTTCTCTGGAAGAAGCATCATGGGGTTGAGATTCAGAGACATGGAGACATGGTTTCTAGGAGCGGTAAGCTGGGAAAGTCACTATCATCCTTCAAGCCTCTGTCCCAGTATCTAGAAAATAAGAGGATTAAGCTTATTAGTATCTAAGATATCTAAGAGCACTGACTTTGATTCATTAATTCTCCTGAGTTCTATACAATTCTCGGGCCATTTGTCCTCACCTTGGACAGGTTTCTGTGGTGCTTTTACCCCACAGTAATAGATTTTAGCTGCTTCTCAATCAGCAAGTGAAAATGAACAACGTGGGCATGACAAAATGGGATAGCAATTATCCTTATCTTCTCCCAAGTAGGACAGAAAGTCCGAGGGCTGGGGTTCTTTGGGTCTCTGACTTGGGAAACACACCCTCCCAAAGGTGGTTTCATTCTGAGGTCTTTTTAAAGTCAGATGTTGCCATATGACTTTCTCATTATTTGAAAAGAAATGAGTGTTTGCTTCACAGCACAGTTTACTAAGACTGGAACGATACAGAGATTAGCATGGTGCCTGCACAAGGATGACATGCAAATTCATGAAGCATTCCATATTTTTAAAAACAAAAGCCCAAACTCATAGATACAGAGAATGTATTCATGGTTGCCAGAGGTAGGGGATGAAGGGTTGGCCAAAAAGGGTGAAGTGGGTCAAAAGGTACAAACTTCTGGTTCTGAAATAAATAAGTCCTGGTGATGCAATGTACCACATGGTGACTATAGTTAACAATACTGTATTGTACATTTGATAGTCGCTAAGGGAGGAGATCTTAAAAGTTCTCATCACAAGAAAAAGAATTGTAACTGTGGTAACATATACGAACTGTATTTTATTGAGCTGTTCAGCTCAGTGACACTTCATCTAAATAGTCTTTCCTGACCACCCTCCCCACCCCCAGACGAGGACAAGTGACCACACCATCCCCCGTGTTCCCTCTGTACCTTGTGTATAACTCCATCACAGCACCTGTAACACTTGTAGTGCCCTTCTTTATCTCCCTCAAGTACACTGTGACCTCTTTGGAGGAAGAAACCATCTCCATTAGCTTGATGCCTAGAGATCTCAAAAATATTGAATTAATTTATGAATCCTTAATTTACAGCCATGCATTCAGGGCCAGCTCAGTTTTTGCCTCCACGTGAAGCATTGTGTGACTTTTCTTGTCCCTCCCTCCTCTACGATAACATCCCTTTCAAGGGATAGTCTCGCACTGGACCTTACTCACATTTCATGCCCTTGTGTTTTATCTCCCAAGTCAGATGCTGACCTCATTGATGGCAGAGACCACACCTAATATGTCTTAGAATATCTCACAAAACTTGCCACAGTGAATAGGTGGCAGTCAAAAAAATCATCTGGAAAACTACAGGTTAAATAACCTAATGGAAGAAATTGAACACACCAATCAAAGTACAGAAATACTTCAAAGACTAACACAGACCATATAAAGTACCATCCTTCTTAGTTGTCCACCACTGCTCTTCATGAAACATGTAGGATGACACACTACGCCCAGGGTGTATCATCCAACTATTCCTTTGTGACTTTCAGGATTCCCAGCCTCTGTGTCATACCCTTGCTTTCAGTGATCCCAGGAGGTGGGGAGGCCCCCAGCTGTGCACAGAGACTTTCTTTACCCATAGTACCTAGGTGTTTCTGCTTCAGTGACAACATCTCAATAGCAAAAGTCTGAGTCTCTTATGGTATACATCCATGATAATATGTATTTCTTCCAGTTGACTCAATTAAGAAATGAAGAGAAGTGAGGAACTTCCCAGCATGAACAACAAATGCATGTTAGCACCCTTATTTACACACCTTCCAAGAAGAAACTCCAGGCTACCCTTCACAGGATGCTTGGCGAAATTATTCTTTTTATTATAGAAAGAAGGAAGGAAGGAAAGAGAGAAAGGGAGGGAGGGAAGGAAGTAGGGAAGAAAGAAAGAAAGAAAGAAAGAAAGAAAGAAAGAAAGAAAGAAAGAAAGAAAGAAAGAAAGAAAGAAAGAAAGAAAGGAGACAAGAGGTAGAGAGGGAGAGAGAAATGGAGCCTAGATCAAGGTACTTTCCCTACTACCTCTCTTTAGAGAATGCATGAAGTATAGCTTATTTATAACATAAAGTAATGAGTTAGTTCTGCTCCAGTTGCAATGATCCTTCAAGTCTTGGTAACAACTATCAATAATTCCTTCCTTCATTCATTTAACAGCTATTTATTAATCATCTACTATGTATAGCAACCTCCAACATAGTGGGAACGCAACAGACTGAACAGAGAAGATCTTTGCCCTTGTGAAGGTTACAATCTAATGGGAGGGGCAGGCAGTAAACAAATAAAAAAAGATCATGATAGACTACAGTAGTTGCTATGAAGGCAGTAACCATGGTGAAGGAATAAGAAGTAACCGAGCGGGGAATATCTACTTTAGGTAAGACTGAATGTGTGCACACTGCACTCAGTTTCCCCCATTGTTAACACGACTATAGTACATTTGTCATAACTAATTCACCAACATTGACATGTTATTACTAACTAAAGCTCATACTTTATTCAGATTACCTTATTTTTTTACCTAATGTCCAAGTGTTCAAGGATCCCATCAAGGATATCACACTACATTCAGTCATCATGTCTCTTTAGGTCCTTCTTGGCTGTGAGTTTCTTAGACTTTCCTTATATTTGATAACTGTGGCAGTTTGAGAACTCCTGGTGAGGTATTTTGTAGAATGTCCTTCAAACTGAATTTGTCTGAGTTACAGGTTTTTGGAAGAAAGACGCAGAGGTAGACTGTCATTCTCATCACATTATATCAAGGGTACATACTGTAAACATGACTTCACTGTTGATGTTGACTTTGATCACGGGGCAGAGGCAGTATTTGTCAGGTTTCTCCAGTGTAAACTTACTCTCTTTTCGCCTTTTCCATACCGTATTCTTTTGAAGGAAGTCACCATATTCAACCCACACTTACAGAGTAGGGAGTCATGCTCCCCCAACTGAGGGGGGAATATCTACATAAATTATTTGGAATTGTATTGTATGGGAGATTTTTCTATGCTCTCTCATTTAAATTTTTATTTAGTTACATATTTATACCAGCATATAATCATGAATAGGTTATAATTCATTGCTTTATTTTTTAGACTGTGAATATTTTTACTTATTACAGATGAGAAGAGAAGAAAGATGAAAGAAATGAAGGAATGGAGCAATGGGGGAGATAGAAAACAAGGAAAGAGAAGAATAATCATCACAAGACTTCCTTTTCTTGGCTTGGTCTTTTTTTTTAGGATTTTATTTATTCCTTTGAGACAGAGAGAGACAGAAAACATGAGCGGGGAGGAGGGGGGAAGAAGCAGACTCCCTGCTGAGCCAGGAGCCCCACATGGGGCCAATCCCAGGACCTGGAGATCATGACCTGAACCAAAGGCAGACGCTTAACTGACTGAGCCACCCAAGCACCACTTGGCTTGGTCTTTTAAACATACATCCAATTCAGAGAAGAGATGTGGGTCAAAAATTAGATCAAGAATTCAGGCACTGAGTGCCTCCTATCTCTCTTCTAACTTCATCCCATACCCAACATCAGATATTAGATGAGATCCTGAGACCTAAAGAGGGAAAAGACATGCTCTTCTCTCTAAGTAGCTCGTAGTCTAGAGGGGGTAACAAACATGTTAACAAATCACCATGATTTGATGCAACAAAGGCTAAGAGTGAAATATGAATAAAGTGCTGTGAGAGCCATGGAGGGGAGTGGACTGCAGCGTGGAGTAACCGACCAAGCCTTCACAGATATGGTACTGGAGCATATGAGGAGATGAGGTAGAGTTTCCCAGGATAAGAATTGGAAAGGAGCACCAGAGAGAGAGAGCAAGGTTCACATTTGGACTGCCATGAGGAGCTAATAGCATTGTTTATTTTATCATTAGGAAAGACAGTATATTTATTTTCCCAAGGTATCAAGAATCTGAGGAATAAAATAATCAAGATATGATAATCAATCATGGTTCTGTAAGACATAAGAGGAAAAAGAATATAAAATTGTGCAGTCTTAAAAATGAGTTGTGCCAATGCATGAAACAAGAAAATATCTCTCAACTATTGACCCCAGTATTTGGGGACTGGTATCCTTTATTTAGATGTATGCGGTGTCTTTGTTTACAGTTATTATCTGAGTTCTCTTTGCTAGAGTTAATAAACAAATTCAACTTTATTCTTGAGTCTGATGATTATGCCTTAAGGTCACACAGTATCATTTGAGAATTATTATATCATGCCCACATACATATCCCTAAAGGTCCTAACTTCATTTAATAAGGCCCAGGGTAAGGAAGCTGGGGAACAGATAATTATTGAGCTGAAGCCTGGTCTCCTGACAAATCTCTTGCTCCAATGTCAACATTCAAAACTCCAACTTCCATTTCTGGCTCTTGTCCAGGTTTTGAAACTAATTATTTCTTTTGTTCACTTCTTTCTTAATACCTATGGGCTTTGATTATTCCCTTTACCAGCTTCCTTCATTAAGATGAATGAAAACAGACAATGCTACACTTCCAGATGACTTACCCTTTTGAACATCAAATAGAGACTTCGCTATATACAGAACTTTTTCATATATAAAGCTATTCCAAGAATATTATCATGTTTATCCTTTTAACAGAATCCCTATTAAACTGACATTATGATACCCATTTGTGAGATTGAGAAATGGAGCATCCAGATAGTTAAGGCATTTGCCCAAGGTCACCTAGCTAGTAAGGAACAAAAGCAAAACTTCAACTTAAATGTTTTGATTAAGTCCAGCTCACATTGAAGGCAGCGTAACGGTTCCCAAAATGATCTGTTTGGATATACTGCATGGCTCTAAATATAAAACTCCATGATCTATTCTGTCATCTGCTTTATGAAAACTTGGCTTCCACATTTTAATTGGTCCATTTCCTCTCACCAAATTTGCACACAGTGCAGAACATCAACCTACAGAGACAGTAAACAAATGAACCTAACGACGGCAAGCAAATGTTGGTATTATGCCTTCTGTGAAAAATTAATTTTCAGTTCCAAAATTTTGCATTAGTCATTTTACCAAAAATTATTTGTGATATATAGAGGGCCCTTAGATATCATCTAACACGGCTTCCTAATTTTTGCAACAACAACAACAACAAAAAGTAGGAAGGACTCTCAGAAGGTAACCAGGCTAGTGAGTGGCAACACCAGACCTAGAACCCAGGCCACCATGGTTATCAGCCCAGTGCTCTTTCCAACTGACCATAAGAAACTAAAGAACACAACAATTTCCCACAGCCTGCTGTCTAGAACATGATATTATAGTTATTAACCTTGGTTCTAGCTAGGAATTTGGTCTCAGAAATATTAATAATATTTTTCAATTGTATAGCAAATTTCCATTTACAGAATGTCCTCATATGCACTTGATCCTCAAGATCAAACTGTTCCTAGTTTGTCATTATATTATGCTCGTTTGGCAAATGAAGAGTACACTCAGTTTGAGTGATATGCCCAAGATCTTCCAATAGTAAGTATGCTACTCTTTCTAATTTTGTATGCTTCCTTTTCTGTAAACTAATAATAGGACTATCGGGGAAGATTGCATATCCATATAAGTAACCTGACTTGCCCAGCAACCTAAATTCATGTTTAAATTTAAATTTGACATTATTTTCATTATAATGAAAAAATATATATTATATATATTATAATAATATATAATATATAAATATATATATAAATAAATATATATAAATAAATATATATAAATATATAATATATATATAAATAATATATAATATATAAAAATCATCCATAATTATTAAAGTATTTAAATGGATAAAAATAAAATGTTCTTAAAAAATTAACTTTATTCCCAGCACTAAAAAACAACTGTTTTTAACATTTTGTGAAATTTCCATTTGATCTCTTGTACAGCATATTTTTAACATACGTGTAATTATACATTATCTTTTTTCACTAAAAGTTATATTCATTTCCTATGTCATTACAAACCTTTTATAGACACAGTTTTTGATAACTAAGATTCTATCATGTTCTTTTTTTAAGAGGCTGGTTTTTTTTGTCTTTTTTTTCTGTGCTCACTTACTTTATTTCTTAAATTTCACCTATGAGTGAAATCATACAGTATCTGCCTTTCTCTGACTTACTTATTTATACTTAGCATTATACCCTCTAGATCCAACCACACTGTTGCAATGGCAAGATTTCATTCTTTTTTATGGCTGAGTAATATTCCATTGTATATATATATATATATATATATATATATACCACTTCTTTATCCATTCATCTATTGAAGGACACTTGGGCTGCTTCCATAATTTGGCTATTGTAAATAATGCTACAATAAACATAAGGATGCTTATATCTTTTTGAATTAATGTTTTCACATTCTTTGGGTAAATACCCAGTACGTGTAAGTCTATTTTTAATTTTTTAAGGAACCTCCATACCATTTTCCACAGTGGCTGTACCAGTTTGCATCCCCACCAACAGGGCACGAGGGTTCCTTTTTCTCCACATCCTTGCCAACACTCATTTCTTGTGTTTTTGATTTTAGCTATTCTGACAGGCATGAGGTGATATCTCACTGTGGCTTTGGTTTGCATTTCCCTGATGACAACTGATGTTGAGCATCTTTTCATGTGTCTGTTGGCCATCTGTATGTCTTCTTTGGAGAAATGTCTGTTCATATCTTCTGCCCATTTTTAACTGGATTGTTGTTTTTGGTGTTGAGTTGTATGTAAGTTCTTCACATATTTTGGATACTAACCCCTTATGGGAGATGTCATTTGCAAATATCTTTTCCCATTCAGTAGGTTGTCTTTTTGTTTTGTTGATTGTTTCCTTTGCTGTACAGAAGTTTTTATTTTAATGTAGTCCCAATAGTTTATTTTTGCTTTTGTTTCCCCTGTCTCAGGAGACATATCTAGAAAAATGTTGCTACAGCCAATGTCAGAGAAATTCCTGCCTGTGCTCTCTTACAGAATTTTATTTCTATCATGTTCTTAAGAAATTATTAGTTCAAGGGACTGTGGCTATGCTTTTTAAAAAAAAAATATCTCAGGGACTCCTGGGTGGCTCAGTTGGTTAAGCATCTGCCTTCAGCTCAGGTCATGATCCCAGGGTCCTGGGATCGAGCCCCACATCGGGCTCCTGGCTCAGCGGGGAGCCTGCTTCTCCCTCTCCCTCTGCCCCTCCCCTGCTCATGCACACTCTCTCTCTCAAATAAGTAAAATCTTAACAATTTTTTAAAATTTTCTCAGAGATAGATCCTAAAGGGCATGATATCCAGGAAATTAAATAATCCACTCAAGGGAGTGAATGAAAATATAAATGAAAGAAAGGTAGCCAGGAGTTGATAACTAGTGAAACTGAGTAATGGGTACATGGGGGTTCGTTGTACTCTTCTAGCTGCTTTAATATTTTTGCCATTATCCACAATAACAAGGTTTTTTTAAAAGAAAAACATCTCATCGTGTAATTGGAAAAGTGTGGTAGATTTGGACTGTTGTTTTCAATTCTGTCGTCACTCCCTCTGCCATGTATCCCTTCAGTGGCAGAGTAAATTGGCTGGTTCCACTGACATTGGTCACGTGACTCTGACCAATGGAATACTAGTGGGCATGATGGCACACAGGTTTCAGACATGCTTGCTTAGTTTGACTAATCCCCTCACCTTCCTGTATCACAATGAGGAAAGCATGCCCCAGGAAGCAGCTGACCCATCAATCCCAAAACAAGATCTGTGCAGCAGACCTGAACATAATCTAAAGCCTGGATCCAAGCGTAGCCAGCCTGTAACCTAAAGCAGAGCTGCCCCAGCTGACATAAAATCCCCTGTATAAACAAATAAAAATATAAGAAAATCATTAAATAAATACTTACAAGTTACTAGGTTTGGGATTTGGTTGTTATATGACATTTTTGCAGCAATCACTGATTAATACAGAGTCAAACCATTCCCCAAAACTGAACATTTTAGATATTTCCAGTTTTACAATAATACCTATAATGAACCTGTTTTTTGTACATAAAGCTTCTCCACTTCTTCTGGTCATTAAATTCAGGTACAGTGTTATGATGCTGTTTATATAGGTAGGCTGAAGAGTTTACTGGTGGATATTTTTCTAAAATGGAAAATTATGAAAAGAATTAAAACAAACTCATTCTTCATTTCTTGATTTCAGAAAGATTGTAAATACAGTTTTTGTTTTCTTTCTTGACATTCAAAAATACTCTTTCCTATTCTTTGTAGGGCTTGGCAAAACTAGTTCCTGTTACCTTTCTCACGTTCTTTTCCTCCTGCCCAAATCCCAAAGACCAAAAAAGTACAGAAGGAGCATCCAGTGTTGAGTGGTGGACTTCATTGCAAATACAGGGATTTTTAGTTTGATTTTCTAGAGATTGATATCTCTGTATGTATATATCCAGTATGTTCAGTTTACAAAAATTGTAAATGAACCACTGAATCCCATCCGTAGATCCATTATTCACCTGAAAAACTCAGGAGTAGGTGGCCAACTACTAAATGAGCCAAAAGGCATTACAATATCTATGAGGAACGGAATCCAGTGTCCCATGTTGTAACAACTTGTGAATAATTACCGGAGGAAAAATTCTGGGGCTTCTTCTGAGTCATCTTTCTGATGAAAATTCCAACTATGTTTTGTTATTGTATCCAAAACAAGGAGGGAGTAAACGTAGGGAGAGAGGGAGGAGAAGAAAGGGAAAGAGGAAGAGGGAGGGGAAAGCAAATAAAGAGAAGGAGTTCTTGTTGTCCCTGGAGGTCAGGAAAATCACATATTTTTTTTTTCAATAGCTAATATAGTAGTTGCTAGAGAAAGAGAAGAAAAAAGAATGAGGAGGGAGGATGAGGGGGTAGAGGGGGAGGAAATGAAGAAAAAGAAGGGGAGATGTGAGAAGTAGCTGTTTCTGGAGGTTAGAGTTAGGGTTAGGGGCCAAGGTATGTGTGTCGGGGGGGCGGTTAATATCTAACACATAACTGCTAGACAAAAAGGTTAAAGTCACAGAGGATCCTGGCTAGCTTCTCAATAATTCCAATTAATGATATGCACTTGAAACCTGTTGGTTCCTCTGCAATGCTATTTTACAACAGTGACCCTCATAGTGCATGCAGGTCCCAGGACCAGGAGCATCTGCATCACCTGTGAACCTGTTACAAATGCAAATTCTCAGCCCCCCCCCCCCAGCAAATCTACTTAATCAGAAGTAGGAGAAGGTAGGGCCCAGCAATCTGAGGTTTAACAAGCCCTCCATGTGATTCTGATACATAATACAGCGTAAGAGCCACTGATCTAGAAAGTAGTCCAGTTGGGAAGGGATCAGCATTGACGGCAATCCCCAAATCTTTACCATCTGTTCCCCATCCTCATTCTCTTCTGGAGACTAGAGCTGGCAGGGTTACTATCAACCCTAGTCTCAGTAATTTCTCTGGTTATCAGATTCAAAGTGTTGGAAATTCTTTAACCACCACCACTCCACCCCTTTATGTTGTAACTTCAATGTTAGTTCAATTTTCAAAGCCTTTGATGTGATATTCAGATATGTTCCACATGTGTTCTACCCAGTGGCCAGTCTGGCACCTGGAAGGTGGTTTATCTCTTAGCTCCATCTAAGTCTTCAAAGTCTCTAGTGTGCTGTTCGGATTCCTTTCCACCCATTTGTGACTCAGGGGTGAGCCCAAGAATTCATAAACAGCTTTATCAGGTCACTTTCCTGAGATCCTCCCTCTGCAAAATCTGCCTGGTACTTTCCAGTTCCCTGGGTTCTCCTGCTTGGTCAGAAGGCTAAGGTTTATTTACCTACTCTGAAGGGAATTTCCCTTGACTGCACCCAGGTCTGAGTCCAAATGGCAGGAAGATGGGAGAGAGAAAAAAAAATCCACAGGGGGGGCGCCTGGGTGGCTCAGTCGGTTGGGCGACTGCCTTCGGCTCAGGTCATGATCCTG
Organism: Leptonychotes weddellii; assembly: GCF_054177405.1. Classification (NCBI taxonomy): domain Eukaryota; kingdom Metazoa; phylum Chordata; class Mammalia; order Carnivora; family Phocidae; genus Leptonychotes; species Leptonychotes weddellii. Next base: position 9,966,899 of record NC_138379.1, read on the forward strand.
GAGTCCCGGGATCGAGTCCCACATCGGGCTCCCTGCTC
>NC_138379.1:9967436-10006218 GCF_054177405.1 Leptonychotes weddellii
CTCCCTCTGACCCTCCCCGCTCTTGTGCTCTCTCTCTTTCGTTCTCTCTCTCAAATAAATAAATAAAATCTTTAAAAACAGGGGCGCCTGGGTGGCTCAGTCGGTTAAGCGACTGCCTTCGGCTCAGGTCATGATCCTGGAGTCCCGGGATCGAGTCCCACATCAGGCTCCCTGCTCAGCAGGGGGTCTGCTTCTCCCTCTGACCCTCCTCCCTCTTGTGCTCTCTCTCTCTCAAATAAATAAATAAAAATCTTAAAAAAAAAAAAAAATCCACAGGGATTCACCTTACCTTCTAGAGACAACAAGTTCTTTGGCTGGAGAAAAAGGTATCTTTCCCCCTGAGTTTTAGGTGCCTGTGGGTCCCACCACTGTCATTGTCACCAGCAGGAGATCCCTTTCTCACTCTTCCAGTCTCAACTAGATGGTTCCTCTTGGAGTCCTGTCTATCCATGCCAATGCCCACTTCTGGGTTTCAGGCTGCCCTGAGTCCAGGCCAGGGGACATAGGAGAGCGAACAAAAAGGGGCAAACCAACCACCAGGTCAGCTGTCCTCCAAATCTGGCCTTCTTTCCCAAACTACCTGTTACTATTTGCTTTTCAGAGCCCTCAGATGGCTGCTCCTTGCTTTCTGTCCAAGTTTTTTAGCTGCATTCAGTGGGAGGGACAGGGTAGATGATGCTTACTTCATTTTACCAAAACCAGAACTAATGAAGATATTCCTTTTTTATAGAACTAAAAGCTATCTCTCTATAATTTCTTCTTGTTGGGTTTTGCTTTACATTCTGGGATTTCATAAAAGAGAACTTATTTTTTGTCCCTCTAAAGGTCCCTATATCTTCAAGTTTCCTGTTCTCAAAGCCAAAATGGAAAGGGTAGAGGTTTTATAGAGTTTATGTTTCTTATTTTATGGTAAATAAACTCAAACCACAGGTTGACTTGGTAGATACAACTTGTGGAGTATCCAAGTTCAGTTGCTTTTTTTAAATCTCCATTTGAGGTTGAAAAGCAGACATTGCACAAAGTTTCTTTTCAGGATTGGTGGGACTCTTACATTTGGAGATAATCTTAGTCACCCCCCCCAAAAAATGCTTCTTATTTTGGCTTAGAGATGAACCCCATAATCACCCATTGTGGTCTCAGTCTTCCTCCAGCTAAGTTCTGCAACAGCGCTGATCCCTGGTTCCTGGTCTTCTGGAGAAGAACACAGTTTGCATTCTTTATGGCTTTTGGCAATTCTATATATATATTTTTTATTATGTTGTTGTTGTTAATCACCATACATTACATCATTAGTTTTTGATGTAGTGTTCCATGATTCATTACTTCCGTATAACACCCAGTGCTCCATGCAGAATGTGCCCTCTTTAATACCCATCACCAGGCTAACCTATTTACTATCTGATTTTTAAGTTGTTCTAATCATTACTACAATGTGATATGTTCATCTCTGGCTCTTCTACAGCATCAATACCTAGTCTCCTGAGATTTTCCTATTGTCTCTTAGGCTCTCATTAACTAATGCCATTTTCCGGTGAAGTTTCTTTTAAAACCTCTTGTCTCGGGGCTCTTGGGTGGCTCAGTCAGTTAAGGGTCTGCTTTGACTCATGTCATGATCCAGGGGTCCTGGGATCAAGCCCCACATCAGGCTCCCTGCTCAGCGGGGAGCATGCTTCTCCCTCTCCCCCACTCATGCTCTCTCTCACTAGCTGGCTCTCTCTCTCAGATAAATAAAAACTTAACCTTTTGGGGCACCTGGGTGGCTCAGTTGGTTAAGCGACTGCCTTCGGCTCAGGTCATGATCCTGGAGTCCCTGGATCGAGTCCCGCATCGGGCTCCCTGCTCGGCAGGGAGCCTGCTTCTCCCTCTGACCCTCCCCCCTCTCATGTGCTCTCTGTCTCTCTCATTCTCTCTGTCTCAAATAAATAAATAAAATCTTTAAAAATAAAATAAAATAAAACAAAAAAAACTTAACCTTTTGTCTCAGCAAGAGCAGTCCGCATTCTCTTTCAAAGTTCTGCATCTTTGTGGGACAGTTCCTGTAGGTTCCTGTTTATTGTCTCCTCCTCTCAGGTCAGTTGCACACTTAAAATGCTAATACATCATCTAGCACAAAGAGAACACTCAAAATAAATATTTGTTGAACAAAAATCTACTGTGAGTCCCATTGAATGAGCACAGCTTTCTAGTCTAAAGTTGTTCTTCTCACATCGCCAAGTTTTTGCTGTCTCATCATTTCTGTGGCCAAGAAGATTGATTTAAGTTAACAAGTATCTATCGAGTAACTATATGTGTAGAATTATTAAAAAATAAATTTACCATTGTTTTTGCCCTTAATCAGATATGTAGTCTAATAATTTTTTAAGTACACAATTACCTATAAGATAATATCATAGACAAGGTTTATATAAAGAACTATGAAAGTTTAAAGAGCCTATTCCTAAATACACTATTAGGATAGACTTTATGGAGAAAATACCTCTTTAAGTAAGAATTATAGGATAGGTTGGAGTTTGACGGCAAGAGACCCTAGGATATGTCTAGTATAATGGCATGAGATGAGCAAAAGCATGTAGGTGGGAAAGTATAGAACCTATTTAGGAAATGGCCTGATTAGAATACAGAGTAAAACTGAGATTCTGCTGAAAATCTAATGGAATTTAAGAAGAAAAAAATTTATAGAGAAGGTCTTGAATGGTAAGTATCATTTTGTTTTTAAACAATAGTGTTAACAGTGGGCCACAGAGCAGAAAAATAACATTAACAATTTTAATATATAATAAATCACAATATGGACATATTTCATATTTGGACAATTTAGAGATACTATTTTGTGAGGACCTACTATATAATAGATATTGTGTTGTATGCATTAAGTGGACATTAGCTTTTTTTTTTTTTGTCTGCCAAAAAGAGCTTAATCCAGATACAAATAATTTGAGTGAATGAGACATATGACAATGGTACAAATTTGTATGGAATACATAATATATTGAAACATAAGATCCTCTAAAACATTCTAGACCATTCTATTGTGAACAAAGTAGCAAAATTCACTTTTGATGCCAGTGAACTTTTATATCATCCAAGAGATATACAATGATTTTTCAATCCCAACAAAAACGCTAGAACAAATCCAAGTTATATTTACCAAATAAATTTGGAGCTATTGTCAAATATATAATAGAAAAATTGAGTTTGCAGGACACCTGGGTGGCTCAGTCGGTTAAGCGTCTGCCTTCGGCTCAGGTCATGATCCCAAGGTCCTGGGATCGAGTCCCGCATCAGGCTCTCTGCTCCGCGGGGAGCCTGCTTCTCCCTCTGCCTCTGTCTCTCGTGAATAAATAAATAAAATCTTTAAAAAATAAAAAAAAGAAAAAAGAAAAATTGAGTTTGCTATCATGCCTCTAAAAACACAGTATACAATGCTCTTCAGAAAATTGCTGATGATATAAATAAGGATATAGTTTCTAGAATGCAAGGCAAAGACAGACTTTAGAAGATATCTACTTTTAAATTCACTTTTCCAAGTTATAATTTGGCATAATATTTTATGTAAATTAATATTTTAAGTAATATAATGCAGGCACCAAAATTCATTGTACATAATGCCCTTAGAAGCAATGAAAGAGAACAATAAATTGTTTCAAAAAAAAAAAAACAACCACTGCATATATATATTGATTCCAAGTAAATTTTTCAGAGTCTCTGAATGTGGTGGCAACTTCTCCAACCCAGAAAATTAAAAGAAAAAACAAAACAAAACAAAACAAAAAAAACAGGAGCAACATGCATTTCAACTGTGAATTGAGAATCTCACAATCAGCTCATCAATTTCAAATCAATTTATTGTTTTTCTCTATTGAAAACACCAATATTATCTTGCAAAGAAAGGTTTATACTCCTAAGAGAATTTTCAGTATCCAAGTTGACATGTGTAATTTAATGAATTATGAAGAAAGTGAGCTACTGCAGTCATCTGTAAAACTTTATCCTTGAAATTGAGTGAGCACAGTAAGGAATGTGCTGTTAATATGAACTCAGTGTTTGCGGAATTAAAAATCTTAGTTTTCTAAGCTCTAGTATGAGATTCCTGTTTTAGTAGTGCAATGTATTTACAGTAATAATTTACTAGGCACATTTTCAAATACTATCTGGGTCTCGGGATTTTTTAACTCTCATTTTTAAATTTGCCAATATCAGTTGCTAGTGGAGAACATAGCTTCCCAAATTTAATATTTATTAAAATTTAAGGTCTACAGAAAGACAATTATCAAATGATCTCACTGATATGTGGAATTTGAGAAACAAGGCAGAGGATCATATGGAAGAGAGGAAAAAATGAAACAAGATGAAACCAGAGAGGGAGACAAACCATAAGAGACTCAATCTCAGGGAACAAACTGAGGGTTGCTGGAGTGGAGGGGGGGTGGGGGGGATGGGGTGGGTGGGTGATGGACATCAGGGAGGGTATGTGCTATGGTGACTGCTGTGTATTGTGTAAGACTGATGTATCACAGACCTGTACCCCTGAAACAAATAATACATTATATGTTAATAATTTTAAAAAATTTAAAAAAACTTGAGGTCTAAATGGCAAAGAAAGATGACTGTAAATCTAGTGATGGCTTCTATAAAACAGATATTAGAACTGGTAGGCACTGAAATACTCAGAAAAAGTTTGTTTCCATGGAAGCAAGAGGTATAAATATTTTGTAAGAGATTATTAAGACAAATTCCATATGATTTCACTTATATATAGAATCTAAAAAACAAAACAAATGAACAAACAAACAACCAACAACAACAACAAAAGAGAAACAGACTCATAAATACAGAGAGCAAACTGGTGGTTGCCAGAGTAGAGCGGAGGTAGGGGGATGAACAAAATAGGTCAAGGGGACTAAGGTAGAAACTTCCAGTTATAAAATAAATAAGTCACAGGGATAAAAAGTACAACATAGGAAATACAGTCAAAATTGTAATAACTTTAGGGGCACCTGGGTGGCTCAGTCAGTTAAACGTCTGCCTTCAGCTCAAGTCATGATCCCACGGTCCTGGGATCGAGCCCCATGTTGGGCTCCCTGCTCAGCAGAGAGTCTGCTTCTCCCTCCTCTCTCCCCGCTGCTCATGCTCACAACTCTCTCTCTCTCTCTTTCTCATGCTGTCTCTCTCTCTCTCTCAAATAAATAAATAAAATCAAGGAGAAAAAAATATTGCAATAACTTTGTGTGGTGACAGATAGTGACTACACTTATCATGATGAGCATTTTGTAAGATATAGAACTATCGAATCATTATGTCATACAACTGAAACCAATATGTCACCTACACTTCAATTAAAAATTAAAATAACAATTAAAAAATTGTTATATCCAGGACATATTTATTGTAGTTAAAAATTCAATTTTTCTATTATTTAAGTTCAATAATTTGATCTGTATACTTCATACAGAAATCATGTTTGTTTTAATTGTGACTGAAAAACAATGTGCTCAGCTTAACTTTTTAACTTGAAAAAGAATCATTTTTTTCTACTTCAAGGAAGCTTTATAAGCCAAGGGACCATGAAAATGATCCTCTTCTAAAGGTTATATGATCAAGAGAAATATAGAATCAGAAAGACAAAGGGTGGAACGAGAAAAGGTTACTAGAAAGAAGTTTTAATAAAATTAAACCAAAAAGTTTAATTAATAACAAGCAGTAATAATTATTATAGCCATAATAATACAGACTAAAGCCAGCTTAAAATAATAAAAAAGGACTTTAGGTTATGAAATCTGAATTTCAGCCCTGGCTCGAGCACTATCCTTTACTTAGCCTAGGTGAGCTTCTACTGACCCATCTGTAAAATGGAAATGATCATTTCAACCTCATAAGATAGTGTGAGAATAAAAAAGTAATGTAAAAGCACTTAGAAAACATTATATATGTGCACACTTCACACACACTTTACATTATTTTTTTTTTTAAAGATTTTATTTATTCATGAGAGACAGAGAGAGAGAGAGGCAGAGGGAGAAGCAGGCTCCCAAGGAGCAGGAAGCCCGATGCGGGACTCGATCCCAGGACCCTGAGATCATGACCTGAGCCGAAGGCAGACGCTTAACCATCTGAGCCACCCAGGCGCCCGCTTTACATTATTTTTAAACGAGCATATTTTTAAATCCACAAAAATTTGTTCACCTCTTTTTCTCCAACTTCGCCCTCCTTTTTTTTTAAATTTGAATTCAAATTAGTTAATATATAGTGTATTATTAATTTCAGGGGTACCTCCTTCTTTAATAAAGAAAAGTTTTAAGTCTCTTGAAAATAATGGTGATATTCCCCTGTGGTGGTAGTGATACCAAATCACTTTTTGAGAGAAGAAATAATAATAATGATTTTAAAAGTTTAAAGACATAACCTAAAGATATGTCTACTGAACATCAGAATATATGAACAGCAATGAAGTATGCTGTTAATGCAAAATTTGGCCTTCATCCTACAAAATGTCACGGGGCTTGCCTCAAAACAATCAAGTGTTCCAGAGATAAAAAGTGCATCATAGGGAATATAGTCAATAATACTGTAATAATGTTGGGGCACCTGGGTGGCTCAGATGGTTAAGCAACTGCCTTCGGCTCAGGTCGTGATCTCCAGGTCCTGGGATCAAGCCCCACATCAGGCTCCCAGCTCAGTGAGGAGTCTGCTTCTCCCTCTCCCTCTGCCTCTCCCCCTGCTTGTGTACTCTCTCTCTCTCTCTAATGAATAAATATAAAAAATATGTTGTAATAATGTTGCATGGTGACAAATGGTGGCTACACTTACGGTGGTGAGCACTGAGTAATGTACAGAATTGTCCAATCAATATGTTGTACATCTGAAACTAATATAACATTGTTAAATATACTTCAATACAAAATAATAATAATCAGATGTCTGACTCAATTTCTCAACCTTTATCTAGGTGATTAGATACACTATTTATTATGTTTTTTCTTTATGAAAATGACACCAGTGATTTACTCCAGAAGAAAGACTATTCTGGTTGTTGGTTTTTGGCTTAATGACATTATCACAGAAAATAACACCCAAGCACTATTTTTAAAACAACTGAGAAAGAGGGTGACTTCATCAAGGCAAACTACCAATGAAATGTAAGTCAACTCTTTAAAAGCTACTAAACAGTGGATGATAAAGGTTGTTTGTTTCTCTTGCTTTGAATTTCTAAGGGCTATACACCACTGTTGGAGGTGAAACTTGACTGGTGGACTGTGAAACCCTCCTAAAACACCAGGTTCCAAGGGATAAATGCCTCACTTGACCTAAAACACAGCAAGATGCAAGATTGCTGAAGAGACACTGTGCTTGACAGAAACCCCTGACGGTGAGTTTGGCTTCTGGGAAGGAGGAACAATGACAAGGTCTGTGCCACCACCTGGCACTTGTTTGTGGACAGGGATCTGGGGACACCCGGGGGAGATTGGTCCCAAAGATCCCTGCAAAAGTTATAAAGGCTTGAGGATTGAGGGAAACCTTTAGAAATAACACTTGGATTAGAAGATCATTCCTCCTTCCAGAGGAAGGTAAGTTCTCAGCCAATTCCAGCATCTCTCTTAGCTGCCTTGTAAGGCATCAGATTCCTTACCTACATGCTTAAGAGCCAACTCTGAAGATTATGGCAAAGGAGATACACCACCAGAGTTCTTGATAATAAGATGATTCTAATTATCCCTTAGAATAATAAATATTCTGTCTTTGTCTTTGGCTTTTGTAACATCTGTAAAAGTCTGGAAGACTGGCTCCACAAGGAAAATTCTGATCTATGTTTTGACTTTCTTTCCAGGTAATCAGTGACTTATAGACCTGCCATTTATCATGGGTCCTTGTTCTCACAATTTAGTCCAAGTGAAGACAGACAAAAAGAATCAAAACAGTTTCACTATGCATTGAATAATATCCAGTTTGGGTTCAGAGCAGAAAAACATCTGACAACTTCAAAATGAACAGAACTGGGAAGCTATGCATCTAGTCACAAGAATGGCAATGACCATTTCGTGGGTAAATAGGCTAACGCCTTAACATGCCATTATTTAACACAAATCTGTATGGTCCTAAGGAATCAGGTGGAAATTCTTTTGGCTCTGGCTCCAAGATTCAAAATATTCTGGATAAGTTCCCTACTATTTTTCATCTCTTACGAGGATTGAACTACTCCTTACTAGAACATCAAACTATCTCAGACAAAGCTATATGTTCTCCCTTTCCCTCGTATATACAAGCAAAAAAAATCCTTCATTCATTCATGTATGCATTCAGTCTTATATTGCTTCCTGTATTCTGGTACAATGATAGGTGCTGGGTGTACAATGGTATGCATGAGATATGAGAGCCATGAGCCCCTCCTTCTTGGAGAATGTGAAATAAGAGAAAATATAATATAAATAGCCTAAGTCATCAATGATAGTAATTAAAATTCAGAAAGGTCAAGATACACTGGAAAATTCAGATGAAAATGGAAATACCTTTATAGTCACTGGATTCCCTCATGGGACTAGATTGTCCTGGTTCAAATTGGAGTAATAACAATGTCACACCCACATACTTACACCTTGTCCTGTGGAGGTAAAGACATGTAATTGTACATAGGGAATGAAAAGCAGGAAAACATGATCATCAAAGATTTGATATACTATTATAACAGAATAAGAACTCATGTTATCTATGGCAAGACTCACACAGGGCCATTAGTACAGCTTTTCAAAAATCAATTATGGCAATAGCTAGCCTGGAATGACACCACCACCAGATACTGTACAAATCACTTTATAGTCATTCCCTCATTTAATCTTTACAACAACTTTATGGGATAGATGTTGATATTATTTGCATTTCGAAGATGAAGAAAGTGAAGTGCACAGAGAGAAGCTGTTCAGGGTCACACAGATGGTAAATAGCAGAGACAGGGGATGGTCCCAGGTCTTCTCAACTCCAGTACTCAAATTCTTAACTCTGCAAGGCTTTACTGCCAGTTCTGCAGACCAACTGGTATGCCTGTGTTTTTAGGAACCAGAGATTGATGCTTTTGGTGCCTGTAAACACAGCTTTAATCCTAAAATAATCTGACCTCCTTAGAGGCGAAGCCAAGTCTCACCAAGTTTTATTTGAATTAGCAGCGTTTTTAGCATACAAACCTTGTAGTTCATGGAATTGGCTACAAGTTCTGAATAGAATTCTCTTTATCTTTTCCTCTAGCTTCATTAAAGTCATTCTTCTATATATCTAAGCGCCTTACCCTGAGAAAAGCCATTTGCTGGTTTGTTCTGAGTTCACTGGGAGTGTCAGTGAGAAGATCACAGCTGGTTCATGGTCCTGCAACAAGAATCAAGCTAAGATTTATGTAATCATTGATAAGTACAAGGAGATCTAAATGCTAGTCTCTCTTCTACCTCTAAATCACTGAAGGATAATGGGTCAGTTAATTATCCTTCCTGTGCTTCAGCCTCAAGATGGAGGTCTTAATAGCTACATTCCTACCTACTGAACATTTTAAGGCAATTAAATGAGATAGTGAACATAAATACATTGAAAAAGCATAGAGTGGTCTATAACAAATTGCCCCTAAGTTGTTATAAAGACATCCAGTTGTTCTTCAAGGTTTATATCCAGGTTATGTCACTTTTTCCTCCTATGTGCATAGTGCTCTAAAACATTCCCCCTTTCAGGGTGCCTGGGTGGCTCAGGCAGTTAAGAGTCTGACTATTGATCTCAGCTCAGGTCCTGATCTCAGGACCTGTAAGTTCAAGCCCTGTGTTGGGCTCCATTCTGGGCACAGAGCCTACTTAAAAAAAATTTTTTTAATAAAATAAAAAAATTAAGTGTTTCCCCTTTACAGGGACTGAAAGAGAAGTTGAGTTGATTCTGGCAAAATCAGGTAAGGTGCTATTGACAGGTAAAATGGTATTATAACTGACCCTCTTCATTTACACTCCCACCCCCATGCATCTTAGCTCACATTTTCATTTTAGCTGGGTAAATTTTTCATTTTACCAGGAAAAAAATAATTTTATGAATGAAAGTCTTTACAAGGCCCTTCAACTCTTATCCCTTTGGTAAATGTCTAGCCTTCCTTCCTGGAGGGATGAGCCTGACCCAGATCCAAGCAGTAATTAACAAACCTATAGGAGTTTGGATGACTTCCTATGGGATGACTATTGGGTAGAGGGTGTGTTTATGGGTGTGACAGTAACTACAAAAGAAGGTGAAACAAGGCCCTGGCTGTCTTAAATGCTCTAGTCTCATTTTGAAGTTTATTCTAGCCCAATCTACTCCCTATAGTCTAGAGGAAACTCTATATTCGGTGCTTGGTCCCGTTCAGTGGTGAGGCCCAGAGCAGGGCAATGCCCAGACCAGAAATGCACATCAGCCTAATCTTCAAACAGAGATTCAGGGAGATGGAGAGAGAGGATTATTTTCCTCATACAGGAAAATAGTGTGAGTTTTGAGCACTGAATTAATTGAAGTCAAACTAATAAGTACTAATAAGATGGGCAGATTTTCAGTGACAATGTTTCCTAAACACAAAGGAACTAAGTAAGCTGCAGCCAGCTTGTAAGAGGAATGTTTTCCTTCCATGAACCCTTAAGTCACACTTTACAAGACTATATGCTCTGCCTAAATGAAAATCTACCCATCAAATGAATAAAATCTTTAAAAAAAAAACAAAATAAGAATAAATAAAAAATAAATAAACGGGGCGCCTGGGTGGCTCAGTCGTTAAGCATCTGCTTTCGGCTCAGGTCATGATCTCAGGGTCCTGGGATGGAACCCCGTATCGGGCTCCCTGCTCAGTGGGGAGTCTGCTTCTCCCTCTCCCTCTGCCTCTCCCCCTGCTCATGCTCTCTCTCTGTATCTCTCTGTCTCAATTGAATAAATAACATCTTTGAAAAAAGAAAGAAAGAAAATCTACCCAGGTTGTGAAAAACTTATTCATTTATTTATTCATTCAACAAATATTTATTGGTCACCATACTAGGCATTAGAGGGGGAGGAATAAGATGTAGTCCTTACCTGCAAAAGATCATATATCTATGATAAATAAAACATACTTAAAACAAATTATCACAAAAAATAAAAGAAAAAAATTAAAAGTTTGTTTTAGAAAGGTGTACAATATATCATACTTGATACTTTCTCTGCCATATGCAAGAATGTGGGCATTGTCCAATTGTCAGAGGGGGAAGAATTTTCATAAACTTTCCAAAGCTAGATGTCTATACTGATGCTGTTTCTAAAACTGCTGTACTTCTCTTGACTTTTGGTTAAAAATACAGAGAAAGGGGCGCCTGGGTGGCTCAGTCATTAAGCATCTGCCTTTGGCTCAGGTCATGATCCCAGGGTCCTGGGATCAAGCCCCGCATCGGGCTCCATGCTCAGCGGGAAGCCTGCTTCTCCCTCTCCCGCTCCCCCTGCTTGTGTTCCCTCTCTTGCTGCGTCTCTCTCTGTCAAATAAATAAATAAAATCTTAAAAAAAAAAAAACACAGAGAAAGTTTGTAAACAGTATGGGGTGCCTACAGTTAAGGGCCAAAATACTAGAAGGCTCAGAGTTTTTTCTGCAATCACAAACCAGTAATGGAGCCATCATGCTCAATGCTGCTGCACTGGCCCAAGTTGACCTCTTTTTCTGTCTAGGAAGATAACCCTTCAGAGAACAATGGAGCACCCTTTATATGGGACAATATGATCCCAATGTATATTATAGGATTTGGACTCAAGATCATTATGACTTCATATTTGACAGCCAGTATATTATTGCTAGGCAATGCGTATGTTTAGAAATTCAGGGGTTATTAGTTCAGCTGGTTCTTGCAAAACAAAAGTGAAGTCAAAGTCCTGAGCTCAGTTGCCACATGGGGCAAATTAACTTGGCTCTTACTCAAAGTGACAGGCTTTATAGTTAACCTGAGCCAACTCTCTTGAAAATGTGAGCCAGCAAACACAAGCAAGAATAGAGAGTGACCTGCCCAGTATAAACTCATCTTCAAGATTATTAAAGCTAGAGGGGCTAACACAGTATCATCACCTTCATCCTAAAGCTCAAAGCACTTTCTTTCCTAACATACTTTTTCTTTTGTCCTAGAAAACCTGATGTGTCACCTTTATGGGGGATGAAAACCAAACCATAGACATCCAGTTCCACTTTCACCCATTTTCACCCATCCTGGAGATACAAATACTTATTTTTGTGGCTTTCCTGCTAATGTATATTGGCAGTCTCATTGGTAATGCCACAATCTTTCTCACTGTTTGGGCAGAGTGTTCACTCCACACTCCCATGTACTTCTTCCTGGCCAACCTGGCAGTTCTGGAGATCTTTTACTCTTCCACTGTGGCCCCTCTCGCTTTGGTCAACCTCCTGACCATGGGGAGAATACCCATCTCTTTCACTGGCTGTGGCACACAGATGTTCTTCTTTGTCTTTCTGGGCAGTGCTGACTGTATCCTCTTGGGGATCATGGCTTATGATCGGTTTGTAGCTATTCGGGATCCCCTGCGTTACACCCTCATCATGAGATGGCAGCTCTGTGCCCAGCTGGCTACAGGAGCCCTGGTCCTTGGTTTCATTCTAGCCTTACAACTAACGGCTCTGATTTTCCACCTGCCATTTTGTGGCCAAAACAGAATCACTCACTTCTACTGTGACGTACTCCCGATCTTGCGGTTGGCCTGTGGAGATACCCGAATGCAAGAAGCCATGATCTTCATTTTCAGTGTCATCATCCTTACTATTCCCTTTTCCCTGATCTCCATCTCATACATCTTCATTGTGGGTGCCATTTTGAAGATCCGCTCCGCAGAGGGGCGGCACAAGGCCTTCTCTACCTGCTCTTCTCATCTGACCGTGGTTCTCCTCCAGTATGGCTGCTGTAGTCTTATCTATTTACGCCCTAGCTCTAGCTACAACCCAGAAATGGGCCGTGTGGTGTCTGTTGTCTACACCTTTGTCACCCCCGTCTTGAACCCCTTGATCTACAGTATGAGGAACAAGGAACTGAAAGATGCACTAAATAAGGTAATGAAAAGACATTTGCTGCGCTAGGCAATGTGGGGGTTTCTGGGCTCATGTAAATGGCATTCTTCTTCAGAAAATGATCAACTCAGGGGAACTGATTTACTACTTCCTCGGGCCCCAGTTCCTATTTCTAGCTCCCAAGTATAGAGCAAGCTCCTGAAAGTTAGGTATTAACATTTAAAATAAGAGAAAATTCTTAATGGGTATGTATTTTGTTTGTTTTGTTCACTGATCCACCCCCAGTGCCTAAAATGGCTAAAGCAGATAGTCAATACATATTTATTGAATTGATGAATTCCTTCAAGTGATGTCAAAGGACATTCTTATTTGTTATCTCCTCACAAGGTTATATACTGAGACATGCTGTTAGCATTCCTATATACTCATAGAATAATTACAAGAGGTTCCCTCTAAGAGCACTAATAATTCTTTATGAGTTTCCACTCATAAAGCCTTATTTTTCTCCTTTCTATTGACTGAGTCTTGGGAAATGTTTATTGTGACACCCATTAGTGTTGAAAAGTTATAAAAATAATATCTGGAATGTAATAAATATCTGGAACGTGTTGTCATTTCAAAAGTGTAATTTGTGATGTTTCAAAATTATAAATAGTATCTTCACCCCATTCAGAATGGGAAATTTCAAGAAGGGGTCAAGGGACTAATGGTTATTTGGCAGAACTGGTACAAGAACTTCTTTTCTCTGTTCCTGCCAATCTGTCTTATTATGGTTCTACTTTTAAAATAACATTTTTCCTGGGCGTCTGGGTGGCTCAGTTGGTTAAGTGTCTGCCTTCAGCTCTGGTCATGATCTTGGAGTCCCAGGATTGAGTCCCACACTGGGCTCCCTGCTCAGCGGGGAGTCTGCTTCTCCCTCTGACCCCTCCCCTCATGTTCTCTTTCTCTCTCTGAAATAAATAAAATCTTTAAAAAACATAAAGTAACATTTTTCCATTTTTAAATATAATACACATTGATTTTAGAAAAACTGGGAAACATATAAAAGTAGACAGAAAAAAGTTAAAAATCATTTCTAACCCCACCAATTAAAATAAACCTCAGATAATATTTGGGTACTTTATACATTATGAGTATTATATTTTGAACTTTGGTATCCTGCTTCATTCTCTAACTTGTAATATAAACATCTGCCTTGCTGAAGTAGCCTTCTAAAATATGATTGTCATAACATTTCCGTTTATCCTTATTGGCGTTTAAATGGTTACCAGTCTTTCATTATTACAAGTATCACTGTGATAAACATCTTTAAATATGATTCATTGTGTGTTAACTCTAATTACTTCCCTAGGGTTAAAATATTTGAAACCCCTATTTACACACACATTGCCAAATTGCATTCCTGAAGACTATAAATTTATACTCCCAAAAACTATTTACAAAAGTATTTGCCTTATAATTTCATGGTCAACACTGGGCTGGCTTCCTTCCTTTCCTCCTTCCTTCCATTCTTCCCTCCTTCACTCTCTCTCTTCTTCCTTCTTTCTTCCTTCCTTTTCTTTTTCTTTCTTTAGTTTTTCCTTATTTGTCAATTTGGTGGTTTTACAATGGCAACTGTTAATCTTGTTTACATTTAAATAAATTGACCTTTTTATATATTTTATAGCTATTTAAAAACTTTGTGGGTTGGGGCGCCTGGGTGGCTCAGTCAGTTAAGTGTCTGCCTTCAGCTCGGGTCATGATCCCAGGGTCCTGGGATGGAGCCCAGCATCGGGCTCCCTGCTCAGCGGGGAGCCTGCTTCTCCCTCTCCCTCTGATCCTTCTCCCCGCTTGTGCTCTCTCTCTGTCCCAAATAAATAAATAAAATCTTTAAAAAATTTTTTGTCGATGGACATCTTGGCTCTTTCCAGAGTTTGGCTACTGTAGACATTGCTGCTATAAACATTGGGGTACACATACCCCTTCAGATCCCTACATTTGTATCTTTGGGGTAAATACCCAGTAGTGCAATTGCTGGGTGATAGGGTACATTAATACATTATATGTTTAAAAAAAAAAAAAGATAGTAGGAAGGGAAAAATGAAGGGGGGGGAATCGGAGGGGGAGACGAACCATGAGACTATGGACTCTGAGAAACAAACTGAAGGTTCTAGAGGGGAGGGAGTGGAAGTTTGGGTTAGCCTGGTGATGGGTATTAAAGAGGGCATGTATTGAATGGAGCCCTGGGTGTTATACGCAAACAATGAATCATGGAACACTACATCAAAAACTAATGATGTAATGTATGGTGATTAACATAAAATTAAAAAAAATTTTTTTGTGGGTTTTTCTTAGATGCTTAAAGAATTTTAAGATCTATTTTTAAGTCTTTGTACTTTATTCAATACTTTGTGTTGAAGATATTTTGAAAGTTTATTTTATACATATATTACATGTTATATATACTATTTATATATACTATATAGGTTATTATAGAATTCAGTATTCAAATTTTTGCTTTGTGATTTTTCCATTTTTATAGTAAATAAATTCTGAAAATTTATCCTGAAATCATACAAATATTCATCCATATTTTCTTCTTGCTGCTTTATGTTTAAAATTTTGATGGAACTTTTTTATCATTCTGGAATTTATTGTGTTGTATGCTGTGCTATAAGGCTTTAACTTTTACCTCAAAATAAATAACCAAATGCTTCAGTATAATTTTCAAATCATGTTTCCTTTATCCATTGAATTATCATCTTTTTCACATAGTAAATACACATTTCTGTCAAGTTCTATTTCTTGGGTGCTTACTCTGGTCCATAAATCAGTCCGTATATTCCTGCACCAACACCATCTTAT
Source organism: Leptonychotes weddellii (assembly GCF_054177405.1). Taxonomy (NCBI): domain Eukaryota; kingdom Metazoa; phylum Chordata; class Mammalia; order Carnivora; family Phocidae; genus Leptonychotes; species Leptonychotes weddellii. The sequence goes on from NC_138379.1 coordinate 9,983,291, forward strand.
TTGTACCACTGATATTTTATGATCATATCATATTAGAATCTCTTTCCAGAAATTTGCCACAGTTAAAAGGTTTGGAGTTTGCCTTCAGACAGGTTGTGGTGGTTTCAAAAAATCCTTTGCTATTCCTCCCTTTGCAAGGTCGAGCCTAATCCCCCTCCCCTTTGAGTGTGGGCTATACTTAGTTAACTTATTTCTAGCAAATAGAATGTGGCAGAAGTGATCCCTATGACTTCTCAGACCGGGTCATAGAAGCTACTGTGGCTACAGCCTCTCCCTGGTTACTCTGGGAGAAATTGCCATGTTCTGAGAACAGCCAAGAAACTCCAAGGAGAGGTCCATGTGGAGAGAAACTGAGGCCTCTTGCCAACAGCCATATGAGTGCACGGACCCACCTTCAGATGACGGGCGCCCTAGCTGACGTTTTGACTGCACTTCCTGAAACACTACAAGCCAGAACCACCCTGCTAAGCTGCTCCTCCTGGAATCCTGACCCTCCAAAGTCTTGTAAGATAGTAAGTGATTTTAGTTTTCAGCGGCTATGTTTTGGAGTAATTTTTTGGGCAGCAATAGATAACATAGCCCCCGTTATTGGAATGAACACAGCAATGACTGACAAGCTGCATTTTATGGGGATTTTGCACGCACATGGCCTACATTCCACCATGGAAATCAGGGAATGTCCTTACCAAAGATTTTATAAGCTCCAAAACTGCAAAAATTTCCCAGGTGTCCTTTAATTTTGTCCCAACTTCACACACCATCATATAAACCCAGTAGTGGTGGTGGTGATGATGACTTTTTAAGGGAAGAAAAATACTTACCTTGATTTGACTTTTGTTTCAAGAGGTCTCCTGGCCTCTCTTATCTAAAAAGCCTTGTCTCCTACTTCTTAGCTCCAATTTTCCAAAATGACCACAATGACATATCCCTTCCCACATGCTCTCCTCCCACTGTGATGCTGACACTCTTTCCGTCCAGAGGTGGGGTCCATCTTTCTTGCCCTTGAATCTAGGTGGGCTTATCACTACAGCAGAAGTGACACTATGTCACTTTCGAGACTAGGTCCTGACAGGGGATATGCTTCCAACTGGCCCTTATGGGACACTTGTTCTTAAAACCCAGCCACCATGCTGTGAAAAAAGTAAGAAACCACATAGAAAATCCATATGTAAGTGCTGAAAACCCCACCGAGGTCTCAGCTGACAGCACCAACTGCCAGGCAGTAAAACTTCAGATGGTTCTAGCAACCACCACGGAGTCAGTCCCAGCTTCAAGCTACAGTACCACATGATGCCACCTGGAGCAGAGATGAGCTGTTCCAATTGTGTCCTGGCCAAACTGCAGATTCATTAGCGAAATAAATCGTTATTGTTTTAACCACTAAATTTGGATGGTCTGTTATGCATATCGAATAACTACAACATCCCAAGTTAACCATCAAAGTCCAAAATGTCATGTGTTTTACAGTATAAATATCCTATCTCACCAATAGGAAAAAAAAAAAAAAGAATACCAGAATGCAAGCATCTCTTCAATCAAAATTGCCCTAAGTGTTAGCTACTAGGTGAGGGAAGCAAGTGTGCCTGAATCATTGTATTTTACATCAGGTTTCTGTGTAATAGAATGCCTCAAGAAGGTAGCATTTGGAGAATGGTGTTCATGGAATTTGACTAATTTTCATACGTTTTTGAGCAAACCTCTTTCTCTTGCAAGGTTTGCCCAAAGGAAGAGATACAGCCAAGTTCCCTCCAGTATATCAGTCTCAGGGAACAGCCCGGATCTCTTTCCCCAACTGTCTCAAGAAAGGGCCAGAAACTAGAAGCTTACCTACCTTCTCTTACTTAGACAGGGGGAAATACAGAAGTCCAGCTAATGCTCAAAACTGACTACCAGTGAGCCCGAGGCACAGGGAACACCAAGGTGTTGGATGGGGAATTAGGCTTTTTAAGCTTTCATAGGATTTCCTCCCTTACTCCCTACCCTTCTTAGTCCTCTTCTACCCTGCCCCCATTTCCTTAGCCCCAGCTGTTGCCAGTAAATGGGCAATGATATATTCTGAATGGTATGCTGCTACCCGACCCTGTTCTCGTGATTCTATGGGAACTGTAAGAAACCAAGGCAAAGAGATACTGAAAGGTACTTGAAGACCTGGGCCTTCAAGGTATAGCATGTGAAGACCTCTCCTATGAACCAGGAGGTAGAATCCATTTTTTATTTTGCCAATTCTTCTCTACATATTGGTTTATGATTGAAAGAACTCAAAAATGTTCAAACAATTACTATTCAGTGCTGAAGTAAATGATGTGATAAGAATAAAATGCTGAATGCAAAATATATAGTTTCTGCCTTCCATCACTTATTCTGAGAAGGGCCCAGGAAGGAGGGAATCATCATCCTTTCCTGGGATGTGTAGATAAATGACAAGGGGAATCGTTCCCTGTGCCCCCATCCCTGCCCTGCAATGCTCAAAAAAGCCAAAGGAAATAATGGAAGCAACTACAAGCTCCCCCCAACTCTTACCACAGTTCAGTAACAGAAAAATGTATGAAGAAGCTGGTTTTCTGCTTTTATTTTCCAATGCCATGATCTACCCCGGAAAACGACCATATTTCCCCACCTCTACATGGCAGCCAATCAGTACTACTACTAATACAAGACAGATGTCCCCCTGATGCATTAGTGTCAAGGCCTAGTCAGCACTAAGTTGCCCCCCTGGGATCCATAGCAGGAGGGTGGGCCGGCTCCTTCTCACTCATTCTTGACTCTCCTTTTAATGATCCTTCATGATTTCACCTAGTGAAACCTTCTATTTTTCACCTTTAAGTAGTATATGAAATAGTTAAATTTTAAAACATTTTCTCATTATACTACCAAAAATCATTTTATTTTTTTAAAGATTTTTTTATTTGAGAGAGAGAGTGCAGGAGCATGGGGGGCGGGAGGAACAAAGGGAGGAAAGAGAGAGAATCTCAAGCAGACTCCCCGCTGACCGCAGAGCCCGAAGCAGAGCTTGATTTCAAGATCCTGAGATCATGGGGCGCCTGGGTGGCTCAGTAGTTAAGCATCTGCCTTCAGCTCAGGTCATGATCCCAAGGTCCTGGGATCGAGCCCTGTGTCGGGCTCCCCGCTCAGCGGGAAGCCTGCTTCTCCCTCTCCCCCTGCTTGTGTTCCCTCTCTCATTGTGCCTGTCAAATAAATACATAAAAATCCTTAAAAAAAAAAAAAAAAAGATCCTGAGATCATGATCTGAGCCAAAATCAAGTCAGACGCTTAAACAACTGAGCGACATGTGGTAAACTGTAAAATGCCCCCTCCCCCTAAAATGTCCATAGCCTAATCCCCAGAACCCATGATATGTTACTTTATACGGTACAAGGGATTTTGCAGATGGGATTGAGGATTTTGAGATGGGGAGATTATCCTGGATTATCCAGATGTCCCTACTGTTATCACAGTCTTTATAAGAGGGAAGCAGGAGGGTGGGAGAGAAAAATGTCGTAACAGAAGGAGAGGATGAGAGGAAGAGTTTGAAAGATGCTTGGCTGCTGGCTTTGAAAATGGGAGGATGGGGCTATAAGCCAAGGAATGCAAGCAACCTCTAGAAGCTAAGAACAGGTAAGGAAACAGGTTCTCTCTTAGAACCTCCAGGAGGAACACAGTACTGTAACTTTACTGGCTTCATGAAAAATCACCTTCTGGGCAGTCCATCACTCTTTCTCCTTCTCTATAACACTTTGCATTCACGTTTAATGTCTTAAAGCAATGATTCTCAAAGTAGAACCAGCGGCATCAGCATCACCTGGAATTTGTTATAAATGCAATTAATTCTCAGGTCCTACTTCAGACCTACTAAATCAGAAACTTTGGGGATGAGGCCCAGCAGTGTTTTAATTAGCACTCTTGATGCGGCAGAGAACCACTGATTTAGAGTTGCACATTACTTAATGAAAATCAATGCCATCTAAGAGTCTCACAAGAAAATGGATTGTTTTACCTCAATTTTTTTAAAAGATTGTATAGAGCCTATAAATACCACAAGGGATTATTTGCAGCTTTTGGAGAAAGGACAGACGGTGCTAAAGAAAACTCAGTGGCTTTGTCTAACTGATGCCCTCTCTCAACTGTCAAAGCCTCTTCTACCTACCTGGCATGCAAGAGAGACTTTTCTTTCACCCACCCAAAAGGACACTCTCCAGAGGCATCATACCTTATTTCGAAAGAATCACTTGTGAGAGAACTTGTACCCACCCCATCTTATTAAAGGATCTATTCCACACACACACACACAAATGCATTATTCTCTTAAAGGAACTCTCAATCTCCCTCACAAACAGGTTGTTAGGTGAGAAAAAATGGATAATTTTGTTAATCCTCTCTATGACACCGTGACTTCTGTTTCTTTAAATACTGCGTATTATTTCTTTCTTTCTCGAGTTCACCCACTTCATTTATATTCAGACTTTCCTATTTTCCTTTATAAACTGCTTTAGCTATATCCTGAAAGTCTTAATATGTTTTATCATTCAGTTCTAAACATTTTCTGCTTGCCATTATATTTTCTTAAGTAGTCCATGAATTAGAGATGTTTCTTTTTAACGTCTGATTTCTAACAGTGATGAGAAACATGATTTGTATCAAGGATTAGCAAACATTTTCCATAAAGAGCCAGTTAGTAAATATTTTAGGCTTTGCTTGCTTAATGGTCTCCACTCTAAGTACTAATCTCTGACTTCATTGCCCTAAAGCAACCAAAGACAATTTATAAATAAATGAGAGTGACTATTCCAACAAAACTTTACTTAAAAAGGCAGGCAACGGGCCTGATTCAGCCAAAAGTCATAGTTTCCAACCCCTGGTCTATATAGTACAGATTCTTTGGTCATTATTAAGACTTGCTGTTACCTAATACTGTTTTGTAATGTTCAGTGCATGCCTGAAACCCAACAATCATCTTAGCCTCCGCCTGCTACTCTTCTTTAAGGTTCAGGCCTGGTCCACGTAAGCACTTGCTTTTGTTAAATTGTCACAGTGCTTCAGATACTAGGTTTTTGGACTCAAAGAGGCCCCAGTTTCCAGCTTTGCTACTTGCCATTGGGTTGTTTGGGGCAAATTACTTAACATCTCTAATCCTCTGGTTCCTCACTTACAAAAGAGAGAAAACAATAGTACCTACCTCGCGGGGTTGGCATAAGGAAGGATTTAATGAGATAATCCACATACAGCACATAGCAGAATGCCAGGCAGATTTCAACCATTATTAGTAACAGTAACATCATCATGCCATTGAACCACTACTCTGTGAGGCAGGTACCATTAAACCCATTTTACAAAGAAATTACGGCTCAGAGATGTTTAGATAACTTGCCCAAAATCTGATGGCCAGTGACAAAGCACCGATTCCCACCCAGAAATTCTATTTCCAAATCCAAAGTGTCCAGGCTCAGACTCTAATTAGCATGTGAGGAATTTACTGTATGCCATTCCTAGGCCAGGCTGCATTTTCAGACACGCGGAGAAAGGAGTTGCGAAATGCACAGGAATTCATTCTTCGCGGTTGAAGTTTAGTCCTTACGGGAAAAGAGTGCCGTGAGTGCAACGGGCCGAAAGGGCCTGAGCGGTGCCAGCACAGGTCGCGAACCCTCAGACTCCCGGAACCAGGGTGCGGAGGCTTATAACCAGGACAAACTCTTTCCTGGGCGCGGTCCGCTCGGGAGGTGGTGTCCCCCAGCCGGGGTGGCGCTCCGCGGCCTCGATGACCTTGCTGCCCACGGCCGCGCTGCCCTTGCTGGCTCCCCCGCGCCACGTGCCCCGAGCGCCTGGCGCCTAAAAATACAACCCTGGTCGAACCTCCCGGAACAAGCCTCCGCTTTTTATAAAAACCGGGCGCCGTCATCACCTCGAGACACATAAATCACAGCCCCGACCTGCTGTGGATTCAGCGGGTGACGTGCCGCTCAAAGTGGCGACGAATTCAGCCCCTTTCGATGACCTGCACCTGCTGGGCTTTTCCCCCTCTACTCCGCGCACAGGGTGTATCGCGAGGACAGCCGAGCCCCCCGATGACCGTGCTGGTCGCTGGAAAAACAGCCCAGGAACCTCCATTTCTCCCAGCCCGGGCTCAGCCTGGGTCTCTCCAAAGCCACATCCTGTGACAATCACAGGGGTTTTCTCCGCCCCGTCGGTGACGGAAAACTCGTGACTCGGACCTGAGCGCGGGGCGGGCGCAAAGAAGCCGGGGGCGGAGCTGCGAGTCCGGCTCCCGAGGAAGCCCCCGACGGGCGGCGCGTGCGCAGTCTCTCTCCACGGGACCTCCTTCCCGCCGCTGACACTAGGAAGCGGGACGCGAAATCTGTCCCCGCGCAGCCGCCGCGCAGGGCGCCGACCGGGGCGGCCGCCCTCCCCGAGGCGCGCCTGTGCACGTTCCCACGCACGCTCCGGCGTACGGCAGCGGCCAGGGGTCGCGAGCCGGTGGAGGACCCGCGCTTGGAGGACCGGGGAGTCAGCGCTTCTTCCCTCCCTCCCCCACTCCCCTCCCCGCTCCCTCCCCCCTCCCCAAGAATGTTCCGCTACGAGGTGAGCTCTTGCGACCGGAAGTGACTCCTCCCTCCCTCCCGCGCCCCCTTTCCTCTCTCACCCCCCGCGCGTCCGTCCCGCGCCCCTGGGGAAGGAGGGGCTGGCAGCGGGACCCCGGGGGCCGAGTAGAACGCGTGGGGCCTGGGGTCGCGGGTTTAATCCGAAGGCGGTGAGCCGGCTCCAAGGGGCGGGACTGTCCTATCAGTGGCCGCTGGGGAGAGTTGGCCTCTGTTTTGGGGTGGGGAGCGTCCGTTAAGTGCTGTAACCACACCATCCCCCACCCCCACCCCGGGAGGAGCCGCGGAGGGGAGAGCGTTGCACCCACCCCCTGGCTCTTCTTGAGGGAGAGTCTCCAAGGAAAGCCTAGAGACACGTTTCCCGCCTTGGACCCGGAACCAGCTCCCCTCCAGTTACACACACACCCGTCCGCACGGGCACCCAGCGTGGGGGGGGGGGGGGCGCTGGACTTGCCCTTTACTGAGGCCCAAGACTGTTTACCAAAGAGGGCTCCGAGTTGGGAGGGGGCGTGTCCCGCGGAAGTTCTGGGCGAGTGGAGGGAGACGTGAGTTTGGTGACCATCCCGGGAATGTAGCAATAGTCGAGAGTCCTGACCTGCCACTAACTCACTGTATGACCTTGAGCTACTCTTAGTCTCAGGCTATAAAGTTTCTAGATTTGTAGACTGAGAGGGCTGCTCTGGGTGATCCCTAAGAGTCTTTATAATTTAAAAAAGCAGTGATTTGGTTAAGTAGATCTTTGTGATTTGGAAAGGAGTGCAGCTAGAAGTTGCTTCTGATGTGGAGGCAGTTGTATCCCTGCTTTGTGGAAGTTTGGAAGGGTTTAAGACGGGTAGAATGGCCTTTCGGCCTAACCTTGCTTTTGGGAAAGCCTATTTAAGGAGGTTGCCTAGCAAGGTGTATCACAGACCTGCCTGTTGATATGTGGTATTGTGATTCTGAGTCTTTGCAAACTGGGGACACATGTACTTGATAGGAATGGTTCAAGACCAAACTGACTTGATGTAAACATGGAGATGATGAGGTGCAGTGGGCAGAGTTGCCAAAAGAAAAGAGAACTTGGAAAATAAGAAATTAGTTGAAAACTGAAGTGGAGCGGGGTAATATTTAAAATAGAACAGACCTAAATTATTGCGGTGATAACTAGCATTGTTTAGCAATCTATAATCTTTGCCAAATCTTTGCCTCATTTAATCCTCACAACTCTCTAAGGTATCATCCCTTTGTTACCACTCAGAGCCTAACACAGAGCTGGAGACACAGTAGGTACTTAAGAGGTATTTAATGAGTTAACCAGAATATGACTTAATCAAGTTTGCACCACTTGTAAGAATGGGGCCAAAACTTGAACTCACCATATCACAGCTTTTCCAGAGTTCACTTAATTGGGGTTGAAAATTTAGCTTTCTGTTTCGTCACCAGAGTTTGGGCCTACAGAAAACAGAACGGGGGGAAATGAAGAGAAAGCTTTAAAAGGACATAATAGTTGAAATTTTGACATGAAAATGAGGAACATGATACTTTTGTTGAAAAGTATACATAAAACTCAAAATAATGATAAAGTGTGCATTTTGAGTTGTCATTACTATTCTAACCAGTGATGTCAAGAAAGTTGGGGGCCTAATTCCTTGGTTGCGTGAAGAAATACTACTATTAGATTCTTGATAGAGAAATGGAGTGTTTGGGAAAAGAGAAACTGAAAGAAGATACTGCCATTTTCCAATGTCAGTAAAATTGGGGGTAGAAAAAATGCTGTCTTTATAAGAGGTCATAAGCTATTCTGATCATTGGGAAGATAAAATGAACATTTTTTAAATGAAGGTGTGAACTTCATGAATAGATAATCTCTTTTCTCTTTTTTTTAGTCTTTAGAGGATTGTCCTCTGGATGAAGATGAAGATGCATTTCAGGGCTTGGGAGAAGAAGATGAAGAGATTGATCAATTCAATGATGATACATTTGGGTCAGGTGCCGTTGGTAAGTGACATCTTTCTCTTATAATGTCGTCCTGGTCTCTTGCTCTTCAAATGTTCTTTTTTGTAAGTGCTTTGTCTTAGGAGTAATTACATTCACAAATTTAGCAAAATACTCTATTCTTGGTCTCAGAATAGTTCAGTCTTCACTGGAAGCATCTATCTCAATCTCCTGGGCCCCTTTTTTGCCTCATTTATGTATAAAACCCAGATGTTCTCTGAGCCCTGTGCCTTCCAGCTATATTATCTATGGCTCTAGGTTGATGCTATAAGGCATGCAAATGGTTAGACAAGTAGACATCTTATAAAGATTTAAAATAATCCTAGAAGAAGGAAATTTTAATTTGTGGAACATGTAACTTTTGGAAAACTCGTAGACTAAAAGAAAACTTGGACTTGGGTGTGTATGTTTTAAAACTCAGCTAACCATTGATGTATTGCATGACCCCACTATTGCCTTACATAGTATCATCAATAAAATAAAAAGAATTTTATTCTAAGAATTGTGGTATAGGAAGTCTTCTTAAGTTAGAAAAGTGTTGTGCACAGATGAAATTTTCTCATCCCAAGATGTAGATAAATATTTTAGGAGTTGTTAAAGGGTAAAAAAATTAAAGAGCCAGACTAAACTTAACATGGCTCAGAGTTATAATAATCTAAAATGGGAAACTTAGGCAACAATTTTGTATGATAAAGTTTGAGAATTAGAGATCCTAGAGCAAATATACTAATAAAATGTGTTTTCAAAAAAGAAGTAGGTAAGAGTTAATGCAAATATTTTTGCTTTAACCATTGGTGTTGAAAAGTAGCAATAACTGTTTCTGCTGGGACGTGTAAATATGTGTGATTTCTTTGGAATCAGCATTTCTGTCTATGCAGCAAATATTCAAAGTTAAGTAGCAAGAGGAAATTTCACAATAGTGACTGATCTTAAGATGTTGAATATCAAAAACAAATAAAAGGTCTTAAAGGTGTGATAATGGTTACTCATTTTGCAATGATGTGAGTAGCTTGAATTTATTACAATTTAGACTGAGCTGAATTAATTGGAAAAAATGAGAAAGCATAGTATTGTTAGTCAAGGTTTACAAAATTCAGTAGAGATTAAAACTGCCACTATCAGGAGCAGCAAGAGAAGCACTTAAGGTAGAAGCGAGACTGATTACAGAAGGAAACCAAAGACCTTTTGGATCATAGCCATAGTTGAGGAGATGAGAGCCTCCAAGAGGCTGACATGATCTAAGATGCTGTTCTCTCTCCATGGAGATCACTGGGAAAGAGATGCAGAATAGAATTGCAAATGCAAGGAACTGATGCGAATTGCAAATTGTTTTTGGAAGTTAGTAATAACCTGTAGGATACAATAGAAGTTACAAACATTGTGTGCTTGTTTCTAGAGCTCCTTTTCTTTTAAAGTATTGTACTGAATGTTATTTTTTTTTAGCAAATTCCTCAGGATTAAATAAAGTTGATGGAATTGATCTAGAGATATTATATTAAAATGAGATGGCACACTAAGATGTCCTCAGTTTTGAACCTGGACAGAAGAGAAATAGTCTCATCTCTTCTCATTGACTTCCAGCATGCTATGGACAATCTTTTTCTGCTTCTGTGTTCCTCACAAGTTGGGGAAAATACTGCCTTAAAAGGACATTAGAGTGTACAAAACTGTATGCGATATGGTAGGAAAAAGAAAAGTTCACACACGTTGAAAAAGCCCCTAGGGTTACATGGTAAAAGAACAGGTAGTAAGAAGTAAAGGCAGTGAAGTAGCATATGGTTAGCCCACTTTGTACCCTAGGGCGTAAATGATTAAGAAAGACTTCTTGGTCAACAAAGTTTATAATGGAGAAAAGATTTCCAAATATGAATCCTTCTAATATATACGAGTTATAAAGTTAAAATCTTTCTTGGGGGAGAGAGAGAGAGTCTGCGTATGCACACGAGTTGGGGGGTAAAGGGAGAGAGAGAATCTTAAACAGGCTCCATGCTCAGTGCAGAGCCCAATGCAGGGCTCGATCTCAGGACCCTGAGCCAAAATCAAGAGTTGGACACTTAACTGACTGAGCCACCCAAGTGCCCCTAAAGTTAAAATCTTAATTCTTCAGGGGCGCCTGGGTGGCTCAGTCGGTTGAGTGTCTGATTTCGGCACAGGTCCTGATCTCAGGGTCCTGGAACCAAGTCCCGTGGCTGGCTCCCTGTTCAGTGGAGAGTCTGCTTGGTCTGCTTGTCCCTCTTCCTCTACCCTCCCCCAACTCCGCACTCCCCCCCCCCCCCCCCGCACTTATGCTCTCCACACTTGTGCATGTGCGCGAGCTCTCTCTCTCTCAAATAAATAAGTAAAATCTTTTTTTAAAAAAAACTTAACTCTTCATAATATCTTGATATAAATATTGCACAGATTTATTTACTAAAAAAAATTGCTAAGTCAGCCTGTGATTTGTTTAATGCACCGTACAGGTAGATAGACAGCTGGTATAAAGAATTTAAACCAGGAGGTAAAATGTCAGGCCTTTGACATATGTTATGGTTTGATAGTTTTTAACTCAAAGAGTGGGTGTTTTGAATGATACTTGTTAGTAGTTATTTTAAGTCACTGGCTACTAATGCTCTGATGTCATCTTTCCTTAAGAAACTAGTCCTTGGGCGCCTGGGTGGCTCAGTTGGTTAAGCGACTGCCTTCAGCTCAGGTCATGATCCTGGAGTCCAGGATCGAGTCCTGCATCGGGCTCCCTGCTCAGCAGGGAGTCTCCTTCTCCCTCTGACCCTCCCCCCTCTCACGTGCTCTCTCTCTCATTCTCTCTGAAATAAATAAATAAAATCTTAAAAAAAAAAAAAAAACTAGTCCTTGTCTTCTCCATGGAAAAATGTTTACATCATCTTAGAGCAGTAAATGGTCACAGTAATCTCAACTCATTCTCTAAAAATAAAAGTTTACACTTACACAGTGCTTATTATCTGCTATGCACCATTCTAAGTGTTTTATATTTATTATTAATCCTCACAAGAACCTGGTGAGGTAGGTACTATTATCATCCTCATTTTAACAAATGAGGAAGGAAAGTATGAGAGAGGTGAAGTAATTATAAATACAATCAGGGTAAACTACCAGTTATGTTTAAACAAAAGTCCTTGAGGAATCTCTGGGAATCTCCTGCCTCTGCTTGGAAGGGGTCCCCATTCTTCCCACTTCTGTTTTATTGATAGCTGCTATAATCTTTAGGGATTTAGGTTGCCTTAAAAGTAAATCACCTGTACTTCCTTTTCATGTTGTGTGTATTCAGAAATATTCCTGAGATAGACAGCAGCTGGTGGGGGAGGGGGTGTGTGGGTGGATTCAGTAACCTGTCACATCAGGATATAAATTAATTAGTTGAAGGAAAACAAATACTACTTTTTCTTCATTTCTCTGGTATTCCTTTGCCTACCCTTTATCATTCTGACCATTGTGGATTGAGGTCAAGCGTTGGCATATCTAAGTAACTTTATTTTTAGGTCATTTGAAAAAGATACGAGTGAAGTATCCTCTAATGGTAAAGATGTGTGATCTCTTGGCATATTGCTTCACATGAGTTTTCACAAGAGCAAGGAAAACCTAAAATGATAATGATGGGATTCTGTGGCATAGATTCCTTTGCTTACATGTTTGAAACAGTAATAGTCAATTCACAACAGAGCCGTCCTCACAGAATATGGCTATTTAACCAGTGTTTTTAAATTAAGGACAAACTATTCATCTTTGGTAGGATCTGATAAACTTAGTAAGCACGAGTATGGGACGTGGTGAATGAAGACAACACAAATTTAAGAACTCTTCTGCATTAGAGCAAACCACTAACAAATTAACTTCTTAAATTGGGGAAATAAATGTAAAAAAAAAAAATCCCCTCATTCAGGATTATAGAGTCCCCATTTTTTTGGCATCACTGAGTTAGTAAAATTGCAACAAACAATCTATCCTTTAAAAACGTGCTCAGCTTACTCTTCCTTAGCAAAGATGACACAAATATTAATGTCACAATTGATTTATTTTTTAATTTAAATTCAATTAGCCGACATATAGTACATCATTAGTTTTTGATGTAGTGTTCAGTGATTCATTAGTTGCATATAACACCCAGTACAATTGATTTTTAATAACACTAATCTTTAAGAATATTTTTCCAGATAACTCATAATTTAAATTAATACTGTAGTTTTGATCTAAAGTGAGTTTTTTTCTTTACCACAAATAGTACATTCAAATATACCACAGTGCCCAAAGACTAGACAGTGGTTCTCATCATACCAAATTATACATCTGGAAGTCTCCCTTCACTTGCTTTTTGGATCACTAGTGTTATGTGATACATTGTTATGAAATAAAAATAATGAATTTTAAGGATTTAAGGGACTTACTTAGCCTACTTAATAAATATTTGCATAAGATGTTAAGATATATGTAATATTACGGTATTAATCATTACATTGAAAATTTGCAAATAATCCAAATTTCCATCAGTAAGAGATAAGTTAAATTAGTATATCAATAGAATAGAATCTTAAACAGCATTAAAAAGAATGAGATAATGTTATCAATAGTTACATGCAAGTGTATGTACATGAAAAGTGTCCAAGATGTATTGCTTAAATAAAAAGAAACAAGTTAAACTTTATAGTATGCATTTTGAAAAACTTAACAACCTGTAGAATTCTGGGGAACTTTCTAAGCTACATATTTTTGTGATGTTTAAATTTTTAATTAATGTGTATTTTCTTTGTAAGCAGGAAAAAAGATAATTTTAACAAGTTGTACATGAGCCCCTCAGAAAATTGTCAATAAATCTAAATCTTTTTTTTTTTTTTTAAGTGGCTACCATTTATTATACCCTTCGTGTATACCAGGCACCTTTTTCTTTTCTTGTTATGGTGCTTCCAATTCTTCTTTCCCCTTTTTTTTAATGAGGTATATAGAGAAATTATGTGAGAAGGATTGCCACTGAGGACACCTGCAGAAAGAATTCTGTGTTTTTATGTTAGTTATAAAGAGAATCATGGGGGTGCCTGGGTGGCGCAGTCACTTAAGTGTCTGCCTTTGGCTCAGGTCATGATCCCTGGGTCCAGTCCTGCGTGGGGCTCCCTGCTTAACAGGGAGTCTGCTTCTCCCTCTGCCTCTGCCCCTGCTTATGCATTCTCTCTCTCTCTCTCTCTGACAAATAAAATCTTAAAAAAAGAGAGAATGATCTGTTATCCCTTTCTGTTGAATTTTATAGGGCATAAAGAACGAAACTAAGAATAAAGTATATAGGAATACATGGGGTTTTTGTGAGTTTGAAAGTCTTGCATGTTTAGATGAGGTGAAGATAGCATTAAAATGAAAAGATTATTTAGGGAAAGCTTCCATGAGGAGGGAAAGATAATCTGAATTTGAATGCCAAAAGGAGCAAAATAGTGCGTAGAGCTTTTCCAGTGGAAGCAGAAGGGAGCGATGAGATGGAGGAGTACTGGAATGACAGAGTGATGGAAATAAGGTCTAGTTTTGAGAAGCTGATGGAGGGCTGTGAAGATTTTTACCTATGCTGAGCAGGACTCAAAACTAAAGCTGCATCGGCATACAAAGTGAGAAAACCAGCGAGTGCCAGTGCTACAGACTATATAGGAGTGTACAGGGATAGCCAGGGTGTTGTTAACATGGAAGAGGACCGGACCCAGGTCCGGGTCACCATCACCTTCGCCCCAGCGTTGCTGCAGTAGCTGCCCGGCAGGCCTCCATGCTTCCAGTGTTTCTGCTCCTTTCCCCGCTCATCCCCCACATCCCGAATCTGTTCTCAATAAAGCAACCAGACTGTTTCTGTCAAAAAGTCAAGCCATATCAAAACCTCCAGTGGCCCCCCATTTCAGTCAGAGTGACCCAAAAGGCCCAAAAGGAGCTCCCTCCTACTGCCTACTTGGCCTCATTTTTTTCCTGCTCTTCTTCCTTGATCATTCCAGTCCAGACACAGTCCTTGCTATCTCTCAAGATCGTGTGTGGAACACTTTTCTCCCAGATAATCCACATGGCTAACTATCTTACCCTTGAATCTTTGCTCAGATGTCACCCTCACAATGAGGTGTACCTCTGGTGATCCCATTTAAGGTTTTCAACCTGCTTTTCCTCCATATGCCTATAGCATTTCATTTCCTGATATAGTATCTAATTTACTTATTTGTTAAATTTATTGTCTATTATCTGTCTCTTCCCTGCTTGAAGGAAAGTTGTAGGAGGCCAGGGATCTTTTTTTTTTTTCCCCCAAAGATTTTATTTATTTATTTGACAGACACAGCGAGAGAGGGAACACAAGCAGGGGGAGTCGGAGAGGGAGAAGCAGGCCTCCTGTGAGGCAGGTAGCCTGATGCGGGGCTCGATCCCAGGACCCTGGGACCACGACCCGAGCCGAAGGCAGACGCCCAACGACTGAGCCACCCAGGCGCCCCGGAGGCCAGTGATCTCTATGTCTTTTGTACACTGATCTATCCCATGTCCCTAAAACGTTAACATATAATAGGTGCTCAACACATATTAATTGAATGAGATAAATGGTTTGGAGAGCTTGTAAAAAAGATGGCAGGTATAATCTAAAAGAACGTGTATGCTAATGCAGTGAGTTTTAACTTTTTCCCTGATATGTCATAGACTCTCAAAACCAGGGATGCCTGGGTGACTCATTAGTTAAGCGTCTGCCTTCGGCTCAGGTCATGATCCTAGGATCCTGGGATCGAGTCCCTCATCGGGCTCCTTGCTCAGTGGGGAGCCTGCTTCTTCCTCTGCCTGCCGCTCCCCCTGCTTGTGCGCTCGCACACACTCCCTCTGACAGATAAATAAAATCTTCAGGAAAGAAAAAAAGAATCTCAAAACCAACGGGTTGTTGTGTACATACCTGTCACCAGTTTAGAAATTATTTTCAGAATACAGTTTGGATGCCACTGGTAACGTATTAAGCTTTATCACTCTAAGTGCTTGAGTTATATTCCTGGTATGATGTTATTAGTCCTTAATAGTGAAAAGCCCACTTTCCTATGCCCCTTAGTTTAAATCTTATTTCATGTCTCTAAGTGGAAATTTACTATCTTCTGAAGTTAGAGTCGTTCATTTGGTTAACAGAAGAATTTCATAAAACTTCTAGTCTTAGTATGAACTATATTTCTTATGATTTCCTTACAGATGATGATTGGCAGGAAGCACATGAGCGCCTGGCTGAATTGGAAGAGAAGCTGCCAGCAGTTAATGAACAAACAGGCAATGGAGAAAGGGATGAGATGGACTTGTTGGGTGACCATGAGGAGAATCTGGCAGAAAGGCTCAGTAAGATGGTGATTGAAAATGAGCTAGAAGATCCAGCTATCATGAGGGCAGTGCAGACCAGGCCAGTTCTGCAAGTAAGTTACTCTGATTTGAGAACTATCGCAAACTAGTAATTAAGGTAAAGTATTGAGCTGTGCCATTTTGTTTCATCTGCTACCCTGAGAAACTTGCATATACCATAGAAAACTGTTAATATAATTCCTGATCACAGCAGTTGAAGGTAGGGAATAATGTATCTTCTGGAACGCTGTAATTTCGTCTTCTCAAGCAGTTGAGACTCTCTGGGAGCCTTGTTCACCGAAAGCAGGTAAATTGTCCAGAAAGCTCTCACTATTCCAGACTTTGTGTATGTGTTTTCCTTTTTTGTTAGCCCCAACCAGGAAGTCTCAATTCCAGCATCTGGGATGGATCTGAAGTTCTGAGACGAATCCGAGGGCCACTGATTGCTCAGGTATTAAGCATTTTCTCTTTATGCAAATTCCTAGTATCCGAAAACTCCTGTCTTGATCCTTTCCTTACTGAAACAATGTGTAGATGTATATCATTTGCCATTGTGTTGATTACTTAACCCAGTGCTCATAGCTGTACTGGTTGATTGTACACTTACTCAGCCTCCAGGCAATGCTCACTTGACTGTGCTTTATTTTGAAAGGCTGAAAGGGAACCATTAGAATTCAGATTTGTTAGCTTATAATTCAAATTTCTTAAGTGTTTCTAGGCAAAACCACAGGAATGGAGACCAGATCAGTATCTACCAATGGTTGGAGGTGGTGGGAGGGCTTGACTGCTAAGGGACACTACAGTAGGAGTTTGGGGAGTAACCAAACTGCTCTGTTCTTGATCATGGCAGTAGATCCATGAATCTATGTATTTATCAAAATTCAGAGGAGTGTACACCAAAGAGAGGGAATTTTACTGGATATGAAATAAAATTTAAAAATAATTTCTCAAGATGATTTTGGCATCTGTACAGATTACTAAAACAATTTAAGGTGGCTATGGGCTAATTTTCTCTCTCTCTCTCTCTTTTTTAACTATTTCCTCAATTAGGAAATGCCTACGGTGTCTGTATTAGAATATGCCCTGCCTCAGAGGCCCCCACAGGGTCCAGAAGATGATCGAGACCTTTCTGAGCGTGCATTACCACGGCGGTCAACTTCACCTATCATTGGGAGTCCTCCTGTTAGAGCTGTCCCCATAGGCACCCCACCTAAGCAGATGGCTGTACCCAGCTTCAACCAACAGGTACCTCTCATTAACAGGCACTCAGCCCAGGATATTGGGAATCTGGGCAAAATTATTTGGGAAGTTGGCAATGCTGGGAGGAGGGTGGAAGTTTTGGGTAGGCATTAGATGAGAAAGAGAAATAGCCAATTAGAGGAGAAGGTAGTACAAATAAGAGACACATTCCCTAATGCCCTTTGCTGGTGCTGCTCCTGTTGCTGCTGCCTTTTAACTGGGGGAGAAAAAGGGTAGTTAGCCACATGTAGTGTATATATCCTTTTCCAAGTGTTTTGCTGGCTGCCCACAACATTGGCAGAGAGGTAACTGACGACCGGGGGGAGTGGGGACACACAGCATTGTCCACATCCCTTTTTACCTTTAAGATATCCCTGCTTTCCCTAGAGCCTGTGCAGTCCTGTTCCATAGACTTTCCTCCACCTGAAACCAGCAGCTGAAAAGGAAGGCCAATTTGGAAGGTATGGGGGGAGGGTGGTGTTGGTATGGCCTAGTTAGGCTCAGTATTCTATGAAACGGTGGAGTCACAATGTATCACAAAAGAGCTGAGCATGGCGGCCATATCACAGGGGCTTCAGAATAGGACTTAGTTAATCCTCCAGCTTTCTTATCATTCCTTCTCCCTCACTGCTACCAAAATAATATCCTCTTGCAGAGAATTTGCAAGTCAGAATATCTGTTGGTACCTCCCTCAGATAGCATGGAAGGGTGGGGATAACTGGAGAATTAGCTAAATCTTCCTCAGTTACAAGTGGCACGGTGCTTGGTGTTTACGAGAGGAAGTGACCAAAGGTTCTTACGTGAACCCATAGCCGTAGCGATTTGCTTAGAAGTAGGGCTTTGCATTGAGTTCTGTGTCTCTACCAGTACTTGAGGGGAGGGAGTGTAGGTGGAGGAAAAACTGACTTCATTGAGTGTAGTTGTGTATATATTTGTCCTGATAGATCCTGTGTCCGAAGCCTGTCCATGTCCGACCCCCGATGCCACCGCGTTATCCTGCTCCCTATGGTGAGAGAGTGTCTCCAAACCAGCTCTGCAGTGTCCCGGTATGTCCCTTCACAACCTGATGAAAACGTGCAGCATATGGTTCCTGATCGCTACCAGTATATAGACATCTCCTAAATTAGGTGTGCTTTTTATAGTCTCCATACTTGAATTTCTGGATCTTACGGTCCCCAGGTCAGAAGGCATGGTTCATCATGTTCAGTTGTTTCATACCTGAGTTGGGTTTTTTTTTTTAATCTTTAAAAATTCACACCCAGCATGGTCATCTGGTTTCCTGCTATTTCATTCCCTCACCCTACCGCCTCCTTCTTCAGGTTACATGATCATAGTGCTTCCTGATTTCTAGCATTGCTCTCTTTCATATTCCTTCCATAGACAGCTTGACGATACAGTTTGAGCATTTTTATATCCAAGTTTATGCTGTATTCCTACTAAATTCCTTTATTATATCGATTTACCTATTTCACAGACTATGTATAATTTTTTGTCTTTTTCTTTTTTTTTTCCTTAGAATTCTTCCCTACTCGGTCACCCTTTTCCTCCTAGTGTTCCTCCTGTTCTCAGCCCTCTCCAGAGAGCACAGCTTCTTGGAGGAGCACAGGTAAGCCTGTGATAAGCCAAACCCATGAAGAGCTCTCTTGCTTTCCTAACATTCATAGGTGATCTCTCTCTCTGCTGTTAATCAGTCTCTACTGCCTCTTATTTTTTCTTTCACTTTTTCAAACAAAGTTATTGATGGAAACGGTATTCACTTTTCTGTGGATAAAAGCAAGAGGCCTTGCTGATTCACTAAATCTGAGATCTTGTCCCTCTTTCTAGCTACCGCCTGGACGGATGTCTCCCAGCCAGTTTGCACGGGTCCCTGGATTTGTTGGTAGTCCGCTTGCTGCCATGAATCCCAAGTTGCTGCAAGGGCGAGTAGGGCAGGTGCTTCCCCCAGCACCCGGCTTCCGTGCCTTCTTTAGTGCTGCGCCCCCTGCCGCTCCGCCGCCTCCGCCCCAGCACTCCCCTGGCCCAGGGCCGCACCTGCAAAACCTAAGGTGTGCAAACTAATGCCACTGTTGACCCATCAGTCGCCCAAGGCTCTTTGTCAGTGAGGCCTCCATGTCTGCAAGGGGTGTGTTTTGAGATGTTACTCGATAATCTACTCATCAAACACAAAAATGTTTGACAGTCTCCAGGCATTCTTACGAATTAACATTTCACTAAAGGCACGTGCTTCCTGTGTAATTTGCATATTGTTAGTTAATCACCTCTTTTATTTCTTCTGACATTTCTTAGGTCTCACTTTATATCCATTTTACAAACACACAGGTGCACAAAGTGCTTATCACTTAACAAGAATTACCACATGCTAAGGACCAGAGATGTAGATGCTAAGTAGTCAGCTCATCTTGGTGCTAGCTAAATTGCACATTTCTAATCTGGTTTTATAACAGGTTCAGGTTCCTGCTTCTAGTGAAATTGTATTTTATTACATGTCATAATCGTATCAGGATTCCTCAGAGAGAACCAATGAAATATATGTATACACACATATGTATGTATGTATGCACATACATAAAACTTTATATAACAAAAAGATTTATTTTAAAGAATGAATAAAGCAGGCCAGCAAAGTGGAAATTCAGATAAGAGTTGAATTTGCAGTCTTGAGTCTGAAATTTGTAGGGCAGGCTGGCAGGTTAGAAACTCAGGCAGCACGTCTGTGTTTCAGGCTTGAGGCAGAATTCCTTCTTGTCTGGGAAATACCAGTTTTTGCTCTTAGTGCCTTTAACTGGTTGGGTGAAGCCCACCCACATTTTCAAAGGTCCTCTTTTTTCTTAATTCTTAATGACATCTACAAAATACCTTCACAGCAACATCTAGACTAGTGTTTGACCAAACAACTGGGCACCATAGCCTATGGTCAAGTTGACATAAATTGACCATGACACATACATTTTCAATATGATTTCCCAAATAGTTGAAACTAAACTACATTAAATCTTAAATCTTAAAACTTAACTACATTAAATCTTTTACGAGACTTCTGTTTACAGTTAGGAAGAATAGTTCTACTATTCCACTGCTAATGCACTCAAATTTTATGATCCTCTTCTTAGGAGTTGAGAATTAATTAGTTTTTGTAGAGGACATGTAAAAATACATCAGTCTTTTCCTTCTGAAAGATCTCCTGAGAATAGACTTGAACATTCCCTTGAGTGCACTTGTGTCAAGTTATCCTATACTGACAACATTCTCTAAAACTTCAGATCACAGGACAGCAGAATTAAAAACCTTTCCCTTTTTTTCTCAGATCTCAGGCCCCAATGTTTAGACCAGACACAACTCACCTCCATCCACAGCACCGTCGGCTCTTGCATCAGAGACAGCAGCAGAACAGAAAGTAAGTACTCGGGGCACCTGCGTGGCTCAGTCGTTAAATGTCTGCCTTCAGCTCAGGTCATGATCCCAGGGTCCTGGGACCGAGCTCCACATCGGGCTCCCTGCTCGGCGGGAAGCCTGCTTCTCCCTCTCCCACTCCACTTGCTTGTGTTCCCTCTCTCTCTGTCGCTCTCTCTGTCAAAGAAATAAAATCTTTAAAAAAAAAATTAAGTACTCATCCAGCTCCTTGGTGGTTTCTCAATTCAACTTTTAATTTTGACAGTGTAACAAGGTGCTACTAATTTAGTTTACTTTTTAAGTAAATTTAATTAGTATTAAGTTTATGTTACTGGTAAAGAAGATCATATATGCTGTCATTTTATGTTTTTGATACACTAGCTTTTAATTTTTTTTTCATTTTTTGAGAGAGAGTGGGATGTGGGGGAGGGGAGAGAATCTGAAGCAGGCTCCACAGGACAGAGCCCAACACGGGGTTAATCTAACAACCCTGAGATCATGACTTGAGCCGAAATCAAGAGTCAAACACTTAACCAACTGAGCCACCCAGGTGCCCTGATACACTAGGTTTAAATGACAAGACTTTTATCAACTGATTTCTAAGATTCTATAAATCTCTTTATCATACATCAGAAATATAATTTAGATCTGATTTTTTTTAAGTCATTTTATACTCCTTACCAAGTTCTTAACCATACTCTTAACTACCTTTGTTTATGATCTCAGCTCAGAGGTAACTTTGAAATATAATGGCTAGCCTTATATTTCAGTCTTGATATAAAGCCAACAGCCACTCTGTTTTTGCCTGTAATCTAATCTTTTTTCGCTTCTGATGGCACTTCCTAATCCCAGTATCATCAACAAATATAAATATGTATTTATATGTGTAGCCCTGCCTGTATATCAGGCCCTGTGGTAGGTTTTGGGGACTGAAAGAAGAACGAGATATGTCAAAGTCCTGCCTTCCTGGGGTTGACGTTCTATAATCATTCATATACAGAAAATAAGAAAATTAAACATAACTTTGAGGTTTCTTTAACCTTCAATTTAAGGTTCTGTGTGTGTAATTCCTTCTTACTTTCAAAGAAGCTCTAGAATATTTTTTGGAGGGGAAAAATAGGCTCTTAAAATAAGACACAAAAAGTGCAAACCATAAAGGAAAAGATTAATACATTTGTGTTAAAATATGAAACTTCTAGTGCCTGAAGTTAACAATATGGTTTTATGTATTTGAGAATTTATAAAGAGTGTGGTTCTCATTCATGTAAAGTGTTATTGCCACCAAAAAAAAACAATGGGAGATACAGAAACTCTAGTGAGTGTTGAATATATCTAGTATCTCATGTGTGGTGATGGTATAACGAGTGTTTGCGTGTCCGAACTTTTAAAATTGTACACATTAAATATGCACAGTTCTTTGTATGTCAGTTATACCTCAGTAAAGCTGATAAGAGTGTGCTCATATGTGGAATTTAAGAAACGAAACAAAAGAACAACGGAAAAAGAGACAAAAACTCTTTTAACTATAGAAAACAAACAGATGGTGACCAGAGGGGAGGAGGGTGGGGGGCGGGTGAACTAGGTGATGGGATTAAGAGTACAGTAACATTTAAAATGATTGAAGCATTATATTGTACATCTAAAACTCAAAAAAAAAAAAAAAAGATTTCAAGCTTGCTTATAGTCAGGAAAATACAGATTAAGATCAGATAACAATTTTACATCATCAGATAAGTAAAATTTGAAATGTCTCAACACTGTCGTCATTGGCAAGAATATTGGTTAGCCTCAGCCTCTCTCAGCCTCTTGTGAGAGAATTTGGCAGTAAATAATAAGGTTGAAAACGTGGATACAGCACATGCTAGCAGTTCTTTTGGGTATATACTTGGGTATGCTATCAACACAGATAAATATGAAAAGCGTAATGTTGAGTAAGAAGCAAGGAGCAGACTTAACATCTCTGGTACCATTTATGTAAAAGTTAAAGGCACACAGAATAATACTGTATAATATTTAAAGATGGATACGTGAGTCATGAGTCTTAAAAACATTGCAGGGAGAGGCGCCTGAGTGGCTCAGTCGGTTAAGCATCCACCTCTTGGTTTCAGCTCAGGTCATGGTCTCCCAGTTGTGAGATCGAGCCCCACATCAGGCTCCACGCTCAGTGTGGAGTCTGCTTGAGTTTCTCTCTCTCTCCCTCTGCCCCTGCCCCCGCACGCACATGTGTGCAGGAGCGCGCTCTCTCTCAAATAAAATCTTTTTTTAAAAAAGAAACGTTTCAGGGGCGCCTGGGTGGCTCAGTCGTTAAGCGTCTGCCTTCGGCTCAGGTCATGATCCCAGGGTCCTGGGATCGAGCCCCGCATCGGACTCCCTGCTCAGTGGGGAGCCTGCTTCTCCCTCTCCCCCTGCTCCTGC
>NC_138379.1:10006718-10060199 GCF_054177405.1 Leptonychotes weddellii
TTTTTTTCAGGGGGAGTGCATACGAACTCCTCTGAGAAGGAAGGGAGGTAGGAAACCAGGATCCAGACGGGGTGCAACAGTATGTTGCTTTAATGCTACTGTTTAAAACTCTGAGGCAAATTGAAGCAAATAAATTTTTTTTTTTCCCACTAAGTCTGGGTGGTGGATAAATGAATGTTTAATGTGGGCTTTTCTCTATATTTGAAGTATTTCGTGATTTTTCAGCAAGTTAAAAAAAGTGTATAGATGGTGAGTCATACTGGCCTGTGTTCACACCTCTTTGGCCTCGGTTTATTATCTTCGGTGGAGAACATAAAGCCACCTACCTCTTAGGGTTATTGTGGGGCTTAAACAGAAGTGCGTGGGTGACAGTGCTCAACACGTGATGAGGCACTCACGTCTCAGTTTTGTTTCTTTGTGTATGCATAGCTCTTCTCTGACGCTGCCATTAGATTCAATTCTTTTCCCTCCTTTGTTAACAAAAGCAAAGTGGAATCTTTTTTAACTGGCCCGGCTTGTTCCTGAATTGGTACAAGGCCTAACGAGTGCCCTGACGTGGAGCGAATGCGCCCCTGTGTCCGTGTGTGTTTTCAGTCAGCATCGCAGTCTCAATGGCGCCGGAGACAGAGGGAGTCACCGGAGCAGTCAGGACCATCTCCGCAAGGACCCCTATGCCAACCTCATGCTGCAGCGAGAGAAGGATTGGGTCTCTAAAATCCAGATGATGCAGCTGCAGAGCACTGATCCCTACCTGGACGATTTCTATTACCAGGTAGGTGGTCATCCAGTCCCTTACTCTGGTGAGCCACTCAGGGAAATATCGGTAGACTTAAATACTGACAGAATCTTCTTTTGAGGTGGTATTCAATTGGGTCAGAATTGACTAAGCAAATTCTGTCCTCTTCCGAAGCTGGAGAGCCTCTCACTATTCACTAGAAGGTTTCTGTACATGCCTTTTATTCCTTACACACACAGGCTCCCGGGCCAATGTTTTGAAATCTCTTTGGCATCAATAATCTGGTTCTCTCAGTTAAAAATATTGGCAGTCTAACTTTGAAGATATTTCCATTGAGGTTGGGCTTTTCCGTAGGCTGGGATTTTTTGAGAAGTAAATATCTGGCAGTCTAGCAAAAATTAAAGATCGATACATTTATAGAGTCCCAAGTTGTTGCTGCCACCAGTCTAATCATGTATGATAAAGAGCAGCCATACTCTGGGCTTGTGTTGCAACTGAAATCATCTTCACGTGGTAGAATTACTTTGAAAAACTGGAGAAACTGTCAGCTGCTGAAGAAGTACAAGGCGAAGGCCCGAAAAAGGAGCGCACCAAGCTCATTACCCCTCAGGTGGCCAAACTGGAGCACGCCTATAAGCCAGGTAAGGTCCTTATCCCTGGGCCCACAATAAAAGAAATTCAATGAGCTGCCAATATGATAAATAGAACTGTATAGATGACTGGATATAGAGATGTTCAAAGCTCATTTATAAGGACTATTGTCCTTAAATGCAGAGGCCTGCCTTTATTCCATGGAATGAGTGGTTTAGCAGATAGACTTATAGATCCTTTAGTGCTTGCGATTCCTTAACTTTTTGAAATGTGTTCTAATTTCTAGTATCCCTATAATAAAGGGGAAATACTTCAGATTTTTACTATCATTGCAACCACAAAATGGGAAAAGATAGATTTGGGTAAGAGATCACATTAGATACATAGATTTTTGTACTGAACTGTTAGGCTGTGAAAGAATAGAGACTATAAAGGTCTTTGAAACTGCCTTGCCTGCATTGCTGAGTTATTTGTTGGAAATGTTTTGTCCTTGCAGTGCAGTTCGAGGGCTCTTTGGGAAAGCTTACTGTCTCTAGTGTGAATAACCCCCGAAAAATGATCGATGCCGTGGTGACATCGCGGAGTGAGGATGATGTAAGTGTCAGCAGAATTGTGTGTTTAAGAAACTCTGGGGGACCCCTGGGTGGCTCAGTCGGTTAGGCGTCTGCCTTCGGCTCGGGTCGTGATCCCAGGGTCCTGGGATCGAGTCCCGCATCAGGCTCCCTGCTCTGCAGGGAGCCTGCTTCTCCCTCTGCCTCTGTCTCTCTCTCTGTCTCTCATGAATAAATAAATAAAATCTTAAAAAAAAAGAAACTCTGGGTCGTCACTGCTGCCTGGGGGTCATTGTGGGAGGGAATCAGACACAACGGAGTTGTGTGTTGTCGAACTCAGAGCTCCCCCCGGCGTGTCTTGGTGTTCTGGTTTCCTGCAGGTGGGCTGAGGTGCTAACACCTTCCACTCCAAGGCAGCCAGGCTAGACCTGGGGTGGCAGGAGTCTTTAAACTGGGTAACTGGCTGCAAACAGCATTGGTTGTTTATTCCAGTTTCAGAAATTACCGTTTTTCTATGTGTTTTAAGATTTTCCTGTGATTATCTGCATCTTTACTGCATTCTATAACTACCTTTTGCCTGTCTGTAAATTCAGTTCAGTAGTCTGTGTGGGTTAGTTCAGTCTGTTCTATGACCTTTGTCCAGTTAGCGTTGTTTTAGATTATTAACTTTCTTTTTTTTTTTTAAGATTTCTTTATTTGAGAGAGAATGAAAGAGAAGAGAGCATGAGAGGGGGGAGGGTCAGAGGGAGAAGCAGACTCCCCGCTGAGCAGGGAGCCCGATGCGGGACTCGATCCCGGGACTCCAGGATCATGACCTGAGCCGAAGGCCGTCGCTTAACTAACTGAGCCACCCAGGCGCCCAAGATTATTAACTTACAAAGAGTTAAGATTCTTTTACAGTACTGTTACAAATGGAACTACATATGCACGCTTAGAAAATTATTTTTAACAGAGGCAAAGAATTCACACTGAATAGTCTTTTCTTTTTTTTAGGAGACAAAAGAAAAGCAGGTTCGGGACAAGAGACGAAAAACCCTTGTCATCATTGAAAAAGTAAGTTTTAGAATTTCTTGCTGTAGTTAGTTGCAAATAAGGAACTGTCACATGTATGTGTATGCAAGAAGTGGAAAAGTAAGCAGTCAGTGTTCTGCGATTTTAATTAATGAATATATTCTTCCTACATGCCTGTTGTATATCAGAGCGCACTAGAAAAGAATGTGCAGTGCCTCACCTATGACCCCGTGGAGAGAACACTGCAGTTACAGTGTCCTGGGTCTTTGTCCAAGCTTGTTCAGTTAACTGCTAAGTGCTTGGGAGCAGGTCACCTTTCTAAGAAAATGAGAGTAAAAATTACATTGTTCCACCTATGAATTAATTGAGTTAATTAAGTCAGTTCACAGGTATTTACTGGATAGCCCCTTGGAAGCTAGGCACTGTGCTGGGTACTAAGAAAAATTTGGTACTCTGTAGGCGATTCATTTGTAAAGTGTAAATACCATGTAGCAAAGCCATAGGCGTAGCAAGGAAGAGCACGGAGTGTGGAACCAGGCTGCAAATCACGTCTTCTCCATTTCTGAGTCTGTGACTTGAGGCAGGCTACTTAACGTTTCTGTGCTGTCCTCATTTTCTTCATCTGCAACAGTGGAGATGATAATATAGTCTCTTTCTGACTGGGTCATGGAGAGTGTCTGGTGAATGAGTACATGCAAAGTGCCTTGAACAGTGCCTGGCACCCGGGAGTAAAATTATTGCTGTGTTTATAAATAGAACGCATCACTTGAAGCAGTGATACAGATCATTTATGTTAACAGTGCTATTCTTGCTGCTGGAAAGTTTGCAAAGGGTGTAATCATTCACTGTCATCTCCTGGGTTAGTGGTCAGGAGGGACAACAAACGGAGGAATTCTTTAAGTTCTTTCACTATGTTTTTCTGGATTCAGAAGAGCACTTTTTTCCTCTCAGTCTTACTACAATTCGTTTTCGCTCTTTTGTCTTTACCTGGTGGTCTTAAACTGTGAAATTGTTTATCAAATACTCTGATCCTGACCTAGCATGCTGTGGCCTGCTTTGTGTCTCACTTAGACGTATAGTTTACTCCTGGATGTGGAGGATTATGAAAGGCGGTATCTCCTAAGTCTAGAAGAAGAGCGACCTGCCCTGGCGGATGAAAGAAAGCACAAAATTTGTAGCATGTATGACAACTTAAGGGGGAAATTGCCTGGACAAGAGAGGTAAGAATTGTACACTTGGAGGGACACGTGAGACCAGCTGGACTCCTTACTCGGCTGACCTGAGCTTTCCACATTTCTGTCTTTGGGATATCTTCCTCACCATCTGAGGAAGCTCAGAGTCTATCCTTCCGGCCTAACTCAAATGCTGCATCATATAAAGCATTTCATAATCCTTCCCAGCCAGGAAAAAAATCTCTTTATTCTGGATTCATTTATTCGACACCTACCTATTCACTATCTGCTAGGAACTATGCTGGGTACTGGAGACACAGTGGGGAACATGATTTGGTTTCTGTGTTTGAGCCTATAGATTGTACTTGCTTTATGCTTTATTCTAGCATGTTCAACCTTGGAATCTTCATGTAGTCTTTTCTACTAAGATGGAAAGCATAGATATTTATACTTTCTTGGGATTTCCATAGAATACTCATACGCTATGGCAGCCAATCAGTCTTCCAGTGAGGACTAAGCTCCTTAATGTATCTTTTTATCTATATCTGTCATCTCTTCCACCCAGGATCTTGCTGACAGTAAATGTTCTATAAACCCCAAGTGTTGGGGCACCTGGGTGGCTCAGTCATTAAGCGTCTGCCTTCGCTCAGGTCATGATCCCAGGGTTCTGGGATCGAGCTCCGCATCGGGCTCCCTGCTCAGCAGGAAGCCTGCTTCTCCCTCTCCCACTCCCTCTGCTTGTGTTCCTTCTCTCACTCTCTCTCTCTTTCTGTCAAATAAAATAAATAAAAAAATCTTTAAAAAAATAAAGTAAAATAAACCTCAAGTATTTATTTGATGAATACAAGAGGACTCTGTCCTGAAAACTCCCTTTCCTTTGCCCTTTCAAGAGAATTGGGGATTCTTCTAAGCCAGGACACTCACAAACCAGAACATAAAAATAAACCCCTTCTTTTTAACACACCTTTTCTGGAGTCAGGTTGACAGGCAACTGGTTGAATAAATGTGGGCTTGTCCATAGTTGGGAATGTTATGGGGCCATCAAATCGACGTAGTTAAAGTGTATCTATTGAGGTGGAAAATTGTCACAAGAAGTTGTTGGGTGAAGAAAGCCAAGTAACAAAGCCGTATGGATTCTCTGGACTCTTTTTTTTTTTTAATTTTCTTTAATGAAAAAATATACAGCACAAAGGTTCTTAAAAATGGTACAGTAGGGGCGCCTGGGTGGCTCAGTAGGTTAAGCGTCTGCCTTCGGCTCAGGTCAAGATCCCAGGGTTCTGGGATCGAGTCCCTTATCAGGCTCCCTGCTCAGTGGGGAGCCTGCTTCTCCCTCTCCCTCTGCCGCTCCCCCTGCTGTGCTCTCTTGCTCGCTCTCTGTCAAATAAATTTAAAAAAAAATAACAATATAAAGTTAATTCTGAAATGATTGTTTTTATATCCTTTTTGCTTATGTATGTTTTCAGATTTTGCTGTATCAACCATGTTATTTGTCTAGTTACATAAAACTTAAAGGAAATGAACACCTGTAGTTTGAACAAGTCTATTTAACATACGTTTGTGAAAGGACGATTTTCTACATTTGCAAAACTTGAAAAATGACTTGTTATTATTTGGTTGAGAGTTGGAGAAGTAATTCCCACTATTTTGTAGCAAAGGTCATCGTAGCGTGAAAATGAGCACAGCAAGTTCGTTCAGTAACATGTAAGAGGAGATAAAGGATGTGTTAAATTGTTCTTGCTGACCTAAGTGAGTATTTCCTTCCCCTGCAGGCCAAGTGATGACCACTTTGTACAGATCATGTGTATCCGAAAAGGGAAGAGAATGGTTGCCCGTATTCTTCCTTTCCTCTCCACAGAGCAAGCAGCTGACATTCTCATGACAACAGCCAGGAATCTCCCTTTTCTTATCAAGAAGGATGCACAAGATGAGGTGATCCCCCATGTGGGACTTCTTTCCTTTGGGTCTTCATAGTTGATAAGGTTTCTAGAATCCAAATTTCTTATCTTCCCCTCTTCCTATTTCTGTTGTTTTGTCTAACCTTCAGTAGTAGGATTTGATTATTTAAAGCAAAAGTCTACTCCAGGACTATACTTTTAATCCCATTTTTGGTCCAACAGACCAAGTTCCTAAACTGAGGAATGCAATAATCGCATCGTATTTGACATAGTCATGAAGCTGTGTTGTGTATCAGAATTTCTTGGGCAGCAGATAATTCAGCCCTACTCCAAACATGTTGAATCAGAATTTACAGAGGAAAGGCCAGGGCTTCTGTATCTCTAACAGAATCCAGCTGAATCTGACGCTCACGAAAATTTACAAACATATGGTCTTGGTTACTTTGCTGGATATAAAGTATCACGCACTGGGCTGTTGTCAGGAGCTTAACATTCAGCTGCAGACTCCGTTGATTGGTGTCACAGAGGAATCAAGCCAGTGCCCGCTGTGCTCGTAAATAACGTTTATCATGATGTAAACTAGGCTGGACTTAGCAACCTGATTTTCAAGTTTATAAGTAAACTTTTGGTAAGACCTGCTCTCTACTTATCCTAACACTTGAAAAATTAGCACTATTTAGAATCATTTTAGAAGTTCAGAGCAAGAAATTGTTAAGGGTAGGGCAGTTATTACTAAGTATGAGGTTCAGAATGTTAGAACTTATGAGAGTAAGCCTCTCACATTAGATGATGCTTGATCAATAACCAGCTGGTGATGATCCACAGAAAACATGATGCCAGGATACCTTGTTAAGTGGTATGGCATGAAAGAGTTGAAAATTAACTCCTTCTGAAATCATAATGAGTTGAAAAAGTCCTTAAAATTGTAGCACGTGCAGAAGAAATTAATGCAAAGTTGAGGCGTTATCATCAGGAAAAGTGAAGTGGGATGAGACAAATACATTTTTTAAAGATTTTAAGAAGGAAAAATGGGTTGGAGGAAAGTTTAAGGAGTTGAGGTTTATCCTAGAAAACGGAAGCCAGACAAAAAGCAGCAACTCCCTTACAGCATATAGATTATTGTAGGCCATGGGGTGGACACTCACAGTCCTAGAGGAACTCATCAGTGGAAACAAGTTTGGGAGAGCTTTATTCATTCAGTAAATATTTATTTATTCAGTAAATATTTATTAAATATTTATTACACGTCTACGTACCAGGCACTATTTTAGGTCTTAGAAATACATCGCACAGAGCTAGGAACTAGGAATTCAGAGATGCTTGCCTTAGTGGAGGTGTCTGCTAGTGAGGAAAATTTGGTTAATTATAGGGGCAGAGTTTATACCTCCTTGTGTTAAAGAGTAATAGACCACATCTCTGAATACCATTTCTTGAAGCAATAACTAGTTGCAGGTCTGAGGCATAAAATATACAAGGTAATCGTGGACTATCTTGTGCCAGAAAGTAAGGAAGCTAAAAGATTACTAGGGTGTCCCACGTGAAAGATGCACAGACAAAGCTGAAGGGGCTCCTGTTGGCCAAAAATGGGATAATTTGCATCAGAAAGAAAAATTACAGAAGTGGATTGAAATATATCAAATATTTTTAATTTAATGAGTTCACAGTGATACCAAAAAATATATTAATCACCTTCCGAGATTGCTAGGCCATCAACTCATAATTACTCTGAAAATGGGTAAATAAGGAAAAGACTCAAAACATTTTTCCTGCCTTTTTATTACAACCAAATATCATGGTAACCAGAAAGTTGATAATAGAAAGTTCTTCCTAGAAGAATTTCAGCTAAGGGGCGCCTGGGTGGCTCAGTCGTTAAGCATCTGCCTTCAGCTCAGGTCCTGATCCCAGGGTCCTGGGATCGAGCCCCACATCGGGCTCCCTGCTCGGCGGGAGACCTGCTTCTCCCTCTCCCACTCCCCCTGCTTGTGTTCCCTCTCTCGCCATGTCTCTCTCTGTCAAATAAATAAAATCTTAAAAAAAAAATTTTTTTTTCAGCTAATAAATGGAAAAGAAATGATAAAATTAGAAAATCTCCAATTTACAGTCCCTAATGGAAAAGCAATCAGTCAGTCTGGACAGCAATCCTTACTGGTGCAAAAAGCATTGGGTAAAAAGGTGGATGGGGAAATTTATGGTGGTTGGGGCAGCAAACAAGTGATCACTGTCTAAGAGGGGGACAACCAGACACCGTGTGCTTCTTGACATGATGCAGGAAAAAGCACACAGCTCTATCCATGAAGTTTTCTTACCCTTGCCTTCCCCCGATGAACTTAAATCTTACCAGACCTCTAATTCTAACCATCAGTTTTTATTGGAAAGACAGAGGATAGTAGAACCTGTTAAGTGACAGCACAGAGGTGCAGTTAGCCAAATCCAAACCGTGGGACATCGTCAGCAACTAAATAGCATGAGAAAAGAAGATGGGCAGTGGGCAAAGGACTAATTCACAGATTTTAAAAGCCTTACCAGCCAGATGCAATGTGTGGGTCCCATTGGAATCATGATTAGAATAAGTCAATTGCTAAAAGATGTTTTTGAGACAACTAGAGGAATTTGAATTTGGAGGAGATATTAGGTGAGATTGAGGAATGGCTGTTAATTTTGTTAGGTGCAAGAATACTGTGAGAGATTTTGTTAGAGATGCAAGCTAAAGTATTTATGGATGAAAGGATAGGATATATAGGAGGGACATAGATTTAATAAGATTGGTAGAATGTTGATTTAATTATTGAGGCTGGGTGATGGGTACACAGACTTCATTATACTCTTTATACTTTTCTGTATGATTAAAACGCTTTTGTTGTTAAAGCTTTGTTTATTTAGAGTAGTAGATGCCTAAAAGTCTACTTTCCATCTTTGAATGCCATCTGAAGTAAAATCAGCTATCATTTTTTATACCATGGGCACTGAGTGCTGGAAGCACCCTTGATTTCCTTTCCTGTGTTAGAACCTAGTTATATTAGTAGCACTGTATTTTAACTTTCCAGTCTGGGCCTCATGGCTAAAAGGACTGAATGACTTGCAGGCCAGAATTCAACAGCCTTGGATTCTGGTTCTCACTACTAGCTATGGAACTCTGAATACTGAGCTTCTGCTCGCTTAGCTTGTCTAATAATCTGTAAAGTCTGTCATTTCTCAGCTTCCTCATTGAGCTTGTATAAAGATCAGACAAGATCCAGTTAAGTCTGGGGGCGCCTGGGTGGCTCAGTCATTAATTAAGTGTCTGCCTTCGGCTCAGGTTGTGGTCCCAGGGTCCTGGGATTGAGCCCCACATCAGGCTCCCTGCTCAGTGGGAAGCCTGCTTCTCTCTCTCCCACTCCCCCTGCTTGTGTTCCCTCTCTTGCTGTGTCTCTGTCAAATAAATAAAATCTTTAAAAAAAAAAAAGATCCAGTTAGGTCTAAAAATACTTCTGGGTAGTTCCGCAGCACTCAGGATTTACCTGTCTCAGAGTCCTTCTCATGGTATATCGAAATTGCCAGTTTACTCATGACTCCCCACTCAACTTTAGATTTCTGCAGGTCTGACCTATTTACCATTTCATTGTAGCCCACAGTGCCTGACACACTGTAGGCGTTGAAATATTTGTGGGATGAATTCAGAAATGATATTTTATCATGAATCTTGCTGTCTATTTGAGAAGTGATTTTACACCCTTGGTTCACACAAGTCATGTTTCCTGTGCAAATTGAGCTTTAAAAGTTGTCAGTAGACACCTCAGAACCAACCCATTGTTGAGACTCTAGTAGTACCTGCTGGACTTGTCAGCCTTTCGTGTTAAATCTTGCCTGAGGCCATTTGAGTGTGCAGCTGAGCATCCTCCTGTCCATGCCCACTGACGCAGGCTGACTGAAGTCACAGTTGCCAGGATGTAATGCTTTTCTCTATTTTTTGTAGGTGCTGCCATGCTTACTGAGTCCCTTCTCTCTGCTCCTCTATCACCTTCCATCAGTGACTGTCACCAGCCTTCTGCAACAGCTCATGAACCTACCTCAGAGCACAGCTGCACCAGCACCCTCCAACCCTCACCTCGCTGCTGTGCTCCAGAACAAGGTGCTCGCACCCTCTTAGGTCCCTGAACTTGGCCAGCTGTCTAGATTTGAGTTACAGATACAGACATTGGCTGATGTGGCAACTTTCAGGGGCGCCCGGGGGGCTCAGTGGGTGAAGCGTCTAACTCTTGATTTCTGCTCAGGTCAGGATCTCAGGGTCATGAGATCGAGCCCCACATCAGGCTCTGCACTCAGCGCGCGGTCTACTTAAGTTTCTCTCTCCCTCGGCCCCTCCCTCCCCATGTGCGTGTGCGCCCATGTGAGGCCTCTCTGTCTCTAAAATAAAAAAACATTTTTTTAAAAAGGCATCTTTCAGCCAGGATTTATGTTAAGCTCCTAGTGTCAGAGGCTAGAAATAAGTGGTTTCAACAAAATAGGATTTTCTGTCTCTCAGTGGAATAGTTCTGGCATCCTGTCCACATCGTCGTCAGGGCTGTAGGCTCCTTCGGCCTGCCTTCTCTGCAGCCTTAGCGGTGGCTGCCACACTCATGGCCTCTCAGGCTCCACTCCATCGGGAAGAGAGGTGCTTGCAGAGGGGCCAAAAGGTGCGGATTTGCTGTCTGCCTTGTTGGGACCTTTTCCAAGAGTTGTAACCAACAACTTCTACTTAATCTCAGTGGCCAGGTTTTCCTCACATGCCACACATCACTGCTGAGAAGGCTGGAAAACATCTTTGAGTTCACACCATTGTAGTCTGAGATAAAATCCAAGTTCTGACGTGAGGAAGAAAACAGGTAGTCCTCACTCTTGCTCGTAAGACTGTAAATAGGAGAACATCCCATTCCATGTTTCATCTACATCAGGTTGACGATCCAGAGACTCGCAGGGGACGCGTAACATAGAAGAGAGAACATGAGCTTTCAGAGCAGCTTTCCATTCCTTGCCTGCCAGTCTCTAGATTTGTGACGGTGAACACATGATTTCACTTTGTTGAGCCACTTGCCTGACCTCTAAGGGGAGGTGACGGGCGATTTCAGAGCTGTCCTGTTATTCAGATGAGCCCACCGCTGTGACAGTTCAGTGTAATGCCCTTCCTCAGTGGGTACATGTGCGAGCACAGTGAAAAAGTCAAGGCCCCTTCCCCCCTGGCACCTGAAAACCTGCCAAAGCAGGACTCAAGGGCGGTTGAGAGGTGACAGAGCTGGGGTTCTGGAGTGACAGGCTGTGGGCCTTCTGTGTTACTTGGGCTCTGAGTTTAGTGTTGATAAATAGAAAACCACGAGGTCAGATGAGAGATTGTATATGTAGCCCAGTGTTGTTTTTTCTGATAGTGACACGAGGGTTCTCCTCTGTGAGTTGAACTCAGAAACATGGATTCCCTTCATATCCACTGTCGCTGTGATTCATACATTTCATCTCGTGCTGCTTGTCCCTATTTGTATTCTGTTCTGTGCCCCTTTAGACCACATGTTTCCTGCTGGTACTGCCCACTGAATAAAACAAATCTTTAATTTCTAAAGCAGGTTGCTTAAATTTTAATAGTCTTAGTAAGAGTATTAAATCTGTGTATCCCTTCTCTGCTTTGAATATCTTATCTCAACCTTTATATGTCCACTAGGGGTGTGTCCTTTGTTAAGAAAACTTTTTCAGGAGATTCAAGGAAGTCTCTTCATATGCTGATCATTTCAGTGACCTTTCTTTGTACGTTTTCCCACCGGTCTTCACATCTTTGTTCTTAATTCAAAATATCAATCTACTTAATGTTTTTTCTTACTTTTTCTGTGA
Organism: Leptonychotes weddellii; assembly: GCF_054177405.1. Classification (NCBI taxonomy): domain Eukaryota; kingdom Metazoa; phylum Chordata; class Mammalia; order Carnivora; family Phocidae; genus Leptonychotes; species Leptonychotes weddellii. The sequence goes on from NC_138379.1 coordinate 10,018,507, forward strand.
ACTTTAATTTTCTGATCAAAGTTTGTCTTTGACTTTTTTTTTAATCCATTTCTGTTTTAGTAAATGCAAGTAAAACTAAACCCCACCTTATCTGTGACAGGGAAGAAATTATCTTTTCTTCTCACTTTGGGGTGGGGGAGCAGAGAGTACGCTTGGCCCTGGGCTTCCCCTTTTCGTTGGTGATGCTGTTGCTGCCTGCCTGAGCAAAGCCAGGAGAAAGGCCCAGCCCCCAGCTCATGGTCGCCGGATGTTTGCCGTCGGCAGAGCGAAGCGGCGGGCTCATTGTGATCTAGTGCTGGGATCCCCTCAGCGGTGCTGGAGGAGCGGGTGCAGAGGTGAGTTGGAGTCCCTCTGTCTCCTCTTGTAGTTTGGCCTGTCACTGCTCCTCGTCGTCCTGAGCCGTGGGGAAGACCTACAGAGTTCAGACCCTGCTACAGAATCAACACAGAACAACCAGTGGTCAGTCCGGGCTGTGTTTCTTCTTTCACGTTCTTTTAGATCATTGTTTATTCTTTTTCTCATATTGTTCTTACGTGTTGTTAACGGTTTTTCTTTCAGGACGGAGGTGATGTTCATGGCAACCCGAGAACTTCTGCGGATTCCCCAAGCAGCCCTGGCCAAGCCAATCTCTATACCCACAAACCTGGTATCCCTCTTTTCTCGCTATGTTGACCGACAGAAACTGAACTTGCTGGAGACAAAGCTGCAGTAAGTCTGAAACAGGAGAGTTCCACATCTTACTAAAGTTGGCACTTTAGACGTTACGGTGAGGAGATCAGGGGCATAAAACTGAATTTAGTGGAAGACATTAAGGACTTGTCTCAAGTACGTGAGTATCTACTAGATAGAAGGTGCTGAGCGGGCTACAGAAGCACCCTGAGTTCAGGAAGGAAGGGTAGAGATATTTCAGGTGTTTTGTCGAGAGAATTCTAACAAGGGTGTAACTTTAATGCAAAAGATTGCCTTCTGTTTTAACTCACACAAGTTTCCTTTCTCTCTCTCTCTGCCCACAGGCTGGTTCAGGGGACCCGATAAAAGACCTCCAGGCGTGTCCTGTGCCTCCTTTAGGCTGCGCCCGCACCGCAGCCGTCACAGCGGGGTGTTTCTGATGAGGGAGGGAAGGTAGCTTGTTCCCCAGAGCGTCTCGTGGGACCGGTTCCTGTCACAGGGCTTGGCTCTCAGTGCCCCGTATTTCCCCACTGCTCTGTGAAATTTGGCTGGGCGATATTTCCGCTGGCTCCTTCTTACCTTCTGTGTTACAGTTCTGCATGTCCTGCTTTTCCTCAGTTCTTCTCAGTTTTGCATTTTCTTTGCCCTAGAGACACAAATATAATCTCTCCCCTTACCTACCCCCACTACTCCAGTCAGAGTAGATTGTAGCCTGCCAAGGGATTCCTCCCCTCATCCTATTAAAGTCTTCTTTCATTGCCCCATATTAACACAACTATAGGAGAACCAATTAAGTAGAAACCAATACATATATATATATATATATATATATATGCACACACTCCCCTCTACATACGTTCATGTGATCTCCAGAGGATCTTTAAAGAACGAGTTTTAGATTGAGAAATATGTAGTTGACACGTCCCTCCTCTAAAAACAAACCAGCTGATGTATTTTTAATCTGTTTCTAGTCCATCCTGCAATTAATTTGGTGGGTTCTACTTGTTTTAATATAAATACAGGGTATGCAGCACGTTAAAATCAGGACTCTTAATTGGCTGACACCCAGCTCTAGGCTGAGAAGTCCTGTTTCTCCTCCCCGCCGTATTTCCTTTGTATCTGTCCACCTCAGTGAAATGGCACACGGTTAAGCCCTTATCCTGCTACAGCTACAGTGTACTTGAGCCTGTCCCCTCCAGGGCGTGCAAGGTTGCCCCAGATGAACCGGACTTAGAGCCTGCTTCCACAGCGTAGCGTTTGCACATTCGCTCTGTCTTCCTGAGACAACTTCAATAAAGCCATGCTTTTACTTCCCTCTTCCCCGTTTTTATTTGGTGTCATGGGTCGCAACCTCCAGAGGTAACCACGGAAACTCAGTTCGGCTTGCTTTGCTCTGCAGGCTCCTCCACACCACAGGCAGAAGTGCTGTCCTTCCCCTTCGTCTCCAGGACCCTCTCCCAGGCAGCCAGGGGCCTGGCTCCCGGTCCCGGCAGGGACAGCCCACCATGGCCCTTTCCACCTGTCCCCCTCCCGTCCCCCTCCCGGGCAGCAGCCAAGCAAGATGAGGGGTTTGATCTCTAAAGATCACAGCCCTCTGGAAAATTAAATCAGAGTCCATTTCACATGACTGTCCTGATACACTTTTTGCTATTCTCACCTTTTCGAATGTTAGCGAGGGGACAGGTTATGATATTTAAAGAGAATCAACATTTTGCACATACATGTCTTGTACAACAGTAAAGTCCTCCGTTGTAACCAGCTGTCCTTGCTCTCCATCTCTGTTTCTCCCCATTCCGGAGCCCCGGCCCCGCAAGCTGCTCCCGGTGACATGACCTAGCTTCCCTCCACCCTTACCTACTGACTCTTTCCACCCTGCGCCTTTCCTCCCTTCCCCTCACAACTGATCAAGTGAATACTTGACTATTATTTCTTCCTTTCTGTGCTTTATCTTTTTTGTTTGGTTCTAATTAATAAAAATTAAAGTTTCTAAATTTACATTTTTATAGGGTATTGTAAATAAAAACAAATTGTATACTTGAAAAATTGCATGCCTGCATTTCTCCTTCTTGTTACTTCTTGTCTGAACATGATTGCAAATGTGTTTCTAGCCTGTTTCGATGGACTGGCAAACGTCTTGGTGTTGGGGCTCAGTGAGGATTTTAACTTTTGGACTGTTGTAATAAGGGAGACAGATTGAAGACCTTATGTTGACACGGTAACTTTCCTTGAAAAACCTAGGTGCTTTCATTCCTCCCGCACCCTCCCTTCAACTACAAGATTGTAAATTGTGGTGGACACACGGTGCAGTTCATCTGCATCCGGTCCACCTCCAGGCACATGGGTTTTAAGAGACTTCATAGAGCCCGGTTTGGCCTAAGCTGCTGACGTGGCCAGCTCTGCCTCACATCGCACACTTCTTCCCCTCACTGGAGATGGGGAAGCTTTGATAATTCTTCATAGTAACTTTGTGTTATTTCAGACGTGGATGTTATTTTTACTCTAACGTGCTCCAGATAAGAGACTGAGCTCTCTCCCCGCACTGTCATCGTAATGTGTACGCTTGACTCCTCCTCGCCGGGTCTTCTTATGAGACTTTCAGGATCAAGCAATTTCTGGCCAAAAAACAAAAACAGAATCGTCCCATTCCTCAGTGGGTTCAGATGGAAACTAGTACTAAAAGCTCCTTTCCAGGGGCACCTGGGTGGCGCAGTTGGTTGGGCATCCAACTTTTAGTTTCAGCTCAGGTCGTGATCTCCCGGTTGTGAGACTGAGCCCCATGGCAGGCTCCGTGCTTAGCATGGAGCCTGCTTCAGATTCTCTCTCTCTCTCCCTCTCCCACTGCCCCTCCTCCCCCTGCTCGCTCGCTCTTACTCTTTTTCTCTCATAAATCTTAAAAAAAAATTCAGCAAATACAATCCTCTAAGAAAAAGAAGACCCTATTAAGTAGTAGGTAACAGAAGTAGGTAACAACAGACGTGTAAATAATTTTTATAAAGGAAAATGCAAGTGAGCAATATTAAGAATTTCACCCTCACCCATATTAGAGAAATAACAAGATACTTTTTCAACCTATCAAATTAACAAAATCTTTAAAAACAATGCTAGTGAGAATTTGAGACTGCCATTCATACTGGTAGGAGAAATTACAGTTCTGGAAGTGCTTTGGTGATGTGAAGACCTTTAGAAGTATTCACAGCCTCTGACTAATAATTGGGTTTTAGAAATCTAAGGAAAGATTCCACAGGCATGATACTTATATAATGAAAAAAATACATCGGGAGGGAGGGTATGTTCCTGATGGTTACTGATGTCTGTCTCCAGATGGTAGGAATATGGGAAACTAATTTTTGCTTTTCAGTGTTTTCCAAATTTTCCATAGAGAAAATGCATTCTTTGGGAGAAATATTTCAAAGGAAAAATTGCTTTTGAAGGGTTCAGTTAATGTGGGAAAATACTAAGAATACAATGTTAAGTGTAGGATAGGTTCTATATATGTATGCATGTGACTTAATCATGGAGGGGAAAAAAATGGGAAAAAGGTGACAAAGTAGCGGTGGTGGCCTTTAAGGAGAAGGTGACGGGATCGTGTGTGGGGGTGATTGTTGCCTTTTCTGTATGTTCCAGTGTCTTCAGTGACCATGTATTGCTGTTATAACCAAAAGGGCGATTCCTCTCCAAGAACTAAAAATAGGAGGAGCCTTCTATTTCTAGTGAGAAAGTAAGTTCCAGCAGGGCAAACGCGTCTGATCTAGTTGTGCTTGACTTCAGAGCCAAAGCATTTGACTTTGCAGCAGGTGAACGTGCAAGGGGGTCTGAGAAAGTCATGTGAGAGCAAGGCAGTTACCCCGAGAACCGTGGTCCAGTGTTCCGTAACTCCGTGACGGAGATGGCCAACCGACCGGGGCGGGGGGCCAAGAACCACTTGGCTAAGTCCAAGCTGTAGCTCCCAGCAAGCTTCCTCTTTCCTCTAAGTTGCATTTTTTCCCAAACTGCCTTGAATCAGGAAGGATCCCCGCTCCATCTCCAGAAAGCTCAGGTGTCAGCCAGCTGGCTTGCACTGAAGTTGCCCTGTCCATCATTAGGAAAGCCGAGACATGACTTTCTGAATTTGATACAGAGAACTGGATGCCACCTACCATCTGCTTTTGGAGGGCAGGGAAGCCCACTGTGTGAGAAGTGAAAGCGGGGAGTTGAAGGCAACTTCTGCTTTTCCTCTGCCCGGCCATGTTTTACGTATATTAATGTTGTGACCTTTGACCTTTGACCACTGTGAGGGTGTTTAGGAAGCAAGTCTTTGATCTGAGGAATCAGCATCTTAAAATCACCTAATAGCATTGTTTTGACCTTTTTTCCTTCTTCCTGCAGAAGCCCAGCTGTGAATCATTTGCAGGTCTCCTAACATAACAGCTTCAACAGCCTCGGGGCGCTTTTCTTTTTGTTTTGCGAATGTTGCACGTAAGGCTCTTCGGAGGAGCTTGTCTTTATTATTCTGTGACTGTGACTCCCGCAAGCTCCCACCTTAGCCAAGTTCGTTCTCTGAGGCAGTATTACCCTCAATCAGGCCTGAGGGCTGGGAAACTTCTAGAAGGGAGCTAGGGAATCAGTGATGTGTGTACTTGGCTGGTTGTGAATACACTGTCTTAAATTACTTAGATGTTAAGTCAGTGTAAAGAAGCGGAGAGAAATCCGCATATAACTCACACAGGGAAAGTGCCAGATTTCACCCCCCACCCCGAAAACATACTGCTAACAATTTAGTATATCGTCTTCCAAGTGATTTCTCTATGCATACACATACGTAGTTAGAACTATAGATGTTCTTACCTTTTTTTCCCATAATACATCATGGACATCTTTCTATTTTACTATGTAAGAGCTCCCCTGTTTTGTTTTCTTTAAGATTCTACGTTTTTAAGTAATCTTTACACCCAACGTGGGGCTCAAACTCAAAATCCCGAAATCAAGAGTCCCATGCTCCATCGACTGAGCCAGCCGGGTGCCCCGAGCCTCCCTATCTTTTTAACAACTGTGTAGTGTTCCATTGCATGCCACTGTACATAATTTATTTAACTGCTCCCCTATTAATAGGATTTGATCTTCAGATACTTTTCGTCAGTGTTCATCCAACAGTGCACAAAGGTAAACCCACAAGATCACCTTACAGCTCTTTTGTAGTGTGCAAAGAACACTCACCCTCATCTTCTCATCAGTCCTCTCTATACTTCTCGTCAGTCCTCTCTATAACCTTCTGGAGTAGGATGGGCCACTCTAAGGGTACACTGCCAAAACTGTGTAGCTCAGAAGACAGTCCAGCTGGTGAGGGCTGATACTGGGATTTAAACCTTACATTTTAGGGCACCTGGGTGGCTCAGTCGGTTAGGCATCTGCCTTCAGCTCAGGTCATGATCCCAGGGTTCTGGGATCGACCCGGGGATCGAGTCCCCCATCGGGCTCCCGGCTTGGCGGGGAGTCTGCTTCTCCCTCTGCCTTTCCCCTTGGCTTGTGCGCTCGTTTGCTCGCTCTCTCAAATAAAATAAAATAAATAATAAAAAATAAAATAAAATAAGTAGTAATCCTTACGTTTAGGCCTAGTGTCAAATAAATAAATAAATAAATAAATAAATAAATAAATAAATAAAATAACCTTACGTTTTAGGCTGCATGCCTAGTGTCCTGGCCTCTAGAAGGCTCCTGTGCCTGTTCCGTGCTTTATACAGGAGCAGCTGAAAAGCTCCAGGCATTTAAGGACACATCTGCAAAGTCTTCTGATGGGATTTTAACGCCTTCGTTCTTAGTAGGCAAATCAAGCAGTTGTCTCTCAGTAACGTCAAAGGGGGCGATTGAGGTGGTCATTATCGGTACCAACTGCATTATATAAAGATCAGAGTTACAGCTGTCTGGCATCTGTATGGTCCTTTAGTGTACTAAATTTGTGCGATGCCCCTGTCAAACTACATTGTCACTCGCTTTATCACGACAACCCCGAGATCAGGAACAATTCGGTAATATACATCAGGCCAGCACTTGGCAATGCTGCAGGCCCAGTGGTGACAGAGACAAACGGAGGCCCTGCGCCTGTGCAGCCTGAGGTCTCAGGAGGATACTTACAGATAGAGGCGGGTGTTCAGAGAACAAAGGGTAAGGGAGTCGAGAGATGGGAGGAGGGGTACTTGAAGACAGTGGTCAGGAAAGGCTTTGATGAGCAGGAGCCCCGTGAGTAGGTGCATGAATAATGACAAGAGGACAGCCATGCAAAGGGCTCAAAAGAGCATCCCAGGGCAAAAGGAAGATCGCCAAGACCCTGAGAGGAGAATAAGGAGCTCAAGGACCACAGAAGGCTGATTTTGCTAGAATGAAGTGGGGATAGAATGACCACACAGGGCCCCGATGGGATTTGCTCTCGCTGCAGTGGGAAGACTTTGCAGAGTGTTTAAGGAGAAAGCACAAAACAAAATATGATCTGATTTATGCTTTTGAGAAATCACTGCAGTGTGGAGGTGGAAATGGGCTATCTTCACACTGCGTGGAAGGGACCACTTAAGAGCGGGCCTCACAACACTATTCCTGGTCTGCAGAAGACTGAGCCATTAGAAGCCGAGGTGACTGAGAGAATCATTTTTTAAGTTAGATTTAGGACAGTGCTTACCTTTGGGAGTGTTTAGGGGAATGGGATTCAGATAAAGATGTAGGAAACTGGCTATTTTGGGTGGTAGGTTGGTGGGCTTTACTATTGTGTTTCACAGCTTTTGTGTATCATATGCATTCTGTGTCTGCTAGGGGCCAAATTGTGTCCCTCACAACTCACATGTTGGAGTCCTACCCCCCAGGGCCTCCTAATGTGGCTGTATTTGGAGTTGGTGTCTTCAAAGTAAAGAGGTTAAGTGAAAATGAGGTCACGAGGGTGCACTAGAACCCAATAGAACTGTCCTTTTAAGAAGACATTAGGACACGGGCACAGAGAAAAGGGCCATCTAAAAGTGAAGGGGAGATTTCAGAAGCCAATCCTGTCCACACCTGCCACTTGATCTCAAACTTCTAGCCTCCAGAACTGTAAGAAAATAAATTTCCATTGTTCAAGCCCCCCAATCTGTGGTCCTTTGTTACAGTAGCCCTGGAAAACTAGTAAGTAGAGGTGTCAAATATTTCATCTTTAAAAAACTGTAATTGTTTAAAAAATCCCGTAAGGTAGTGGAAGAATATCAAAATGTTAACAACAGTCATCTCTGAAAGGTGTGGTTATGGGGGATTTTCATTTTCTGTATTTACATTTCTGAACCTTTAATATCTTTCATAATGAATATAATAGGTTTGTATTTGAAGGAAAAGAGTATGGACATGACTTGTCCAAGATTGCAGTGAGTTGAGTAGCAGAGAAAGAAAACCTGAATTACATGTACAATCATTCCCCAGTGCTTCTCCATTAACAGAGAAGTAAGCAGGCATGTTGTGTGGGATAACCAAAAATTGCTCCTTGGAAGGAAACCCTTTTTTCCTTCCTTCCCTCTTGTTGCCGCCTAGAATGCAGTTGTGATGGCCGGAGCTCCAGCAGCCATCTTGAGGGAAAAAGTAATCTCAACGTCAAAAACAATGCACAGCAGCAGAGAAGGAAGTGTGTGTCTCTGAAGACTTCAGGGAGCTGCCTACCTCTGGATTTCTTTCATATGTGAGAATAAACTCTTACGTGTTTAAACCGACAGAAATGGAGTCTCTGTCACTTGCGCATTGTTTTCAGTCGTTTCGTATTAGAGTTAAGTGTTACGGGGTGGGGGGGAGGCAGTTTTGAATAATCTTTTAAAAATTTATTATAAATTTGAGGGATGGCAAAAATGGTAGCTTTCCCGGATGTAACAGCAGCAGGGGCAGGCTGGTGATACTTTTTAAAAATAAGAGAAATTATGTTTATTTTCTGTTATCAAAATGAAACCAAATGTCATGTCGTTGTGTTGATGACCCCGGCTGTAACTGAGTTGTTCATGTTATTGAGAAGAGATTTTATGTACCTGTGGTACAAAGGACAGCCTGCCTTAGCTGTGGGGCTATTCAGGGCTTTGCCCTTACAAGTTATCTACTTGTTTAAGTCAGTTTCCCCATCTGTAAGAGGAGGAGTAAAACAACCAGGATTGTGACAAAGAATAAATGCAATTATATTTGTGAGTGTGCTTAACAATCAGTAAAAGCTGTGGGGCACCTGGGTGGCTCAGTGGGTTAAGCATCTACCTTCGCCTCAGGTTATGATCTCAGGGTCCTGGGGTCGAGTCCTGAGTCAAGTCCTGAGTCAGTCTCCCTGCCCAGCGGGGGGTCTGCTTCTCCCTCTCCCTCTGCCCCTCCCCACCCCTGCTTGTGCTCTCTCTCTCTCTCTCAAATAAATAAAATCTTAAAAAAAAAAAAAAACAGTAAAAGCTGATTCACTTTAATAAAGCTTCACTTTACAAACACACTCCTACATCATATAAAGTCCCAATATTTCTAGGCTTCTCTATAGCACGTCTAATACTCCCAAGGAAGTCTTGGGTCCCACTTGGGTTAGCTCTGCTGTGCTTCAGAGATAGCCTTGCGTAATTAATAATTAGTTAGCATGTACTGATCATTTACTATATGACAGGCAGATTTCATTCATGCATTTTCATTGAATCCTTCCCCCGAAACACTGAGAAATAGATGCTATTCACATGGTCATAAGGAAACTGGTGAGAGGTTAAGTAAATCACGCAAGATCCTATTCCCTTCACACAAGCAGAATACGGACCCCAGTGATCAGGGTCCTGAGGCAGAATAACTCATCACTGGACTATAAAGCCTCAGTGAGCCAATGGTGCCTCCTGCTAGGGTGTTAGAGATTTCCCCAGGTAGTAGGCAGCTCCCGTTTTTTAAGTACACAATTATTCCCTGTGGGAGTGTCTACAAAATAGATACAGAATGTGGTGCTCTGGAAATGCCCTCTTCAGGAGCAGGTGCTCAAACCCAGCTGCTGACAATGTCAGTGGCTCTGGGCTCACGGCTGAGCCTGTCTCCCTCTGGGAATTGCCCTCACCCCAAGGAAATGCCTTGGGCTGGGCCGCCTCCTTGGACGCAGCCTGCAGCAATGACAGACCAGTGCGTGGAGCGAGCGCTCCCAGCCACCTTGTCTCAAGGGCGGAAGCCTGGGATGGGGCACCCAGCTCCAGCTCTCGTCACAGCCGAGTGCATCTCGGGTCCGCTTCTCCCTCTGACCCGGTTTCCTGCACCTATTCACAGTGAGCCTCTGGAACGTGTCCACCTGCCACCACATTCAATCCAGCCTCCGGCGTCTCTTCGAGAAAGCTGCAAGTGCTCCCCTGCTGCTGGCTTTCCCCCATCTTGTGACTCCACAGTGACCATTTTTAACAAAAATTGGGGTCACTTTAATCCCTAATCGCTTCCATTGCACTTGGAATAGAACCCACCTGTACCTTCACTACCCTGTTCCCAACACTTGGCTCAAGACTGGAGATGTTCTAGTAGATGCTCAATAAATATTTGTCACATGGGTGAATAGGCTAGGCTGTGTGCTAACTGTCATGCGGGAACTGAAGATGACAGATACAGATCTACAGACCACATGCTGGAGGAACTCGCCCTGTAGTAGCTGTCATAAGTCGGGAACACAAATGACTTAGGGCGAGACAACAAATGTCACAGCATATTCTGAGTCCCGAGGAGGGAGCATTACTTCTAGGCAGGGTATCAGAGGAGATGCTGTGTGGGGAGAATATTATGCATTCAAAGAAGGCGGAGAGGGGCACCTCGGTGGCGCAGTCGTCAAGCGTCTGCCTTCAGCTCAGGTCATGATCCCAGGGTCCTGGGATCGAGCCCCGCATCGGGCTCCCTGCTCAGTGGGGAGCCTGCTTCTCCCTCTCCCACTCCCCCTGCTTGTGTTCCCTCTCTCGTTGTGTCTCTCTCTGTCAAATAAATAAATAAAATTTTTAAAAAAAGAAAAAAAGGAAAGAAGGGGGAGCATATGAAAAGGCACCCACATGGGAAAGTGCAGGGCAAATGTGGAAAGAGACGTGTGGACCAATTTAATTGGAGCATGGAATACATCAAGACATTAGAGTAAGAGACTGCCTGGGAAAGAAGTGACACCAGATTGTCAAGGACCTGATTTGCCAGGTAAGAAATCTGGGCTGTATTCTGGAGGCAGTGGTGGCCGACGATGATGCAACCCAGCCTTTGAAAACATTAAGACAAATTTCTTTTCAGATATACAATAAAAGTAGAAATAATAGTACAATAAATCCCCATATACTTCTCACCAACATCCAACAATTAACATTGGGCTCTACTGCTTTACATAGAGATATACAGATACATAGAATAGATACATAGATAGAAATGTGTGTGTGTGTGTGCATTTCAAAGTCTGTAATACTTTTTCTTGGCTTACTCTTTCTTTTTCTTTTAATCTTTCTTTCCTTTCTTTTCTTTTCCATTTCAAAGGGAATTACAGACATTATGACTCTTCACTCCCAATCATTTCTCCAAATATTAAAGGTGCTTTTCCTTCATAGCCATCATACCAATATCACACTGAACAAACATAGTAACTGCCTAACATCATCTAATACCAATCCATTTTCAAATTTCCCCAGTTATCCCCAAAATGTCTAAAAAGCTGTTTTTTGTTTTGTTTTGTTTTGTTTTTCAGAACCAGAATCTAATCAAGCATGTGGTTGTGTCTTTCAAGTTTTTTAAATTTAGGACCATCACCCCCTGGCCCTTTTTTATGACATCAATTTCCCTTAATCTTTAGGTCTTGTCTTCTAGAAAACCAGTTGTCTTATAGAATGCCTCACATTCTTGATTTATCTGATGGTCTTCCTTGGGGGTGTTGTTTAACCAGTTCCTCCAGCTCCTATAAACCAAAGGTTAGATTTGAAGGCTTGATTGCGTTCAGGATTCAGCATTTAGGGCAAGAAAACTTCATTAGGCCATGCTGTATACTTCATGCTGGAACACACCAGGGACCTCCTAAAAATATTGATTGTCTCAGGGTGAGTGATGCTAAGTTGGATAGCTGGGTTAAAGTGGGGACAACCAGATTTCCCTACTGTAGAAGTATCTAATTCTCCTTTGTGATTGGCAAGTAATCTGGGGGATGTGCTTGGCAACCCAAGTCACATTTTTGTAGCTATTTAGTTTTAGCAAACATGTTCAAGTGCATTTAATCACAACAGCATCCGGTAAGGTTTTATTCCCATTTAACAGAAGTAAAAACTGAGGCTCAGAGTGCTTGAATGACTTTCCCAAAGTCACAGAACCAGTAAGTAGCAAAGGCAGGACCCAAGCATAAAGGGATTCACTTTGACTCAATTTTTTTTTTTTTTTTTTAATCACAATTAGGATGCCTGGGTGGCTCAGTCGGTTAAGCGTCTGCCTTCGGCTCAGGTCATGATCCCAGGGTCCTGGGATCGAGTCCCACATCGGGCTCCCTGCTCAGTGGGGAACCCACTTCTCCCTCTCCCCCTACCCCTGGTTGTGCTCTCTCTCCCTCTGTCAAATAAATAAATGAAATCTTAAAAGAAAAATTTAAAAATCACAAATGGCCTACATCTAACTGGGGATTTTCAAAGTGTATCCTCTCTCCAGAATTCAATAAACATTTCTCTTTTATATCAACATTTTCTGAAAAAAGAGTATTCCTTACTTTCTTGATACCAGAGAGCTCAATGCCAAGGAAAAGCAATTTGTTTTACGCTTTCTGTTGCCGGTTTAAACTAGCAAAATGTAACAGGTGCTGCATTCCCCAAAGCTCTGTTTGTAACAATAGTTCGCAACATCTCCATATTCAATGAGCTACTGAATCTGTGACTTTTACAAACATGTAAACCAAGTCAACGATGCTAAAGCCGACAAGGGCAGGGCCCTTAGGTCTGGAAGAGACACCCACCTGTAGAAGCACACATAAAGGCGAGGCCTCTCGAGTCAATTTTCTCCTCGCAGCGGGGTCAGCAACTCGGGGGACAGAATGAGGAGTGTTGCCCAGTGGACTGGGGAGACCTGGGCCTGAGGCCTCCCCCAGCCGAACCCAAGGATGTCCCTGGAGGCTCTTGGTCTCATCACAAGAAAGAATTCAAGGACAGACCAGACACAGCAGGTGAGCGGTGCAAGCAGGAAAGCTCATCACAGTGCAAGTACGCTCTGCAGATGTGACAGCAGGCCGGCTCGGGGACGCTGGGGTTTGGGTTTCTACCTTTTACTGACAACTGTTAGCTATGGGGAGGAAGGTTACTGGAGGCAGAGATTTCGTGGAAGCAGGATTTTGTACCTTTTCTTCCTTATTTGGTCAGGGGTTTCCGGCCTTCTTTGTCAGCCAGTTTGGTTTGATCTGGTTTCTTGTGGGTTTGGGAGTGCTGCCAGGACAGGCCTCTGACCTTCTGATAACAGAACTGGTCACCGCTTCCCCCTTTCTGGTCTCCAGCTATTCTGTTAGAAGCTAACTAGCTGCCTCCTCTAACATTTCTCCCCTCAAGGACTCTGGGCCCTTAAAATCTTTGAAGGGAAAATGGGTGATGGTGCATCATAATGGTCTGGGATGTTGACCCTGCCTGAGGGTTCCAGAAGTCCTTGCTCTCTAAATTTTAGGACAACTCGATGGACAGTGGGGAGTAGAAGGAAATCACGGGCTGGGTGTTGATAGGTTTCATCTTCACAGGGGATGGGTTGGAATCCCTGGTGCACCATCATTTGTAAATGAAATTGTGGGGAGTCTGCAAGAGACAAATTTGACAAGAAAATTAAACAAACAAGGTCCAGAAAGCAAAAGTACCAATACAGTAGTCCTAAAAAGGGCGAGAACCAGGTTACAGATGGAAAGGTCTTACATACAGCATCCCAAATATTATTAGCAGGATCAGCCCCTTTGGCCATTGGATGTAGCCATTAGGCTGGCGCATGTAATTCTGGGATATTCTCTTCCACCTGTCCAGTGGTGTTGATGTAGGTGCAACATGTTCTGTTAATGACAGCACATACCTTGTTCCGCCAATAAATAATCTAAAGCCAGCCTGTTGTCTATAACCACATTGGCCAAAGACAGATGGGACTTGGGAGAGATCTGAGAAATGACAGGAAAAGCTAGTTCATCTAATGCTGCTTTCAGATTTCGCAGGGTGGTATGATGATATGCAAACCCCCAAGGAGCTAATGTACTTCCTCAGGTTCTGGTGTCGGGGTGGGCAGAATTATAGATGTGGACTCCAGCGTGCAATTGCCCCAATGTTTGAGGTTATCAGCGCACTGAAATCCTAGGGCCGATATGGGCTGAGTAAAGATGGGCCCCTGTAGATTGTGAGAAGGACGTACACAGATAAGGAGATAGTTGGGAGAAGCGCATAAGGTTATGGGAGAACTTGCTGTTCCTAGCTCCTGGAGCTGTTGGGCCCACGGGGAAGAGTTATTGTGTGTGCATTTGGGGAATCGGGTCCCGCCCTCCTGTATCCTAGGGAACTAGAAAGTGTGGTTGTGAAGGGAGAAACTGAACAGTAATGCTGACTAATGCTAGTGTCCAGCTAGGCCATGATCCAAAACGTGGATGTATTGGGGTTTTACTTGAAAGGGTGGAATTGGCACATACCCAGTGGGTGGCACTGCAATCTGTGTCATTTATATTTTCTATGCGGGCATGCCGCATTCCATGCCTGGAATACTGAATTGAGACATTGGAAATTTGTCTGAAGGTCCAAGGGTCTTTGGCAAAGTGAGGTCCAGAGACTGCCCCCGGAGGTGATGCTATCTGGCAGCTGACCTATCTTTTAGGTCTGTTTTTATGGGTTGAATTATTGGAGTTATCTGCACGTGGAGCTTAGGAATAAGCGGGGTCCACCACCTGAAATATCAGGGTGGTGGGAGGGGATAGGTCAACGCAGATCCAATTAGGGCCGATGAGAATCCCTTCTACGGAAGGGAAACTTGCCTGGTAGTTTTTTTGATGGAGAGTTATATTAGGAGAATGAGCAGGATAAAAGAGGAAGTAAGAAAGGTCTTTTGGGGGGATGTAAATGACAAATCCAGCAGCTGGAAAACTTATTTTCCTAGGCTAGAGCAGTAATAAGAATGAGAAAAAATAGGGTGCCTGGGTGGCTCAGTTGGTTAAGCAACTGCCTTCGGCTCAGGTCATGATCCTGGAGTCCCTGGATCAAGTCCCGCATCGGGCTCCCTGCTCGGCGGGGAGCCTGCTTCTCCCTCTGACCCTCCCCCCTCTCATGTGCTCTCTGTCTCTCTCATTCTCTGTCTCAAATAAATAAATAAAATCTTTAAAAAAAAAAAAAAAGAATGAGAAAAAATAAGACTTTTAGGGCCATGTCTGAGGGTGAGACCCAATAGGAAAGATGTTTTTTGTTTTGTTTTGTTTTAAGGAGGGAAGTGGCTTGAGGAGAGCAAGAAAAACAACTCAGAGGTCCAAGTAGACAGAGGTTTGCAAGGAGGAGAAGCAGTATAAAGAAAATCCAGAACTCCTAATGTTACAGCTTTTACACAACCATAAAGCTGAAACAAACAAAGCCAAATACAAGGAAAAAAACTACAAAACCAATAAAATTCAAATTAACAACCCTTAAAAAAAAATCCAGGCAATAGCTAAAAGTACGAAGCAAATATTCATAGTAGGATGTCAATCACTTATCTTTTTGAAGATATAGCGTAGATTTTCCACTGGCTCACAGGATTAGGATGGAATGTCTCAGTCTTCAACTATGCGTAGTCTGGAGCTGGGTATGTCTATTCTAGACAAATGAACCCAGCTAGTTATACCTTAGAGCTTAGCTGCTGTTGGGGTGCCAAGAAGAACCTGGTAGGGTCTCTACCATTTGGGATCTAATTGATCTGAAGGTAAACCCTCCTTCCAGGTCTTTAATAAAACCATGTCCCCTAGCTTGATCTGGGCAGGTACAGGCTCTTTCTTGGGCACAGGTAAATTTTTATTGCCGTAGTCCATGATAGCCTGCTGTACCTGTCTTAGACTGATGAAATGTTTTATAAATTCGTGAGCTTCCGAATCAAACAGCAGATATGCTGTGAAGAAAGGCCTCTTATACAGCATTTCAAAGGGGCTGAGTTGGAGGTTCCTTTTGGGGGCCATTCTCATTCTCAGGAGGTCTATGGGCATGAGTTTTATCCAGGATTCTAAGGTTACCTGACAAAGTTTGGCCAAGATTTGATTAGCGCTCTTGACCTTTCCCAAGGATTGGGGTCTCCAGGCAGCGTGAAGGTGGTAATGAATTCCCAGGCAGAAGACACTTGTTGAGTCACCCTTGGGATAAAGGATGGGCTGTTATCACTTTGCCGAGACTTTGGAAGCCCAAATCATGGGATAATTTCCTTTAGTAGAGCTTTTGCTACCTCTTGAGCTTTTTCCGTTCTAGCAGGATGAGCCTCTATCCAACCAGTGAAAGTGTCCCCAAAGACCAGGAGGTTTTTAGGTCCCTCAGATGGGAGCATCTGAGTGAAGTCTATCTGCCAATCCTTTCTAGGGTATGTGCCTTGTCTTTGGATGGGCTAGAGAAGTGGCAGTGGTTTAAGCCCTCCCCCAGTGGTGTTCTTGTGACAGGCTGTGACAGGTCCCAGCCCTGGTGATTTCCTTGATAACCCACGACAGGATAATTCCTGAAAAGACCCTATTAACTAAGGAGGCTAATATGTCTCTTCCCAAATGAGAAAAGTCATGTAGTTCCTTGATGATTTTCCATTGGGATGCCTAGGGAAGCATCACCTTTTGGTCTTGCATCCACCATCCCTCAGGATGGAGTAGGTAGTCTTTCTGCTGAGTTCAGTTTATGTCCCTTTTTGTATATTGGGACCTTTGTTGGAGGATTGGCCCATGAAGGAGTAAAGTTGCCTGTATTGGGAGTTTGGGACCCTAAAGCCATCTTTTGGAGCTTTCTATGAATATCTGGACCTGCCTCACTTATAAAATGAGTTCCCAGGACCAACCTTCCCTCTGGGGTATCTGGATCTACATTGGTGAACTTTTGTGGCCCTTCTACTAGATGGGACTGAAAAAGAGCGGGATTGCCATTGGGTCCTTGGGTGATCTCCCTCACCTTATCATAGTTTACTAGTTTGATGATACACCTCTTTATGCTCTCCAGAGGCATAGTACCATGTGGGCTAGTCCCTGCTGCCCAGGCTGATAATTCCAATTAGGGTCTGTCTGAGGTACGAAGGTCATTCCAACCAGGATATCTGTTAGGCTGGGTAGGATGAAGTATTCCTCTTCCGCCCAGATGCGGAATCGTTCCTCCGGATGGCAGCAATGGGAAAGAATGACCAGAAGGTCCTTCCAGGTTAGAGCCAAAGACTGGAGTCAGGCTCCTGAATTCCTCAGTAGATTTGCTGGGATCCTGAGAAAACTGGCTTAACACTCATGGCACTGCCTGAGATCAGACATCAAAAAGGGGACAGAGTCTTTGTGGTCCCCTGAGGTCCACCGACCACCTCCTGGAGGGGGCAGAGGAACTTTTTCTTTGGGCCTGAGTCTGGTCAAGGAGGGTAGGTTGGTTGCTAGGGTGGGGGACTGGTTGCTTAGGCTGGAGCCAACGGTGTTGGGGTGTTTCCGAGGGGAGCTACTGCAAGAATTCCTTTCTTGGGGCCAAGATCTAAATGACTCCCTCCCACTGTGCATGTTTTATATGTGTCAGGGGCATCCCTGAGGGCCATAAAGGCCTGGACAGAAGGGATCTCTACCCATTTTTCTTGTATCGTATGGAAGAAATTGACTTGCAATATGGTTTTATAGTTAAGACTATCATTTTCTGACCAGACCTCCCCTCTAGCTTATATGGCAGCCAAGCAATGTTACAAAAGAAAATAAGCATTTTCTTATTTAGGCTTTCTAATAGGAGCTGATCCCAGTGTCTCAAAATACATCCCAGAGGGGAGTCTTTGGGGATGGAGGTGGAATTTCCCATTGTCTTCAGGGAGAGAGTTGACTCCCTTAAAAAGAAAAGGAGCAACTAAACCAGGGTTCCCACTACCAGAAGCCTGGAGTCCTATTTCCCTGAGGAGAGTTAGCTCTCTCTCCGAAACCTGATAGGATCTCAACTGGGTACTCTTCTAGAGAGTTCCAATGGCGAGTGGACTGTGGGTGTCCCGAGCCTGCTGTCCATTCACCCTGAAATCACGGCTGTGGCCAGCATGCCGTGTGATGACCCAGCGGCCCTGGCATCCCAGGGCCCAAGCATTTTTCTGGCACCTGCTGTCCCAGGAGTGATGGCCTTCCTGAAGACCCGATAGAAACAATGCCCGATAATTAAACCTGATGTCCCAGGATGAATCCCTTGGGAACGGGCATCATCATGATTCAAGATCTCTGAATATCCCACCTCCCTTGTTCTTTCTTTCTTTCTTTCTTTCTTTATTTTTTATTCTTATGTTAATCCCCATACTCACCTCCCTTGTTCTGATAGGCCTCTTAACAGTTGGTGGCAAACAACAGCCACCAGGGACAGGGGTCCCTTTGACGGTCTAAATATTTCTCATCTGACCTGTTGATCTCCCCTCACTTTGTGGTCAGTTCTGGTGAAACTAACCTCTATTTTCCAGTTCTCTTTGCATCCCTGAATTATTTGGGTTGAGTCACATCTAATTAAGTGGTGGATAAGGCATACCCACAGGGAGAGATCTCGA
Organism: Leptonychotes weddellii; assembly: GCF_054177405.1. Taxonomy (NCBI): domain Eukaryota; kingdom Metazoa; phylum Chordata; class Mammalia; order Carnivora; family Phocidae; genus Leptonychotes; species Leptonychotes weddellii. Next base: position 10,036,816 of record NC_138379.1, read on the forward strand.
GGAGTGGGGTCCTTTGCCAAGGAGTAGAATGGTTTATAGCTACTTTATGGTGATCACAGTCTGAGTTGGCAGTTGTGCTGGACCTCTGCCATAGGGGACAGGACGTCTCGCAGGTCTCCGTGCCCCACCACCAACAGAGGAGAGTGCAGAAGCAGGTAGGAGAGGAAGCAGTTGAAGGCAGACAAGGTGGGTCAGTGTCCCATGACCAAGAGGCAGATTCCTGCAGACAGAGTCAGCCTGGGAATCTCAGACAGTCACCTGGGGACCAGTGGAGAGGATCTCTGTGTGCTGCTGTGTCACCTGCACGAGTGACCATGGATCACTCTCTTACGTGTCTCGGTTTCTCGCGCCAGAAGTCTAAGACAACCAGAGGGGCTCGGAGCACTGGAGGATCAGTCCTATGTGTGCAAACCCAGATGAGCCAAAGTTTTAATTATGAGGGAGATGCAAAGCCCCATGGGACTGCTGCACATCCTGAGAAATAATCTCCGACACTTCCATAAAACTCTTAGTCACCTAAGAGTGCCTTTCAGCTGGAAGGCGCAAGTGTCCCTTTACTCTTTGGAGCTGAAAATCAGTCTCTCATAAATGCTACCAGACATCGGTTCCCAGGTAGACCAGAGAGAGTAGGGCAAAGGAAGAATGGTGACTTCACTAAGCAACTCTCCAGCACAAAGACAGGCGAGAGTTGGAGACTCACCAGTGGTGGAGAGGGTCGCTCAACGGCTGTTACCTCCTTCTGGCTGGCTTGCCAAAAACGTGCTGCCCGTGGACTGGGGAGACTCGGGCCCGTGGCCTCTGCTCAGCCCATTCAAGGATGTCCCTGGACGCTCTTGGTCTCATCAAAAGAAAGAATTCAAAGACAGACCAGACACAGTGGATGAGCGGTGCAAGCAGGAAAGTTTATTAAAGTGCAAGTACGCTCTGCAGATGTGAGAGCAGGCCGGCTCGAGGGAGAGCGGCACACTGGGGGCTTGGGTTTCTACCTTTTATTGACAGTTGTTAACTAGGGGGTGGAATATTTATTACCTGAGGCGGGGATTTCTTGAAAGCAGGGTTTCCCGCCTTTTCTTCCTTATTCTGTCGGGGGTTTCCAGCCTTCTTTGTCAGCCGGCTTGGGCCGGTCTGGTTTGATCCGGTTTCCCGTGGCTTTGTTTGGGGAGTTCTGCCAGGACCTTGCTTAGAGGCCTCTGATTTGCTTACAACTGCGCTGGCCGCGATTTCCCCGTTTCTGGACTCCAGGTATTCTGTTAAAGCCTAACTAGCTGCCCACTCTAACAAGAGCATACGACAGTCTGGAATCAAGGGTTACGGGGTGTGGTGCGATGACGAGCAAACCGGGGAAGGGAATCAGGATCTTGGACCCAGGAAGGAACTGGGGAAGCTGTTTGTGGACTCCGCAGCAATCCGGGCCTCCAGCTCAGAGCCAGCCGCTAGGAGGAGGCCCTAAAAGGGGGCTTCTCACAGGCAGTGGCAACCTGCTGAGAGTCACTCTTCCCAACAGGAAACCATACGGATGTTTTTAACTCAGGAAGAGGGACTCCAACGCTTTTGTGAAAAAACGCTTTTGGGAAGAAGACTCTTCGCCTACCCCGAAAAGCTGGAAGCAAGCAGGCACGCCCCCAAGGCGGGCTTCCATGATTTTATTGGTTACCTCCAGTCAGCCCTCCAAGCATCAGCCGTCACAGACAATACCCGGAACCAATCATCTCTAATCCCCATTCCGTCTCGCCTCCAACATGTGAGTGACACGCACGCGAACCAATAAGATAGGAAAGTAAGAATGTGAAAACGAGACTCCTTCCCTTGTTCTTCATCTCCTTCAGCAAATGGTAGAAAAGGCTGAGCAGCTGACACCAACCACCAATCCGTAAGGGCGGAACTGGGACGAAGGGAAGAGAGATGGGAGGGGGTGACGTGGCAGTGACGGGATCATAAACTGAAAGGAGTGGCGGAAACCCTGGCCAATCGGTGATCGAATTGGCCGGGCACGCTGCATTCTCGAGTCCTCCCTGAGCGCCGAAGACTTCGGGAAAGCACCAATGGGCTTGTACATGAGTCTGATTGGCCTTCACCTGAGCCAATCAGCGGCGTGCCTGCAGGACGCGTCCCACCCCGGACTCTCACTGGGCGGTGTGGGATGACAGGCCCGAGAGAAATGCCAATGTCCTAGGGGTCCTCCGCAAGTGACGCTCAGCGGCACCAATCGACTGCCTCCTTCCCGGCGGCCGAGCCCTCCTCCCGCGGCGGGCCTGGCGGGGCGGGGACGCTGCGCGGCCGCGGCTGATGCGCTAGCCGTGTGGGGCGCTCCGGGCTGCGACGGCGGCTCTCGTAGGCGGTTCCGGTCCTGTATCTCGGGGCGGCGGCGGCTCATGGCGGCGACGGAGCTGAGAGGGGTGGTGGGGCCGGGCCCGGCGGCCATCGCAGCTCCGGGCGGCGGCGGCACCGGTCCCCCAGTGGTGGGAGGCGGCGGCGGCCGCGGAGACTCGGGGCCAGGCTCCGGGGCCGCGCTTGGCACGGTGGCCGCGGCGGCGGCGGGCGGCCCGGGCCCCGGCGCTGGGGGAGTGGCGGCTGCGGGCCCGGCCCCTGCGCCGCCGGCGGGGGGCTCCGGCGGCTCGGGCGCCGGGGGTTCGGGCTCGGCTCGAGAGGGCTGGCTCTTCAAATGGACCAATTATATCAAAGGCTACCAGCGGCGGTGGTTCGTGCTGAGCAACGGGCTCCTGAGCTACTACAGGTAACTGCTTCCGGGGCGCCGTCCCCCACCGCAGCCCACAGTCCCCGCGCCGTCACCCTCTCGAGCCAGCACCGCAGCCAAGGTCGCCCCAGGCCCCTTTTCGTCACCTGCGCGCATTGACAGCCCGCGATGCGAGCCCACCATCACAAAAGTGAACGCCCCGGGTCTAACCCCTCCACCTGGGTTACCCGCCCTTGGTGCAATACCTTCCCCTCCGTTCCTGGCCTTTCCAATTGTTTGGAGAGCATCTACTCTTCCATTGTGTTTCCACCAGCACAGAGGTGCAATGATGAATTCTGCAAGGAAGGCGCTGTTGTAGGTGCTAAGGGGCACATGTAGAAGAGCAAAATCCAGGCATGGCTCTCAAGGAACTTACTGTGAAAGTCCCAAGTCTTAGCTGTCTGTCCTCAGTCTCCAGAATTCAAGGTTATTAGCAGCCCTTGATGTACCCGCCGTTGTTCTCTCCATGTTCAGGCACAAGGACACGAGGCACAGGGTGGCCTCCGTATCTACCCCCTGTCTTCCTTATCTCTCCCAGACTTGGCATATGCTTTCACCTTCTGGACAGCCCAGAATGGAGATGTGCACTCCAGTGCTGCTTTTATGTGTGCTGATCCCACCTCCCCCCATGGGAATGATTTAAGTGGTCTATCCAGTATTTCTGGGGTCTCTTTGCTTGGTTAGGTTTAAGTTTTATTAAAAGAAGAATCCATGTCTTTGGTATGATTACTTCTTGTTTGTTCTGGAGCGTTTATATATTTATGGTGACTGACAGTCTTGCCATAACTGTAGCATGCTTTTGGCTACTCGAGTTACTAGAGATAATGATACTGGATTTGGGGACAGGACATAAACATTTCCTGAGGGCTGGACAGTTTGGATAGTTTCATTGACTCCCAACAATAACCCTGGGAGTTAGGAGATATTCCTGTCTTACTGATGAGGAAACTGAGACCTAGCTGGGCAACTTTTCCAAGGTCTTAAAGAGTCAGGATTTGAAATTAGTTCTCTCCACACCAACATAACCTAAAACCCAGGGTAGTGTTACATGAATCAATCAGCCAATAGAGATTATTGCTTGCCGATAGCAAGTTTATAGATCACAGTTACTATGTGTACTTTATACAAAATGTGTAAGTCTCCTTTACGGGAGAATTTTCTTAATAAAATGGCATTTCTACTTGAAGTCTTTTTATAAAGGCCATCCTATTTGAGACCCCAAACGCTGTTAAGAACAGCTCACTCTATTTCTCTTCCTTTGCAGGTAGTCATTCTGCCACCAGGAGAGTTAGGGTGAATGAATCTCTTCCATCAACTCCATTGTATCAGCTCTTAGAGAATTTTGAGGGGAAGTTGAAGGTGGGAGTTGGAGGTTGTCGAAGTAAGAACACATTCTTATCGAGTCTCTTAAGAAAGTGCCTTAGCACATCCTCACTGCTTAAGCCACATTGTGAACAGTTGTATCATTGGCATTATTATATTCAGAATTGATTTTAATTTTAACCCTTTCTAAGTACTCATCCAGGACGATCAGTTTAAGGTTAGATCACAAATCTTAACATTTTAGTATGTTCCAAAATTTTTCCCCTACTCAAGTCCTATTTTCCTGTTACACCGACCATCATTCTAATGTTCAATTGACTCGTATCCTAACTTGGCTTGTAAGTCACTATTAATATTGATTGCTCATCTTCAGAAGTTGTGTGTCAGCTGAGGGCCTTCCTGTGTGGCCATTTTTCCTCATCCAAGTTCTTACCAGATTCACTTTCCAGGCCAGTTGATTCTTTAATCAGTACCAGTCTTAATCAGTATTGATCTTGGCTGGACATTAAGAAGTTACATGTTGCTGTCTCTTCAGGTGTTTGTAACCACTTTTAACTTCTCTCTCACAAGAGCTAATGGTACCTGTCTGACTACAGATCAGACTCCTTCCAAAGCATACCAAACCACATACTGGGAAATGTGCATAGGCCTGTCTTTGCCAGCTAAGATGGTCCCACCCATAAACCAACCAAGCAACAGGAACCAGGGTTATCAAATCTGCAGTACCTTCAAAATCACTTTGAAGTACTTCCTACTGACTACATTGGTAGTTTATTCTTCTTAACAGGGTTCTTCGGGTCCCCATGTCCCTCGAGTTATTTAGCTGAATTGTCATTCCTCCCACTTTTCATGCCTCCATAACCTGTCATCTCCTCTATATGCCTTTTACAAAATGCTATTTTCTTTTTAACTGAGAGCATATATTTCTTTGACCCATCCTGTGATGAACCGTCCTAACGGGCTTTGGCGGGCCACTTCCCTCTTTTTACCCATCCTGTTCTTCCTTACATACACAGTTACATGGATGTCCCATTACTTAAAACCATATGTAGACCCTCAGCTTTCCCAGACAAATAGCATTAGTTTTCCTGACTAGCTTCCAGAGATTGAGTTACTGTTTTGGCTGGCCTTTTCAGGGAACTTTCTAGACAGAAAGTACCACCTAATTGTTACCGTAGTGCTGGAAGAACTTATCTTGCACTCTGAACTGCACTAATCATTTATAAACATAGGTGTATCTGCCTGAACCCAAGAGCTCCTGAGTCAAGCCTGCCTTACTCTTTGGGTTCCTTGGTATTTCTAAAACTGCTACGAACTTTATATGATTTGAGAAACTCCTTTAGTTCATGAAGATGACCCAGGCAGAAGAGATTCCTAGGAAGTGGCAGGTGAAAAGTACCAACAGATTGTGAGGAATGTGGTACAAAGTCCAAGTAGCACCTTTGGAGTAGAAAGCAAGGGTGAGCTGGCCTGTCAGCTGTGGGTCTGAAATTCAGCCTGCATTATTCATAATGTAACTGAAGCTTAGGGGCGGGGGGAGGGGAGGTAAGAATAGAAAAAACAGGGATTCACATTACAGTGTGGCAGGTGCAGGGGATAGAAAATGGCCCAGGCCATTGAGACCTCCTTGGCCATCCCATACTACTCATTTGTGCATTTGAGGAGGAAAAACCAGTTTCATGTGACACGCTGAACAATAGCAAATCTGTCTTCCTAAGCACAGTAAACAGACTTTCTCAAACATACCAAGTCTTAGTTTCTGGAGATGGGGTGTGTGTCGTTTCCAGCACACAGGAATTCTGGATGTGCCAGGTGTATGGGGCTGCTTGACTCCAGTGAAAGGGAAATGGCTCCGCTCTGCACTGTGGCAGTTGGCAAAGGACTTCGACCTCTTTATGTTCCAAGTTGGTCAGGGAAAACTGTGGTCTCAACATGCAGGTCTCTGGGCATAACCCAACGGGCGGTGGGGAAATTAGCTCAGTTTGCAAGGTATACACAATTGTGCTAGCAGCTTGGTATTTTCTGTGAAGGAGCTTGTTGTCACCAGGTAGTGATGTAAAGTTCAAAAGTTAGTCTATTAATAGAACTGTCAGTAGAGATGGGGAAAATTTTTACACCCAATCCTCTGAGAACAGATTTGCTGAATCTTTCCTAGCTATTAATAGGATGGCTTAGGAGTTCCTACCAATAGAAGTCAGTGGATCCTTGGAAAGAGCATATTCCCAAAAGATTATATACTTGGTGATTCTTTTATGATTATTCTTTCTTTACTCCCACAGAAAGCTAGTTATTCCTCTTTCATATCATTTGAGCTGTAGTCAATATTTAATACCCTAAGCATCTCAGTGTGCCTTACACTGATGCAATATAATTCTAAGCGTGGTATGACAATTCTCATTTGGGCTGAGTTGAGGTTAGGGAGGGGGGTTGTTTAGTATATGTGAAATGGAGCTATTCTTTCTCTGAGGGAGTGAGAGTGTTAAAAGAAATTTTGTTGTGTGAGTTTATAAGTCACTATTTTATTTTTTTTAAGATTTTGCTTATTCATTTGAGAGAGAGAGAGCACAAGCAGGGGGAGAGGGAGAGGGAGAAACAGACTCCCTGATGAGCTGGGAACCCGACATGGTACTTGATCCCAGGAACTGGAGATCATGACCTGAGCTGAAGGCAGATGCTTAACCATCTGAGCCACCCAGGCGCCCCATAAATCACTATTTTAAAATTATAACTTGCTAACTAAGAAGTAATTCCTGACTACAAAAGGGTAATGAGGGAACTTTTTTTGGTGTGATGGACATGTTCTACATTTTGATTGTGGAGGTGGTTACACGATTGTATACATTTGTCAAAACTCACTGCATTATACACTTAAAATTGCTGAATTAACATTGTATGTTGTTATACTTCCATGAAGGCTGTTTCTAAAACAGCAGAGCAATACAGTCTGACTCAGTAATACCACTTAATGGCTGTGAAAGGAAATCCCTACTGATTGTTTCTGGAATCTTAGGGAACTGTGTAAGGGAAATAGTAGAACTTGCTGTTTCCTAAGGCTGCCACATGTTCAAAAAGCTTAGAGCTATGAGAAGACAAGGAAGGCGGTGAAGGATAAACCACCCATCCACTTTCTACTTAGCTGGTCTTTGTCTCATAATTGCAGGTCAAAGGCAGAGATGAGACACACTTGCCGTGGTACCATCAACCTCGCCACGGCCAACATCACCGTGGAGGACTCCTGCAACTTCATCATCTCCAACGGCGGCGCTCAGACCTACCATCTGAAGGCGAGCTCAGAAGTGGAGCGGCAGCGCTGGGTGACGGCCCTGGAGCTGGCCAAGGCGAAGGCTGTGAAGATGCTGGCAGAATCGGGTAGGGAGCAGAGAACACCACGTCTGGGGAGCTTCCTGTTTGCCCCTCCTAGGCACATACCTTATTTTGTACCTCACTGTCCGTTAATTATCACCCATCTGACTGACTCAGGCATCTCCTCCTCATGCGGTATTTCTCCCGGAATGGTGGTTTTCATCTGGGCGCAGTTCTGCCCTGCGGGGGTCATCAGGCAGTGTCTGGAGATGTGTCTGTGGTCCTAGCTGAGGGATGCTGGTACTATGGGCATCCAGTGAGGAGAGGCCGGGGAGGCTGCACAGGACAGCCCTCACAAAGAGGAGTTAACTGGGCCCAAATGTCAGTAGTACCGAGGCGGAGAAACTCTGTCCTAGAAACATAACGGTTGTTGTTTTGGCTTTTAATGCCGTTTGACTACCTTAAAATTTGGGGAAAGAAATATTTTATTGCTAGGTCTGTCTTAAGATTATTACAACTCACGGTTAGATTCTATCTTTATTTGTTTTCTTTTTCTCCTGGCATTTTCTTACTTAAGTATCTTCTGAGTTGAAACAGTCTTTATAGATTGCAAGACACATTATATGGGATACTTCCTATGGAAAATCTTCAGTTTGCTACCTTAGTTTCACTAAAAAGAGTGGTCTACACATGTTTCGATTTTTCTTCAAGGAAAATGGTGGATTTCCCCTGACCCCCCCCTTGTTGATAGTTTAATCACACTGAGCTTGTCCACTCAGAACTGACCAAGATGGTCACCTGCTGGCTTTTGTTCATCTCTTTTGTTTTTTTATCCCCTGTCATTTCCCACACTGTATTATATCTATTAAACAGTGAAAGGAAATTTACCGCTTTGTAAGTTTTTTCGTAACAGGTTATATTTTGACTTCAGTCCTGCCTCTCAGGCTAGCAGATAGGGGAGGTCTTTCCTTATTTCTTTTGTTTTGATTTTAGTGCTGATGTTAGCTCCCCCAAAGGAAGTGACACTGCTAGAAAAGCATTTTGCAGTTGCAGAGTGTTGGGTACAGAACTGATAGCGAGAGGTACAGCGTGGCTCTATTTGACCTACTGTTGGAGGGTCATTTCAGTGCAGGGGTGGCTTTAGTGTCAGATGAGTTCATCACAAACTTCCTGAGCTCTCCTTTGGAAAAGGTAAATTAATGAGTCTTTTGGTGATGTGGATATTGCTTACAAAGAACCAGAGTGCAATTCTCAACCCATTTCATACAGGGCTCACCCATCACCCAGTGGATAATGGTGGATTTATAGTAATGATCAGCTTGGACTGGATTGGAACCCTCAAACTGGAGTTACAAGGCTCAACAATTCATTCCCAATCCCAGGAGCTATTTAGCTTCTCCATCCTATCTTCCAGGGATCATTGATTCTCAAACTTCAGTGTGCATCAGAATGGTCTGGGCAGCTTATTCAAAATTCAGGTTCCTGGGCCTTGCCTCACACCAGCCAAATCAATTTCTGGGGTGGGGCCAGAGTGTTGGCGCCTTTAAGAAGAAGCCTAGGGGTGGGGGGGGTGGGGGGTGGGAATTGAATGTAGGTGGACAAAAGGTACAGACTTTTAGTTATAAGATAAATAAATACTGGGGATGTGACATACATCCCCATGATGACTATAGTTTTTTGTTTTTTTAAGATTTTATTTCTTTATTTAACAGAGAGAGAGAGAGAGAGTGAGCATAAGCAGGGGGAGCGGCAGGAAGAGGGAGAAGCAGACTCCCTACGGAGCAGGGAGCTTGATGTGGGGCTCGATCCCAGGACCCAGGGACCATAACCTGAGCAAAAGGCAGATACTTAACTGAGTGAGCCACCCAGGCGCCCCTAAATGATGACTATAGTTAACACTATATGGTATATTTGATAATTGCTAAGAGAGTACATCCTAGAAGTTCTCATCACTAGGAAAACTTTTTTCCCCTTTTTTGTGTGTCTATATGAGATGATGGATGCTAACTAAATTTACTGTGATAATCATTTGTCAATATATGTAAGTCAAATCATTATGCTTATACAGTGCTATATGTTATATATATATGCTATATGTCAGTGACGACTCAATAAAACTGGAAGAAAAAAGAAAAGCATGGGCAAAATAAATGCTCATTGGCGTGTGCCCCAGCAGGAGAAAAAGGAAGAACCACTCAGGTGTTTGTGGTACAGGTGGGCCGTGGACCACATCAGAGCCCAGTTGTCTGGTAATGGCAAGCCCTCAGTTGGTCCAAAAGCACAGCTGGTTTCGTTGCGGGCAGAGTTGGTGGGGTTCCGACTCTCAGCTCTGGAGTCACGTAACTGGAGTCCTGTAACTCACCTTTTGGCTCCTACAGATGAGTCAGGAGACGAAGAGTCTGTCTCACAAACCGACAAGACGGAGCTGCAGAACACCCTGCGGACGCTGTCCAGCAAAGTGGAGGACCTGAGCACGTGCAACGACCTGATAGCCAAGCACGGCACAGCGCTGCAGCGCTCCCTCAGCGAGCTGGAGGCCCTGCGGCTGCCCGCCGAGAGCAACGAGAAGATCAAGCAGGTCAATGAACGGGCCACGCTCTTTAGGATAACATCCAATGCCATGATCAATGTGAGTGCAGCCAGCAGCCTCTGTTGCCTCTTCATTCCCTCCCTCTTCAGAGTGCAGTTCTCCCCACGTGCTGTGCCGGGGCAAATTGTAATTGATAAAGCAGGGAACGGTAGGTCCTGCTTCACTGCTCAGGGGATTTGAGTTACCTTATTCGTTGCATGAAAGAGAACAGACCGCGCAGATGCAATGACTTTCATGCTCTGCTCACGCAGTGCTCTCCAACCTGGGACTTCGTTAGGAGGCCAGAGGCCCAGCCTTGCTTCTGCAGCCGGCAGGACATCCGATGGTGATGTTAGTTGAGTCCCTTAACCTCTCTGGGTTGCGGTTTTGTTAATTTGTTTTTATCTAACTTGATCTGTTGGATCGGAGTGGTCTCCGTGGGTCCCTTCCACTGTCGTGTGTGAGCTTCAAGTTGGGAGTCTTACCATACTTTGCTAGTGCGCTCTGGCCTACGGTGTGGTAAGTGGGGGCCGGCCAGGTACTAGTGAGAACTTTATAGTACTAGTTAGTCCCATCTGTAGTCCTTGATTCCGGGGCTAATTCTGGGTGATAAGACAAAAGTACTCAAATTTGGATACTTTGCTTTAAAAATAGAAGGGATCAATGCTTCTGTTTTATTATGACTCCAGCCTCGGGTGGCTGTGTGGAATACTTCAGCTGCTTGGGTGCAGGGCTCTAGGTAAACTCAGAGCATGGAGGGCGTTGGGATGTATTTCAGATACTGGGTGACAGGTGTGAAATGAATACATGGTTTAAACGGCACTGTTGCTCCTCTGTCGGTGACTGATTCTCACCTGGTGCGTTGTTTCAGTTCACTTGCACAGAAGAACACCAGAGGATGTGTCCTAAGGCAAGTGAAAAGAGTATTCTGAGAAAGGGCTTATGCTGGTTTTGCCCCTGTCCAATTAAATGGGATGAAATTACCTCACTAGGGCCAGATTTTCCCTTGTTCAGGGAGTGATACTAAGACATTTGCTTAGAACTAGTTTAGTTCACATGGCTTCTAGAGATCAAAGGTCTTTTCTCGTGCCCAGAGGAAATTTTAGTTTTTCTCACTTAAAACCCCTTTGTTACTCCATAGAAAGTTGTGATAACCTTGATTTTCATATCATTTTCTGAAATGCTGAACATTTTCTTCAGTGCTCTGATTCACACACCATGTAGAAGAGGCTGATTATTTTTGTCCACTTAAGGACTGCAGGAAGATCAGCTGTCTCCCAAGCCCATTCTGCCCATCAGCACGAATGCTTGTGGTTCTAATGTCTAATCGTATGCTCTTGTTCCAAACTGTCCCACTTCTTAGTGACTGTGTGCCTGTTTTTCAGGTCCTCTTATGATCAGGAAAACCTCATAAATCATACAGGTCAATTCACCAATAAATATACTTCTTAAATGGAACAGGACACAACAGTCTTCTGACAGTGAATGTGGCCTTTTATCGCTGCTCCATGGCAGGTTTTTTTCTCCTCTGATGTGAAAAATTAAATTAAACACCTCTTGGTTAAAAAATTTTCTCATAAAACTGAAACTTAGTTTGGATTTTTCTTTTGAAAGAAATGCCCATCTTTGTTCGTTGGGGCAGTTCTTCTTCCCCAAGTTGTAAATGTTCAGAGTTTGTGTCAAAGGGAATGATCCTTTGGCAGTCAGAGGTAAGTTCTGTTTTTTCATTCTGTTCTCCCCAGTGTACTGCCTATGCCCCCTTCATAGCTGGTTGTTGCTTGAAATGGGTTTTTTTATCCTTGCATTTTTTCCTTGGTATCTTTTAGGTGATAGTGGCAAGGCCTTAAAATTAACATGCTGACTTTACATCTCAAAACAGGCAAAGTTTTATCAAAGGAAGAATACATTTCACTCAATTTCTTGATTGCTTAGGACATAGCTCTTCTTTCTACCAAAGTGAATTGAACCTGGGAAATACATTTGATACTGTTAGTGTATCCATTTGCTTATTCAGGAAACATCTGTTGAGCACCATCTGTGTTCTAGGCACTGTGCTAGGGGATATAAAACAAATGTGGGTATGGTCCCTGCCCTCAGGGAGATTATTCTCTAGTGAGGGGACAGAGAAGTAAACGGATCATTATAGAGTGTGCTAGGTGTCATGATAGAAAGGAACACAGGGTGCTATGGTATATATAGGATATTGGAAGTGTTTAGCTCATACCAGGAAGATTAGAGAAGGTGACTCCTCAACTAAGTTCTGAAAGACCAGAGAGACTCTTCCTATGAAAAAAGGCAATATTGACAGCTTGGGGGCCTGAAGTCCAACTGCCTTAGCTATCTACATAACCTGCTTCCTCTGTGAACTCAATTCCTTTTCTGTAAATGGTGATGAAACTAGTAGCTGCTGAAAGGATTGTTGAAAGGCTTCTATTAGATAATTAATGTAAAGGGTTCACCAAAGTGCCTGACATATAATTGCCTTTCACTAAACTTTAGTTATGACCAGTATTCTTAAAAGAAGTGAGGGAGAGGAACTGATCTAGGTACAGCTGTGGCTCATGGGGATCCCTTCCCTCTCTCTCAAAGTCTGGAAACTACTAATTGACTGTTAGAACAAGGAAGTAGCTAGAGATAAGGCTGGCCAGGGATTAAGTGTGGGGGAGGGGATGGGGTGCAGATCCTACTAAATGGGCTTGGTAGAGTGGATTAGAAGAGGATAAGACCTATTTTGATGCAGGCTTAACTATGATAGCTAACACCTTATTGAATGCTTACCGTGAGCCTCAGATTTCTAAATGCTTTATATGTAAAGCGACAACTCTTTGAGATAGTTGCTGTGGTTGTTCTTTGTTTGCATATGAGGCACAGATAGGTTAAATGACTTGCCCCAAATTCCATAGCTAGATAGTGGGATGGAGCTGCGATTAGAGCCCCAACAATGGAAGCCTCTGAGTATGGAGGATGGAAAGATGTGTACACAGATCCCAGAAATATTAAAGAAGATTCAGTAGGACTTGATAATCAGAAGTGGGGAGGGAAGAAAAATTAAGAATCAAAGGTGCCTCCTAGTTTCCTGGCTTGGGCAGGGGGAAGGGCCCTGGTACTGTTCTTGGCGTGGAGAAGCAGAGTCAGAACGGGAATGTGGTGAGTTCACTCTGGGACCCGATGATGTTGAGATTACTTTGGACCATTGGATAGACAATTGGATATCCTGTCTCCATGCGTACAGAGCTGGAATTACTGATTTCATGGGCATTAGCTTATAGGCAAAGGTTGAAACCATGGGAGTAGATACTCTGTTTATCTTTTATTTTCTCCATAACAGGGCATAGACTTTTAAGTTTACATTGCTTCCTGCCTTCATTATTTATTAAGCAACCTTTATCAGGCTCCTACAATGTACAAAGCAACTAAGTTAGGAGCTGGAGATATGTGTATAAATAAGGTATAAATGGTGTCTTCGGGTTGCTCATAATCCACCTGGAGAGACAGAAAATCAGTCACAATACCACTGTGGATGGTATAAAACAGAAGTGTGTGCATAGTGCTATGGAAATGCAGAGGAGAGATTGGCTGCTTATGAAATCATCACAGAAGAAGTAACATTTGCCACAGATCTTAAAGAACAAAGAGGAGGGGAGGAGGCTACAAGGCAGGTGGTGGCCACACCTGAAGGGCCCTTGACGGTCAACCCAATAGGGGAGCCAGTGAAGGGGCTAATATGATCAGGTCTGTGTTTTGTCTGTAGATCCCTTCCTTGATGCCCACATAGGCTTGTAGTTTTTAAGGTCAGTTGTTTCTCTTCGTGACCAAGATAAAAACCAGTTACTTTTCCCCATTTTGATCTAATTCAGGACAGACTCCCTTTTCTCAGCGTCTGAATTCCTCAGCTTTAGGTGACCTGAGTGTGGTCAGGAATGTATTGAAAGCAGTTACCCTCTGCTTATCCTCATCTTTCTTTTAGTCAATAGATTGCTTCTTTGGGTTCAGTTCACATAGTTGCCCCTGGCGATGTTGCCACAAATACCTTGCCTAGGTTTATTGCTCACTTGGCATTTGTTTAGTCCTCATGACCAGGAATATATAAAGGAACCATAACAACCATGTTCAGTTTTTTTTCTGGGATTGACCTTGATTGCATCACGGAGCTGGCTGTCCCTGATACCGTGGTATAAAAAGGAGTCTTTCGCTGTAATTTGCTAAAGTTCCTAGAATATGGTTACTTTAATGGGCTTACAGAGGCCTGAGGGAAGGCTCTGACTAGTTGAGTTGAGCATAACTCCTTCTCCGTCCAGGCCTGCAGAGATTTCCTCATGTTAGCCCAGACCCATAGTAAAAAGTGGCAGAAGTCCCTTCAGTATGAGAGAGACCAGCGTATCCGGCTGGAGGAGACCCTGGAGCAGCTGGCGAAGCAACATAATCACCTGGAGAGGGCCTTCCGGGGGGCCACGGTGCTGCCAGCCAACACTCCGGGCACTGCTGGTTCTGGAAAAGGTAAGTCGCTTGGCTCTTGGGTGGCCTGTTCAGATATGAGCCAGGTGGTTTTCTGCCGTTGATAGCAGACCTGCAGACTCTCCAGGATCAGTGACTCCTGGGCCAGGGAATTGGAGCTGTTTACTTGGCTCTTCTGCTGCTCTCTATCAAGTGTTGCTCTGTTGGTAGTTAGTGTGGTCAAGACCCTGCTGGGCCGGGTTTTGGTCAATTGAGCCAGAGTAAACGAATGGCCTTCTCCTCACAGATCAGTGCTGCTCTGGCAAAGGAGACATGAGTGATGAAGATGATGAGAATGAGTTTTTTGATGCTCCTGAGATCATCACCATGCCTGAGAATTTGGGCCACAAGTAAGTTGTCCTTGACTCCCCCCCGAAATGAACACATCCGACCTTCAGAGTTGAGAAATGTTTCAGTGGGACTATCAAACTTGTCGATGTTAACTCAGATCTGGACTCTTTTCCTTAAATGAATGGAAAACCCTCAACTTTTTTCCATGAACGACCTCCAGAGATGTTTAAATTCATGCATATTCTAATCTAAGTGCCCTTCGGTCACCCGTTACTAAGTTTGTGCGGTGTGCTTTGCATTCCGCTTTGTAGAGACCTGGCGCGGACCAGACTCTGGTTGTTGACCCTTGTTCTGATTCTCACATGTTTCCCACCTGTGTAGACGGACTGGCAGCAACATCAGCGGGGCCAGCAGTGACATCAGCCTGGATGAACAGGTAACACTCATTCGGGAGCCATCGGGTGAGGGATGTGGGCATGATTCCCAAGGATTTGCCTGTAAAGCCCTACAAGAAACAGAAAATACTGATTCTTTTTTAATATGGGGGAAGGGAAGCTTATAAATACCGGGTTTTCTGTTCTTTGTGGGTGATTGAATGGCTTTGTTTTTGCCCTTAGTACAAGCATCAGCTGGAAGAGACCAAGAAGGAAAAGAGAACTAGAATACCATACAAGCCAAACTACAGCCTCAATTTATGGAGCATCATGAAGAACTGCATTGGAAAAGAACTCTCAAAGATCCCCATGCCGGTGAGGCTCTTGCACACCTGGGCTCTGCCAGGAAGGCCTCTCGGGCCGCAGCGGGAAGTGTGCTTGCTGGGACAGCCGCATGCGCTCGAGAGGCAGTTCATGTGTGGCGTGGTCTTTGTTACCCTTATAGTCATAAACTGTCCCTTAAAAAATTAGCTGCTTTAATGTAGTCTGTAGATCTGGTGTGTTTCCGGATCACTTCAGATCAGATGCATTTGTTTAGTGACATTTATGAGCAGATTCCTAAGCGCGACGTGCTGGGGGCATGCACAGATAAACAGAGCGGAGTTTCTGTTTTCAAAAAGCATGTAGTTTAAAAGAGACAGACATGAAAACAGGTAGAAAATTTTAGTCTCCATGGTAGTGTTACGGGAAGTACTAGCCATACACAGGCTTGGGGAGCGCAGAACAAAAACAGTCCGTTCCGTCTGGGAAGATGAGGATCCTCTCCATGGTGAAGTCGGTGTTTGGGCTGACCTCCGTGCCTCCCGCCCTTCCCTCCTCCAGTCTGTCCACACCGTAGCCAGAATGACCTTTTTAAAATTACAGATGTAGTCCTGTCACTCCTTAGCCTAAAATCCTTAACTGGATCCTTTTTGGCTTTGAGGGTAGTCCAGATTCCTTAGTGGGCCTGATTCTTCCTCCCCTGGGCCAGGCTCCACCCACACTGGTGATCCAGTCCTTCAGAGTTACCTTCAGGTTTGCAGAGGCATCTTGGTTTCTCCCCCGTGGGGCATTTGCACAGACTGCTCTTTCTACCCCAACTTTCACCAGCTCCCCACGCACCCATGCTACTTTTCTTTTCCCGTGGCTAATCGCCTTGAGGATTCAGCTTCAGCATTATGTCCGGGAGCAAGCTTTCACCCATGCATCCGGTCAGGGTGAGATGGCTCTCCCTTGTGTTCCAGCAGGTTCCATTGCTCAGTCATTACACAAGCATTTCCTGAGTGCCTGCTCTCTGCCTGGTGTTGCACCAGTGTATCAGTGACGAAACAAATCCCAAATCTGTTTGTCTAAACCCAGGGTCAGCAAACTGTGGGCCTCAAGGCCAAATCTGGCTGCCATCTATGCAGCCTGCAAGCTAAGAATAGTTTTTATGTTTTTAAATATTTCAAAAGAATAAAAAAGAGGATAATATTTCGTGACGTGAAAATTACATAAAATTGAGATGTTAGCGTCCCGTGAGTTTTATTGGACCCCAGTGATGCTGGTTCATGCGTGTACTGTCCGTGGCTGCTTTCGTCCTTCGGCGGCAGTGTCGAGCAGCTGTGACCGAGACCGTATGGCAGTGTCGTGTGCGATAGGGAATATTCAGGCTTTGAGGGCCATATAAATATTTACTGTCTTACCTTTTACAGAAAAAGCTGGCCAACTCCTACCTTAAACAAATATTAGCTTAACTCATTCTCCTGTTAAAGTCCGGAGCTAGGGGATCCAGGGCTGGTACCATACTCCACGCTGTCAGGACCACGCTTCTTTCTACCCTGTTGCTCTCCTACCTGTGGCCTCAGTTCCTAGGTCTGAAGTGGCCGCCCCGGCTGGGACCATCAGGGTCTCATTCCAGTCAGCAGGAAGAAGGAACGAGAAGGCCATGCCCTGCCTGTTAAGAGTGTGTCCTAGAAATTGCATAAACTAGTTTCACTTTAGTCTCTTTGGCCAGAACTTAGTTATATGGCCACAGCTGGCAAGGGGGTCTCCTACTTTCAGTGGGGTGGCCTAGTTAAACACTGGAGGGTTCTATGTCTTGCAGAAGCAGGGAAGAATGGAGAGTGGGGAGTAGCATAGAGAAATACAAAAAGTATTCTCCTCCCCTCTTGGGTCTCAGGAAGCAGCGTGTGGCTTCTGCTTCTCCACGGACAGCGTTCCTTATGGTAGAGACTGTGTC
This sequence comes from Leptonychotes weddellii, assembly GCF_054177405.1. Taxonomy (NCBI): domain Eukaryota; kingdom Metazoa; phylum Chordata; class Mammalia; order Carnivora; family Phocidae; genus Leptonychotes; species Leptonychotes weddellii. The sequence goes on from NC_138379.1 coordinate 10,054,164, forward strand.
TTCCTGGTCTTCAGATCTTGGATGCTGAGCCAGTGCCTGGCACAGGTACACCAGTTAGCAATTGTTGAAGTAATTAACTGGGTCTTAGAAAACAAAGTGATTTATATGTAAGTGTGTAGGCTTTTTGTCAGAAAAGCGTGGACGCCCAGACAAGAAAAGGCCACGAGTTAGCACCGTGGAGACACACAATATAGTTGGTTTACTGGGGGGTCTGAAAAGAAGCCCCACTTTCCTGGTGCCTTGCAGAAAGTAGCGGGAAGGACATCATTGCAGCCTCAGAAATGCAGTTCCTGCTTAGAAAGAACTTCCGAGGCTAGGTGACCTCTCTCTCTCCTTTACCATTAGTTCCTTGTTGACCTTGACAATAGGGGTGTGCAGTCCTGTGGCTGTTTGCCCGAAGCTCTAGTCCTCACCCTCTGCCTGCACCGTGGGGCGTCACAGGAGAGCTGGGTCCTCTAGGCTGTTTCTCGGGTTCTGTGTCTTGGCGGCCAGCTGCGCTCCACCAGTGCAAGGCACCAGTAGGAGTTGGGGGGGGGGGTTGGAGAAGGGAGGGACCCCGGCCGTGCATTCTCCTGGGCAGTGCTTTAACGGTGGCTGTGTGGCTCTGGTTTCCACTGGACGGGGCCCGTGAGGCTTCAGCTTCTGCTGGGAGCCTCCGGCCTCTGGGCCATGGTTCTGCCGCTGCTTCTCTTTGTTCCTCCAGCTGTTGTGATCTCCATCAGCCGTGTAATGAATTCCCTCCTTCCTTTGTTTCCCTGTTGGGCCTCTGGCTGATAAAATGACCAATACGAAAAGCTTGGTGCCTTAAAGAAACTCTGGTTCCTGGAACAGTGGTTGGGGGCCAGGGCTGCGTGTGTGTGAAGAACAGCGAGGGCTTACGGATGCCTAAGGCTGTGCCCATATGTCTTGTAGCCACCAGCGGAGCGCACTGCTCGTCCGGTGTCCCTCAACATGCATGGAAGCGTTACTTTGTGTTGCCTGAAATTCTGCCAAGGAGATTTTATTGGCGTAGTTTCTAAGTACCTTCTGTAAAAAAGACTCTTGAGGATTTGAGCTCTGTTAGTCCATTACTCCTCAGTGTGCATTTTTTCTTCTGTTTTTCTCTAAGTGTCTCTCAGTGTCAAGAAGATGGTGTTGCAATGTGGTGCCCTGTTTTAGTTGAGGCACTGATTTCTTCAAGATCCTACTTCCCAAAAGAGGAGTGTTCTTTTTTTTTTTAGATTTTAATTTGTAATTTATTTGAGAGAGAGAGAGAGCACAGAGGGGAGAGGGAGAGGGAGAAGCTGACTCCCCACTGAGTGGAGAGCCCAATGCGGGGCTCGATCCCAGGACCCTGAGATTATGACCGGAGCTGAAGGCAGACGCTTAACCGACTGAGCCACCCAGGCGCCCCCCAAAAGGGGAGTGTTCTATTGTTGGTCCAGTGGCTCTGTGTTCACTGGGAAATTTTCACAGAGAAATGCTGGATATATTTCTCAGAGAAAAAGCAGGCTGTAGCCTATTTTTCATTTTTTAAATGTATAAATGCATAGAAATAAACATGAAAATATAATGGTTATCTTTGGGTAATGGCATCTCAGGTAAATTTTTTCCTTTTTAAAGCTTGTTATAGCAGAAATTACAAGACAGTTCACAATTGGGAGGGCAGTAAATATTAGGGTACTATGTGGCTCAGAGATTGGTGGGTAGGAGGTTGGACAAAAATGTGGAAAAAGAGGTGGGACCACAGGAAAGAGAAGTGTTTTTGTTTGTTTTAACTGAAATACTGCTCTAGGCCAGCGCTAGTCAATAGAAAGGGAATTGTTTTCCTCCTTCCTCTGTTCTCTGGGTTCAGAACTCAGGCTAATGATATGCAGGCTTGTTCAGCGAGATTGCTGTATTGTAAAGCTAAAGTAAGCTTTGTGGGCTAGCCTGGGAACCTAACCTGTTTTTTATAGTGATTTTTTAAGTAGTAAAGTCATCTTAAATTCCAGTCAATTTAGAAATTAACTCTTTTTTGGGGGGATGGAGAGATAATGTCTCTTTTGTTCACGTCTCTCTATACCCAGCGGATGGTACAGGATCTGGCAAACATGAGGGCTCACTAAATATTTGTGGAACGCGTAACGGGATAAATGAATGAATGAACATCTGCCCTACAGAAGCACACACACACTTTCTTCATCCTGTGGTTGAGAGCCCTAAGTTGGCTCTGAAACTTGAAAGGCAGAAACACCCGAAGCCCCCAGTGAGCCCCCATCATGAGCACTCCTGTTCAGAACACAACTGTCCAGCCTCAGAGAAGAAACCAGAATCCTGGCCTGATGTAGAACTGAATCAATAATTAGCAATTGAGGGGCGGCTGGGTGGCTCAGTCAGTTAAGTGTCTGCCTTCAGCTCAGGTTATGACACCAGGGTCCTGGAATCAAGACCCATGTCGGGCTCCTTGCTCAGCGGGAGTCTGCTTCTCCCTCTCCCTCTGCCCCTCCCCCCGCTTGAGCTCGCTCTCTCTCACAAAAAAAATAATAAAATCTTAAAAAAAAAAAAATTAGCAATTGTCTTATCCAGGAGTAGAAGCTAACTTTTGTAATGTTTTCTTTTCACCAGTCGGGACAAGCCTGTACTTATAATTTACTACCCTTTCTTTTCTTCCTCAAGAATTTTAAATACCTTACTTCCTCTCTGAGTATACTTGTGCTAAAATACATTTCTTCTTTTATGCATTCTTTCTATACCTATTTGATGATGGTTTCCTATGGATGAGGCATCAATGGCTCTCGGATATGCAGGGATGAACGAAGAGGCATGGTTCCTATCTCAAAGAGCTTACAGTTAGTGAAATAAATGAAAACAGTGATTTATACCGCTCATTGACAAGGGCAGTTGACCAGGGAGAGTGGGTCACTTGTAGGTTAGATCTTAGAGCTGGTCTCCTGAGCAGAGGCCTCTTTTCTTCCCAGTGATCGGCTTTATCATCTTGACATCGTGATATGTCTCTCTACCTGCAGAAACATTCAACTGTCTCTTATAGATGTGTGGGCAAAGTTTTTAAATCTGTTCTTTTCCTGACAGGTGAACTTTAATGAGCCCTTATCCATGCTTCAGCGCCTTACTGAAGATCTGGAATACCATGAGCTGTTAGACCGAGCTGCAAAATGTGAGAACTCTCTAGAACAGCTCTGTTACGTTGCAGCTTTCACCGTGTCCTCCTACTCCACTACTGTCTTCCGTACCAGCAAGCCATTCAACCCACTCCTTGGGGAGACTTTCGAGCTGGACCGATTAGAGGAGAATGGGTACCGCTCCCTCTGTGAGCAGGTAAAGGAGCCTCAGGACTGTGACGCATTTACTTTGAAGAAAGGGATGGTTTTGGTTGATACCTCTGGGTGTTATATTTGCAGAAATTCCAGTCCTGTCATTCCAGACTGCCTTCTTTTCCTTTAGGGCTTCAACACTGGAGGCCCTGGTGTTCACCTACTGTTGTGGGTATAAAAATGTCATGCGTGCATTTTGGGTGTTTTCTCACCAATTCATAGGCAGTATCTTTTCCTTCTCCTTTCCTCCGTCTTAATTTGAACCACTGATTTCTTCAAGGTGAGTCATCATCCTCCTGCTGCTGCACACCATGCCGAGTCCAAAAATGGCTGGACATTGCGTCAGGAAATCAAGATCACCAGCAAATTCCGAGGCAAATACCTCTCCATCATGCCCCTCGGTAAGGCCGCCATCTGTGTAAAAAAGAAAGATTTTCTGGCATGAAAGAAGTGGTCACTGGTTTAATAGTCAGGAGACTAGAAATCTGATTTGGGTACTGAGCCTTAACTCGCCAGCGTTGGGCAGGTCATTTCACTTCTCAGCGATCAAATGAGTGAGGAGGCATGAGATTCTTTAAGGACCCATCCAGTCATAAATGCTTCTTCTTAGTTATATCTAATAAATCTTTAAGTATTATTTTAGAACATAAAATCGAGCGTGCTTAAAACTCTTTCTCTTAACCAGTGTTGTTGCCCCCACTGCTCTAGCAGTCAGCTTAGCTTCACTCCATAAATCACAGTTCCTGTGACTGCAAGGTTAGGTTTCTTGGGCGGTCCCTCCCCTTTTGCTCTCCTTTCTCCCCTCTCTCTTCCACCACTGGAAGGGTGAAGTATCATTTATGAATGGCTCAGCTCCAGGTAAGATGAAACTTTATTTTAAAAGATCTTATTGGAGGGCGCCTGGGTGGCTCAGTCGGTTAAGCGACTGCCTTCGGCTCAGGTCATGATCCTGGAGTCCCGGGATCGAGTCCCGCATTGGGCTCCCTGCTCGGCGGGGAGTCTGCTTCTCCCTCTGACCCTCCCCCCTCTCATGTGCTCTCTCTCATTCTCTCTCTCACAAATAAATAAATAAAATCTTTAAAAAAATAAATAAATAAAATAAAAGATCTTATTGGATTACAAGTTTATTGTGCACCAACATGAAAAAGATCAGGCCTGGGAATAGGGCTCCTAATATGCAGTATTGGAGAGTCTATACTTTAGGGGAAATGAGATTATTCACAAAGTGTAGTAGAGATTCTCAAGGTTCTCTTGAACCAGAGCAACCACATTTGGCCATGTGTGTCCAGAAGAGTGAATGCTGAAAAAGAAACACAGAGCAGACAGAAAGAAACCAAGTAGCTCCCTAGAGACAGAGCCGACAGGGTAACTGCCTAAGCTCCCGGTGGCCTTCCATTTCCCAGTTCTAGTCTGTCATGAGGCGTAGCCTTAGTGCTGGGTTAGAGTCGTCTTCTTCAGTAAACTCCCCTTTCTCTCAGAAATAACAAAATGTAGCAGGTATAGAAATGAGAAAGTTTCTAGAAAAAAAAATTAGCCAGAAAACAAATGCAGGAATGTTTGTGATATATTAAAAGGAGAAAAGAAACGGGAGTGTTAGCTCTAGGGCCTCGTGGTTGATATGCAAAAGACTCTTAGATCAAAGGTGACTGAGGGATTTTGGTCTTGACGTTCACTGAAGACCTTAGAAAAGGTTCAAATTGCTTAACTGTCTTTGATGCTAACAATTTCAGAAGTATTAGGTTAAGAGTAGTAAAGCCTGGGGCGCCTGGGTGGCTCAGTTGGTTACGCGATTGCCTTCGGCTCAGGTCATGATCCTGGAGATCCTGGAGTCCCTGGATCAAGTCCCGCATCGGGCTTCCTGCTTGGTGAGGAGCCTGCTTCTCCCTCTAACCCTCCCCCGTCTCATGTACTCTTTCTCTCTCTCATTCTCGCTCTCTCAAATAAATAAATCTGTAAAAAAAGAAAAAGCGTAGTAAAGCCTGGGGTGTTCTAACCTAATTTGCAGAACTAGGATGTTAATGGTCATATTACAATATGACTTTCACCCATGGAGAAGTTTGAGGCCCCCTGAGGATCTCCAAAGGGATGGATTTAACTCTAAGGAGCCGCCTTTTCTTTTTTTTTTTTTTTAATTTTTAAAATTTATTTATTTGTCAGAGAGAGAGAGAGAACAAGTAGGGGGAGCTTGTTTAAAAGTAGCGATAAATCTCATAAATAGCAATAAAATAGCAGTAAATCTACCAGTGATACATTTTCTCTATGATTTGACTAATATAGAGTTCTAACTATATGAACATGGTATATGTGGTGGATCTAACTTTTTAGAGTTAAAAAATTATCTTTGATAGGATTCCATTCCTATGGTTATTTAAGGATTCAGGTCACCAGGTTGTGTTGTCTTAAGTCCCTCCATCCATTAAATACTGAGCACCTGCCATATACCAGGCAGGAAGTATAAGTGAGCAAAGCAAAGATCCCAGTTTTCATAGGGAGATTGAACAAAGAATTGACATAGTGACAGGAAGCTTAAGTACAGAGCGTGGGATTTCTGGACATTGGCCCTGGGGATGGCTGTATTTAATATTTTGGATCAGTGACTTGGAAGGAGAATCCTTCAGTGAAATTTTTACATTTGCAATGGCACTCGACTCTCCTAGGGTAAATTGTTAAACCAATAGATGTCACTGAAGAACAATATTTGGACAGGGTTGTGAGTGAGTAGGCAAACAGATGGTTTTTGGAA
>NC_138379.1:10060299-10092930 GCF_054177405.1 Leptonychotes weddellii
AAAGAAAGAGGCACATTTGGGGCACCTGAGTGGCTCAGTTGGTTAAGTATCCTACTCTTGATTTCAGATCATTGATCTCAGGGTCGTAAGATCGAGTCCCACATTGAGCTCCACACTGAGCATGGAGCCTGCTTAGGATTCTCTCTCTCCCTCTCCCCCTCACCCACATGCCCATATTTTCTCTCTCTCTAAAAGAAAAGAAAGAAATGGGGCACCTGGGTTGCTCAGTTGGTTAAGCATCTGCCTTCAGCTCAGGTCATGATCCCAGGGTCCTGGGATCGAGCCCTGCATCGGGCTCCCTGCTCAGTGGGGAGCTTCCTTCTCCCTCTCCCTCTGTAGCTCCCCCTGCTTATTCTCTCTCTCTCTCTCTCTGACAAATAAATAAATTTTAAAAATCTTTAAAAAAAAAAAAAAAGGGGGGCGCCTAAGTGGCTCAGTCATTAAACATCTGCCTTTGGCTCAGGTCCTGGGATCGAGCCCCACATTGGGCTCCCTGCTCCGCTGGAAGCCTGCTTCTCCCTCTTCCACTCTCCCTGCTTGTGTTCCCTCTCTCGCTGTCTCTCTCTGTCAAATAAGTAAATAAAATCTTTAAAAATAAAGAAAAAAGAAAAAAAGGAAAGAGACATATTTACGTATATAGGTATTTATTTGTTTTAAGATTGTTATTTTTAAGTAATAATTTAATAAGTAATTTTCTCTACACCCAGTGTGGGGCTCAAACTCACAACCCCGAGATCAAGAGCTGCATGCTCTACTAACTGAGCCAGTCAGGGGCCCCTAAAAAGACACATTTAAATGGGTGTTATTTTATAGTGTTGGAGCTCTCTAACCCAAAGAGAATCACAATTAGGGAATATGAATGAAACAACCAGTCAGCCTGAATCTCTGCGTCAGTGACACTGTGGGTCTCCGTGGACCTTGAATTTTGCTCCCGAGTGGCATTTTAGTACAAAAATTCCCCTTACATATTTTAAACATTCTTGCAATTTCTACTTTTTGATTAGAGTGATTACTTATAATTAATTACTGATTAGGTAGGATTTATATCTGCCATTTTTGTTTTTTGGGTTTTTTATTTGTTAGTTTTTGTTTTCTGTGTGTCTTCTGTCTTTTTTTTGTTCTCTCTTCTGTAAGTTCCTTCTTTTATGTTACTTTTCTAGTTTACCATTTTTTTTTTTAAGATTTTTTATTTATTTATTTATAGGACAGAGAGAGACACAGCGAGAGAGGGAACACAAGCAGGGGGAGTGAGAGAGGGAGAAGCAGGTTTCCCGCCAAGCAGGGAGCCCGATGTGGGGCTCGATCCCAGGACCCTGGGATCATGACCTGAGCTGAAGGCAGACGCTTAACGCCTGAGCCACCCAGGCGCCCCTCTAGTTTACCATTTTAATTCCGTTGTTATTTCTTTTACTATATTTTTAAAGGTATTTTTATAGCAGTTATCCTGGGTAGTACAATTAACATCTAAGCATCTTGTTCAGATTAATACTAATTTAATTTCAATAGTACACAAAAACTTTGCAACAATATAGATCCAGTACCTTTTTCTTCCTTTGTGTTTTTATTTTCATGTAAATTGTTTTCATACATTATAATCTCATCAGCATAGTTTTATAACTTGCTTTATAGGCATGTCTTTTAAATCATATAGCATAAAAAAAGTTGCAAACAAAAAATATATACTGTTATTTTTTAATAGTTTAATTATAGTTATCTTTATTGGTCTCTTCTTTTTTTAAAAGATTTTATTAATTTATTTGAGAGAGAAAGAGAGAGAGAGTTAGCATGGGGGGGGAGGGGCAGAAGGAGAAGCAGACTCCATGCTGAACAGGGAGCCCAGTGCGGGGCTCCCCCGGACCTGGGGATCATGACCTGAGCTGAAGGCAGATGCTTAACTAAGCCACTCGGGTGCCCCTTACCAGTCTCTTCTTAATGGAGATTTAAGTTGCTGTCCAGTGTCCTTTCATTTCATCCTGAAAGACTTCCTTTAGTATATTTATTTAAGATCGGCTAGCTATGAATTCTTTAAGTTTTTGTTTGTCTGAAAATGTCTTAAGTTCTTTGTTTGTGAAGGATAGTTTTGCTGGCTATAGAATTCTTGGTTTGCTAAATTTTTTTCTTTCAGCATTATTGGTTATGTCACCCCACTGCCTTCTGGCCTCTGAAGTTTCTGATAATCTTATTAAGGATCAGGTATATGTGATGCATCCCTTCTCTCTTAGTGCTTTCAAGAGTCTCTCTTTGTCTCTCAGTGGTTTGATTATGATGGGTTCTGGCATGGTGCTCTTTGAGTTTATCCTGTTGGAGTTCATTGTGCCTCTTGGATATGCAGATGAATGTTTTTCATCAAATTTGGAATTTCGGGCCATTATTTCTTTAACTGTTCCAGTTGTGGGGTTTTGTTTTTTTGTTTGTTTTGTTTTGTTTTAGAGAGAGAGAGCAACCAGGGAAGGGGCAGAGGGAGAAGGGAAAAAGAGGATCCCAAGCAAACTCCATGCTCAGTGCGGAGCCCAGTGCAGGGCTCGATGTCACAACCCTGAGATCATGACCTGAACCAAAACCAAAAGTCGGATGCTCAGCCAACTGAGCCACCCAGGGGCCCCCTTAACTGCTCCAATTGTGAACACCACCTCAGGCAGCTACTGTGTTAAACAATTGTCATTGGTTGTTTTGTTTGTCACCCCTGGGAAAAGGCTGTTTGAGGTGAGCGGATGCTAAGTCACGTCAAATAAAGATAAACCCTTTCGCAGGAACCACCAGACAGGTCAGATAGTGACAGTTCCTTGGAGATTGAGCTTTTGGGGAGCTTCATACCATCTGCTGCCTCCAGTGTTTGCTAGGCTGCTTGCTGGTTTTCATGTCTACCATGATTGTGAGGCTGCTGGTTTTCAAGGCTACTGCCAAGCTGGGGAGAGGAGGATGGAAAGAGGGCAAGTTAAAATGCCACAAAGCTCATTTTTCTTAGTAGAGTTCTGAAAAAGTTGATTCTGATTATTTTTGCCTAGTGTTCTTATTGATTTTACTGAGGAACAGATATATAAAGTCCTTACTTGACCGTTCTGAAGAGGCAGTGACAACAGAAGCAAGAGTGACGTTGGGAAGAGACCACAGGCTGGAGAATGTGGGTGGCCTCTGGTAGCTGGAAAAGGCAAGAAAATGGATCTCCCATAGAGCCTTCAGAGGAACACAGCCCTTGTTGACACTTAATTTTAGACTTCTGACTTCCAGAAATTTAACAATTTAACAACCGTGTTGTTTTAAGCTGTAAAGTTTGTGGCAATTGGTTCTAGCAGCAGTAGAAACAAATATGGGGGATAACAGTGCCCGCAGCTGAGGTGTCAACAGGTATTTGAGTGTGCCCTGTATGCCAGAAACTGTTCTCAGTGCTCTGGATATATAATGGTGGACAAAAGTCACTTTGCCCTCACTTAGCTTACGTTCTCTTCTTTCCTTTTTTTTTTGGAGAGAAAGAGAGTGTGTGAGTGGGGGGTGGGGGAGGGCAGAAGCAGGGGGAGAGAGAATCTCAAGCAGACTCCATGCCCAGCCTGCAGCCCAGTGTGGGGCTTGATCCCAAGACCCTGAGATGGTGACCTGAGCCAAAATCAAGAGCTGGTTCCTTAACCGTCTGAGCCACCCAGATGCCCCAGCTTGCATTCTCTTCTTAAGCAGACATAAAATTAAACAAATACCTAGATAATAATTATTGTCCATAATTATTTAATTTTATATAGTGGTAATTCTATGAAGAAATAGAGCAAGCAGAGATAGGGGTGAGTGGTGGAGAAATGAATGTGTTTGTGGTGGTTCCTTGGACAAGGTCACCAAGGAAGTTCTCTCTCTAAAGAGGTTACATTGGAGCAGAGAGCTAACTAATGAAAAGAAGCCAACCAGAAGAAGATCTGGAGAAGAGTGTCCCAGCAGAGAGAACCCCTTAAAGATAAAGGCCCCTGAGAGGGGAGCGAGCACAGCATGCTCGAGAAGCACAAAGGCCACAGCAGCTTCCGAGTGCGATCTGAGGAGTCGACAGGGGCCAGATCTTGTAGGGTTTTGTACAGCAGGGAAAGGAGTTGAGTTTTGTTTTCATTGCAGTGGGAAGAAACTGAGAGATTTTATACAGTGTGGTAAGTTGACTTGACATGTTTTAAACGGATCGCTTTGACCAGAGACTCAAAGGTGACTGTGGTGGAAGCTGGGACCAAAACAGAGTTGTTAGCTTCAGGCAAGAGATGATGGTGGCTTTATTATTTTCTTTTTAAGATTTTTTTTATCTATTTGTCAGAGAGAGCGAGCAAGCACGAGCAGGGGGGGCGGCAGGCAGATGGAGAAGCAGGCTTCCCGTGGAGCAGGGAGCCCGATGCGGGGCTCGATCCCAGGACCCTGGGATCATGACCTGAGCCGAAGGCAGACGCTTAGCGACTGAGCCACCCAGGCGCCCCTGATGGTGGCTTTAGACGGCAGTCGCGGTGGAAGAGGTATTGAGCAGGACACTTAGCATATGTTTAGGTGGCACAGATATTTGAAAGGTGGTTGTGAAGATTAAATGAGCTAATAGTTGAGGCGAGCATAGCCCAGTGCCTGGGACACAGCAGGTGCTGACAGCAGAGCTGCTGCTGTTGCCCTTGGCCTCGTTGTCATCACTGCTGCCGCCAGCAGGGCTATTTTAATCTCTTGTACGAGAAAGAGAGAAAGACACATAATGAGTCTTCTGTTCATTAGTGGTTGCAGAGGGAGCTGAGACTTATCCTGGTGCTGTAACTGACTGTATTAGTCAACATGTATATAAAGATAGACATAGAGGGGCGCCTGGGTGGCTCTGTTGGTTACGCATCTGACTCTTGATTTTGGCTCGGGTCACAATCTCGGGGTCCTGGGATTGAGCCCCATGTCGGGCTCCACGCTGAGCACAGAGTTTGCTTGGGATTCACTCTCCCTCTGCCCCCACCGCCCCCCAACTCGTACATGTGCGTGTGTGCTCTCTCTCAAATAAATAAATAAAATCTTTAAAAAAAGATATACATATATATATATATATATATATAGTTCTTGTATATATGTATAAGTTCTTAATTATTTTGAATCTCTAGTCACTTCTGTTCACCTCACTTTTTGGTTTGGTATGCGAAATGAACTCATAGGGACAAGAGAAGTTTATTATGTCTGGAGTGCCGATTATGTTGCAAGCATCTTACTGTGCAGATAAACTGTATTTACTGCACAACAAGGTGTGCTTATCCCAAGTCTACAGCTAATAAAGCTGAGGCCTAGGGAAATTGCAAAACATCTGCCGGATATAGTACTCTCATGCATTTTGTTGCTAACCACCCAGATTCATGCAGACCCCATAAGTCAAGGGCACAGGCTCCAACAAGACCGCCCTCACCGCAGGTGCCAGCCACAAGTTTGGGGGTTCCCAGGCCCTCTGTACTTCTGATCAACTGGCTTCAGTTTTGATAATTTGCTAGGATGACTCATAGAACCCAAGAAAGAACTATCCTCACTGTCATAGTTATTATAAAGGGTATAGATCAGGACCGGCCAAATGGAGAGACACATAGGGCAAGGTCTGCAAGTGTCCTGAACATAGAGCTTCCATGCCTTCCCCCATGGAATCAGGGCACATGATCCTCCTCGCACATTGATGTGTTCACCAACCGGGAAGCCGCACCAAACTTCATTGTCCAGAGATTTTACTAGGGTTTCATTAGGTGGGCATGATTGAGCCATTGGCCACATGACTACACTCAATACCCAGGTCTCCTTCCTTCCCTGGAGGGAAGGGAATACCATTCCCAGGAGATCGGAAGGTCCGGCTGATAGCAAGTAATTCAAGGCCCCAAGTCTCTAATTACATGGTTGATCTTTCTGGCCTGGCCTCATCCTGAGCATAAGCTATCCAGGGGCCCACCATGTTACCTCATTGGCATAAACTGTCAGGGCCCCCATGAATAACACAGATCCTACTATCACTTGGGAAAGTCCAAGGATTTAGAGGTTCCCTCCCGGACACCATGGACAAAGATCAGACAGATTCTTTATTATACAGCCCAGGTTCACACCTCTAATGAGTGTTGGAGCCAGGATTCAGTCCAGTTCTGCCTGATTCCAAAGCCCTTGCTCTATACACTACTCCATTACTGTTAATGCCCTTAGAAAAGTGGTTTACTTAAGGTCACACAGCTAGTTACTAACAAGAGGGCCTGGCCCTCAGGCCTGACTACCAATGTGTGCTCCTTTCCGCAGTTCAATTTTACTTTTTCACGTTGGGGCAGATTTGACCTGTTCCTGTAAATTTTGCAATGTGTATAGCAGGCACAGTTGGTGAAAAGATTGGAGCTTTTGCTTTCATTTTTATTTCTGCAATTGCAGAATATTGCTTCCTAGCTAAGCTCTATCAGTTAGTTGTCAGTGTTTGTCATCATTTAGTTATAGTTTATTCATAAATTTAAAAATGAAGTGAAAAAATTCAATCAGTGCTTCCAACATTTAAGAAGATTATAAATCCTTTTTGGTTTATTGTTTTCCTTTTAAAAGTAAGAAATATTGTTAGAAGAAAATCAATCCATTGTTATTTGTAGCTAACATGGTGCTATTGTTCTAATATTTGACTTAATTTGTGTATCTATCTCTGTTCCCAGGTAGCATCCACTGTATTTTCCATGCAACTGGGCACCATTACACTTGGAAGAAGGTTACCACAACGGTGCACAACATTATCGTGGGCAAGTTGTGGATAGATCAGGTAAGCAAAGGTGCCCAAAGTTCAGAAGAACACATTCGTAGGTACGTCTGTGCAGTATCAAGGACATGTGAACTGGCCCCAGACTATTGTTATGGATTTACCTGTTTCTCCTAAGGAATTGCTCTCAGCCAGAAGCCCTACCCCGACCTCCCAAGTTTCTATACTACAAATTATTTTTTGTAAATGACCAATTTATAACATTGATTCCGTGACTACTCTACCAGGGCTGTGTTGGCTACTGTGAAAGTACAACAGAATAATAAACACGGCTGCTACTCTTCATCCTTTCATTATTCATCAGACATTTACTGCTAGGCAAAGTGCCAGGTCTTGGGGACACAAAGCCAGATAAGACATTGTCCTTCAAGAATTATCGTATCATTGCAGATAACATGACAAATATGTATAGATTGAAAAGTATTAACAAAATACGTTAGTGTTAAGAGCTGTACTAAGACAACATCTAATTGTCAGTCTGCTCTTAAGACAATGGTTGCAGTAAATTCAGAAAAGGAATACTGTTTTTTTTTTAAAGATTATATTTGTTTGTTTATTTTAGAGAGGCGGGGGCAAGCGAGGGGAGGGACAGAGGGAGAGGGGAGAGAGCAAGAATCTCAAGCAGATTCCACACTGAGCACAGAGCCCAGTGCAGGGCTTGATCTCATGACCCTGAGATCATGACCTGAGCCGAAACCAAGAGTTGGACAGTTAACTGACTGAGCCACCCAGGCACCCCAAGCTGAGTCTTAACGTGGTTTGGGATTTAGAAGATAGAAAGGAGGAAAAATGAATAAAGTGTAGAAAGGCCCACCATATGTAACCTTGGAATCCTGAGTAGAGTACTTTGATTTAAGCACAAAGTTGATGAAGGGTATGAGTGGGGGGTTGGTTTGGAAAGGTAAATTATTATGTGAATATTAACATACGTGCTGAAAGGCAAATCATGCCACCTAACACGTGACACGTGATTGACAGAAAGCCAGAAGGCCATTTGGTCTTGATCCTAACCTGGAATACCAAGGTTCCAAAGGGATTTCACAGCTTTTCGGAGTCGGCTGAGACCCTTAAGCAAGGGAGTCTGAGAGTACATGATGGAAAAGTGAAGAATTATGAGGCATGGGGTCTGGCAGATATTCAAGTCCTCCGTTCTTAATAAAATCAATCCATGATGCTTTTTATTTTATAGTCTGGTGAAATTGATATTGTGAATCACAAGACGGGAGACAAGTGCAATCTTAAATTTGTTCCTTATAGCTACTTCTCTCGTGATGTAGCAAGAAAGGTAAGAGAAGTTGGAGTTTAAATGTTTTTCCTTAGTGTGTGTGCCTTAGAAATCCTACTCTTTGGGGGCTGGTGTAGATGATAGATGAAGAGATAGTCTAAACGTGTATATATATATATCTCCTAAATATGTATGTGGTGATTTGAAAAAAAAAAAAAAAAAAAAAGGAGAGGTAAAGGAGAAGGTCAGTAGGAAGGGGGACTAGATTGCATTACCAAACTAAATCATTGTCTTTTCTGGTAAAGACATTAAGTAAGAAAGTGAAAGTCAAGAGCAAGGAGAGATTGAAAATGGGAACACAGAGGAAGGACCAGTAGGATTTCAGGAAGAAGGATGGGCGGTTTGACCACTGTGAGGTCTAAGCGCAAGTCCTGTGTCACCACCACAGCGGAATTGCATCATGAGTTTGATGGAGAGTGAAGAAGATCTGGGGATTTAAATCTGTCTGTGGCTGTCTCTGAAGAAAGAAGGAAATACCAGAGAGAAGAGAATATCATAGAGAGAAGAAAGTACCATAATTCTGAGTACCATTCAGATCATTTTCCTGCATATATCATTGCAACAATAATCCCTGTACAGCAAAATGATGAAACCCCAACTCATGGCTCATTTACTTTAAGCAGCTCAAAAAAGTATACCAAAATAATTTGGGTGCTCCGTGGTGTTTGTTGTAGCAAAATTTAATAACCAGTATTGACTGTAGGACTTTTGTTTCCAGACTAGTCAGGTAAGCTAACCCACAGTGAATGCTGTACTCCAAAGCCCTACTCTCCATCCTTATAGGTGACAGGGGAAGTGACAGATCCATCAGGAAAAGTTCACTTTGCCCTTCTGGGGACGTGGGATGAGAAAATGGATTGTTTCAAAGTACAACCAGTCGTTGGGGAGAATGGAGGTGATGCTCGGCAGAGAGGCCATGAGGCAGAGGAAAGCAGGGTCCTGCTATGGAAAAGGAACCCTTTACCGTGAGTATCAGTATGCATGCTGTCCAGGTAGTACTTTGGCCTCATCCTTGGAGCAGTACTGATGGCATTTCTGCCTTCCTTCCTGCTTAATTATGTGAGGGATCAAGCCAGGGAACTCAGAACCTTTGGAGGGATTACCAGAAGGCTGTCATGGTATGATTTGAGTTGTAATGTGCCTTGTCAAGAAAATTGAAACTAATCAAGTCACATCTGCCAAAAAATATTCATAATTTAGAACAAAATGATTCAGAAGCAGCTAGAGGAGAAAGATGCCTACCACCTGTTAACGACTTAGCCCGAAACCCAGTGGCAATATAAAGGTCCCTGAGGTCATGTACTGGAATTCGGAAATAAAATGGAGTCCATTTGTCCCCTGTCATCTCATATGTTCAGTCTATAGTAAGAGCCGAGATTATCCCCAGAAAGAGGTTAAAAAGAAAGCAAAGGAAATAAGAATAAGGAATTTCCATTTAGTAGAATGTTTCATTCTTCCTAAGGAATTTCTTCCTAATCTCCGCTGAGCATAGCAGAAGCCCAGCAAACTCGCGGAGCGAGTGACACCAGGGGAGGGAATGGGGAGCAGTCCAGTCTGGGTCTCTGCATGAGGGGAACCTGCCCTGGTCCTAGAGTCTGTCTGTCTGTAGAACAGCTTTGGGGAGGCCGTCTTTTGGCAGTGTGCTTTTAACAAGGGGGCTCTGGCATCACCCTTTGTCTTTCTCATCCTTTACTTGTAGGAAGAATGCAGAAAACATGTACTACTTCTCCGAGCTTGCTCTGACGCTCAACGCCTGGGAAAGCGGCACCGCCCCCACAGACAGCCGATTGCGGCCTGACCAGAGACTGATGGAAAACGGGCGCTGGGATGAAGCCAATGCTGAGAAGCAGCGCCTGGAGGAAAAGCAAAGACTTTCCAGAAAGAAGAGAGAAGCAGAAGCTATGAAAGCCACAGAGGATGGTAACGAACCTGTCTTCCACTCTCTCGATGGGTGGAGAATCACTTGGTGTGTTTCTGGCTCTCATTCTGTTTTTCTTTACCCGCTTTCCCTTTTAGGCACTCCCTATGATCCCTATAAGGCGCTGTGGTTTGAGCGGAAGAAGGACCCTGTTACCAAGGAGCTAACCCATATTTATAGGGGAGGATACTGGGAGTGTAAAGAAAAACAGGACTGGACCTCATGCCCAGACATTTTCTGAAATGGCAGCAACAAAAAGCAGGAGGATCCAAAGGAGAAGAGGACAGAAGATGTGCGGGAAAGCGGGCGTTTGGGACTCTGACCGAGCGCTTTCCTCCAGTTTGTCTGTCTTAACCAATCATTTTGTCCAAATCAATCACCAGAAGCAGACACCAGTGGTGGTGATTGGCTGGTTGCCTTAGCTGATTGAAACTGAAATCAACTCACTAGATCCCTGTGTTTGGGAGGGAGAGGTTTAGTGGCCGGAACGTAGTGCTGCTCCCCTTCTGCAGAGTCCGGTGGTCTTGGCTCGTCCTTTTCCCTCTGCCCCCACTTTAAGATGATGTCGTTCACCCTCCCCTGTAGTATCCTGCTCAGCCAAGGTCTGTGTGAGGTGATGATTCAGGGGCATTTTGGTGCTGTTCAGAGTGAGAGCTGAATTTAGAAGCTCCTTGAATGAGGAACACATCAGACTTAACCAATGGAGGCATCGTGAATGACCGCAGGGGAGCTTAGGCATGGCGTCACGAAATGGGGTCACACACGGGGTCAGTCTCATGGGGCGTCCATCCCGAGATAACTACAGCGTCGGAACAATTGCAAGGGGGCTTGTTCTGTAAGATTGGAATACTCAGACTGACATTTCTTGGAAATTTCTATCCTCACTTGTGTAAAATACCCTTCTGCTGTCCTCCATGTTTGACAGCAACCGGAGGCCACTTTGGTGGTTGGTAGGAGGGTTGTGTTATCCTCACAAGGGAGTTTTATGGACTTCTTCAGATGGGGGAACTTCTGAGAGCACAAGGCAGGATGGAAAAGACTGCTAGCCACTTTGCTTTCCCAGTTCCTCCTCACCCCCATTCTTCATTGCCCTTCTTGCTCCTCCCTCCCTCCTCCCCCTTTCTCTCTCTCTCTCTCTCTCTCTCTCAGCACAATACCAGTTTGGGTCTGTGCCCCAGTGTGGAGCAAAGCATTACCTGTCCCATTCTGATATACTTCAGAATTTGAGAGAAGGAGTTAATTTGAAACAAAAGTTTTCACCATCTCTCAAGCCCCATGGACTGGAGCCACCTCTCAAATAATGTGTTAAATATCTGTATATTATATATATGTAGAGAAAAATCTAATTTTTTTGTTTGATTTTCCTTCTTCCCATTAAGAATCTTGTCTTTTGATATCCTTTGTCCCCCTGGTACTCTCTCTCTTGGATACTGATGTGGACTGGAGCCTCCTCTGTTTTCCATCTTTTAGGGGCAGACAGATTCAGAACCTGAGCAGGATCACCTCCGGCAGTTACCGAACAGGGACTCGGTCCCTCTGTATCATGGAGTGCCCACTGCTGTCTAAATTCTGCTCTCCTAATTACCTGAGTCTTGAAAATGAAATCCTAACTCTTTCCTGCCTTTTTTCCTTCTTTTGTTAGGAAGAGCGTGGGTAGAGAGTCAGGACAGTAGTTTCCAGTTTAATTCTGCCTCTGGCCAAATCCCAGCACACACAGCTGATTCCCAAAAGACACTTCTTCCTAGGACGTGGGGCTGAAAGTGCCATCATGTGGGGTGGGTAGAACTGCTCCTGTCGGGCCCTGGCTTCCTTCATTTTGTGTTCTGTATTTGTTTTAGTTGTCTTGTTCAGAAATCTGCCCCTGTGCAGCCCACCCTTGGTTGAGGATCACAAATTGAGGTGCCTTCCTTGTATGCTTTTTGTTAGTGTTTTTCGTTTCTGTTCCTTAACTGCTGAGCCTCAGCCAGTGTGGGTCCTGGGGGAAATATCATTCCAGAGGAAGCCATCCCTGCATGGAAATTGGATTTATACTGGGTAAATTAGTACTTCTGTTCCTTCCTCGCCATTCCTCCCTCCCTAGCTGTGATGCACTTGAGAGACAGGCAACCGCTGGGGAGTTTCCTCCTAAGACCCCGATTCCCAACCTAAGCGCGGGATTGTGCTGGGGCTTCTTTCAAGGAGGCCCGCCAAGGCTGTGACCTAATCAGGGGGCTTTAGCCAGAGCAGGAATTCCTCAACCAAACTGAACGTCTCTGCTTTATCCCCCACCTTTCTTCCTCCACCATCTGCACTACATTTCCCAGCCTGATCCCCAGTCCGATTCCTGCTAATGGAGAAGCTTTGAGTCCTTCAGGTGAAATGAAGTCACATCAAAACAAAACTATATATATTTTCGTTTTTTTTGCCTTATTGTTTTTTTTCCAAGAAAACTACTAAATTAAATAATTTTTAAAAAGTCATATCGTTTGTCTGATTCACTTGACTCCTACTAGATAAGAAGTGGTGGTGGGAGGGGCTGGAGAACTGGCCGGGTGCTGCTTTGTTCTTGGGAATCAGCAGCTGATCCTTGTGAGAAATTGAAAGAAAAACGGGGAATGGGTTTCCAGATGTTTCAACTGTTCGACAACATTCTCAAGGGCCTGTGGACAGCAGAGGAGTTTTAACAGCTCCTTCCGCTTTAATGGAATGTAATCATCAGTGTCTCCCCTCTTGGTAGAGGGAAATCGTTTCTAGTGTGTTTTTGATGTTGGGCCTGTTTCACCTCAAAAAATAAAAGTTTTCTTGAATTCAATTTCTCTTGCCCATTTAGGTTCTCAGATTCTTAGTTGTTGTAGGGATTCAAATTCTATACTTTGAAACATGAGCAATTGAGTATTGATTTGAACGCCTTGGAGAGAAGACTGTGAAGATGCTTGTTCAGGGTTTCACTATAAAGTTCCGGGGGGATGGGGGGGTTGGGCAAAGGAATCAAAGGGGCCCAGAGAGGCTGCACACAGGTCCTGCCCTGCTGCTGAGCGTCTGCCTTTGCGTCCAGCTTGCTGAGTTAGGAATTCTGAACATTGTCCAGCTTACACTTGAACAATTTTAAGAGGTAAACGTTAGAGTCGTCATGTGAAATACAAAGAAAGGCACTGGGGGGGAGAAAACCCTAATTTAAATAAATTCACTAAGGTTACACAGCTGATCGGTTAGTCACGGTGTTGGAACTCAAAGCTGGGTTTGTTTGACCCCCGAGTCTGTGACCTCTACAACCTTGTGTTCTGGGAGAAGCTGGGTTGGAAGGCAGCTGACAGTGAAGTCATTTCCTCCTGGATTAGGTCACATCAGGCTGTAACGCACATTTCTGTTTCCAGAGGCTTAGTGATGTGGATAGCGTCACTTTGGAGGTCCTTGAAGGAAGGGGCATCCTTCAAGTTCAGCCTCCAGGCTCCTTGATTTCTCAGGGCTCTCATGTCCACAAAATTAGCTATGTTGCCAGAGATTGTTTTTCTAGCCCGGCTCTTAGGAAGGCCACCCATCTGTTCAAGTCATTTGCCTGATTCACATTGCTGGGCTTGATGGTTAAGTTTCAGGATCGTAAGGTTTTTTTTTTTTCTGGCAAGCTGAAAATCATTGCAGTAGACCCCTGCTATTTGCAAGAGCTACATCCGGCCATCTTGAATAGCACTGTGCCATAAAACTTCCTCCAAGAGGGGCAGTCAAATGTACCTGAAACATTTTAACAATCCCTTCTTTTTTTTTTTTTTTTAAGATTTTATTTATTTGACAGAGAGAGAGACACAGCGAGAGACGGAACACAAGCAGGGGGAGTGGGAGAGGGAGAAGCAGGCTTTCTGCTGAGCAGGGAGCCCGATGCGGGGCTCGATCCCAGGACTCTGGGATCATGACCTGAGCCGAGGGCAGACGCTTAACAGCTGAGCCACCCAGGCGTCCCTTAACAATCCCTTCTTTAGTCCTTTCATGGACTACTATGACCTGATGGGTCGTGATGTGGATTCCCAAGGGCCTACCACACTCATGATTCAAAATGATAACGCAGCAAAATTATAACCCTTGTCAGGGACCCCTGAAGTCCCCAAAAATTGGTAAACCTTTAAATTTCAGGGCCTACTCTACTTTCGGCAAGATAAGTAAAAACCAACCCTAAAAGGAGATGTAGAAATCTTTGGAAGTTATTCACTATAAAGTGTATACCTTGTGAAACTCTTAAGATTATCGTCAAAATGTAGAGCTTGCTTCTAAAAGTTATAAAGCTTTTGCCCCGTGACCTGCCCTGCCTTGTGGGAAGCATTCCAAGCCTCTCATGGCTTTTCCTTCCAAGCTCAGACAATAATCTGTAGTATTATTTTCCTCAGGCCTTCCTCCCTACAAGCTTTTCATTTCACACGGATTCCTCAGGGGAAGGAGGCAGGGTGGCCTCAGGAGGCATCTTTGAAGGCAAGAACTAAAGAGCTCGAATCTTCTGTAAAAAGCCTGGCAGATGTCACATTTGAGTTTAAAAAGGTGATTTTAAAAGTTAGTAAAGAACCAGTTGGCCCTGAGATATGGCTTTCTCTCTCTCTCTCTGTTTTCTTCCCTCTGCCTCTCTCTCCTTTCTCTCTTTCAACATTGACTCCAGTCTGTTATGTAACATACATTAGGGATACAAATGACAAGAAAGAGCTCTGATAAACAGGCAATTACAGTCTGGTTTGATAAATGGCGTGAAAGCACTGGAGGGGGCCACCAGCCTATGGGGAGCGGGGAGGGACAGGAAAGAGGCACGTCAGAGAAGGCTTCTAGAACTAGGAGAACGTATCTGAGTTGAGAGTTGCAGGCTTAATAGGGGTTAAGGAAGGGCAGAGTATAGAAAGCAGCATGGACAAAGATGAAGAGCAAATTCTAGGAAAGCATCCTGAGTTTGGATGGCTGCATGAATTGCTAGAATTCAGAGTCAAGGAGGGAGCACTGATACCGTGCTGGAGAGAGCAAGGACCCAAGTTATGGAAGTCTATATACTATATAAAGATAGAAGTCTTGGGTTTTGAAACATGGTGGATGACGAGGACCAGCAGCAAACTACCAACACCATAGAAGAGCCCCTGGATCTCATCAGGCTCAGCCTGGATGAGCGAATTTAAGTGAAAATGAGAAATGACAGAGAGCTTCGAGGCAGATTGCATGCTTACCATCAGCATTTAAATATGATATTGGGAGATGTGGAAGAAACTGTGACTAGTATTGACTAGTATAGAAATTGATGAGGAAACATATGAAGAGATATATAAATCAGCAAAACGGAATATTCCGATACTTTTTGTCCGGGGAGATAGTGTTGTACTAGTTGCCCCTCCACTGAGACTTGACTAAAACAAAGAATTTATCGTGTAGGGAATATAGGAGATTTTGTATGATTGCCTCTTTAAATGTAGAAGACATTCAAAAGAGAAACCTGCGTAAATTTTGATATTAAGAAATGACCACGGATGCTTCCACTCCTGAAATGAGTTGATTTGCAGGTAACTCAAAAATTCCCTTTTTTTTTTTTTTAAATATTTTATTCATTCATTTGTCAGAGAGAGACAGAGCACAAACGGGGGGAGCGGTGGGCAGAGGGAGAAGCAGGCTCCCCCCTGAGCAAGGAGCCCGATGCAGGACTTAATCCCTGGATCCTGGGATCATGACCCCAACTCAATCCCTGGACCCTGGGATCATGACCGAAGCTGAAGGCAGACGCTTAACTGACTGAGCCACCCTGGCATTGCAGATAACTCAAAAATTCTTAAGCTAAAGGACATTTTAATTTTTTTCTAACCCTTTCAATAAATGTGATCACCAAGATGAAGAACTCTTTTTTTCAGGAATTGATTTGTTCTGTTGTTTTCTCAGACAATTTCTGATTTTTTTCCTTTAAATTAAATTTGATGTTTCCTTTTTTGATTAAAAAAAAAAAAGATAGAAGTCTTGGTTTTTGCTCTCAACTAGGGAGCCCATGAAGGATTTTTAAGTAGGGTGATGGGTTCCAGTGTGGATATACAGGTAGGAAGATCAATGAAGAGGTTGGAGAAGATTTAAGAATGAAGAGAAGTGGAGGGATTCCAGAAATACTGAACTCGAATGAACAGCACTTGGGTCTGATTACAGGTGGAGAGCAGAAGGATGGTGGGAGGAAATTGTGTTTTTCTGCCTTGGGAAACTTAGATGGAAGGTGGTAGTAAGTTTAGAGGGAAAGATAGGTTCATTTTTGGACATTCTGAGCTGGCCATTCCCATGAAGAGGTTGAGTAAGCAATTTAAAACATGGGTCTCTTGGTAATAGCTACATTTTTGTGAGACTCAGGAATTCACCCAGTCAATTTACAAAATACACAATCCTGAGCCCCATCTGCAGAGATTCTGATTAAATTAGGGCTAGGGCTAGTTCAATTGTATACATGTCAATGCAGGAGATGCAAAATAATGAAATAGGAGGAGGAGGTCCTATTTAGGGGATATTATTAAAGCAGAGCTTGCTTCTCAGAGTTTGGGAGAGATCTCAGCCAATTCCACTTATTGACAGTGTCTATTTGAAAGTTTCAAAACGCCAAGGTGGGGTTACGAAAATTGAGGTATATTTCAAAGACTGAGGTTTAGCAGAACAGTGCTTTTAACATACAGATACAGCGACTCCATGCACAGCACACCTCCTCTGGAGGTAAGATTGCAAAGTCTTTTGACTTTGACATTTGAAGCCTTTTACAAATGGCCTTCCTGTTCAGTTCCATACATTTCCATACATTCCATACATACATTTCTTGAATCCAAACAACTGAGAAAAGTAAAATTATTTGTCATTTCTGGTTTATAGACAGGGGCTTGGCTTTATCGCCCCTGTAATACTTGCTAAATGCTTACCTCCAGCTGAACTCATCCTGACCTCTTGTTACAACCAAACAAATACTATTTCATTACGGAAATACAGAAAACACTTTTCACAAGCTGCCGAAATAGCTCAGTTGGGAGAGCGTTAGACTGAAGATCTAAAGGTCCCTGGTTCGATCCCGGGTTTCGGCAGTGGTTTTAGATGTCGCCACCAGCGCTATCCCCTCTCGCGCGGGGGCACCAGGCTCCTCAGGATGGAATCCTTCTAGCTTGCCACCCTCCGGGGCATTCTGACCCACACGTGCTCGGGGTGGCCGCGGAAGCACCGATCTCCTCTCTTTTACCTCTCCGGGAGGGAGAAAATTGAAAACAGAAAAAGGGATTTATGTCGTTGCTTTTAAACTGTTCAGTATAAAGGCAGACTCCCTTCCCTGACCTTGGCTCTGGCTGAGACCACGCTCTCCCTACGCACAGCGCGCCGCTCACTTGCTTCGGAATCGCTCCAGCCCTCTCTCTTCTTTCCAGTTCCCCGCGACGTTCCAGGAGCTGGGACCTTTCTGCGCGGGTCGGAGGCACTAGCGCACCCGGGCTCCGCCGGGGATTTGGCGGCCACGCAGCCGCCACGTGCGGAGCGCAGGTCCCGGGCGCGCAGGGTCTCGGTGGGGATGGCGGGCAGCCCCGGCCCCCCTCGGCCAGAGAATCCCTCTATTTCGGTTTGGTCCAGCTGGCTTAACAATAACAAGGACCTAGAACACCTTTTGGTGGTGGTGATGGTGGTGAGTATGGGAAAGCCCTTTCTGGTTCATGTCTGCACCAGGGTTACCAAATCAAATACAGGACGCCCAATTAAATTTGAATTTCAAAGAAACACGAATATTTTTTTTAGTATAAGTATGTCCCAAATATTGCGTGGACCATACAAAGTACACACTCGTTGTTTCTCAGAAATTTAAATTTAACTGAATTGGTATTTGCCAAATCGCAAACCACTATTGTACATCATATATACCTACATAGGCTCTGAATTCAATGCACCCCCTGCCCCACCGGGCCCCAGCAAATATACTGAGAAACTACAGTCAGGACGATCCGGGTTTCAGAACAGACTGGTAGTTTCTTACTCTCAACATCTTGCCACGTACAAATGCGTTTGCGTCCATCACCACCGAAGCTGGCGGTGGCAGAGATCCCCAGGAAACACGCCTCAGGGAATCAGCCATCCTACCTGGCCCGGGCTTCCAGACCCTGGGCCTGGTCTGGGATTGGGGTGGGTGGAGGGGAACTTGGAGGCTCTGGGCTGGATCCTAACAGTAGTAGTAGTAATAATAATAAGTATTGTTATTATATAACATATATTATGTTATATATAACATATAGTGAGTATTTATTATAATAGTAATAATAAGTATAATACTTATATATTACATATATATGTATATATGTAATATATATTATGTAATATATTTATATAATATAATAATATGTAATAATACTTATATTTATCATTGCTTGTTAAGATGATGCATAATAATACTTATACTTATTGATGATACTATACTTGTTAAGATGATGATAATAATAATACTTATTATTAAACTTATGATTACTTATTAAGATGATGAGTCACTCTATCAAGGCAGTGCAATGGAACAACACACACTTAGCGATGCTTTCTTTTTGGCTGGACACCAGACTGGGACATGGGGAGAGAGAATGGAGATTCAGTCCTCACATTCTAAAAATCCTAGGTGTGGTGAAAGGCAAAATGGAGAAGTATTGCTTTGGGACCTATTTATTATATGTCCTCCCCTTTCTGTTCATCTGTGCCAATACACTAGCTGATGAGGGGCTTCGTCCCCCCGAATCTTTGGGTTCTTGGGTAGAAGGGTGCATTTTGATGAGGGACTCTTGAAATCTAATGATGGTCAAAAGGAAGGAAAACAAAATGATGTCCTAATAAATTGAGCAGTTCAAAGTTTGCATGATGTATGTCAGCATGTGTGACAGGGAATTTTATAGGTCACCTTGGCTAGACTGTCGTGTGGTGGCCGGTTGTGTAGTCAAACACCAGTCTAGGTGCTGCTGTGAAGGTGTTCAGATGTGATGAACATGTAGATCAGTAGACTTTGAGTAAAGCAGATTATCCTCTGTGATGTGGCTGGGCCTCATCCAATCATCTGAAGGTTTAAGAGCAAAGACTGGGGTTTCCTGATGAAGAAGGAACTCTGTTCAAGATGGTAAATAGAAAACCTGCCTAGGTCTCCAGCTTGCTGCCTCGCTGAAGTTGGACTCAAGACCGCAACACCAACACTTACCTGAATTTCCAGTCTGTTGGCCTACCCAATAGACTTTAAACTTGCCAACCCCCACAACTGTGCACCAATTTCTTAAAATCTCTCTCTCTCAATGTTGGGACTTCCCAGTTTCCAGCCTGAAGAGAAAAGGGAGAATCCCCACGGGAAGTACTTGGGATCCAAGCAAGAAGTGCGAAGATAGGGTGTTTCTGCCTGAATCACCACCATTGTTGCCCACATGGCATACACCTCCTCAGTTTTAATGTCTCTTTTCTCTGCCAGGTTCTATTCTGCCTGCCTTCTGGTTGTCCGTCTGCGTTACCAAAGCACTCGTATTTTCCTCTATTAAAGCATTGATTAGGAGGTTCTCAAAGATTTACTGCCTGCATGCTTGCCTTCTGGACCTGTAGTAGATCCACAGTGCAGGGGAGGTGAAGACCAGGGATGGTGCTGGTCACCAGGAGGTACCTCTCAGGGAGGATGGAGGTTAAACTGAGTTCTCAAAGGTGCTTGGACGGGCGAGGGGGAAGGAGTGAAAGGGAGGTGGTACGCCTGTTCGAGGGAAGAGCATGTGTAAAGGCCCAGAGGACCGAAAGGCAGCAGGGGATCTGTAATATGCAAATAGTGGCGTGTGCCGCCGAGACTTGGGGAGAGGTGGAGAGAGGCTACTTCGCCCGCGCAGGGCGGCGGGAGCGCGCGTGCGCTGAGGCCCGGCTAGTAGGGGCGGGACGGGGGGGCGGAGCGGTGAGCGGGGGCCGGGGGCGGGAGCGGGGGCGGGGGCGTGCCCTGCAGGCCCAGGCTCAGGTCTGAGGCGGCTGCTAGCGCTTCCGGCCGGAGCCCAAGTCGTCTCGTTTAGTTAATGCGCTTCGCGCTTCTTTTGAGGTGGACGCTTGAGATGGGGACCAGAACTGCGAAGTGGTGCTTCTCGGAAGAAGGGGGCACCTGGTACCTTTAACATTGAACTGTGATCTCCGACCCCGTGCTCTTCGCTTTTAGGGCGAAGATACGCGGGGGGGGGGGGGGGGTAGGGGGGACAATGAATAAATGGCTTCTCCGCCTGTTTCAGGCTTTTGCAGAACTCGATTCATGTTTGCCAAGGAGTTTCTAAATAAAAAGGGGTGCGTTTTATTTAAGAAATCTGCATGTAGCAATCAAAGAATGACCTGACACCTTCCCCGCGGGGCCGGTGGGTCGGAATTGGGCTGAATCACACAGTCAGAGGAGTCTGGAAGTTCCTACAGCGCGGCGCTGTTAGCGCAGAGCCCAAACAGTAACAGGGCCTTCAGCCACCAGAGGGAGAAACTTGCTGTGAGCCCGGATAGCTCAGTCGGTAGAGCATCAGACTTTTAATCTGAGGGTCCAGGGTTCAAGTCCCTGTTCGGGCGGCCCTTCCCCCTTTTTCCTAATAATTTAAAAATAAGAACTTTCGTAATCCAGGTTGCCTTCAGAGAAGGGAGTAAAATCCTGGAGACTGTAGGCTACGAGTCCAGACCCTTCCCTGAAAAGCCGGGCCTCCAGCGCTGACTGACACCGCGAACCTTTGTGCAAAAGCCCCTGGAAAACTTGCCGTGCACTGCTCCAGGGAATTAAATAGGCTGTTTTACCTATTTAATTAATACCTAATACCTTACCCAGAGCCTACATAGGCCTATACAGACCCACAATTACCTCCCAGTCTCCAAAGTGCAGCTTCCTCATCAGGAGAAAGAGAATCAGAGCAATAGCATCCAACTTATGAACTTGTAATTAAATGAGGTAAGAAGGCATGCACAGTGCTTAGTAGAGTTTTGCCCCAAGGTAAACATTTAATACACTGTAGCTATTATCATTATTATTCAATATTCAATATTGTTATTATTTTCAATCTAGGGAGGAAACAAAAGATACCTATCGAAACAGGTAAGGAACCATTCCAAAGAAACATACTCCCAATATGCCCAAGATCATAATCCAATCCATATTCATGTGATTTGTGTTGGTTGGTATGTGCTGAAGGGACAGCAATGGTCACTGATCCAAGTAAGAGCAGAGTGCACTGGTTGGGCCAGTCAGGCTTCTTTCTTGAAGAAAGTGAATCAAGGGGCTCAGATGGCATCTCAGGGAGAGAAAGAAGGTGAGGAGCTATGGCAATTTTTCTTGTCTCTGAGGGAGTCCTTTGGAACGTGATCAAGTGCACTTTTGGCAACCTTGAAAAGTCAAGTGTCTTTGCTCCACTCATTTCCTGACTGAACAAGAACAGAGCGAGCTGGGACAAGGAGAGGATGGGGTGGAGAGCACTGAGGTCTCCTAGTTCCTTCCTCCCTTCTCACCACAAGGTCACTCCCTCTGTCTTTCACCAAAGGGGGAAAAGTGAGGAAAAAAACAAGCAAACCCTGAGATGCCTGGGTGGCTTGGTCCGTTAAGCGACTGCCTTCCACTTGGGTCATGGTCCCAGGGTCCTGGGATCAAGTCCCGCATTGGGCTACCTGCTCAGCGGGGAGTCTGCTTCTCCCTCTGCCTGCTGCTCTCCCTGCTTGTGTGTGTACGCGCTCTCTCTCCGACAAATAAATAAAAATCTAAAAAAAAAAAAACCCCACAAAAACCCTATTTCTGTCTTGACCAAGACCTTTTGGGCTTTGGAGCCAGACAGCTCTTGTTCAGTTCTGTTCTGGATGATTTGAAGTGAATCAGTTATTTCATTTAGAAATTATCATATTATCAACCTCATGGCAGAGGTGAGGTGGATGGGGATTGAATGAGACCATGTAGGTCATGTGCTGGGCACACAGTAGGCACTTAATAAGTGGCCGTCTTTACTCTTATTAGGGAGGGGGCCTGGGGAGAGGTAGAGAACGCATTAGCGAGTAAGGAAAGGGTTAAGGTATAGGCAGGGAGGGGTAGGGGGCCCCTGACTAGGCTCTGAAACTATTGCTGGCAGGCCTAAGTGCAAAGCCAGAGTGAACCAAGAGATAAGGGAATGGACCAGACCACCTGGCCCCGGATGTTAGGGAGTACTTTTCTTTGGCGGCTACAGTGTAGTCACAGAAAATGACCAAACCTCAAAGAATTAAGTCATTAAGGGGGTTATCAATAGTCCTTTTTTCTCAAACCAAGATAGCATAAGAATCTCAAGGCCCCAAGCTTCCCAGTCAGTTCTCAGTTAAAGACTGCCACCAAAAGCCCTCAGTGGCAACGCGTTCGGGACCC
This sequence comes from Leptonychotes weddellii, assembly GCF_054177405.1. Classification (NCBI taxonomy): domain Eukaryota; kingdom Metazoa; phylum Chordata; class Mammalia; order Carnivora; family Phocidae; genus Leptonychotes; species Leptonychotes weddellii. The sequence goes on from NC_138379.1 coordinate 10,082,558, forward strand.
CCTCATTCAAGAGAGCTTTTTCTTTCCTTTCTGCTCTCACCTTCACTTAACAAACTTTCACTTCACTTCACCCTTTTGTGTCCCCGAGACTCATTCTTTGACTCTGCGAGACAAGAACCCTGTAACATTAGGATAAGAACGCTAACTTTTCCTCACATAACAAGAATTAGTTCTCATTCACTGCTCTCAAAACCTCAGAGCTATAACTAGCACAATTTAGAAGGCGAAATTAGCAACTGAAAAAGCGAAGATAAGAAGTTTTTTTGTTTTTTTTTTTTTCCGCTTTCTTTTTTAAAATTCCCCGTACAGGGTCGCGGAGTCGTTCGTCTTCGCCGAAATAGCTCAGTTGGGAGAGCGTTAGACTGAAGATCTAAAGGTCCCTGGTTCGATCCCGGGTTTCGGCAGGGTTTTTGCTGACACAGCCCAGGACAGAACAAGGGTTCTGCTCACTTGAGTAGTCTCTCCTGTGCCCCCGGGCGCGCCTGCACAGAGGCCCTGCGCCTCTCTTAGTGCGCGTGCCCACCCCCCGCGCCTGCGCAGAGGCTTGGGTGGATGGATGTTTCTTAGCGCGTGTACCCTCTCCCGCGCGTGCGCAGCGGCAGTGCGGGTCTCTCAGCTCCTGTGCCCTCCTCCGCGCGTGCGCACCGGCCATGCGAATCTCAGCGCGCGCCCCCGGGAGGCGAAGGTGCTTTCATTCAGCACTTGGAGGGTAGTGCGGGGTTGGGCCTCGTCGCGAAGCCCCGAGGGGTGGAGAGCCCCTCACCCGGTCTAAGACCGCACACTAAGCTCCTTAGTGTTTGTTCCCAGTGCCGTCAGCTCGCAGGGCTGGCAAGTTTTTCTCGTGACCGACGTGCCGACAGCCTTAAAAACGTTTGTCTATACAGCCAGACCCGAAAGCCGGGGCCCCGTCGGCGGGTCAGAAATCTGGTGAAGGATGGTTCCCAGCCGGAGATGTGACTCATAAGCACGTGTCTCTGAAAGAGTGCTTGGAACCTGTTTTCTCACCGCTCCTTTAATAAACGGGGCGTGAACGATTGCTTAGGGTCAAACGCTGCGCAGTTACCGCCGAGAGCATTACTGTCAGGACTGACGACGGGGGTGCGGTTTTCTTGGTTATGGGTCTACTGATGTTCCGGATATAAAAGTAAATTTCAAGAAAAAAACATCCTAGGGCAAAGTAACATTCCAAGAGAAATGTCTGAGCTTGTAAGACTCCTTATTAGGCACTTTGCGCATGCACAAAGTCCACTGTGGGTAGGGTCAGGCCTGGGTGGTAATCTGTCCCCACCCAGCGCGGAACCCAGGTGTGCTTTGCCTAACCCCCAACCTGCTCATTATGAGTGGTGTGAACACAGTCTCAAATTTGTTTTTGGAGTTTTTAAAATAACCTCCGCCCGAACAGGGACTTGAACCCTGGACCCTCAGATTAAAAGTCTGATGCTCTACCGACTGAGCTATTCGGGCTCACGAAAGAATTTCTTTCCTTGTCCTACCCGCAGTGAAATAGGCCACGTGGCCGCATTCTTTTCCTATTGAATTAACATCCTGAGTCCTTTTACTGATTGCCTGGGAGGTGAAACTGCAAAATCAAGATCCAGTGGGTGTTTGGCAGAATGGAATCCTTTTTCTCCCATCAGAGATAGAAAATAAAGAAAATATCTGCCTGCCTCACCTGCCTCGCATCCAGGCAGCAACACCCCCTCCCCCGCCCCCCCGCAAGTGCTAGCATCCTAAAGGGAACATACCCAGAAGAATTCTCCAGAGTTAGGACCTCTGGGCGTGCTTCTGGGTGAGCAGCGGCATTTTTAATTCCAATGCTGGTCTTTGAAGAGCCCCGAAGCGTCTTGTGGGTGGCAAATTATGAAAAATTGATTAGGTTTCCAATAATCTATTCAACAGGCGTTCATCGAGGGCCTGTCGCTCTCCAGCCTTTAAGCAAACTTAGGCTGCAAAGACCCAGTCCTGGTCCTCAGTGCGGCGACAAGACACGCTACCAGAAGCACCCAATCAATCGCCTTGACGGTGGGAAACTGGCTTTTGCAGCGTTACCCCGCCGACACCAGAAGTAAGAGGCAGTAAAGTCTTCCAGGGGGGTGGTGAAGCCTGAACTGAGCTGTGAAGGGTGACGGGGCCCCTGTAGACTTGGAAAGAATTCTGCCTGCCATAGTGTACCTTCAACACCTGTATAATGGGTCTATCTTTCCTCCTAGAATGTTTCTGCTGTGAGGCAGACGGTCCCTGTATTGTCCCCAATGCCTGGCCAGTGGCTGGCACAGATCAAGTTCTCAAAAACTGCTGTGGAATGAATGAGGGCCATGGATCAGGGAAAGCTTTTAGGGAAGGTTCGGAGAGCAGAATTGGTTCTTGGGAGTTTTTGTTTGGTAGAGAGAGGAGGAGAACACTCATATCAAGGTGAATGATTTCCACAGATGGAATAATTTTGCCCTGAAAAAGTTCTCTGCCACCCTATTGTGCCACCCCATTGTATTTATTTTATAGTGCTTAATGCCATCAGAAATTCTGTTTATTTGCTTATTTATAAACCATCTCTTCCCATCACTCTGTGATGTAAGTGCTGCTGGACAGTAATCTTGTTGGTGAGGACCTTGTCTTTCTTGTTGTCCTTATTTTTGTTTACTTTTACTTAAAAAAAATGTTTGCATTCCCATAACCCCAGCGTTTAGAACAGTATTTGGCACATAGCAGGATCTTAAGAAATAACTGTTGACTAATTTCAAATGTTGAAGGTTTTTACTGCACAATGTGTCTCCCCTCCCCCCAAGGTAGTATAGTTTTATACAGATCTTTTATTTCAGTTTTCCAAACCATCAATTCTGAATTTGTTGCTATACGTTGTGTCAGGCGAAAATATTAACATTCAGATTAAGACATCATTGCCATGTAACCATCCATCATACTGTCTCAGCCTAGGATTGCAAAACACGTGGAGGGCCCTAACTGTTCATCATTTTTAAGCCCGCAGGAAATTCAGAGAGCATGACTCTTTTTTGGAAAAGCAGGGAAACCTTTACCAGAAGTGGGGTTCGAACCCACGAGGATATAAATCCATTGGATCTTAAGTCCAACGCCTTAACCACTCGGCCATTCTGGTACCCGTCAAACCGGCATTTACTTTTCGGTAACTTGACCAATACAGAGACGCTACAGTTTCAAAACAAAAAATTTTATCGCCAATGTCAAAGAACAATATCGGGGAGGAAAAAAAATCCCAGCAACATATCACATCATGCTAATTTCTCCACCTCCACTCACCAGAGACTCTGGGGCCCCCTGAAAGCGACTGGGAAGACTCAGGTGGCGGGACTCCTACCACCTTGGCACGAGAGGACCCAACAGAGAGATGGAATGATTTTCTTTCCTTTCCATAGCAGGGCAGTGGGATGCGGAATTTTAAATGGGTTAAGGTGTTTTTGTTTTCCTTTTAGTGCTTTCTTTTCCTTACCAAAACAAAAGCGACTCTGGTGGGACTCGAACCCACAACCTTTGAATGCCTCCATCTGTCTAGAAGTCCAATGCGCTATCCATTGCGCCACAGAGCCAGGCACTAGCGCCCCCTCCGCGCCGCTTACATCAAGGCAGGCACGGCGCCTGTCCCCGGACACTGGCCCCGGGCCAACCCCGCCTTTCTTCTCGGAGAAGCGGTGGAGCCCGTGTGGCCGAGGAGAAGCGTGGGTGGGAGCTGCGCTGGCAAGTCTGAGATCCCTCTGAAAGTTTCTCCCCGTAAGCGATAGCCGGGCATCAACCCCCAGTCTCCGCCCACGTTGGAGAGTAAAAGGTCTTTGTGTGCAGTTCTTCCACCCTGGAGGACTGCAGGAGCACGCGGTTCCATAGTGTAGCGGTTAGCACGTCTGCTTTACGCGCAGAAGGTCCTGGGTTCGAGCCCCAGTGGAACCACAAAGCTGTAATTATGCCTTTTAGGGATATTTTCAGGTTTCCCTTTGCCAGCCAGATCTTAAATTTTACTCGGGGAAGCGAGAGACGCTGCGGTTCCACCCAGGGCTCGGCGCGGCGCCCGGCCGAGTCGGCTCCAGTCCGGTAGGCGCCCGCACAGATCCGCCGCCGAGGCTGCCCCCGTGTGGCGCCTCTGGGGAGGTGCAGGCGGTCAACACCGCGCCGGTCACAGCGCGCCTCTGCGCCTGCGCCTTCCCGACCGTCCCGCAGTACCCCCTGCGCCGGGGTCTGGGCTCACCTGCTCCTTCCTAAACCCTGCTCGGGCCATCTTTAAAAGTTGCTGCCACCACTCAGTCGGGGGGGGACATTCGGAGGGTCACCTCCCTCCCTTGTTGATTACTCCAACTCCACTGACCTCATTATTTATTGAAATTAAAAATCTTTTTGAAAAATTATATGCACTTGTTAGACAATTCAGAGAGCCCCACATGTCTTACAGTAATACCCCCCTCTGACAAAGCTTTTCTCCTTAACCAAACGACCGGGGCTCCTCTGAGCCCTCCTCTCAACGAGGCCTGTCACCCTCGCCATGAGGACTTAAACAAACAGCAACACTAACAGGGTTTGTAGGCATCCCCAAGGTGACCCTAGGTCCACCTGAAGTGCTGCCTGAGAAAACTGAAGGCTGTCCAATTTACTGTTGGTTTCAGCCAACACCTGAACACAGGGCCCCTGTCTCCCAGCCTCTGTGGGAATGTAAGGAGCCAAACTTACGGTAGAGTTAAGAACCACATGGGGTTTATGGGGACCAACTCCACCGATTCCAGATTTTTTGTAATTTTGCCTTCCCTGACTCTACTGAGCTCTGATCACACCCTTCCCTGTACCTTCATTCTGCTTTAAAATGCCCAGCCACTCTGTACAAATCGAAATTGAGTGCAGTTCACGCTGGATACTTCACTCTTGCAATGGTGTATTCCTGATTAAAATCTATGCTCTCCTTTTTAACTCGTGTCCAGCTTTCTCTTCGACACCTCCCATCTTTCAACTGCTAGAAGTTTCTTTTGTGACCCTTCAGGAATAGTCTTTGCATTCTCCAGTATAGATGTGCCTTTCCTTTTTTAGCCACTTAGGATTTTTGTACAAAAGATAGCATACCATAGGTACTGTTCCCCTCACCCCAACAATATTCTGGAAATCGTTCTATGTCATTCATCAGTCTGGTCATCCTTTCGATTCCCTTGTCTGGATGTATCACAATTGTTTAGTCTGTGCCATTTGATGAACAATTACATTGTATTCCGTCTTACAGACAATGCTGGTGGTGGATTTCCTTGTTCATTGGTTTTGGGGAGGATCAACATAAAGAATAATAATAGCAAAATCTTGCTATTTCCCATGTGGCTAGGCAGGAGTCTCAGTTGACTTAGGTAACACTCACGATTATTGTATTACTGTCTAACCCATTTAGGAGGCGTGGAAGAAGCATAGGGAGGGTAAGTGATCGCACAGGGTCACGCTGGTCAGGGACAGAATAGGGTATTCAACCTTGGCAGGCAGGGTATTGCCTTTTTGCCTTAGAAAAGGAATTGCTGGGCATATATATGCTATATTTCTATGAATGTTGCTACTTTCACCTCCAAAGAGCTTGGACAATATTATGCTCTCACCAACATGAGAGTGCTTCCTTCACTTCAGTCTCTCTAAAAAATATTAATAGGTTTTCTGGTTTCTTTGCCTTTTGAAAGGGGAAAATGTTTTAATTTATATGTGTTTTATCAAAGGAAGGTTGACTATTTTTTCATATGCTTAAAAAACATTCTCTTTCCTCCCTAGCATCCTTTTTCCCTCCCTCCCTTCCTTTCAAACTACTATCTGTTCAATCCTTTTGTCCAAATTTCTATTATATTGGTAACGTTTTCTTATTGATTTTTAGGTGCTTTTTATAAATATAGATTTAGATATGTTTTGCAAATGTATTTCCCAGAATTACCGTTTGCCTCTTAATTTTACTTTTGATATTTTTTGCTATGCAGAAATTTAAAACTTTTAATGTAGTCAAATTCATTATCCTTTTGTTTATTTATTTTTGAGAGGGAGCTTTAAAATTTCTTTCCTAGAAAATGCTTCCCCATTCTGAGATTAAGTTCCAAAGATGATGCTATATTTTCTCCAGCTTATTATTTACTTAAAATTTATTTGTTACATCTTTGGTCCTTTTGAAATCTCTATAACTGAGTGCTATGGTCTGAATGTTTGTGAGCCCCCCAAAACACATATGTTGAAAGCGAATCCTCAGTGTGATGGTGTTGGGTGGGGGTTGGAAGGTAATGAGGATAAAACCCTCATCAGTGAGATTAGTGCCCCTTTAAGAGAAAGTTCCCTCATCCCCTCTGCCATGTAGGACAGCAAGAAGACAGTGATCTATGAACCAGGACGTGGTGTTTTCATCAGACCAAATCCGCTAGTGCCTTGACCTTGGACTTCCCAGCCTCCAAAACTGTGAGATAGATTTCTGCTGCTTATAAGCCACCCAGTCTGTGGTATTTTTGTTACATCAGCCTGAATGGACTAAGGCACTGGGTAAGCCATGAGATAGAACAATAGACCCCTGTAGAGGGATTTTATAAAGCACTCTGGAGGATTGGGATGTGTAAATCAGTCAACTTGGTAAAATCACATTTATTCCAAAAATTAAACTGGTCCTGCCAGTCACATGGTCCTAGCTTCAAGTTCCTTAATATCCTTTCCTTAGAACTTTCTAGAAGCTCTGCTGATGTAGGCTTCCTCTCTGGTACTACTTTGGCTCATCAAACCGCCTTCCTTCTGCTTTTCTGTGTCTCATAGGCTGGGTTCATTCCCTTCTCACCAAGAGCATAGCTTTAGGTAGTGTGGCAGACTATAGAAGTTCAGCCTGTAGACTCCAGATCCAAACTGTGGGTTCAATCCTGGTTCTGTCTCTCTTGGTTGTGTGACCATGGCACAGTACATAACCTGTCTGTGCTGTGTGACATTGGGTTAGTTGCTTAACTGTTCTGTGCCATGGTTTCCTCCATGGTAAAATGTGGATCAAGCTCAGCTTAAGATTCTGGAGAGGATTTAGTGAATTACTATATGTAAAGCATTTCAATGAAATGCACGTAGCAAACACTTAGCAAATGTCATCTATCATCGTGATTATTATTACTGATTTGGCAGATAAGTCTGGTAAGTTTAGGTAGAACAATATGGTTTTCTCATAGGGACATTTTTAGAAAATACTAAGTGCTAAGAACATCAGCTCTGCATTTACTGGCCTGTCTTCTAGGAAAGACATTAGGATTCGAAGCCAACAGCCAAGAATTCTTGAGATGTCTTTGGTGCACAAAGGTGGTTTTATTAAAGCACGGGGACAGGACCCGTGGGCAGGAAGAGCTGCACTGGGGTGGTGAGGAGTGGCGCATTATATACTTTCAAGTTGGGAGGGGGTTAGGGATAGTGTAAGCCTCCCAGGTATTTTGGAAACAAGGTTTCCAGGATCCTGAGGGGGGCTTGCTATTGTTAGGAAAGGTCATTTGTTACTGTTTAGTAAAAACGCAGTCATGAGACCCTTCAGCTGTATATTGGTGGGTCATATGCTTGGGGGATGATTGCCAACATGTATCTGGGGTGGTGGGGGTAGAGATAAAGGAAGTTTCCAAAGAAAATTTTATACGTTAAAGTAGACTTACAGGGTACTGGGGGTTGGGCTAAGATTGCCTTTTGCCCTTAGCAAAGTATCAACATCGAGGCGGTTGAGTTCCTAGAGGAATGTCGTTGCCTGTTTCAAGGACCTGTCAGTGGGCTCTAGGGATTAAGGGAATACAGTACTTTTTCTTCTGCTTTTGTTTCTCACATTACAGCGGACAGCCTTCTCCCTCAGCCTCTTCACATTGTCTGTCCTCCATCTGCATCCTTGGGTCCAAGTTTCCCCTTTTCATGGGGGCACCGTTATATTGGATGTGGGCCCACCCTAATGGCTTCATGTTAATGTGATTTTCTCTATCAAAACACTGTCTCCAAATAAGGTCGTGTTCTGAGGTCCTGGGGGTAAGGACTCCAGCAGATGAATTTGTGGGTGGGGGGACACCAGCCATGGCATAACTTGTCCAAAACAGAACATGCAATGTTGCCCAGAAGCATGATCTGTCCTGTATTTCCCTTCTTGGCGAGCCATCTATTATTCCCCACCCCCCACCCCAGCCAGAGGCCCAGCATTTTCCCCATTTCCTCTTCCTTCTCCATCCATCCAGTACCAGAGCTGGCAGACTCTTTTCTCTGTACCCGTTTCTCCCCCGCCCCACTGAGCTCAGGTCTCACTCATCTACTCCTTGGACTGCTGGGCGGCGACCCAGTCTCTAGGCCTGTGCTTCTCGAAGGGACCAGGGCAACTTCACTGAAATGCAAATGGCATATCCCCCTGCCCCTCTCCCCCACAAACCCTCTGGGACATGGTCTCCCTCTCCAGCCTACCCCTCACCTCATTTGCTCCCTTCCCTGGTGCCTGGGGTGCCTTTCCTGGCGCTTCTCCCCACTCCTCACTATCATCTTTGAAGAGCAGCTACTCCCTGTCCTTGACAGTTTGGAGACACTTCTGTCTTCTTTCCTGACTTCAGCCTGGGCATCCGTGCAGTTGGAAGCCCCTTCCAGTCCCCATTCAGTTCTGGGCATTAAGGCCCATGAGGTCAGAGCATCTTGTTCATTCTTCTGTCTTCCCCTCCCCTCAGCCCCAGGTACTGTTAAAGGAAAAGTTATTCTGACACTTAAAACAATAAGAAAGACTTTATTCAGGACCGTTGCCATAGGGGATAGAGACTGGGCTCAACTCTGAATACAGTAAAGTCAGCTGGAGACTTACAGCCACGGGGTAGTGTTGGGGGATGGAAGATTACTAAGCGGAGACATCAAGGTAAGGGGATCCTCAGTAAACCAACATCACAGGATTCTTGGTGAAGGTAGGCCAGGGTGATCCAATGTCAAAAGCAGGGAATGAGGAATTTGATGTGATATTGATCAAAGGTGATCAGATGCCAAGAGTGGGGAGATTCTTGTTAAACTGACTCCGCAGTATTGTTGGGAACACTGGGCTGAAGACAGGATGGGGGCGAGGTCCAGGTGTAGAGAAGAGGAGAGGGCTCCCGGGAGCCTGGCTCAAAGTCTGGCCAAAAGAGAGTCTTTGCCGCCACCCCACCCAGGTCCCATTCTGAAATAGGCACACGATTCGTGCCCATTGATTTTAATGTATTTCTGAGTAAAGGGCCTTTAGAATAGTGATGTTTTGAAATTTTGCTCTTCTTGTGAGTTAAATTTAATTCAGTTTCTTTTGTAACTTTTCCATCAAAGAGGAAACTCAGCTTTTTTGGAGTTTGTCTTTCAAGGTTTTCAAACAGAGTACCCACTTTGTAGAGGAATGTCTTGTCAGAAATCACTGTATTTCAAGCTTCAAAAAGACAGGGTTTAATTATAGGCCTGAAACTATCAGGTATTTTTTTCTAGAAGATATAGGAGAAAACCTTTGTGACTGTTTAGGCAAAAAGTTTCTTAAATAGGACTCAAAAAGTGTCTGTAAAATAAACAATAAATTTAACGTCATCAAAATGTAAAACAAAAACAAAAACAAAAACACCTTCTACTTCTCTAAAAATACTCTTAAAGGAAAAGACATGTTATAGATTGGGAGAAAAATGTTTGCCAAAGGCTTATCTGATGAGTCTTGTATTCGGAATTTATTAAAAAGACCTCTGATGATGCAGTAATAAGAAAACAAACAACCTAATACAAAAATGGTCACAGATCTGAGCGGACATTTCGCCGAAGACGACATACAAATGGCAGGCACGTGCATAAAGAGATGCTCAACATTATTAGTCCTTCGGAAAATGCACAGTAAAATTACACTACACACTTGTTAGAATACATAAAACACAAAAACTTAATGCTAACAATACCAAGTGCTGACAAGGATGAGGAGTAACTAGAATTTCCGAATGTTGCTGGTGGGAACGCAAATGGTATTGCCACTTAGGAAAAGAATTTAGAAATTTCTGTAAAAGTAAACACACTTATTTTACCAGCAGTTCTACTTCTAGGTATTTATCCAAGAGATGCGAAGGCATACGTTTACACAAAGATCTATGTATAAATGTTTATAGCAACTTTAGTCATAATCTCCAAAAACTGGAACCAAACGAGATGTCCTTGACTGGTGAACAGGTAAGCAGATGGTGGTTCAGCCATGCCCTGGAAAACCATCAGCAGGAGAAAGGAATGAGCTTCTGATGCACACAGGAACATGGATCAGTTTCAAAAGTGTTCTGCTGAGTGAGAGAAGCCATTTAGAAAAGACTACATGATATAGGATTGCGTGTTTATGACTTTCTGGAAAAGGGAAAACTACAGGCACAGAAGACAGACCAGAGATAGCATTCTGGAAGCCTGTGCAG
>NC_138379.1:10093430-10116355 GCF_054177405.1 Leptonychotes weddellii
TGCGTCCTGTCCCTGAGTGCTGACCTTGGGCAGAGGTAGTAAAGGGACCAGAGCAGGGTCTGAGGGTTTGGCAATCACAACTGGTGCTGGCTTGGAGGCTTCACGAAGTCCAGCCAGAGAGTATGTCCCTGCCCAGTGCTTTCCAAGCTCTTTTCACTGAAGCACCTGCTAATATCTATGTTTTATTTCCATCAAGACCACTATACTCAAGTACATATCCAAAATAAAGGTTTGAGGAAACAGTGCTCGTTTTATTATTTGAAGAATTCTGTGCTTTTTTTATTCTCCCCAAGACTATTCAATTTCATCGGCAACAACAACAAAAACATGCATGTGCAGATCTACCAATGACAGCATACCCCTTAGAGTTTCTGCAGTGTGAAAAACACTGACCTGGAGCAGGGCACCCAGAGGGTGGTGGGACACAGCCGCTCACACCAGGACCACCTGGAGGTGGGTGTGGGCTCCGGTGTCTATGACAACTCTTGAATCTCCTGGAGATGGTGCCTGGGACTTTGCATTTTAACTACATGGCTAGGTGATTCTATGCCCACTGAGGTTTGGGAACTACTGGCCCGGGAGCACATAGGCTGCTCCTAGCAGAGGTTTCCAACTGATCTGTGGAGCCCTGCGGACTAGAGTGGATGCATCTCTGGGAGACATCTACAGACTGCTCCTCTTGATCTGTGTAAGAATTCAGGAGCAAAGTCGCTTCTGCTTCTCAAAGAAAGATCTGAAATTTGGGGGAAAGAAAATGCATGTGATAGGGTTTTGAGGCTTCGTCTCCGGAAATAAAAATCTCAGTTAAGTTCTGTCTGCCAAAGGGAGAATCATGGAAAGGGAATGGCTCCCTTTAGTGGTAAGGAAACATTATAGAACATTTTGCTTCGTAGACACTGGTCCTAATTCAAGAGGAGCCTCTTTAGAAATACAGCTTCCCAATGTGGGAGATATTGAACAGTTTAGCAAAAACTTAAGTATCTTGTATTAGAATCCATATGTTGAAAGATTGTTGTCAAACAAGACATGCTTATCACCTTGAAGGAGAAGAAACGTATTTTTTTGGAAATGGATTTTAATGTATACCACTTGTCTCTAAAGTACCATAGTCTTTTTTAAAAAAGATTTTATTTATTTATTTAGAGAGAGAGAGCGAGCTGGGGGAGGGGCAGGTGGAGAGAGAGAATCTCAAGCAGACTCCATGCTCAGTGTGGAGCTGGACGTGGGGCTTGATCTCAGGATCCTGAGATCATGACCTGAGCTGAAATCAAGAGTTGGACACTTAACCAACTGAGCCACCCAGGTGTCCCTGAAGTATCATAGTCTTAGGGTGCCTGGCTGGCTCAGTTGGAAGAGTATGCAACTCTTGATCTCCGGGTTGTGAGTGTGAGTCCCAGGTTGGGTGTAGAGATTATTTAAATAAATAAATAAATCTTAAAAAAAAAAAAAATACCATAGCCTTTTGGAACACTGTAATTAATTGTCTCTTACAAGTGTGTGTGTGTGTGTGTGTGTATGTGTGTGTTTTAAAATGAACTACATGTTATATATTTTTTCCTTGTACTAAGCAGTCTATATGTAGGCACACATATGTGTATATAAGGACACACATACACACATAAACATATTTTCTTGTCTTGTGAATCCTCAATTCATTATTTGTCTCTAGAAAGTAAAGACTAAATGCTAAAAAAAAGTATAAGGAAGGGAAATTTAATTTTTAAGAAAAGCATGACTTTTTTGTAATAAAAAATGATTTGTAAGTGGGGTGGGAGGGTGAGCAAAATAGGTGAAGGGGATTAAGAGTTACAAACTTCCAGTTATAGAATGAATAAGTCACTGAGATGAAAAGTACAGTGTAGGGAGTACAGTCAATAATGTTGTAATAACTTCACATGGTGACAGGTGGTGAATACACCTATTGTGGTGAGCATTGTTTAATGTACAGAACTGTGGAATCACTATGCGGTGCACCTGAAACTAATATAACATTGTATATCAAACATACTTAAATAATAAAAATTTTAAAAAATGATTTACAAGGAAGAAAATATCTATTACTGTTGACAAAAGAGCATACTGGTTAGGGCAGAATGTGATTCTGTATTCTGGTTGAAAGAGAATTTTGAATTGTTCTTGCTGTTTTTGATACCTGAGTAATTAGATATAAAAGTCGAGGCTGAAGTCAAAAGTGAGGTGAATGATTTTAATTCTAGGCAGGAAGTCATAACCACCCCAAAGAAGCAAATGCAGATTTTCAAAAGGTCTTCAAACTTTAGTAAAGCACCCACGAGTCCAGGACCTGGCATAAGCAAATGTGAATTTTGTTAATAATGTCTGCCTTGCTTTGCCATACTGATATGTTCCATCCTTCCATACCTGGGTCTTTCGGGCTACCTTTGACAGCTTGGGCTTGGACTCATCCCTCACATCCACCCACCGCAGCTTTTCTGTTCTACATCTCCTCTACTCTAGGAGGACACTTGGTGCCTTTGACTAATCCAGTAAACCATCTGAAATTAATCCCCAGAGAGGTACCACTGAGAATAGATTCAGAGATGTCCCCTCTCCACCATCAGCACCAGCAGATTGTTATGGCCATCCAGAGATGTATCTAACTTCCGAAGTGGTGGCATTCTATCTAACTTGTCCCTTCTGAACCGTGTCTAACTAATGAAATATTCCAAGAGTAGGGATTTGGGGCCAGCACCAGGGGAGGAACACTAGGCAGTGATAGAGATGTTTGGGATTGGCTATATTTTGGAGCAGGTTTCCCTTGCTTGTGTTTTTCTCAGAATCAGGCTATGTACATGGCTCTTTACTTCCCTTACTTCACATATCCATCAGAGATTGCATGGGAAATAAGACTGGGATCAAAATGCAATCCAAATTTTAGTTGACTACCAATTTCATCTATTTTCTTGACAAAAAAATAGGCTGCCAGGAGACCAACTCAAATATGATATTGTTTTCTATACTCTTAAAGAGGAGGCCTAGATAATGAAAAGTCATTGATTCTTCAGCCTTTTCTTCTTGGGGATTCGAGTCAGGCACATTCTAGCAATGCACACAGGACAAGATTCCTTTCTCTGGATGGCTGCCTGGGAATGAATGGCTGGAAAATGATGTTGAAATTCTCAGAGGGGACTGAAACCTAAGGTATCTGCTCCTTTGTCAGATGAAGACATGCAAGCACCTTTCATAATACTACAATAGAGGAGAAATTTTTATGGATGAGCTTGTCTCAGACCCTAGGAAACCCAGTATGAGGCAGCAGGAGTAGTAAAACATGCACTTAGCTGAGGCTCAGATATCTCAGATCTATCCTTGCCTCTGCCATTCATTAGCTAAGGAAACTTTGATAAAGCATGAAACTTACCTGTTTCTGCAAGGGAAACCCAGAGGCTTCCATAGAAAGATGCAGCCCAGATCCTCCAAGGTTGGCAATGGAAACTGATTTTCACAAAGGGAGGGGTGGCTGGACTTTCCAGCCTTGACTCCTGGTCCCTGGACATCATTTTACTAATTACTGGTTGGGCAACAACAGCCACAACTCAAGACCTGAGAGGAAACTTTCTCTCAGACCTTATTTCCTCACCTGTGAAGCTCACCTGAGGTGTTTGGGCAACGTAATCTTTAGAGTCTCATTAAGAGCTGACAATTTATGAGACTCTGCATTGTCAACAATCTCACCAAGAGAAGACCTTTCAGAGAAGATCATTTGAGGCCACCCTTATTAGAGGACGCTGTTGAGGGCAAAGGGAGAACTTTGGTCTCAAGATGGCCTATTGATTGGGGTCTTCTACTGTGTTGTGAGAAAATACTTTTCAGTTCTGACTTTCAATCTGGATTTCATAGCATCTATTCTTTTTCGGAAGGTCCAAGTCTTCTCCTCAGTCTCTTCATGGATGACTTCATCTCCTGGTTCCTCAGGGTGTAGATCATGGGGTTCAGGACAGGGATGATGACCGTGAAGGTGATGGAGACAACTCTGTCCATGGGGAGGGCAGTGAAGGGCCGGGCGTAGACATAGATGCAGGGCACAAAGTGCAGAGTCACCACAGTGATGTGGGAGGTGCAGGTGGAGATAGCTTTCCTCCTGCCCTCTCCAGCGTGAGACCTCAGCATCATCAAGATGACTGTGTAGGACACAAGGAGGAAGACAAACCATAGTGTAGAGATTAAACCATTGTTGGAAATCATTAAGATCTCAAGAGCAAATGTGTTGGTGCAGGTGAGTTTGAGCACCTGGGGGACGTCGCAGTAGAAGCCATCAACAACATTGGGCCCACAGAAGGGGAGGGGCAGCAACAGGGAAATCTGCACGATGGAGTGGACGAAGCCCCCCACCCAGGAGGCCACAATGAGGGCAGTGCATCGCCCCCTACTCATGATGGTCACGTAGTGCAGGGGCTTGGAGATGGCCATGTAGCGATCAAAGGCCATGACAGAGAGAGAAAAAATGTCTGCCCCACCGAGAAGGTGGAAGAAGAACATCTGAGTGATGCAACCATTGAAGGAGATGGTCTTTGTCCTTGACAGAAGGTCCACGAGGACCTTGGGAGCAGTGATGGAGGAGAAGCAGATGTCCAAGACTGAGAGATTGCGGAGCAGGAAGTACATGGGGGTGTGAAGTCGGGACTCACAGGTCACAGTGACCATGATGAGGAGGTTTCCCATCACAGTTGATGTGTACACCAAAAATAACAGAGGAAATAAGACCAAGCTCAGCTCTCGGGACTGGGTCAGTCCTTGAAAAATAAAATCTTTCACTCTGGTGTAATTTCCCTCCTCCATTGTATCATGTTTTTACTTCTTGAACTACCTGGAGAGAA
Source organism: Leptonychotes weddellii (assembly GCF_054177405.1). NCBI lineage: Eukaryota > Metazoa > Chordata > Mammalia > Carnivora > Phocidae > Leptonychotes > Leptonychotes weddellii. The sequence continues at coordinate 10,098,266 of NC_138379.1, forward strand.
AATAGGAAAGAAGGTATTCATTAAAAACAAAAGGAATGTAAGTTATAGGACTGGCATGCCTCGGGGTTACTTTTACAATTATTTTCCTTTTGGGCAGGGATGCCTACAATTTGGTAAGTTATCCCCAGTATATGGAGTTTTTTTGAGTTCTTTCAGAGCAAACCAAAGCGTGGGTTTCCAATGGAGGTAATTAATCGAAGCACCAAAATCAGCATGCTATTAAGTTCTTATTAAAATTTTTTACAGTTGCATAATTTTACATATTCTACATCCGTCTTGAAAAGCCACTAGGTGGTCTGAGAAGTGAGGAGAATAGTTTTGTTTTGCAATGAATACTCCTGTGTCTAATTGTTAGGAAGTGGGACACACACAGGGGAGAAGTATAAAACACAGCCTCATGGAAGCTTAGAGAGTCTTCTCTCATCACCTTCCACAGTAGACAATCCGTTTGGCATAGTCTGTGCAAAATTTCATGGTACTTATGATTAGCACTGAGTTAAGGCAAGAAAAACAGTTTCCAGTTTGCTTTCCCCCTAGGACAAACAGGTTTGCCGCAGCTAACACAATTTGAGCACATGCTGCTTTTGTTTTCAGTTTTTCTTCCCTTTGGTGTCTTGTTCTCTTTTGTCCCTGGGACTTGGCAAGTCATAGCTACAGTCCCTGCTCCACATAATGTTCCTGGCAAAGACTTTATTGCCCGGCCACCGGACAAACGGCTTTTTCTTGGGCTCCCTCCCTCCTCATCACCTACATTTGGATGGCACTTCCTCTCACCTCACTATTCATAAAAGCTTCAGTTTTGTGCAAAAAACACAGATTTAAGAACCAGTAGACCTGAATTTGAATACAGATTCTCTATTAATTGAGTAGGAGGCTCAGTGCATAGGTAACTCTGAGCTTCCGTTTATCATCAGTAAAAGTGGGTATAATCACGTTTGTGTCATAGGGTTGTGAAGTTTGAATGGATTTGTTTCATTCTTTAACCTGAGTTCCCACAGACACAGGTCCCCTCATATAGCAGCTGCTGACATTTTGCAGGGCCAGTCTTCTCTACAACGGTATTTGGGAGATGTTGTTACACTTTTCCTATAAAAGATAGTTTTTGAAATAAATGCAATGATGATCAAATGTAGCATTTAAAAAGCAGATATGTTCCATACAATGGAATATTATTCAGTTATAAAAAGAAATGAGCTATCGAGGCCATGGGAACAAAGAGGAGCCTTAAATGCATATTGCTAAGTGAAAGAAGGTCATCTGAAAAGGTACACACAGTATGACTCCAACTATATGACATTCTGGAAAAGGCAAACTGTAGTGGAAAGATTAGTGGTTGCCAAAGGCTGGGGTGTGCAGGTGGGGAGGGATGAGTAGGTGAAGCAGAGGGGATATTTAGGGATTTTTATTTTTAATCAGGGATACATGGCATTATGCATTTGTCAAATCCACAAGAATGAACCCTAATGTAAACGAAGGACTTTAGTAAATAAATGTATCCATATTGGTTCCTCCATTGTTAATGAATGTAGCACACATTAAGGCAAGATGTTAATAATGGGGAAATTGGTGGGGACAGGGAATGTGTGGAGCTCTCTGGATTTCCTGTGTAATTTTTCTGTAAGCCTAAACTGCTCTAAGAACTAAAATCTATTAATTTTTTAAAAAGCAGATATACCAAAGGATAAAACAATTTAGAACATTTACATTTTGTAAGAAACACGTTTTTAAAAAAATTTTATTACCAAGCTTCATTTTCTATAAATCCTAATTCAATGCTTTCTGCCTGCTTTCCAGCCTGTTGTAAAGAGAACATTTACAATAAATACTGCTTTCGGTGGTGACCATCATCTGCCTTTTGCGGTTTGGTCAATTGCTTACAATAAAATCGCCCTTTGTAGCTCCCTCTCTCTCTTTTTAATTTAATTTTATTATATTATGTTAGTCACCATGCAATACATCATTAGTTTTTGATGTAGTGATCCACGATTCATTGTTTTTGTATAACACCCAGTGCTCCATGCAGCTCTCTCTCTCTCTCTCTTTTTTTTTTTTTAAAGATTTTATTTATTTATTTGACAGAGAGAGACACAGTGAGAGAGGGAACACAAGCAGTGGGAGTGAGAGAGGGAGAAGCAGGCTTTCTGCGGAGCATGGAGCCCGATCCCAGGACCCTGGGATCATCATGACCTGAGCCAAAGGCAGGCGCTTAACGACTGAGTCACCCAGGCGCCCCGCAGATCTCTCTTTAAAAAAAAAAAAATCAGCTTTGTTAAGGAGTAACTTGCATATAATAAACTGCACATATTTAAGGGGCACAGTTTGGTGCCTTTTGACAAATACATACACCTGTGAAGCCATCCCTACAATTAGGATGAGGAACATCTCCATCCATACCCAAAAGTCTCCCTGTGCTCTGGAGAACTGTGGAATACTTGGCACATAATGACTCTGTCCAAACCTCTGCACCGAGACAGGATCCAAGTTTATCAGGGCCTTGGGCAGCAGAGGGCTGCATCCTTAGGATGACCCCAGCCTCCCATCAAAACGCCGGCCTGAGAAAGCAGAGTTGCCAAGAGCATTTACTGCCTGTTCCAGCTGACATGGGGACATAGGCCCCTGACCTCCCTTTCTCAGAGCATTTACTAAAAAGGGCTTGCAATTGTGAATGTGGATTTCTTGCAACGCAGTTTTTCTCAAGGACCCGAGAAGTGCGCCTTTGAACGTGATCATCAGGAAGGACTGGCCTCTCTCTCCCTGTCTCTGCGCAAGGTCAGAATCCTGACTTCTGTAACTGTGGGCTAGCAGATGGAGCAGGACTAGTCTCAGGGACACTGGCCAGCCCCTTGCCATCTTTCCCTTCTCGGAGGCTCTCCTCTCGCTCATTCCCCATCCAGAACACCTGCCCAGTCACCGCTGTGCAAATGAAGATGAAACTCACTCCCCCCCCCCCCCCCCCGTATTGCGTCCACACTGAAACCAGCCGGGTCCTGCCGCGCAGTATGGGGTTCTCTGCTCTCACTCTACTCTCTCTCTCATTTTCTCATCAGAACACAACTGCTCCTTCACTTTCCGTTCTCTTTCCTTTGAAGCCCAAGCCACAAACGCTAATTTTCTAGGCTTTCTGCCAATGATCTATCGACCCATCAATAAGTCTCAGAGAATTTCATTGCCTTCAAACCTTTTCGTTTTTAAAAGGGCCAGACATTTTCTTCAAAGTTTTTTTTGAATATCTTAAAAATAAAATGATCAGAACACATGCAGTGTTTTAGAGAATGCACGGAGGATTTTGTTTTGTTTTATTTTGAATTATGGCAAGGAGTAATGTGGTGCAGAGGAAAGACAGGAGCTTTGGTGCCTTCACGGAGCAGCGGTGCAATCTTTAAAGGCAGTGAACTCCAGGAGGGTCAGTCTGTTCATCGGTGAAACGGGATCATTTGCTGCCCTAAGTCCTTTTGAAAGTAGCCGAGGTCTGCACAGCAGACAACGATATTAAGTGGACCCACTGATCTGGGTGATCTCTAGGCATTTGGAGCTTTAATGCTGAATAGTTTTAAATAATATTGCCTCAATTACTGTATGACTAGTCAAGACTGTGTGTTCTGCCCAGTGCCTACCAACATTTAAATCCCAATTAACCTCAAATTGTTTCTTGATATTTAACTGTAAGCTGACTGGTGGCGCCAAGAAAAATTGCTGACATCAAGAATTCCCAGGGACAGTGGGTCGTAGCGGCCGAGAGAATGGACTTTGAAACCCACGTGCATGAGGTTCTGTGCAGACATGAGTCATGAGCATGACCAAGTCAACAAAATCACCACGAAATACCCCAAACAGTGCTCTTTTGTGCACAAAAGGAATGTGCAACTAGGAACGTTAAGCGTGGAGAATGGGAGGATGAAAGAGAGTGCCTGTGTGTGGATGTGAGTGTTTGGAACAAAAAAGAAGAAATAAAACAGACAAATGTAGTTTATACGTTGGCTTTTGTTTTTGTTTTTGGCAAGAACAAACTCAAGGTCCCAAAGCGCTTTTTCAGAAACATGTCTGCGTAGAGCCGTCTTAATAAAGCAGGCTTACTGAATAGCACAGAATCCCCAGCCTGAGGGAACCCCCAGCCCCATTGTCCAGTACGCCTTGCCACCCCGTCTCTTTACAACTGATTTCCCTGTATGCTCTTCAAGTCACCTTCCTCATAGCGAAGAATGAGTTCCTCTTCTCGGCATCGCTAGAGTTTCTTTTCTTTTTTTTTTTTAAGAAGAGGTAAATTTTATCATATATATATATATTTACAGATTTTATTTATTTGTCAGAGAGAGAGAGAGAGAGCACAAGCAGGGGGAGCTGCAGGCAGAGGGAGAAGCAGGCTCCCTGCTGAGCAAGGAGCCGGACTCAGGACTCGATCCCAGGACCCCGGGATCATGACCCGAGCCGAAGGCAGACACCCAACTGACTGAGCCACCCAGGTGTCGCATCACTACAGTTCCTAGCTTTAATATACATAACAATATATGGGAGCATTATTAATATTCAAAACACTTCTGTAATTCACAGTGGTATTTCAAAATTGGCTGTGCATGGGCCCATATGCACAGACACACAGTCAGACACATGAGCACACACCAAAGAGCCCTCGTAACGAAATGACCTCATTAAAGATCCCAAACTCGAATCCCTACCTGTTAGAAGTAGAGCTGACCTTAGGAGACACTAATTGTCAAGGAATATTCTCCTTTAAGGCAGACATGCATCTGAGGGTTGGTTGGGTCAGGATCTTCTTTCCTCCTGTCAGAGGCAAAGGGCAGCTCCAGGAATCGCCTCTGCGTGGTCCTACCACAGTCCTATCACACTGCCCTGTGGTGCCCCTGACATGAGTACCAGTCTCTCAGCCCCAGACCCGACAGAAGCTCACCACAGGGAATTATTTTTGGATGTGACTACTAACTCGAGTAGCCAGACTTTCCTTTTGGGAGGAAGCTCCCTTGAGTGTTATTAAGAAGTCATGCAGTGAAGGACACCCTTTGCTGCAGTTTTCCTAATGTAGGGGAGGAAATGAATCCTCTTAGAGGCTTAGAGCCCAAATATCTTTGCCTGAAGGAAGGGCTCACAGGGGACCAACAGGGGTCGGCTTCCTTAAGAAGTAGGAACTCAGGGATAATGAACAGAACTCCCAGTAGAGTGTGTTTCAGACCATTCCTATTTTTGTTTTCTTTCTAGGCAGGTGGTTTGCTTGTTGTCCTATTGATATACATAATCAGAAGCATCATAAAGATTGGGAAATGCATTTTCTCCTTGTTTCCCACCAAACTTCTCATATGAAGAGGAAATATAAGCAGATAGAAGATATGTTGGTACTATTCATTCATCAAATATCTAATTGCAAAATACTTATTGAGCACCTACCATGTTCCAGGCCCTGTGATTCCAGAGGTCCTAAAAGCAGAGTTGCATGTTGCTTCTCATGTCATTTCCTCTATCATTTTTGAAACTTTGTCTCTCACCATAGATCTACGGATGGTCTCACTTGGATATTGTATACCTCCAACTGAAAATATCTCTAGTAGGGGTGCCTGGCTGGTTGAGTTGGTAGAGCATGTGACTCTTGATCTTGGGGTTGTGAGTTCAAGGCCCATGTTGGGTGTAGAGATTACTTAAAAATAAAATCTTTTTAAAAAGTTGATCTGAGGAGTGCCTGGCTGGCTCATTTAGAGAAGTATGTGACTCTTGATTTCGGGGTCAGTGAGTTTGAGCCTTGTATTGGGTGTAGAGATTACTTAAATAAATAAACAAACAAAACTTAAAAAATTAAAAAGTTGATCTGATCTGATCATTTGATCTGATCATTGTTATTAATATAATTGATCTGATCATTGTTATTAATAAATAAATTCTTCTCTTGCTGTAGCTGGCACTATTATTCTGCTTGTCACAAGGGCTCAGTAGCTCTGAATCACCTCTGACATTCCTCACTACCCGTTTTTTTTTCTTTTGTAACCTTGTCTGAGTAAATTAATTTTAGGTTTCTTTCATAATTTGCAATAGTTTTTCATAATTTACTTCTAGAACTTGTCAGTCTGGGCCCTGATATTCATACTTTTGTGCAATTCCCTCCTCTTGTGTGTGGACTGAATTTAGTGACTTGCTTCTAATGAGTAGAGTACAGCAAAAGTGATGTCACTTCCAAGATTAGGCTATAAAAGACTGACTTCTATCTTGCTGCGCACTCTTTTGCCTTGATTGCTCACTCTGATGAAGTAAGCTGCATGTTGGAGAGGTCCACATGGCAAGGACCTGAGGATGACCTCCAGCCAACAGCCAGCAGGGAACTGAAGCCCTCATTCCAATAGCTCATGGTTCTGGCCAGCAATTATGTGAGTGAGCTTGGAAGCAGATCCTTCCCCACTTGAACCTCAAAATGAGACAACAGCTCCCAGCTGACACATGGACTATCACCTTGTGAGAGACCCTGAAGCAGAAGATTTAGCTAAGCCATGCCTGGTTCCCAACACACACAAACTGTGTTGTTTTAAGCCACTAAATTTTGGGGTAATATGTTAGGGAGTAAGAGATTACTAACATAGTACTGAACTGATAGTCTTCTTTATTGAATAAGAGGTATGTTGACAACTCTTTCAAACTTGAGAGTGTTTGAGTTTTTTGAGTTTCTCAAAGAAGTCCAGAATGGCAGGATCACGTCTTAAACCAGCTGGTTTGCATATATAGATATGTTTACTTGCTTAAAAAATACTGTGGGAATTTAAAATCAACTTTCCTTATATAGAAAAAAAGTCACAGGTGGTAGGACCAAGCATATGTGACCTGTGTAGGATAAGCTAGAATCAGTTTATATATAATAGTTACCTAAGGACATGTCTCTACCTGGAGAAAAATATAGATTAATCCAAGTAATTATGTGATGTCTTATTGCAAGAGAAGTAAATTTAATGGTGTTTTCATGAATTCAATTGCTTTTCCTCACTGTGTTTGATTGGGTTGTTTTGCATGTGTAAACAGTCCAAGGGGAACTTCATGGGCACCTTTTGCTGGGTTGCTGTCATTTGTAGTGTTTTGTACTGGGGAACATAAACTCTGATTGTACACATCTTTGGTTACTTAAAATTCCACCTAGTCACAAAGGTTTTAATCAAGGTAAAGTCAACATAGAGGTAGTGAAAAAAAAAAGAGGTGTCGTTGTGAAAAGTACATAAGATCTGGAGAACAATGATACCAGAGCAAAGAAGGAACCAGGTAGTAAATGGTCATCTGGTCTGCAGATGGATCTAGCCTAAGATAAATTTATGTCTTTATTAGAATTTTAATGCTTGGGGAAGCATGTCTAATACTAGAAAATGAACATTTTTGAGTGGTGGGAATAGAACAGAACATAGGAAAGGACAATCAACAAAGAAAAAGACACTCATCTCTGTAGGAGCTTCTAAATGCATTAATAAATGTTTGTTTACAATTAGCCAATGGTAACTATGGGGATAAGTGAGGGTTGTCTTCTCTAAGAGTGTCTACCAGGCCAATCTTCTTTGGGCACTTAACTCCAGTGTTTTAGCTTTTGGGACCTGACATTCTAGTTTACTGTCACTCTAATTCCCAGGATTACCTTTACCTTGATCACCTTCCCCTTCCTTTAAATTAAATTTCCTTTCCCCAAATTTCCTCCATTTCGATTTGGTTCCCTGTGCATTCCAAGGGTCCAGCAGTACTTCCAGCACATCTACACATTAAGAGAATCCTTTTAGAGGCAAAGTCCTAGTCTTTGTAATCTAATCCAATTGTGATTTCTTAGCAATGAATCATAGGTGTGGAAGAGATCATTAGAGTTCACCATTTTTCTTTTTTAAAGATTTTATTTATTTTTTGACAGAGAGAGAGCGAGAGAGGGAACACAGCAGGGGGAGTGGGAGAGGAGAAGCAGGCTTCCCTCTGAGCAGGGAGTCTGATACGGGGCTCGATCCCAGGGATCATGACCTGAGCCGAAGGCAGACGCTTAAAGACTGAGCCACCTAGTTGCCGCTAGAGTTCACCATTTTTCATGTTCTCCTTTTCTTTTTGGGAATAGAGCTGGATTACATTCTCCAGATTCCCTTGCAGTGAATTGGGATTATATGACCAAGGGCTGGTCAATGGAATATGATCAGAAGTGGAACATACCACTCTCAGGACTGGCCAGTAATGACCCTTCCCCTCTCCCCATAATTCTTCACATTTTTTTTTTAAGATTTATTTATTTATTTGAGAGAGAGAGAGAGAAAGCGTGAGCGCATGCGTGCCTGTGAGTTGGGGGGTGGGCAGAGGGAGAGGGAAAGGGGAAGCAGACTCCCTGATGAGCATGGAGCCCCATTCGGGGCTCAATCTAATGACCTTGAGATCACAACCCCAGTTGTGACACCCAACCGAGCCACCCAGGTGTCCCCTGCCCCCCATGATTCTTAATCCTCTCTCCCTTTCTCCATTTGCTGGATGAATGGAGAGACTCTAAGGACCTTGAGAAATGTGGAGCCCAAGGTGGAAGAAGCCTGTCTCTCTAAATGATGCATAGAACAGCTCTTTCTAAAGACCAGCGTTGGCCTGTGCCATGAGCAGGAAATAAATTTTTACTCCAGTTATTAAGTACTTTGGTTTTGGGTGTTTTTGTCACAGCATTTGATCTACTCTGATTAACAGACGAGTGCCAGTTTCTGTGGCTTGAGCTTTATCATGAAGAGAGACATAGTCTAGTAAAATCAATAGATCCCAGCAAAACATCAGTTGGATTGTTAGGTAAGCCTTCTCCTAGTATCCTTCTCATCCCTTTCATTACAAAAACTAGCAAATTCCCAGATTCAATGATTAAGCCTTCATGCTTTTTATGACCTTTCATCTTTCTTTACCTTTTAATGGATTGAGTGGAAAGTGTTAAAAAGTTGTGGGGTCCCTATGTGCAGAAACAATAAGGAATTTGGGCCTGACTCATCTGTGATTGGGATAATCCTACTACACAATGAGGAGTCAGTTTCTTCACCAGGCGAGTGCTTAGCATCTCTATTTGCTTAAGCCTTGCACAGATCCAGGTGAGCTGTCCACAGCCTTTACCCATCACTGTTATTTCTTGATGAATGCTTCCACTCACAGCATTACCTCCTTCTGTCTAGGAGGAAACCATGGCTTTGAAGTGATCTGAGGATCCTCTCTTCCCAACAGAAATCATGGATTTGCATTGCTTAAGGGACCACAAATGGAGTTCTGCTTTCCTGACTTTCCTTGTAAATGTCAATTAGTGGTATTCACTCCATGAGTGCACTACTTCATGGCTACATTGAGCTCACTGTTGCACAAACGTGGCATATTCTTACACCAGTCTCTCCATTTGTAATACTGATTTCTTTTCTTGGGTTGTGTTTCTCTGTCTCTTCCCCTTGAAAAGGTCTACTCACTGTAAAATGCCTTTTGAAGCTCTCAGGTAAAGTGCCTACAATATTTCCACAGCACTTTGCTCATATCTTCATTAGAGCATTTTGGAGTGTGGCTCTAGGAAAGTGACTATATTTAATCTTTTTGCAGCAGTCTGAATCCTAGCACTGTCAAGCACATACTGTGTGTTCTGTAAAATATTTGCTGAATGAATAATTAAAAGTGAGTAATGGAAGTGATGAATGAGCTTCATCTTAAAGTAGTGTCACCTAGAGGTCCTTAGCACATACTATACTACAGAACCAACGTCTTTGAGGACTCCATGATATCCATAGATGCCCCTTTGTTTTTGGCATTAAAGTGATGTCTTCCCATTTTGAGAAAGTGAAGTTTAATGTCTATATTTACCTTTGGGAGCTATCTCATTCTTACAGAATTTAAATCCTTTCTGAATGCCCTAGTCGTTTCTTTAGTCTCCTCATGGCTGACTTCATTTCCTGATTCCTCAGGGTGTAAATCATTGGATTGAGCAAAGGGGAAATGACAGTGAAGGTGACAGAAATGGCTTTATCTGTGGGGAGGGCAGTGAAGGGCCGGGCATAGACATAGATGCAGGGCACAAAGTGCAGGGTCACCACAGTGATGTGGGAGGTGCAGGTGGAGATGGCTTTCCTCCTGCCCTCCCCAGCATGAGACCTCAGCATTGCCAGGATGACTGTATAAGATATGAGGAGAAAGAAGAAAATAAACCAACTGACCAATCCATTATTGGATATCATCAGGAGCTCCAGAGTGAAGGTGTCAGTGCAGGCAAGTTTGAGGACCTGCGGGACATCACAGTAGAAAGTGTCAAGAACATTTGGTCCACAGAAGGGGAGGGGCAGCAACAGGGAAACCTGCACAATGGAGTGGACAAAGCCCCCCACCCAGGAGGCCAGCACCAGGCTAGTACATCGTCCCTTACTCATGATAGTCATATAGTGAAGGGGTCTTGAGATAGCTACATAGCGATCAAAGGCCATCACAGAGAGAGAAAAAACATCTGCTCCTCCCAGAAGGTGGAAGAAGAACATTTGAGTGACACAGCCATTGAAGGAGATGGTTCTTCTCTTTGATAGAAGATCCACCAGGACCTTGGGAGCAGTGATGGAGGAAAAGCAGATGTCCAAGATAGAGAGATTGCGGAGCAGGAAGTACATGGGGGTATGAAGGTGAACCTCACAGGTCACAGTGACCATGATGAGGAGGTTTCCCAGCAGAGTTGTCATATACACTATAAACAAGAAGACAAACAAGACCCAACTCAGCTCTTGAGACTGGGTAATACCCAGGAAAATAAATTCTTTCACTCTGGTATAATTTTCCTGATCCATTGGGTCACAGATCCTTTTCAAGTATATGTTTGGAAGAAATAACAAAGCAGTTAAAGAATGTGTTATACAATCTTCTGTTGTCTTTTCTGTCTCTTGACTCTCGGTGTTTGCCTTGGGAGGAAGCTCTTTTCCTATGCATGTGCTGTGCCTGCAATTCAGCATGCCACCAGTAGGTGGAAGATAATCCGGGCTTTTACTCCGTCATCCAAGCAGATAGGTTCTATCACTGTGGTCACTGAAATACAGGTGACAGGTTTGTGAAGTTATTCAGTTGTGCTTTTACTATACAATCTGACACTTAAAATAATAAATAATAAGCATAAATTCAACTACATGAAGAATTTTGTTCACAAACTACATCATCATAAGAATTAAAAGATAACCCACAAATGGGATGAGGTATTTACAATAGGTATATCTGAAAAAATATTCCTGTCTAGAATATATAAAAAAGTCTACAAATCAGGAACAAAAGAGATGACAACTGGATCAGAAAATGGCAAAGATATGAACCAAAACTGCACAAACGAGAATATCCAAGTGCCAGTCCAACTTTGTTAGTTGTCAGGGAAATGCAAATTAAAATGACAGGAAGAAACTAGTACATACACACCAACATGGCCAAATTGAAAATGATGAGAAATACCAAGTGCTGGTGAAGATGCGGAACAACTGGAATGCTCATACACTGCTGAAAGGCGTGTGAGATTGGCAGAGCCTCTTTACTGTCAGGTTATATCTGCTCATGCTGTATATGTATCGCAGAGGATGGAGATACATACATAAGAACATCCATTCCACTCCTAGGAAATCTGTACACCTGTCACATGCACCACAAGACATATCCTACAATGTTCATAGCAGTGCTATTTGTAATTGCTTCAAATTGGAGAAAGACACAAATGCCCATCAACAGCAGGAAAGACAAATAGTGTTAAATCCACCCAGTACATCAGTGGGAATGATCTACACTATGTTTAATAGTATAAATGAACCTCATTGTGTTTATAACATGGAGCCAGATAATCCAGGCACAAAGGAGCGCACACTCTCTTATTTTGTTCATAAAAAGGATAAAAAGATACAAAACTAAAGGAAACATGAAGGAGGTTTCTGAGGTGCTGATGATGTTGTTTCTTGATCAGGGTGATTGTTACAAAGGCGTATCAGCATGTGTGAAAATTCGTCAGGCCATACACTCATGGGCATTTTCTGTATGTATGTATATTATACTTCCATAAAATGTAAAACATAGTGAACATGTGGTGATTGTACCATTTTATTTTATTTTTTTTTTAAAGATTTTATTTATTTATTTGACAGAGAGAGAGAGAGCACAAGTAGGCAGAGTGGCAGGCAGACGGAGAGGGAGAAGCAGGCTATCCGCTGGGCAGGGACCCGGATGTGGGGCTTGATCCCAAGACCCCAGGATCATGACCTGAGCCGAAGGCAGCCGCTCAATGGACTGAGCCACCCAGGCACCCCTGATTGTAACATTTTAATCTCATGCCTAAAGAATGAATTTCACTGAGGGGCGCCTGGGTAACTCAGTCGTTAAGCATCTGCCTTCAGCTCAGGTCATGATCCCGGGGTCCTGGGATCGAGCCCCGCATCGGGCTCCCTGCTCCGCGGGAAGCCTGCTTCTCCCTCTCCCACTCCCCCTGCTTGTGTTCCCTCTCTCGCTGTCTCTCTCTCTGTCAAATAAATAAATAAAATCTTAAAAAAAATGAATTTCATTGAAAGTGACACTAAATGGACTACGCACTTTCCTAATGGTTACTTTTAGAGTTTTGTAGTTGTAGCCTTTACCGGCTACAACCTGAGGGTTGCCTTCTTATTTTTCTCCCATTTAGGGACTTTAGGTCCTCCCAAATCCTAGTATTACGCAGGCTGCCCTGTAGTTCTTTCTCTGATTCTAGTTTTAATTTCTGCATTTCTTCTTCATTTTGCTCTTCTAATCTTAGGGGAAGAAAAATCCTTAACTGACCACAGTTCCCCATGTAGTACTCTCCTTTTTGCTCCCACAGAAACATAAGAACTCCCTCCCCATTCCATTATCATTTGTTCCGATTCAGCTCAGTCTCCCTGTCTTGGGGGTTTAGTAACGACATGGAGTGACAAGAATAAATGTTCAGAATAATTACTGCAGGAGACTTCAGGTCTCCAGGATGCCAGAATAAGAATTCCCCTTACTATACTCACCATGGCTAGAAGGTGGAGAAATCATTTCAGAAGGAGTCTGATCAGTCTGGACTGCAGAAACATATTTTAATGGATGACAGCAATCCACTCTAGAATCTTTCTTTTGGATACTGGAATAATAAGTTAATAGGTTTCAAATCTTTTGCTCTGGACACTACTGCAATAAACCTAAGAGCTTTCTGTGCCTCCTGTCCTCTCCCTCCCTTCTTTCTCTCTCCTGTTTTTCTTTACCATATCCATTTTCTTTATTTTCTTCCTTATATACCATTTCCATGACTGTATTAGGATTCTCCTAATCTATACATATATACATATAATATGTACAGTCGGTTAAGCGTCTGCCTTTGGCTCAGGTCATGATCCTAGGGTCCTGGAATTGAGTCCCGCACCAGGCTCCCTGCTCAGCAGGGAGTCTGCTTCTCCCTCTCCCCTCTGCCCTTTGCTCCCCTTGCTTGTGCTCTCTCTCTCCTTCTCTGTAAAATAAATAAAATCTTTAAAAAATTTAAAAAATATATAATATGTACATATAATGCACCTATATGTGCCTACATATATATACATAAAAGGAGAATTATTATGAGGAATTGGCTCACACTATTATGGAGGCTGAGAAGTCCCACGACCTGCTGTCTGTAAGCTGCAGACCCAGGAAAGCTATTGGTATGATTCAGTCCTAGTCTGATGGCCTGAAAACCAGGGATGCACTGGTATAAATGATGAGATGAGATGTTCTGACTCAGGCAGTGAGGCAGGAGAAAGGGGGTGAATTTCTCCTTCCTCCACCTTTTGTCAAACTATTCAGGTCCCCAAAGGATTGGAGGACATCCACCTTAAATGGGAAGGGCAATTCATCTGCTCTACCAAGTCCACTGATTCAAAAATTAATCTCATCTGGAAACACTCTCACAGATACACCCAGAAATGTTTAATCTGGGCACCCTGTGGCCAGTCAAGCTGACGTATAAAATTAACCATTATGATGACAGTCAGGTGATTTTTTTTTTGAAAGAGAGAGAGTGCACGCGCCAGTGATGGGGGGAGGGGCAGAGGGAGAGGAAGAGGGAGAATCTTAAGCAGGCTCCATGACCAGTGGGGAGACCGACTTGGGGCTCGATCTCATGACTCTGAGATCATGACCTGAGCTGAAATCAAGAGTCAGATGCTTAATCAACTGAGTCACCCAGGTGCCCCTGAGATGATCTTTTTGAGAGAAAGCTAACTCAAATATCTGTCCTTTCTTTAAGAAGTTTACAGTGAAAACAGTAAGAGTGTTGTAGCTTGTGCAATCAGTGGAAAGAAAAGTGAGGAGCTACAAAATCATGGGGGATGTACACAAAAACCAGTCCCATTTGGGCACATAATGTTTGTAAACCCTGTCTACGAGCCCAGATGAATAGTATCGTCCCACATGTGCATTTGGGATACACATGGGTGGATCATCTGGAACACTTATGCAATTTTGGTTTTACCACTTCTTAGCTGGTATGACCTTTAGCAAGTTACTTACTAACAGTACCAAACTCATGATAAATATATAAGATTCATAGGGCATGGCTTAGAGTTATTTCTTAGCCTGCACCATTATAATTTATCTGCAACATGATGATAATAAGACCTACCTCATATGCAGGATCCTTCTAAGAAGGAGGTGAGATTATATTATCTGTTTTGGAAGCAGCTGAGGAAGCTGATTCTGCCGGCCAGCTGCTCCGTGTCACTAGCCTCAGGTGAGAGCTTCTTCCTTACACAAGCCAGGTCCATCTGTGGGGGCTTGTCTGAGAGTGGATCATCTTGCTATTGGTTCAAAGCCCTCTTCCCAACATTTCGGGGTAAATTTAAAATGCAGTCTCTCCTTTACTAATATTTTTATTTTTTGCTTAGGGATTTGAGCTAAGACTATGTTCAGAAAAATTCAGAATATTGTATTACATATCTGCTTAAAAACACCAATACCTTTATTTTTGTATGCAGTTGTAAATATAGGTATTCATATAAAAAACCAACCCTCAATTGGAAAGGTAATCATCTGGGTATCAGGCTCTGCGGGCAGGGAAGGGTGGTGGGGGTGGTGGGGGTCCATGCAACTTTCAAGATGTCAGCATTATGGAAATGTGAGCAGAATAATGGAGCTCTACTCTGCTTATTTTTTGCAATAAAGATTTTATTTATTTATTTGACAGAGAGAGAGTGAGTACAAGCAGGGGGAGAGGCAGAGGGAGAAGCAGGCTTTCCACTGAGCAGGGAGCCTGATGTGGGACTCGATCCCAGGACCCTGAGATCATGACCTGAGCCAAAGGCAGATGCTTAACCGACTGAGCCACCCAGGCACCCCTAGTTTTTGCTTGCTTTCAGTGAACATTTATAGAGTGATTCTTAGGTGCTATACCAACTGCTTCATTTTATCGCTTCCCAAGCCTATTGTACCTACGTGAAATAGATATTATCTTGATTTCGCAAATGAGGACCCCGAGGCACAGAAAGATTAAGTAACTTGCTCAATGTCTCACGGCTGGTAGAACCATGTCTCAGACTCAGATCCGTCTTATTGCAGACTGACACTCTTAACTACTGCAACTATACCTCTCCCCAGTGGTGATCAGCCCTTCCCAGAAAATGCTGCAAAGAAAAAAATAATCTTTCCAAATCAGGTGAAAGTAGTATGTGGGTGTTAGGAGACTACACACCCTCTCCTATGAGAGGATATCAGAGTGACTGGGAGAGAAAAAAAGCAGAGTTTGGAAGAGCAGACTTTGCAGTCTTCAGAGGTACCTTCACCAAGAGCCTGCATCAACGGCATGCAGAGCTCCCGTGCAAGGTGCAGAAATGAGATCTGAGTAGCATCACCTTAAATATAAACTCCTCTTGGAAATAATGGATCTGGTGGGTTCCAATGGATGCTGTCTTTTTACAAAGAGTGGGAAGAATACTTTGAGAGTATTAGATTATGCATATTGCCTTGAAACACATGCATAATACAGAGTGGGGGGTTGGACAAAGAAATACAATCTTATGTGTCTTTGCAAGGTCAAGATACAGAGCTCAAGAATTTCTTAGGAGTCACCTCAAAGGAGACCATCCTTAGGAAACAAACTTGTCAAACATGTTGGACAGAGCCTGCAGCCAGAGGGTTACCCTCGTACCCCAGCTTCCCACTGGGCAGATGCTGCCCCATTCTATACATGGAGTTAAATTATGTCACGGTTTTCTTTTTCCCAATATTGAAAAGCCTCTACTCTTAATTGAATCCCTAAAAGTTTCAGGAGCATGATTCATATTCATTAGCACATGAGGGCATAGATAAGCTAGCCATCAAAACACTTTACTCAAAGCCCCCAAACTTCCATTCCCAGCCAAGAAACATAGACTGAATTCAGGAATTGTTGTCTTGGTGCTGTTTTTCTGCGGCAGTCACCCTCCTGAGAACTGGGATATTAGCACCTTCTCAACTACCTTCAACACTTTGAACCTCAACATCCCAAGTAGAATATATCACATCCCTGAAGCCAACTCACCTTCTTCTTGTATTCTGTAAGCCCCACTTCCCCTTTTCCTAAGAGTGAAAAAACACCACTTTTATTTGCTTCATTAGAATTTTGGTTTCAACAGGAACATCCTATAGACTTGTAGTATTTCTGAAAAATCAACACTGACAGCTTTTCAGCTTCAGAAGTTCATGCATACCAACACTAACTGACTTCAGTCTCCAAGTGGGAAATTGATCCTCTTATGATGCTCCAACTGCACCTTAGAAGAAGTAGGTTCTGGGGAAATTCAATGTTTAATGGAAAGCCTACCTCAAGGTTAGTGATTTTGTTATTTTCTTCCTTCAGATGGGAAAAGGCAGCCTCAGGGAATCACATCCTACTGACTCTTCATCTTTGCCTTACAGTTTCTCAGCCCCTTCGATTAGTCCCTCAGCCACAAGCCCAATATAGGAATGAGCAAAGGGAATATTGTCGGTTACGAACAAGAAAGCTAAGTGGCCAATTCAGTGGAGTTCCTGTGGGAGTCATTAAAATGTCACCAAGCCCTTCCCCTCTCTCTCCCTCATCTCTTCTCTGCCCCCATCTCACACATAATGCAGAGGTCCCAGTGCACATTCAGGACATACCCTTTTCTCTGGAAGAAGCATATGAGACAGTGCATTATCCTCTTTGGCTCAAGAAGACAGCATTGTGTTCAATCACACCAAGGACTGTGCAGTCTTCCTCCTGACCAAAATCAATTTGCTTGCAATCAGCTGGGAAATGAAACTTAAGTAAAAGAATACCAATGGAAAAATTAAAGCCCTGTGGCTACTGTTAGGGCAGCTTTCAGAGACTGGACAGTGTAGATTTATCTGTGCAGTTTCTGTTTAATACAATATGTACATTGTCCCTATACAATTACTTTATTTTTTATCTTATTTTTTAAAAGCGATTTTATTTTTAAGTAATCTCTACACCCAATGTGGGGCTCAAACTCACAAGGCCAAGATCAAGAGTCACATGCTCTGCCAACTGAGACAGCCAGGCGCACCCCCCGCACCTCATGCATGATCTTTAATCTACTACATGTCCGAGATCCATAGTTCACTTAAAACCTAGGGAGGTAGCACAGTGACAGCTCATCAGTTTAATTACTTCAGCATTATTTTATGTTATTTGGTTTGTGGGTACCCAGAGATGTTTATCACTAATGTGTTTTATTCCGGGAACAATGCAAGAAAGGGTAATTTGAGAGCTATATGTATGCCCAGAGTTTGTTAAATTTTCTATGGTTCTCAGCAGCAGAACTTAAAAAATAATAAAAACCGATTTAAATGGAAAAAATGCAGTCGAAGTTGTGATTTGATGTCATCCAGATAAATGATGTATGTTCGTGTAATCAGATGCTATTGCCTTCCCTTTCCTCTGAATTATCGATCAGGTTATGTTGTACATTTTTTTTTAAAGATTTTATTTATTTATTTGACAGAGAGAGACACAGCGAGAGAGGGAACACAAGCAGGGGGAGTGGGAGAGGGAGAAGCAGGCTCCCCGCAGAGCAGGGAGCCCGATGCGGGACTCGATCCCAGGACCCTGGGATCATGACCTGAGCTGAAGGCAGTCGCTTAACCAACTGAGCCACCCAGGCGCCC
>NC_138379.1:10116455-10160510 GCF_054177405.1 Leptonychotes weddellii
GTTGTACATTTTGAATGGTTTGAAGAGGTGTCAGGAGCAATGGTGTGGCAGAGATTTCTGGGTTCTTGCCCTTTGTGATTATGCTTCTGCAATACAATGATTCAGACCCCATATATCTTTGGTGCTATCCAATTCTGACATAGCGATAACAATCTGATTTGAATGAGTGATCAGAGATACAAAGGAAAGGAAAGGACACATTTGCATGAAATGGACTATAAAATGGCTCGCGGTATGCATCTTTTATAGGCAGTTTCATAAAGAAAAGCCTAAAGACTGTTGAGAGCAAAGCTACCTGAGTAATGTAGCAGGACTTTATGAATGGTGACTTGACAAGTATGAATTATTCTTAGAATTTTCATGCTAGAGGAGGTAGATTAATTAATTAATATTGTAAAAAGTTAGAATTGATTGATCAAAGTGACAGGAAATGGCAAACAATTGAGCCAGTTAGTTAATGAATGCTTATGGGGCCAGCCCAGATCCGATGACAGCTATAACTAAAGTCTGTCCTCAACACTCATCACCCTTTGGCTAACTCTCCTTGGGCTCTTTTCTATCCTACTGACTCTGACTTTTTGGTCTGGTCCCTTATCTCACTCTCAAAGCTAGGGTTTATCTTTGACTCATTATCTTCTTTTGATCTGAGACTCTCCTGCGTTGTAACTTATCAGCTGCAGGGTGTCTCTTTAAGTTGTATAAATAGCAAGCAAACCTATTGTCATGACAGGAAGCTAGAAGTTTTAAGATGATAGATGCTTTGAATTCAATGTACATTCCTTTGCTTTTTATCCCATCAGGGGTTTTTCCCCCTCATAATGAGGTATGGGCCATAAAAGAGAAGAGTGTAACAGGCTAACGGGGGATTGAATGTGTGTTAGGCAGAGCAGTAAGGGTGACATTGAGAATGACATTTGCCTTGCACTGAACATTTACTATCTGCTGGGCATTGTATGTTTCACACATACCATCTCCTTTTAACCTTACCAGTGACTCCATGAGATGCATAGTATAAGTATCTTTGTATAGTGAACTATAACCTGTGGAGAGACAAAATAATTTGCTCAAGATCACACAGCTGATGGATAACAGAGATGGGATTTGGATCCAGGTCACAATGCTTTACTTTTTACTTTACTTCTTCATGAGGCTTTCTCAGATAAAACACTAGCCTGTACCACCTCTTCCCAAACACCAACAGATTGAAAAACAGACTGATTAGAATTTTACCTTCTTTAACACCTCCTCTCTTCCTCTCTGGTGGGAATAATGTAAATCCTCAATGGTGAAGCTAATCTGAGACTGGAAAATCGGTTCTTCAAATAATAAAAATGGGTTGCTCTTCATTTAGGATCCCTGAGGTTCTGCCTTTGTCTAAATTTATCTTCAGAATGTGAATCTGGCACGTCTGGTTCTACATGAGATAAATCCTTTTAGGACATATGGGGAAATCTTCCTAAGATTCTTCATTACTGATAGGAATCGGGGAGGACAACCATTATGTACTGTTGAGGTTCTCAAAAGGTCATGAGCCCATATGGAGTTTAACTGGGCTGAGAAAATTTCTTAATCTGTGATAGGCCGTATGTACCCATTATGTGTACTACAGAAGCACTGATCGTAAGATCTTTTCTAGAACAGGATTGTAGTTTGGTATAGACAGTTCTGGTAATGTAGCACATTACATTCATATGGAGGAAGAACAATAGATTAGGTGTCTGAAGACTTATCTCTGCAATTTACTTGATATAAAATCTTGAGCAAATCACTCCTATCTAGGCTTCTATTAACTTACCTCTTGAAAAAGGATTCGATCAATCTCTTTACCTGCCATATAGTTCTCCTCAAATAGAAATACATCAATCAGTGCAATCCTATAATACTAGTTACTTCATGCTCACCAGAAGCTTGAGTTATTAGTAACCTATTAACTTAAATAGGAAAATAAATTGTTATCTAGTAAGTATAGTTGGTTTATTGACAATATATTCAAGTATATAAATATGACTCTATAGAAAAAATAATGGAAGGAGTTCTTGGTGATGAAGAGGTTGGAGATTCTTACACTATTCCTTCACAAAAGGCGTGAGTCTTCTCCTCAGTCTCCTCATGGCTGACTTCATCTCCTGGTTCCTCAGGGTGTAGATCAAAGGGTTCAACAGTGGGGATATGACAGTGAAGGTGACAGAAATGGCTTTATCTGTGGGGAGGGCAGTGAAGGGCCGGGCGTAGACACAGATGCAGGGCACAAAGTGCAGAGTCACCACAGTGATGTGGGAGGTGCAGGTGGAGATGGCTTTCCTCCTGCCCTCCCCAGCATGAGACCTCAGCATCATTAAGATGACTGTGTAGGACACAAGTAGGAAAATAAACCACAGGGTACTGACTAAGCCATTGTTGGAAATCATCAGGAGCTCAAGAGCAAATGTGTCAGTGCAGGCAAGTTTGAGGACCTGTGGGACATCGCAGTAGAAAGTGTCAAGAACATTGGGTCCACAGAAGGGGAGGGGCAGCAACAGGGAAATCTGCACGATGGAGTGGACGAAGCCCCCCACCCAGGAGGCCACAATGAGGGCAGTGCATCGCCCCCTACTCATGATGGTCACGTAGTGCAGGGGCTTGGAGATGGCCATGTAGCGATCAAAGGCCATGACAGAGAGAGAAAAAATGTCTGCCCCACCGAGAAGGTGGAAGAAGAACATCTGAGTGATGCAACCATTGAAGGAGATGGTCTTTGTCCTTGACAGAAGGTCCACGAGGACCTTGGGAGCAGTGATGGAGGAGAAGCAGATGTCAAGCACAGCTAGATTGCGGAGCAGGAAGTACATGGGGGTGTGAAGGCGGGACTCACAGGTCACAGTGACCATGATAAGGAGGTTTCCCAGAAGAGTTATCATGTACACCAAACACAAAGAAAGAAATAAGACCAAGCTCAGGTCTTGGGACTGAGTAAGTCCCAGAAATATAAATTCTTTTACCCTTGTGCTATTTCGCAACTCCATTGAATCATGTTTCCTCTTCTTTGTGTAGCTTGGGAAAAATGAAAAATATTATTTCAGAAAGTGTTCACGGTCCCTTAATATATCAGACAGAGTCAGGTATTAGGTCTGAGAACTAGTGAGCTGCTATTACCACATAAAAAGCTGTTCTGAGGTTATTGCTAATGTGTAGAAAATGACATCTGATTAACACAAGCATGCATCTAATTATTCTTCTGTAAATTATAAATATTTTAGATGTGGCATAAAAATAATGTTCTATGAATAGAAGTTCTAAGCATTCAAGATAAACAGGTGGATGTTAAATATTCAGAAAGGGACTATTTGGGCACGAGGAATATAAAAATGGGGTCAGTTTGATGTATGGGTAAGGCAATGTGTCTGGCTGGTTTCTTTTCCAGATTGCATGCTCCATTTAAATGGTCTAAGAACCTGTATCTGCAAAATGGTTCCCTTTGGACTGAACTCCACAGAAACACTCTTCCCTTTTTTAAATTGCAAATTTAATTCTATGAAAAATGAGAAAATTTTAAAGCCATGAAAGTCTTCTCTATTGGTCTATTCTCGCTTCACAAGACTTCTTTATTTCTACCTTTATTTACACTACTTTAAGTACCAAAACCCCCGCTGAATAGCTCCTCAGCTGTGGAAATGAAAGTGTAATTCAGATCTTCTCTTCTGTTCATCGTTCTAGTTTGTTTCTTAAAAATTATTATTATTTTTTATAGAGCTATCATTGACATACAACAGACTCACGTATTTGAAGTGCGTACTTTGATGTTTGGATATAACCATATACCCATGACATCACTATATTTAAGATTGTTACCATATCTGTCAACCCAAAAGTGTTCTTGTGACCCTTTGTTATATGTCCCCTTTGCCCTTCTTTCTTCAGGCAACCACTGATCTGCTTTCTGTTACTATACATTAGTTCGTATTTTCTAGAATTTTCCATACATTGAATCTTATAATATAGACTTCCTTTTTGTTTTTTTTTCACTTATAAAATTTATCCTTATGTTTGTGTGCACCAATATTTTCTTCCTTTTAATTGATGGATAGACCACAGTTTGTTTATCCATTCACTTGTTGATGAACATTTGGGTTACTTTTAGGTTTTTGGCTATTACACATTAAAGCTGCTATAAATATTCATTTACAAGTCTTTGTGTGGACATATGTTTTCACTTGTCTTGGATAAGTACCCAGGAGTAGAGTGGCTGTAACTCTTAAAATTCAATAATAAGAAAACAAACAGCCCAAATGAAACACAAAGGGATAAATGGTTTGAACAGACACTTCAACAAGAAGATATAGGGATAGCAAATAAAAATGTGAGAAGATGCTCAGCATCGTTTATCACTGGGGAAATGTAAATTAAAACCACTGCACATACCTATTAGAATAGCTAACATAAAAAAGACAGATGTATCAAGAATAGGTGAAAATGGAGTGGGATTGGAACTCTGGTGGAAACAAAATGGCATGGCCATGTGTGAAAACAGCTTGGCTGTTTCTTACAAGGTGAAATGTATATTTCCTGTATAATCTTACTGCTTTTGAATTCCTTTCTTTTTCTTTCACGAATCCTTGAAATGGGCCTTAATTTCTTTCTTTGCAGTTAATCTCCTTTTTCTTACCATATTTAGAAACAAAAGAAAGGTGAACTTACTTTTTTGGGTATGTTTTTCAGTTCCAGGGAAGATATTTCTTTTCACTTAGCTCAGGTTCCCATCAAGCTTTATTTCACCTGTGTATAATTTTGTCCAAAGTCTATTTAATATGGAAAGCTGAAAAAGCTACTAAGAGGTATTGTAGCATACAGAGGATACCTGGGGGACTCTGGCACGACCTGCCTGTTCAAATCCCAGCCAGGCACTTAGTGTGAACATGGGCAAGTTACTTCACCCCTTTGGCCTGAGTCTCTGCATCAGTATTTGGAAACAATAGCATCCCCCTCATATGATTTTTGTGAGGATTAAATGAACTAATCTCTGCAAAACCATCAATACTTAGAGCATTGTCTAATCTATAATCCATAATAAATGTGATTATGTGTGTGTTTCCTTAAAGAAAAACTCTGGGTCAGTTGCTTTCACAGACACACAGTCTTTAAATAGTCCAACAATCTCGTGGAGGGACTGCATATTTCCCAGAACATGTATTCTAAAACAGCTTCATCAGAACATACTGTTTTGAGGAAAATAGGAGATGTTTTTCTTTCAGTGGCAATAAGAATGACCCAGAGCGTGGTGACAGCGTATGGTAGCAAGAAGAGAGCTTGCCTGATTTGGCTTCTTGTCTGACATCATCTTAGCAAACCAGAGAAGTCCAGTGCATGGTCTCTGCAGTGAGAGCTTTCTGGGCTCAAGTTCTGGCTTTGTAATTTGGGCAAGTGAGAGACTTCACTTCTGCATCCATGGAATGGGGCTTATAATACTCATCTCACAGGGAAGCTATGAGGATTAGGTGAACTAACATATGCAGAAGTGTCAGCATACAGGCTGCTTATCTGTTATGATTAGTACTATGTTGGGTAACCTTAATACTGGAGGATCATCGGTAAATGGGGGTGTGTTGAACTAAATGATAGCTCGGCTATCAATCCTGACTAGTTTAAAGAGAGAGCAAATGATCATCAGAAAACACCAACTCAATAGTTACTGAGGAGATCCAACCTAGTTATGAAAGTCTTCCACAGGGACCCGCATGTAAATAATAGGCAATCTACGCAAAAGGGGAGAAGGTACCTCAAACCCCAAGTCAGGCCTATTAGCAATATGTCCCATAAATTCAGACAACATCTTTCAGCTTCTCCATCTTTCTCCTATTTTTATTTTTATTTTTTTAAAAAAAGATTTATTTATTTATTTATTTGAGAGAGAGTGAGTGCGCCTGAGTGGGGGGAGGGGCAGAGGGAGAGGATCTCAAGCCAACTCTCCACTGAGCATGGAGCCTGACACAGGGCTCGATCCTACGACCCTGAGATCATGACCTGAGCTGAAATCAGAATCAGATGCTCAACTGACTGAGCCACCCAGGCGCCTCCATTGTTTTCCTATTTTTAATCCATCCACTTGTTTAGCAAATCTTGATGGGAAATCGGCAGATTTCTAGGTTATTTGAGAGAAAGAAATACAACCAGTGGGAAAAGAATCGAAATCAAACAGTAATATGGGAGTGATGAAGATAGATGAGCTGCATGTAAGAAAAGGATGATTTTTCACTAGAAGCTATGAGAAATCTGCATGGAGAGGGTGACATTTATGTTTGGGATACACAGGAATGGAGAAAAAGGGAGCTCTGGCTTTAGGGGACAACTGGAATATATAAAAGTTGCTTGTAGGGGCGCCTGGGTGGCTCAGTGGGTTAAGCATCTGCCTTCAGCTCAGGTCATGATCTCTGGGTCCTGGGATCGAGCCCCACAGTTGGGCCCCATGCTCAGCATGGAATCTGCTTGAGATTCTCTCTCTCCTTCTCCTTCTGTTCCCTCCCCACTTGCGTGCATGCGCTACCTTTCTCTCTCAATTAAATAAAATCTTTAAAAAAAGTTGCTTGTAGGTGGGAAGACTGGCTGGAAAGAAAGGATGCAAACATGAAGGCATGGAGAGAAAATCATTGCTTGAAAATTTTTATTTTTTGGTAAACCTGAGGAACGGTATGTGTTTATTGTGTAATTCTTTCAACTTTTCTGAAGGTTTAAAATATTTTATTTTTCCCTCTACTTTTAAATTTAACAAAAGAAATACCTCTACAGATTTCAGGCTTGGCCAAACATCCATGTAGGGGAAACAGGGCCTGCAAAAAATCTCTCTGTGTGGGCGCCTGGGTGGCTCAGTCGGTTAAGCGACTGCCTTCGGCTCAGGTCATGATCCCAGGGTCCTGGGATCAAGTCCCACATTGGGCTCCCTGCTCTGCGAGGAGCCCGCTTCTCCCTCTCCCACTCCCCCTGTTAGTGTTCCCTCTCTCGCTGTGTCTCTCTGTCAAATAAATAATAAAAATAAAATCTTAAAAAAAAAAATCTCTCTGTGCAATTTAGGGGGTCCCAGAAAACAAAAATGCCTTTTCTCTAATTCCAAACTGAACTTATTTCTCTGTCTCTCATTTCACAATGCCTTTTTTGGTCAATATTCCTTATCTGTGCTCTTACTGAAGGTGAACCTTGGAATACAGCACCTTGTGTACACATCACATTTTTAGTCAAAATGTATTTGTGAATATTAATGATTCTATCTAGATTTCAGTTTTTCTCACTCTTATTTGTCACTCTTATACATGGACATCCAGACACTACACACACTTGTGTAGAGTTATACTTCTTACCTGAAGTCTCCAGCCTTCTTTCCAGGACTCCATCTGAGGTTATGTTCACGTGAACCTTGGGAACTATCCAGCTTCAGGAAATTGTGTCACACAACCCTCAGAAGGCCGGTGATTTCAGTGGCTCCTCTTCTGTCTTTACATGGAAAAGGAAAGACTCAGGGAATAGTATTTTCTTGTCTCTCCCATGCTGATTCACAGCGTCCCATCCTATTTACCAATTCCTTAATCCCAAACCTGGTGTGAGAATTATCAGAGGGATTCTAGTTGGATGTGGTTATGGAAAACGTCTGCTGATGGTGAGGTTGTTTCTGAGGGAGTAATTAGGACATAATTAGGCCCACATACTTAGGAACACCCATTTTTGTCAGGGCCTAAAATTGTCTAGCAGTGAGAAAGTTTCTGTCCTTGGCCAAACTCTACTCAGGCTCCCCTGAATTTTTTAAGCAGGACTCAACGTTTGGACCTCCGTGTCTGTCTCTGCATTGTCCAATTTTAGCAACAATCCTGCTAAGTCAGGTTAGCTAGAATCCCCCACCCTCATATCTGATCACCTCAGCAAGAATCCCATTAGGTTGGTTTAGCCAGAGCCTCCTGCACCCCCACCCCTTTAACTCTGGTGTTTCCTCTTAGTAATTTTCCTGTTGGAAAAGAAATATCGATTCTTAGGGATTCTGAACAACTTCCTCAGGCAGTGGCACCTATGCAGGGGGAGTTCTGACATGTGACACAAAAGTATTAGAAGGACCGTTGGACCTGACGGGGTTATTAGGCAGGAGTGAAGGAACTGAGGATGGGTTGATGACCAAGTTCTCAAAGGATACACAAGTAGCCAGGAAATCCACACTGGATCTACCAGCAAATCCTACTTGCTTGACCTTTAGAATTTTTCCAACTTCTCACCAACTCCACCCTTACTACCTTAAGTCATGTCTTTATTATTTCTAATACAGCAGCCTCTTAATTGGTCTCCCTGCTTTTGTCCTTACTCCTCTTCAGTCTACTCATCATAGTGGCCCCTGTGATTCTGTTAAAACATCATTATTCTGCTTTTCGACACCCTCTATCTTACCTAATGGGAAAGTCAAAATCCTTACAATGATCTAAAAGGTCCTAGTGCCAGGTCCTGTGGCCCCATGATCTCTCTGACCTCAACTGCTACCTCGTTCCTCCTTGCTTCTTCTCATTTAGTTACAAAGTCCTCCTTGCTGTTTCTTGGATGATCTGGGCAAATCCCCAACTCATGGCCTTTGAACATCTGGATTTGTGGACTGAGATCTGTATCATGATGTGAACATTTTTTTAGTTTCAAAAATTTTAAGATCTAAGATTTAAAAAAACATCCAGCAGCTATACATAGCATAATAAGTAAACAAATACATACTGAGTTGATATGTTAAATAATGTGTTCCATTTCATTCCAACCTTTTTGATGTCTATGCATGGTCTAAAGCAGCTTCATAGGTTTCTGTCAATTTTAGGGAGTCATGTTATCAGATAGTAAAAATGATTCAGTTGTTTTTTTTAACCATATCCTCCAATGATTTGAGTTGCAGAAATGATTGAGAAACATTGTGAAATCATTGAGTTGTCTTAATTCAACAATTTTTAACGCATTGTTACTATATTCCACTTGATGCTGATGCTGGGGATACAATAATAAGTAAAGCATAAACCTAGTGGGAGAGATAGGAAGAAAGAGAAGAAGGAATAGAAATAGGATCCTGAGTTCTGTGCTAGAGCTAAGCACCAGGTGCTGAGGGAATGCAGCGCTCGTGTGGCCAACAGGCCTGCAGTTCAGAGAAGGTCAGGGTAAGGACCTTGCACGAGCTCACAGAACTCATAATTGGTGAGGTGCATAATCTTACTCAAGCTGGGCTAACTTCAAGGAACCTGCTCTCAACCACTGGGATGTGGGCTTTAGATGGAACAATCTTCTGGTAATAGTTACCTTATTAATATTATAGAGGCAGAAGATGAACTTAATTTGGATGTGTTTACTTCAGAAAGATGTGATTACCTTATGAAAGACCTTGTAGAATTTTGATGCCCAAGATACATTATGTCTCTAGTATGTGTCTCAGCTCCCTTCCTGGTAACAGGGCAGGAATGTAGTGGGAATCTCTGAGTGTATACATAGACAGGTGTTTTTTTAATCGAAAATTTAATTTAGACAATTGTAGATTTACATACAGTTGTAGGAAATAACAGAGATCCTACCTTAATGCAGTCTCCCCCTGTGATCATTTACATATATCAAAACATTGAGTTGTACATCTTAAGTATGTGCCATTTTTGTCAATTGTTGATCTTAAAAACCAAAGGAGCTATTTTTTCCCCCCCAGCAAAATGAGTTTATTTAGGAATAGCAGAGGAATTACAATTGGGGACAAGCAAATTATGGTGAACAATAAGTGAGTCTGGAGAACAGAGGGGAGGGGCTTGCTTTTATAGGGGAGAGGAGAAAGCTGGGAGGGGCTGTTTTTATTGAATTCTCATTGGCTGGGCTGTTGCAGGGCAAGGAGAAATTCTTCCCTTCTCCTGTTGGGGTATATAAAGTTTCTTTGTGGAAATATCAGCAAGGTGGTTTCCCTTAGCCTCCAGGAAATCAAGTTTGGGATACCCAGGGATCTTGATAATGGCTAAAGCAGCTGGTAAGAGTATGGCACCTAATAATTCCTGAACATAAAGACCATTTAAAATTTTGTCCCTGTTGGAAGTGAGGAGGCCTCACTGTTTCCATAGCACCCCAAAGTTATGAGTTAGTCCAAAGGCTTACCTACTATTAACATAGATATTTGCAGTTTTGTCCTTGGTTAAAAATGCAGGCCTGAGCAAAAGCATACATTTCAGCCCACTGGGCCAAGATAGCCAACAGCAAAGGTACCACCTAAATGATTTCAAAAGGAGTTGCAATGTTTACCATTTTCATCTCTTAAATAAGAACCATTGGTAAACCGTGAAAAATCAGTGTTATCCAAAGGAGTTTCCTATAAGTCATCACAAGGGGTCAGGAGAAGATCTGTCAGTGTCAAATAGTCATGAGGAGTATCATCTGTAGAGGAGGGAAGAAGGGTGGCAGGATTAAAATTATTACAGCAAGAATTATGTGAGGCATGGTTAGCAAGAGGATTTCAGAGGAGGTGAGACAACTGGCTGAATGGTGTTGAGTGTGATGGGCACTCAGGAGGGCTTCAACTCCATGGGGTACAAAGATTTTTGAGAGAGGATCCCATGACTGTCTCTTCAGTGGTCTTGACTAAAAGGGTGTTGGTAGGAACGGCTCTGAGGCAAGGGGGGGTGTCCTTGTGCCATTGGCTCTAGCTGTTGGCTATAATACCCTATGGGTCAATGGTGGGGCCCATGTTTTGGGTGAGTACCCCAAGGGTGTTCCCTTCCTCTTCAAATACAAAAAGGAAAAAGAGAAGTTGATAATTGGGATGTCCAAGAGCAGGGGGATTTACCAAACTTTCCTTTAGGGCTTTAAAAGCTAAGTTATCTTGATCTTCCCCAATAACAGGGTCAGGTTTATTGTTTTTTTAATAAAATATATAGGGGTAAAATAAAAGAAAATATAAAGGGGTTGGGCCATAAGGGATTTTGGAATCCAATTTTGACAGCAACCAGCCAGCTCAAGAAAACTTTGCGATTGGTGCTTAGTTTTGGGTTTGAGGAAGTTCAAGATGCCATGGAGCTTATTTGGATCTAAAGGTAGCCCTTGTTGTGAAATCAGGTACCCCAAATATCAAACCTGAGTGCAAGAAAATTGCAATTTCTCCTTGGAGACTTTGCATCCCACTAAGGCTAAAAGTTTTAACAGGTGGATGCCGTCTTGCTGTGAAGAGGCCTCAGAAAGGGAGCAGAGAACTAAGTCATCTACGTGTTGTAATAAAGTAGAGCCTCCAGGTAACTTATATCATCCAAATTCGCTTTTAAGGTTTGGGATAAGTAGGAAATACTTTAGGTAAAACCCTGAGGCATTACTGTCCAGGCATATTGCTTTCTTTCCCAAGTGGAGGCAGATATTGACTGGCCTTATCCACAGGGATACTAAAGAAGGTGCTACATAAATCAACCACAGTGAATATTTGCTTTCAGTGGGGATGCAGGCTAACAAAACATTGGGGCTGGAACAACAGGATGGTGAGGGATAACAATATTGTTCATGGGTCAGAGATCCTGGACAAATCTCTATCCGCGGGCTTTGGGTTTCTTCACAGGCACCGTAGGAATATCACAAGGACTAGAGCAGGGGATCAGGAGGTCCTGAGCCTTATGATCTTTTTTTATGGACTTGATGCCTTGAAAATCCTCTTAATTTATAGGGTATTGATTAATTTTGGGGAGAAAAGAATGAGTATCTCTTAGGAGGCCTAACCAAAAGGGGATAAGCTTAGAGATAGGAAGGTGTTGAGGTTTGAGACTCCCTGTGTTTGAACCATTTCAGATGGTTCAGAACCCCAGGGCAGGGGTTTAATAACAATGGTGTTGAGCACCAAGAGTGTGGCTCTGATGTCAATAAGGTATAGGGAGAGATTCATTCCCAATCTGGAAAGTTGTTTCTCCACGCTGGTTAAGAGCGGGATTGGGGAAAGTCCCTGTATTTCCTCGGAGTCCTGTGAGAGGGTGTGGGAAAGGCTGGTCAGAGGGCTGAAGACACTTGGAGCACTTTTGTAGCAATCTTTCTTGCAACGTCCTGGATTTTCCCAATAATAGCACAGGCCAGGAGGGGGTTTTATTTAGCGGACTCCCATTTGTTGGAACTGAAAACTAAGGATCTTAGTGGTCTTCCTTTTAGTTGAATTCTCAATGGTGCAGGTGAGCTGATTTGCTAAATTAACTAAATCTGGAGTGGATACAGTTTCCCATTCTATCCTGCTCCTTTTAACTAGGAGCGAAAGATACCAGTTCAGCCTATTACTAAACACAGAGTTGAAGGCTACCTGAATGGATTCTACATCCATAGGAAGGCCAGAATTTTCCTTAAAAACAATTTGTAGTTGATGGTAATCATCATGCACAGGTTCCCTGGGTTTCTGAGTGCGAGCCTGAATCTTAAATCAACAGGTTTTGGGAAAGCCTAGGGGTTGCCAGGGGGAGTCATTTAGTGATTGGTGAGCCTGATCACATAACAAGACAGGGGATTGGCCTCTTGTTTTGCAGTCCTGGAGCCTTCAGGATCATCCCAATTAGCTGCTTTCATCTAGCGTTGGCTTGGCCTTCACCAGGGAGCATGTGAGCTAGCTGGTACAAATCAGAAACCTAGTTGGTAAGTTTGAACCACTGTTAAATTCCTTGGCAGATCTATGAGGATCTTCAGTAACTCTAGGAAAATCTTTGGCCATGGCTCATAGTTCATCCTTAGTCCAGGAAAGATAGGAAATTATAGGCTTACCATTTAGGATCCTCAGAAGGTCTGATTTTATCTTACTTTATTTTATTCTTTTAAAAGATTTTATTTATTTTAGAGAGAGAGCAAGCACAAGTGGGGTCAGGAGCAGAGGGAGAAGGACAAGCAGACTCTGCACTGAGCTCAGAGCCCAACACGTGGCTGGCTCCATCCCACGGCCCTGAGATCATGACCTGAGCCAAAATCTAGAGTCACTAAACTGACTGAGCCACCCAGGCCTCCCTAGAGGGCCTAAGTTTAAAGGAACAGGTTCCAATGGGTTCAGAGGAGGAGGACATGGGGAGAGGTTTGGAAAAAATGGGAAGTTCAGTGAGAGAAGTGGAGCGTATGAAAGTGAGGATGGAGATAAAGAGGATGGGGGAGGGGAGAACAAGTCCTCAAAAGCTTGTCTTTTTTCAGTTGCTTGTTTGCCTCAGTTAACTTGGAAATGGCATTTGTAGAGAGGGGATTTTAGAGTCCTGAACACACTTGGAAGCCTCAAGATACCAGCTGAAATAGGCATCCCATTCCGTTTGTGTTTTTTAAAGCTGTGGTCTTCTAAGAAAAGCAAATTTGGGGAGATCAAAAGTGCCCCCTAATGGCCATTGGAGTTCTAAATTAATTTTGGTTAAGTTGGTCCAATTAATTTAAAATACTCTTGAGGAAGGACCATAGTTTTTAAACATAAAACCAGACTGGGCCCCAGAAGGAGGACCTTCCTGAGAGAATTTAGCAGATTCAGATGCCGTTACTCAAAACCAGAGATTCGGTAAACAGAAGAGTAGTCACCAGAAGGGGCAGTGCCTTCCCAACAACATAAAACCAGATTCCAAATACAGTTGTAGAGCTCAGCTAGAAGGAGGGAACCCTGATCTGAGAGGAGACTTGGAACCCAAAGGGAAAAGATGACTCAGGGAAGCAGAGAGTGCAAGGGGCTCAAGTGGGTGCCTCACACACTTCTAGGGGCCATTACTTACTTAGAGGTTCATCTCCTTCAGGTTCCTTTGTGGTCACCATGTAATACTGACCTTAAAAACCAAAAGGGCCAGTTATTTTACCAGCAAAATGAGTTTATTTGGGGACGGTTGAGGAACTGCTATTCAGAACAAGCCAACTATGGCAAAAAACAGGCAAGGGGGGGAGAATAGGGGAGAGGCGCTTGCTTTTATACTGGAGAGAAGGAAGCTGGGCGGGGCTGTTTTTGCTGAGTTCTCATTAGCGGGGCTGTTGCTGGGCCAGGAGAAATTCTTCCCTCCTCCTGCTGGGGCAGAACAGGCTTCTCCCTGCTGGGGAATGCCGGGTAGGCCTCTTACAGCCAGTGGTAGTGTGAGAGCGCCCCCTTCAGGGCTTCCCGACTCCATTTTTAAATGAGGTTTCCTTTATTTTCACACAATAATACCTCAATAGAGTTGAAAATTACAAATTGATAAAATGAGTATATTTTTATTTCCTTGTTTCTTCCAAGGCTGTGTTGCAAAAGCAACATGTACCCCCCTGGCTAACAATTTGATTTCTTTTGTACCATGGAACCCATATTTTGACATTATTACTGCATGCTGAGCAGAATCTTTGAAAGTCCTCTGTAGCTTAGCAGAAACATAAAAATTAATTAGAAACCTTGAATAAATACAGTTTATTTCATGGACAGACTTTTTAAGGGTGTTGAGAAGGCGTGAACTACCTGTCTATTCCGTGTCAGAAGGCATGAGTCTTCTCTTCAATCTCCTCATGGCTGACTTCATCTCTTGGTTCCTCAGAGTGTAGATCAAGGGGTTCAGCAGAGGAGAGATGACAGTAAAGGTGACAGAAATGGCTTTATCGGTGGGGAGGGTAGTGAAGGGCCGGGCATAGACATAGATGCAGGGCACAAAGTGCAGGGTCACCACAGTGATGTGGGAGGTGCAGGTGGAGATGGCTTTCCTCCTTCCCTCCCCTGCCTGAGACCTTACTACTAATAATATGACCATATATGACACCAGGAGGAAGAAAAACCACAGTGTGGTGAGCAGTCCATTATTGGAAATCATCAGCAGCTCAAGCATAAAAATGTCTGTACAGGCGAGCCTGAGGACCTGGGGGACATCACAGTAGAAAGTGTCAAGAACATTGGGTCCACAGAAGGGGAGTGGGAACAACAGGGAAATCTGTACGATGGAGTGGGTAAAGCCCCCCACCCAGGAAGCCACTATTAATCCAATGCAACGGCCTCTACTCATAATGGTCACATAGTGCAGGGGCTTGGAAATGGCCACATATCGATCCAGTGCCATTACTGACAAAGAAAATACGTCCACCCCTCCAACAAGGTGGAAGAAAAACATCTGGGTGAAGCAGCCATTGAAAGAGATGGTCTTTCTCTGTGACAGAAGGTCCACCAGAACCTTGGGAGCTGTGATGGAGGAAAAGCAGATGTCGGCAACAGATAAATTACGGAGCAGGAAGTACATAGGGGTATGAAGGCGAGGCTCATAGGTCACAGTGACCATGATGAGGAGGTTTCCCAGGAGAGTTGTCAAGTACACAAGAAGCAGGAAAAAAAATAAGACCAAGCTCAGTCCTTGACTCTGGGTTAGGCCAAGGAAAGTAAATTCTTTGACCCTGG
Organism: Leptonychotes weddellii; assembly: GCF_054177405.1. Lineage (NCBI taxonomy): Eukaryota > Metazoa > Chordata > Mammalia > Carnivora > Phocidae > Leptonychotes > Leptonychotes weddellii. The sequence continues at coordinate 10,131,769 of NC_138379.1, forward strand.
TGTAGTTTTTCAGCTCCATTGAGTCATTTTGTTTTTCTCTTTTGTTTCAAGCTACTTCACATGAACGTACTTGGCTATTGATTTCATTTTCCTCCTAAGCACTAAGACTGCAATTCAGAATCTTGCCCATATGGCTGTAGTGTTTGCAATTTGTTGGGCTGTCCAAATTTTAAGATTGAAATCAGTTTTGTGATCAAATAAAATTACCACATGCAAAGTCATTCAATAATTCTCTTCCTATAAAACTCATTTTGGAAAGAATAAGCATGTTTCCGGCCATTGTAGACTTATAGTCTACAACCGTAATGTTCATATTAGCAAATATTCCATTGACTTCAAGAGGGTCTTATCTTGCTAGAAAATAACGTTGTTCTGTTTCTTATTGCAGTGTTGCTGTGGCATGAGTCAGTTTCCTTGCTCTTGACTGCTTTATGTCAAATTTCTTAAATCTTCAGCCTATTATTCCATGTAGGTAACTTGTTACTGTGATTATTACTTTATACTAATCAGATTATTTGCTTGATAATCATTTTAAAATATTCAAAAATTGCTATTGGAGAACAGATTGAGACAGTGTATAAATCTAAATCTCAAAGAATCACATTAAATTTTTTTATTGTGGTAAAAACAATTAAACATGAGACCTACCCTCTTAACAAATTTTTAGGTGCACAGTGTTTTATAGCAATTTTCTAGAACTTCTTCATCTTCTATAACTGATGTGGTCTTTGCCTGAGTGTGGGGTAAAGAATAAGGATAATGACCTGATTTTGAGAAGTGAACTATTCTGTATCCATCACACTCTTCTGCCTCTTTTTTGGATCAGAGCTAAGAGAAAGAGAGATCACACAGCAAGGAGAGACATTAGTATCATTAGAATAATGCCTTTTTTTTTCATACACTGTTATGGGTAATTCTTATTTTTATAAATTTTTATTTGTTCCACTTTGTACTTAGCAAGTGAATATTTATTGCAATCTTCATAGGTATAAGAATAAGTTGGACCACATTGTCCAAGTGTTTACACTCTAACAAAAGTGGGTGATTTGTGTAAGTTGATGAACAAAATGTATGATAAAATGTGAAATGTGTCATGAGAAAAGTGAAGGTAGATTTAGGTGGGAGAAGAGATATGGTATAGATATTATGATTTCCAGGAGCAACAAAAGCTACTACTTTGTGAGTGCTTACTATGTGTGAAGAGTTATAAAATGTTGATACATTTAATGTGCACCACTATCCTTTAGTAAATATTAATGTTATTCTTGTTTTTCATATGGAATATACTATGAGTCTACGTTTGGCTGAAGGGAAGGAAGAGATGGAAATAGGATGGAAGAAATAGAAGTTTCTTTTTTCCCCCTTCAATCTCATTTGGAGGGTCTAATTTCATATAACAAGAATGTTTGATAAAGTCTGTCCGAAGACAGGGATTTGGCAAAACGGGGCTCTGGAAACCCCATTTACATCGACCTTAGTCTGAGGTGGCTTCACTGATAAGCAACTCAAAGGATCACAACAAATATATGATGTCTTCCCTCACACTGAACGGACCTCGTTTCTGGAATCCCTTTTAACACAGCATCCCTCTTCCTGATAGTTAACACCCACCTTTGTTGTTTCTGTCTCTGGGAAGATCATTTTGGCTCTGAAGTGCTTGATACACCTGGAAAATATCAAAGTCAGACTATTTATATATAATCAAAATGACAACATGTCAGTTTCACTATGCATAATGCTAACCTTAGCTAGAAGTTTAATGTCTTGACCGAATTCCTTTGATCCTGAAATTCCAACTAAAAATTGTACACTCTTAGGTACAGTGCAGAATATTACACTTGGAGACATTAATTCTTGAAAATTTTGTTTCTGAAGGAAAGCCTTTTGGAAGACTAAATCTTAGTACCTTTGCTCTCCTTTCAAGAGAAAATGGGCAGATTCAAAGCATCACATCTTCAAGAACTTCTACTGTATCCCTGTCTTATATACAAATCCCTCAACCTCAGGCCTAATAAAAGAATTGCAAAGGGAATATTATTGGGCAAGGATGTGGAAGTCAGATGCCTGATTCTGCTGGTGGTGATGAAGGTTCAGTGGGAGTTATTAAAAAGTTACCAAGATATGCACATGTGTACACACACAGAGATGGACACATTTTGATTAATGTCCAAATTATTTAGAAGCAGTAGTGGAAATCTATCCCCTTATCCACAGCTCAATCGGAACACTGTTAAAACGTGCCAAATGCTGTGCCCAAGAGACTACAAGGGTCCAATTTTCATGGCTTGCAAGTCTCAGAGGACATTATATATAGGTTTCAATTAGATTGTCAGAAAACTACAAGAGAACTGGACCTAAAATCCTTTGCTGCCAGTTCAATTTCTAATTATACACAGGATGATTATAGTCTCATGATGTTACTGTAAGTCCCTACATGTGGGGAAATATGACTTAGATGGTGTTTGGGGAATGCACATTTTTCCTGTTTTCCTATACTCTGCACGTGTGGTATCTTTCAATTTGGATATGGCTAGATGAGTATGTTAGTAAAGCTAACAACTACAGTAGTTACTTAGGATTAACTCAATTTATTGAATGGCTTGACTTTATATCTTCTGTTTCTACAAGGATGATGGGTTTGGATTTACCTGCTTTTCCATTTTGTTTTTGTTTTATTATATTAAACTGATCTACAAAGATGAAAACTGTATGAGACAGGTTGTATATTTGAGATAGGTAATTCCCCCCCACCCCCACTGCTTTATTGAGATATAATAACATCAGTTAAGGCTGATCCAGCCTTAAACATACACAATGATATTGTGTATGTTTAAGGTATATGATATATTGACTTGTTACATTTATATATTGCAAAATGATTATTATTGTGGTGTTAGCTAACAGCTCCATTACCTTACATAATTACTAATTCTTTTTTTGTGGTGAGATCACTTAAAATCTACTGTCTTAGCAAATTTCAAGTATATAGTATTGTTAACTATAATCACCGTGCTGTACATTAGGTTCCCAAAGGTTTTTCATCCTATAAATGGTAGTTTGTATCCTTTAACTAACATCTCCCCATTTCTCCCACCCCTCAGTACCTGGAAACCACCACTTTACTCTATTTCCATGAGTTCAGGTTCCACATATAAATGAGATCATACAGTATTTCTTTCTCTGTCTGACTTATTTCACTTAGCTTAATGCCCTCAAGACCCATCCATGTTATCACAAATGGCAAGATTCCCTTCTTTTCTATGGCTGAAAATATTCCAGTGTGTGTGTGTGTGTGTGTGTGTGTATTTATTTGTATATACACATATTTATCCATTTATACAATGGACACTTAGATTGTTTTCCTGTGTTGGATATTGTAAACAATGCTGCAATAAACATGGGAGTGCTGATACTTTTTTGAGATCTTGATTTTATTTCCTTTGGATATGTACCCAGAGATGGGATTGCTGGATCGTATGGTAGTTCTATTTTTAATTTTTTGAGGAATCTCTATACTGTTTTCAATAGTGGCTGATCCAGTTTATATTTCCACTGACAGTGCATAAGGGTTTCCTTTTCTTCACATCCTTGCCAACACTTATCTCTTGTCTTTTTGATGATAGCCATCCTGACAGGTGTTGAGTGATGTCTCATTGTGGTTTTAATTAGCACTTCTCTGATGTTTAGTGATGTTGAGCACTTTTCATGTATTTGTTGGCCATCTGTATGTCTTGTTTGGAACAGTGTCTTCAGTTCCTCTGCCATTTTTAAATCAGACTGGTTTTTTTGCTGTTGAGTTGTATGAATTCTTTATATATTTTACATATTAGCCCTATATGATTTGCAAATACTTTTTTCCCATTCTATATGTTGTTTTCTTCATTTGTTAATTGTTTCTTTTGCTATGCAGAAGTTTTATAATAACATCAGTTAAGGCTGATCCAGTCCCATTTATTCATTTTTGAATATAGTAGTCCCATTTATTCATTTTTGCTTTTGTTGCTTGTGCTTTTGGTGTCCTATCCAAAATAATCATTGCTAAGACCAATGTCAAGGAGTTTACTCGCATTTTTCTTCTAGGAATTTTATGGTTTCAGGTCTTATACTTAAATCTTTCATCCATTTCAGGGACCCTGGGTGGCTCAGTTGTTAAGTGTCTGCCTTCAGCTCAGATCATGGTCCCAGGGTCCTGGGATCGAGCCCTGTGTCTGGCTCCCTGCTCGGCGGGAAGCCTGCTTCTCTCTCTTCCACTCCGCCTGCTTGTGTTCCCTCTCTCGCTGTGTCTCTCTTTGTCAAATAAATAAGTAAAATCTTAAAAAAAAAAATCTTTCATCCATTTCAAGGTAATTTTTGTGAGTGATGTAAGATAGGGATTTAATTTCATTATTATGCATGTGGTTATACAGTTTCCCTAACACCATGTATTAAAGAGACTATTGTTTTCTCGTTGTATATTCTTGCCTCCTTTGTTGTAAATTAATTGATTATATATGTGTGGTTTTATTTCTGAGCTCTCAGTTTTGTTCTATTGGTCTATATGTTTGTTTTTATGCCAGTACTGTGCTATTTTGATTACTATAGCTTTGTAGTATAGTTTGAAATCATAATCGTGATGCCTCCAGCTTTGTTCTACTTTCTCATGATTGCATTGGCTACTAGGAGTCTTTTGTGGTGCCACATAAATTTTAGGATTTTTTTTTCTATTTCAGTGGAAAGTGCCTTTGGAATTTTGATAGGGATTACATTGAATCTGTAGATCTCTTTGGGTACTATGGACATTTTACAATATTATTCTCATCCATGAGCATGGAGTATCTTTCCATTTATTTGTATCTTCTTCAATTTCTTTCATTTATGTCTCATGGTTTTTAGTGAATAGATCTTTTACCTCCTTGGTTAAATTTATTCCTAGGTATTTTGTTCTTTTGATGAAATTGTAAATGGAATTGTTTTCTTAATTTCTCTTTCTGATAGTTATCCTCTTTGCTGGTAGGTGGATTTTTTTTTTTTTTTCCAGTTTACCTTTCCACAGATGGAGCAATATTTAATTCTCTGGTTTCCTCCTTTATTTCTATTTTTGGTCCTGAGCCTTTCCCTTCCTTTTCTGTGAGTTCTGTTTGCACTTAAGTAAGTTAAGTAAACTAAAGTAAATGTTTGCAAGAAGCACTTTAATGTGTGTATGCATGTTTAAATCAGGACTTTATTTCATGATATATGGTCTTTCATATTGCCTGAAATAGCTGTATACGGGAGACCAGTGGTGTATGTAATTTGATTTTGTATGTAACAACCTAGTTTAATTCTTTTGTTATTTTCAGTGATCTTTTGGTGAATTTTCTTTATATTATTTTAGATATAGCCTCTCAATATCTGAGAATAATTTTTTCCTCTAATTTTCCAAAGTTTATATTCTTTCTCATTTTTCTTGTTTTTGAATTGTAAGTAAATTCAAGTTTAATGACTTTGTGGTGAGAGTGGGTATCATTGTTTAGTTATGTATGGTAATGGAAATTATTTTAATGTTTAATCATTAGGTATACTGTTTGCTCTCTGGTTCTAATAGATATTTTTTTTATCAAGATAATACAATTTTTCAGGGACTCCTGGGTGGCTCAGTCAGTTAAGTGGCTGCCTTCGGCTCGGGTCATGATCCCAGGGTCCTGGGGTCGAGCCCAGCATCAGGCTCCCTGCTCAGAGGAGAGCCTGCTTCTCCATCTCCCTCTGTCTGCTGCTCTGCCTGCTTGTGCTCTCTCTCTCTCTCTGTCAAATAAATAAATAAAATCTTAAAAAAAAAAGATAATACAATTTTTCTTCAGTTCTTGGCTTTATACGTGTTTTGTTCTTCAAGTAAGAACAAATTGTGTTGTATTGAATATTTTCTGCATCACTGAAATAATCACATTGTTTCTCTTTTTAATCCATTATTGCTGTGAATTGCATTAATAGTTCTCTTTGAAAAAAAATTTTTTTTAAGATTTTATTTATTTGACAGAGACACAGCAAGAGAGGGAACACAAGCAGGGGGAGTGGGAGAGGCAGAAGCAGGCTTCCCATGGACAGGGAGCGTGGTAGCTCAATCCCAGGACCCTGGGATCATGACCTGAGCCGAAGGCAGACACTTAATGACCTGAGCCACCCAGGCGCCCCAAAAGTTCTCTTTGAATTTTGGGAATAAACCCTACTTGATGATAATTTGTCATTGTTTTAATTCATTGGTATGTAATTTGCTAAAGAGTAATAAGAACTTAACATTTTTGTTCAAAGATGTGATTGGTGTGTACACATATATTAGATACACGATAGTACTAGATATATTAGGTGCTATTATCTAGTTTATAGATAGGGTTATGCCATTTTTATAGAATGAGTTAAGAAGCTTTCTACAATTAGTTAAAATATTGGATTTACTAGCTTTTTGAATATTTATTGAAAATCACGGACAAAGCAGTTTGGGCCTGGTGCCTTTTCAAAGGGTCTATTTTTGACACCTTTTCAATTCATCTATAATTATTGATCTATTAAGATTTTTTCCCCCTTTTCTTTAGTCAATTTTGGTAACCTATATTTTCCATGGAAATTATATTCTCTCTTCCATCCTGTAAAAATTTAATACTATGTTTCAGTGCACTGAGTCTTTACTTCTTTCCCTTAGTAGGGTGCAAGTTCATAGATTACATTTGTTTGTATACTCGAGAGAATTGTCACTCTTGGATGTGCCTGGATATTTGGGGAACAAAAGGAGGGTTCTGTATGTTTTTTGTATGAAAAAAAGATAATATGAGGAACTATAGCAATAGCATCTTTGGTCCCCTGAAGTGAGGACAAATAGCAGTTTCAAACTTTCTTTTAACACCAAGAAACTGATAAACTGTGTATGAATAATGTAATTTGTGTAATAGATGATCAAAATTTAGTCATAAAAAATATGTTTTGTACTAGTGAGTTGATGACAGTCTTACGTGTTCCTAAAGCACAGGGTTGACCAAATTAAACATGTTTGCTTTTTATCTCTCTTTGGGAAAGTGTTTGTGTGTTTGTGAGAGAGAGAGTGTGTGTGCACACATCAGGGACTGATTACTTATATATATATATATTTTTTTTAAGATTTATTTATTATTTTTAAATTTAATTTAATTTTATCATGTTATGTTAGTCACCACACAGTACATCATTAGTTTTTGATGTAGTGTTATTTATTTATTTGAGAGAGAGAGTGAGAGTGAGTACACAGAGGGAGAGGGAGAAGCAGATGCAGGGCTGGATCCCAGGACCCCGGGATCATGACCTGAGCCGAAGGCAGATGCTTAACCGACTGAGCCACCAGGGTGCCCCCTACTTATATCTTTAAATATTGAATTTCTTTTCTTTTTTTTTTTTTTAAAGATTTTATTTATTTATTTGAGAGAGAGAGAATGAGAGACAGATAGCAAGAGAGGGAAGAGGGTCAGAGGGAGAAGCAGACTCCCTGCCGAGCAAGGAGCCCGATGTGGGACTCGATCCAGGGACTCCAGGATCATGACCTGAGCCGAAGGCAGTCGCTTAACCAACTGAGCCACCCAGGCGCCCTAAATATTGAATTTCTTAAGTTCTAAGGTGAACCTTTCTTTTTAATATTTCTTTCTTTCACATTTTTAGAATCAGTAATAGAATTTTATTGCATCTAGGTATTACTTCAATGAAAGACTGTGTTCACAATACTTTGCTGCACTTAATAAAGGAACATATATAATAGATATTTCTGTAAGTGCCAGAACTACTGTGTTATTTCATTTAAAGAATGTGATATACACACTGTAGTTCAAGGGACACACTATGTAACGTCACAAGTATAAAAGGTGTTTTGAAGAGCGATAGAATTACATTGCATCTGGATAGTGTTTTTTCAAGGAAAAGATGTATTCAACTCACGGGCAGAATTTAAACCATTCTGTAGTGTCACTAGTAAAAAAGATGTTTCTAAGACCGCCACTTGTATGTATAAATAAGACCATGTTATTTCATTTAAAGACTGTGCTCATTACACAGTACTGCGTTTAAAACAACCTGTACTTGTTTGTTTTGTTTCTTAAATTCCACATGTGCGAGAAATCATATAGTATTTGTCTTTCTCTGACTGACATTTCACTTAGCATAATACCCTCTAGCTCCATCCAAGTTGTTGCAGATGGTTTTTCACACTTTATTTATTCAAATTTTTTATTATTTTTTAAAGATTTTATTTACTTATTTGAGAGAGACGGGGAGAGAGAGAGCATGAGCAGAGAGAGGGAGAAGCAGACTCCCTGGCTGAGCAGGGAGCCGGATGCGGGGCTGGGTCCCAGGACCCCAAGATCATGACCCGAGCCAAAGGCAGATGAGCCCAGGCACCCTGGTTTTTCACATTTTAATGTCCATGAAATTAAGATGTGCCTTTCCATCAATGAGTACATGTAACACGGTACTGCTTCATTTTTACAACATAGTTGTTATTAAAGTGGCATTTTCCAGCGGATGACCTTTTCAATCAAATATGGTATAGTCACCATGCAAAAATACTCGAAACTCCATCTCCGTGTCTCTTTTCATAAAGTATAGAAGCAGTCTGCTTGGTGTCAAATGGTCTCACTATTAATCAGTTACATGGGGGCATTTCAGAGGGTGTTAAATTAGATCTTTACTCCAGATTCAAATGTTTTATTCCATCCTATGCAGAGTCCATGAAGAGGTGACAGGTTGGGACTGGCTTCTCTAGCCTAGTGCACTTGTACTTGAGATTTGGGCATGGGTGTGGTGCCCATTCCTGGACTCTTGGGAGAAGCATGTGACCACCCTCCGTTGGTTTTTTCACCTCCTACTTCCAGCCCTTTTTCCTTGTATCCATCTTTCTATTCCTTTTCCTTTTCAGCTCTTACAGCCTCATAATTTCCAATTGAAGTATTACCCTTGTATTTGTTTCCTTTTGCTGCTGTAACAAAATCGCCACACATTTAGTGGCTTAAAACAACACCAATTTGTTGTCTTACAAATTCTTAGGTCAGAAATCTGACATGAGTATCAACTGGCTAAAATCAAGGTGTTGGCAGGGTGAATTCCTTTCTGGAGGTTCTAAGGCAGAATCAATCCTCTTGCTTTTTCTAGCCTCTAGAGGCTAGCTACATTCCTTAGTTTGTGGATCTTCCCACTGTTTCAGCTAGCCATGTTAAGTCAAGTACCCCTCACATTGCATGACTCTGACCTCTTCTTCTGTCTACCTCTTCCACTGTTAAGGACACTTGTGATTACATTGGGCCCTCCCAGGTAATCAGGATTGTCTCCCTATTTAAAGGTCAGCTCATTAGCAACCTTAATTCCATCTGCGCCCTTAGTTTCCTTTGCCATATAACAGCACACTCACAGACTCTGGGGATTGGGATTTGAACATTTTGGTGGGGGAGACAGAGATTATTCTGCCTATTACAATCCCCTCTTATTCAGTTTTCTCATTTCATTCTGAAGTCTCCAAACTCTGAATGCTGGAAGGTTTTTAGAAGATCATTTGGTAGTAAAATTTCATCTACCTGAATTAATTTTGTGGCAAAATTTGATCTGAGTTAGTGTGAGGCCATGCATGGTTTTATTGATTACACTTAGTGGGACTATTTATACATTTTCTTTACTTTTATTTTTAAGATTGTATTTATTTATTTATTTTTAAAGATTTTATTTATTTATTTGACAGGGAGAGACAGCCAGAGAGAGAACACAAGCAGGGTAAGTGGGAGAGAGAGAAGCAGGCTTCCCGCCGAGCAGGGAGCCCGATGCGGGGCTCGATCCCAGGACCCTGGGATCATGACCCGAGCCGAAGGCAGATGCTTAACGACTGAGCCACCCAGGCGCCCCTATTTTATTTATTTTTAAAGAGAGAGAACATGAGCGAGGGGAGGAGCAGAGGGGGTGGGCGTGGAGGGGGAAAGAATCTCAAGCAGACTCTTCCCTGAGTGTGGAGCCCAACGCAGAGCTCAATCTCACAACCCTGAGATCATGACCTGGAAGCCAAGAGTCTGACACGTAAGCAACTGAGCCACCCAGGCACCCCTACTTATACATTTTCTTACAGAAATTTTAAAGTGTGGATATGAGAGAGAAATGATGTAGATACGGGAGAAATGATGTAATATACAATACATGCACTATGCTATCTTTTTAAAATCTAAGGAACTCCAAATTCCAAAGCCTATTTGGTCCTAATAAATTAAGATAAAGGAATGTGGTCCTGTAGTATTATTATTATTATTATTATAATTAACCTGTAGTTACATTTCCATGAACCTCTTTCCTTACTCAGTTTTACTAGGTCCCATGCTCCAGAGAAGGAGAGAGGAGAGAAGAGGAAATACATCCCATGCTTCTGTATACAATTACCAGGCATCCTGAGGGGCTGTCTGGACATACTCAGAGCACAGGTTTATTGGAACTCTAAATGAATTTGTACATTCATTTTCCTTGAGTGTTGCAAAACATTCATTTGCCCTGGGATGTTTATCTTCAATTGTGTACATGGTTCTCAACAAACGTTTTTGGATCTAACACTTGATTTGGTGATTTTATAAAGACATATATCGATGCTAAGACTTTGAGTATAAGATTATAGTACACTCTAATTTAGCCATTTCAATTTCCTTTGGCTTCCACGAGGAAGTATCTATTTAGAAAATAAAGTCAGTTTTATTTATTTATTTATTTTATTTTTGTTTTTAAAAAATACTTTATTTATTTATTTGACAGAGAGAGACACAGCGAGAGAGGGAACACAAGCCAGGGGGAGTGGGAGAGGGAGAAGCAGGCTTCCCGCGGAGCAGGGAGCCCCATGCGGGGCTCGATCCCAGGACCCTGGGATCATGACCTGAGCCAAAGACAGACGCTTAACGACTGAGCCACCAGGTGCTCCAAAGTCAGTTTTAAATACTAAAAGACAAGATTAAGTAGAATTTGGCATCTTCTGACATTCATTTCATTCCATTCCACAGATTCAACCAACATTTACAGTTTTTTACAGGTCAGGCACTATTCTAGACACTGGGAATATAAAGGAAAACCAGATCTAGTAACATGGAGTTTTATGGGGTATTTTAATACACTGTGGTAAGGGAAATGATAAAGGAGTGCACATAGGAAAAATAAAAGTATTTATTGGGTTGGATACAGCTTTTCTTTTTTCAGCTATTATGCCTTAGGCAGTGCTATGAACAGTAGGACAGGCTGTTCTGGATTCTTGCCATTGTTGTGTTTACATTGTTGTGTATTTTGTAGGTGAATTGATTAAAAAGGCCCAAAGTTGCTGACAAAGCAGAGGTGATGGAGAAGAATGTTTACAAGCAGTCTTTGATACACAGTATATGCTTAATAAATAGTCATAGGGTAACTATTGCTGGACTGGGACCTAGCAGCTGGAGCCCTGCTATGTTGAGATAGATGTCGCTGTTGCCTACTGCATGTGTGAACATCGCAGTGCTATCCTTCACCCTGTTGCTGGGACACCCAAGACCTCCTATTATATTTCACATTTATAACCTGCTTGCTGTCAATTGCTCTGCAAGTACTGTGTTTTTCTGTTTAACTTCCTGTCGGTGTTCTTTCTCAATACCAGTGTTTCAGGTCACTGATCCTTTGTGTCTGTGCCATCCTGCTATAGTTAATTGTCTATGCATGGTTGAGTCCCAATATGTGACAGCGAATATTTTTAAGAACATTTTTCCATTATGTTTGTATCTTGATCGACAGTCTATAATGAGGTTATCCCCTTCCAGAAAACATAAGTCTTCTCTTCAGTCTCCTCATGGATGACTTCATCTCCTGGTTCCTCAGGGTGTAGATCATGGGGTTCAGGACAGGGATGATGACCGTTAAGGTGATGGAGACAGCTCTGTCCATGGGGAGGGCAGTGAAGGGCCGGGCGTAGATATAGATGGAGGGCACAAAGTGCAGAGTCACCACAGTGATGTGGGCTGTGCAGGTGGAGATGGCTTTCCTCCCGCCCTCCCCTGTGTGAGTCCTCAGCATCATCAAGATGACTGTGTAGGACACAAGAAGAAGGACAAACCACAGGGTAGTGAGCAGACCATTGTTGGAAATCATTAAGATCTCAAGAGCAAATGTGTCAGTGCAGGCAAGTTTGAGGACCTGTGGGACATCGCAGTAGAAAGTGTCAAGAACATTGGGTCCACAGAAGGGGAGGGGCAGCATCAGGAAAATCTGCACGATGGAGTGAACAAAGCCCCCCACCCAGGAGGCCACAATGAGGGCAGTGCATCGCCCCCTACTCATGATGGTCACGTAGTGCAGGGGCTTGGAGATGGCCATGTAGCGATCAAAGGCCATGACAGAGAGAGAAAAAACGTCTGCCCCACCGAGAAGGTGGAAGAAGAACATCTGAGTGATGCAACCATTGAAGGAGATGGTCTTTGTCCTTGACAGAAGGTCCACGAGGACCTTGGGAGCAGTGATGGAGGAGAAGCAGATGTCCAAGACTGAGAGATTGCGGAGCAGGAAGTACATGGGGGTGTGAAGGCGGGACTCATAGGTCACAGTGACCATGATGGCAACATTTGCTAACACAGTTGTTACATAAACTACAGATAAAAAGAAAAATAAGAGCAAGCTCAACTCTTGAGACTGGGTAAGTCCACAAAAAATAAATTCAGACACCCTGGTATGATTTTTCAGGGCCATTGGATGATATTTCTTCCTCCATGTACAGCTTTGAAAGAAACAATAATATTGCTGAGGCATTGAAATCAAGCAAAGATTTATCTCTTACGTGGAAATTGAACATGCATAAATATAGTTTTAATCATATGTCTTACTCTTTATGAACCTGCTGTGTTACCTGGGGAAGTCACTCAGTTTTAACTTGCTTCAGCTCCCTCCTTAGCCCAAAATGTGGTATGAGCTAGATCATTCATTTCCCTACTGTACTTACTGGGGCCTTTGGCATCTGTTAAAATCCAACCCTAGACAGACAGGACCGAAGGGGCTGTTTCTGAGTTGGACTGATGGAGAAAAAATTCTTGTCGTTTCATCCCAATCCTAGTTGTTAGAACAGAGTTAAACTTGGATGTTGTAATTGAATGTCATACACATTTAAAGTCTTGCAATGGTGCTTTAAGTATCAATGTAGCATGTGAAAGGCATTGTACAGACAGGTAAAATTTTTTGAGTATTGTAATGTGATAACAGCACCTCTTCATCTTTAACTTGAAATTAAAACTATCAGATTTTATTTTTGTATAACTTAAGGAAGGTGAATTTAGGAGACTAGAAGACTCTAAATGGGCTTCTACAGATCCAGTGACATAAACGTAACCAGTTTGTTGGGATTTTATAGCTAAAATTATATTTGTGTATATAGCTTTAATCTGTAAATTGTAATAAATTTATTTGCAATTATTAAATGTTACATGATATTTTGGTTCAAAAAAAAAAAAATCCACCCCAGAGGTTGCTGAGGAAGAGAACTAAGGAAGGCTTCATGGAAGGAGCTGTGGGTTCCCTACACCTCCATGAATGGGAGCACCTCTGATTTTATTCTCATTCCACTTTCTTTCTATGCCTTGAAAGTGATTGGAATAAAACAACCCTCATAGGCCTTTCAGTGACACCATGAATGGGATTGATTTGAACAGCATGTTATAGTTTTAAAAGCACTGCCCACCTAATTACAATCAATTTTTCTAATATCCCTCTGAGGTTAGAGGGGAAGGTATTAGCATTCCCATGTCAATTAATACCAAAACTGAAAGAGTGAACTCAATAAGCATTAAGCCAATTTTCCAAGGTCATATGGAAAATCAGTGGCACAGGAAAAGTAACACAAGTCTCTTCTGTCTCTTAGTTCTAGGATCTTTCTACTCTTCCATGCTGCCTGCCAGCTTCAGAATATATAAATCCAAGAATAATTTGTATAAGAGACTCTTTACAGAATTTTCCTAGTCCTTTCAAGAGTGGGTTTCATCAGCCCCTTCATTTCCTCTCTCCATGACCAAGGAATTTTAGACCACTGCCCTTCTATATCTTTTAGAAATGACAAGTTTTTTTTTTTTTTTTCAACTTAAAAAAATTTCATTTCATCAATACCCAGAGGTCGGGGTTTAACACAAAGATGACAAGGATGGTACCAGAGATGGTTCTGTTCACAAAGAAGACAGCAAAGTCCAGGCATGCATACGTAGAGAGAGGGCATGAAGTACAAGCCTACCGCAGAGATATAGGCAATGCAGGTACACCCTTCCTATAAAACCTGAGGAGTTTCTGATGAGCTTAGGATTTGCATTTCCTAACAGCATACAGATCAACACCCAATGGAACAATGGTAGCTCCCTGTCCCTGGAGGCCCATAGGTTCTCTTACTATAGAGTCCTGTTTGGGAAGGAAGTGGCAGATCCAACTTGAGAATTTTCAATTCATTCTAGTTTGCCTGTGGGAGTCAGGAGTGAGCAGTATTTTATTGCTTGAGGGTCAATTTTGAAAAAAAAAAAAAAAGTCCTGGGGGAAGTTTAATTGACATGCAGAAGGACATAGAGAAAGCTAGTGGTGAAGTTTAGCTTTCAGCGCAATACATACTCCACTCATGCCATTTTAGTAATTTCTGAGATTTACGATGGTGACAGTGGTGACAAAGTTAACTCAGAGGAAAAAGCCATCTTCAGCCTAAGCATCTGCCTGAACCATCTGGCACCACCATCTAGGTGGTCCCCAGAACGTGCCCACTTGGGAAGCATCACTCTTGGTCTGTGTAGAAACAAGCTTTGAGAGCCTTAAGAAATTATGTGGATAAATAACCTCCAAACACACATTGCATCTCCTTTGCTCTGAAGAATATGACCACTTGCCTTGTTTCCTCTGTTTATTCTGTCTCGGTGAGCACAGTATTGTCTATTGTCTACAGAATAAAGATTAAACTCCTGTTGGTATTGTCTGGTACCCTGTTTTCCTTTGATCCTCTGTTTCAGGTATTTAAATGTTATGCAAATTCTGGCCCACACCTTTAGATCTGTGTTCCTGTGGCTTGCTCTACCCACCATGCCCTCCCCACTTCCAGAATCTCCTATTTATCTGCCTTCACAGACACTGATCTTTCAACACTCAGGGTCAGAGTCTCCTATTCTGTGAAAACTTTTCTGACACCCCTTTGGGACTCCTCATTCTCTGCACTGACTTCTCTTCTGGTAGTTGTAACAGATCGTTCCATCTAAGTTCTTACGTGTCTGTCTCTCCTTAGTTCAGTATAATTTCCCTATTACACCTCAAGTTCATCCTACCTGCTCAGTGTTTCATTCATCCTAACATCACCAAAGCTTTACCTAGTTTGGGCAAGTGTTAGGTGCTCAAAAAATGTTTGTTTGTTTTTTTAATTAATGAATAAACCTACCTGGTAAGTGTTCATCATGACATAAGCATTGGCGTTGGAATGAGGGTGAGTGAGAAGGATCTTGACAAACACAGGCTAAGCAACTCTTTTGTTAATGTCCTTGATTTGACCTCAGGGGTACCAGATAGAGATGCATTTTCTGATCCAGGCTATAAAATAGCTTTGTGACCTTGAAAAAGTCATTCATCTCTCTGCCTCAGATCCTCAGTTGTAAAATTGTGTGATATGGTGTGGAGCAATGTTAAGGGCTTTGGAGTAGGGCATACCTGGACTAGAATTCTGCCTCTTCCTTCTTTTTTACCTGGAGCAAGTCCTCTATTTTCCTTCAGTTTCCTCCTCTGTAAACTAGGAAGCATAATACTTAACTTCATTGGGTAGCATAAAGAGCAACTACGATTATGTCTGTAAAGTTCCCAGCACATAGTAGGCATTCAATTAACTTGATTTCTTTCCCTTTCCCCTGAAAACAGGATCTTCCCTGGTTGTCATGAAGAGTTATTTAAGAAGACGTTGGCAGAATGTAAAATGTTATTCAGTAGAACAGCTTCTCTTTGAACCAATTTGCTTGTTTGTATTTCAATGAACTTATGTGGGTTAACCAAATGGGTCAGAGGTTTCAGTGCTAGGTCATCGAGTTTGGGAATAAAGCTGGCTCTGGGTCAAAGGCAAAAGATACTCAGTGAATCATGGGCAATGTGTGGATATGGGGCTGCCTTTGAAACCTCTACAGCTTTTCTTTTTTTTTTAAAGATGTTATTTATTTATTTGACAGAGAGAGAGAGCAAGCGAGCGCCGAGCACAAGCAGGGGGAGCAGCAGAGGGAGAGGGAGAAGCAGGCTCCCCACCAAGCAGGAAGCACAATGCAAGGCTTGATCCCAGGACCCTGGGATCATGACCTGAGCCAAAGGCAGACGCTAAACTGACTGAGCTACCCAGGTACCCCAAAACCTCTACAGTTTTTAAGGGAATTTAGGGCATTTTAGAATCATGTATTTTTAAGGAAACACCCATCTTGTGGAAGAATGCTCTGTGATCCCCATGGACAGACCCTAAGCTGGAATAAAATCTCCTTAAATGCAATTCAGTTGTTCTACCAAATACCAGCTGCTTTCTCTTTAAGCATGCTGACCCCATGTCTGTGGCCCCTTCTTAGAAAGACATTCCTCCTTTCCCAATATTTAACATCCACTTCATTTTCTCTCACTAAAGAGAGAGCTATTTTTGCAGTATCTAATGCACTGGGTACATTTTTCATGCTTATCCTATTCATGCATAATCCACAATTGTCTCACACTGACAGGTCCATGTCCTTACCTAAACCTTCGGTGTCCAAACAGGAATTCGCACCATCTGAGACTGGGTGGGTGGGTGTCAGCGTATTTGATGCTGGGGAACCATCATGTTAGAAGGCCAAGTCCGTCTCAAGATTAGATAACACTAGATTTCAAGGTCTTCTCTTCCACCTTCACATTGGAAAGGGCAGACTCAGGGAGTTGTGTCATCATGACTCTTCTGCTTTCCCCTGTCACATGCACTAGTCCCTCAGGCCCAAGCCTAAATACAAGAATTAGCAAAGGGAATTTTACTGGATATGAGTGTGGAAAGAGAATGGACCTTTTTTGATCATGTTGGAGTTCCAGTGGGGGTTATTAAACAGTTTCCAAGTCATTACTGCATGCAAGTCCACACATATGCACATGCATACATACACACAGATGCCCACGTTTCTGTTTTCTAAATTCTTGTAAAACGCCAGAAGGTATAAATCTATCAGCTCTGTGAGTCTCTGAGTTTTAGGGAAACATACTAATATAAACATCTAATGTCATATGATCATTCATTCTCAATGTGAGCAACATGCCCAAGGGGACAAAAATTGGTTCTTGGAGGCCAAAAAATTCTTAGATATTACAGTGCTGTGTGGCCCTTCAAAGAGTTTCAGTACATAAAAAGATACATTGTATATCTTTGGTATTAAATTTTCTTAGGGTGGGGCGCCTGGGTGGCTCAGTTGGTTAAGCGTCTGCCTTCAGCTCGGGTCATGATCCCAGGGTCCTGGGATTGAGCCCCACATCGGGCTCCCTGCTTAGCGGGGAGCCTGCTTCTCCTTCTCCCTCTGACTGCAGCTCCCCCTGCTTACTCTCTCTCTGTCAAATAAATAAATAAATAAAATCTTAAAAAAATTTTTTTCTTGTGGGAGAGCAATTAGAAAAAATATCTAATAAAGTTCCTTGGAGGGGGCAATAATTTTTAAAAATTTGAGAAGCACTGACATATGATTAAGTCTTGGCCTAGCCTCTTCCATAAGTGGCCTGAAGTGACCTCTGAAAATGGATCACTATTCACTTGACCCAGAAAACCCTACAAAATCATGCAAATCTTCATGTTCACTCTAAGAACACACAAAAACTACCCAGGCCATCAAGGCGTATGCATATCTGAAAAACCACCAAGTATCTGAAGGATGTCACTTTGCAGAAGCAATGTGTGCCATTCTGTTGCTATAATGGTAGAGTTGGTCGGTGCTCCCAGGCCAAATAGTGGGGCTGGATACAGGGTCGGTAGCCCAAAAGGAGTACTGAATTTTTACTGCACATGCTTAAAAATGCAGAGAGTCATGCTGACCCTAAGGGTTTAGATGTAGGTTCTCTGGTCACTGAGCACATCCAGGTGAACAAAGCTCCCAAGATGTGGCATGGAATTTACAGGGCTCATGGTCAGGTTAACCCACACATGAGCTCTCCCTGCCGCTCTGAGATGCTCCTTACCGAAAGAGAGAAGGTTGTTCCTAAACTAGAAGAGGAGGTTGCACAGAAGAAAAAAATATCCCAGAAGAAACTAAAGAAAAAAACCTTATGGCCTGGGAGTAAATTCTGTATAAAATAAAAACAACGGTAAAAAAAAAAAAAAGTCTTGGCCTAATGTCTCCATCTTGTAGGATTCAGAGAAGATCACATTTATGTGTCACTTACTAGGACCTTTTAATGCATCATAACAATTTGCAAAAAATTGTTCTGTATGTTACAATATCCTGATTTACTGTATGTTGCTTTTTTACTAATTGATTTCTGAATGACGATTGTAGGCTGGAGGGTGGAATTTGACATGAGCATAGGGAGTGAAGAAACATTTATTGTCTTTCTACATATTAAATTCTGTGGAATTCTTCTTTGGAGAGATGTGGATTACAACACAGACCCAGTGGCTATTCCTAAATGACCCTGCATATGATATGTTTCTTCCCTCTCCTGGTACGCAAAACGGGTATTGAGTGTGTGAAAAGGTATTTCTTAGGTATTTTTGTTGTTGTTCTAAGTGACTTCTCTTAAACTGTCAGGCATTCAAAGACAAAAACTATAGATTTGCTCCAGCTATAAAAGCTCTGAGAGTGAAATGGGGAGAGAAGAGGGGGAAGAAGAAAGTTCAGGTTAACATAAAATAAATTACCATGGTGGAATTTGTGCAGATATATCCCCAAACCATACAAGCACTTTTGAGGTCAATTTCTGTGGGCAAATTAGTAGAATGGACCTGAGAAGAGGAAATTCTTGGTCCATGTGTAGATTTGTCCATGTATATATCCGACTGAACACGTTTAAAACATTTCTTCTCTTTTCACTAGTTGGTGAAATATATTGAAGATTCTGTATTCAGAATATTAAATCAAGAAGTGATTTTAATAATTAACTGGAAATACAGAGTCACTAGAGAGAGCACCTATGAAATAAACACATCCATAATCTCCACATGTGCATATTTGGGATTAGAGGGATAGACAATAGGGAACGTGGATTGCATGCCTGATTAACACCACCATTGGTGCTAATCTTCAGAACCACCATCCTCTCAACATTTATCATTCTTCATTCTCATGAACACCTTGTGAGCGGACAATGTCATTTCCATATTGCAGGGGGTCAAAGTAAGGTAAAATATGTTGGCAGAGAATCACAGATTACACCAAAATAGCTTTAGGTAATTGATTTCCATCTTCTACCCACTGCTTCTCCCAAGTTCACAAGCCGAATAGCTCATGTTCAATCTCTTCTCTTCCTTTTGTTGTTAGATTCCTGCTAAGAGAGTTGAGTGGCTATGAGGATATATAGAAATGACTGGTGAGAGAGCTAGCCATCTGTTGCCTCAGGATAGTAGTTCGAGGAACCCAGATCATAGATTTCCAGTCTCTATGTGAGTGCTCACCCCAGCTTACTGCTCTCAGAAGGCCCAAGCCTTCTCTGCAGTCTTTTCATGGCTGACCTCATCTCCTGGTTCCTCAGGGTGTAGATCATGGGGTTCAGCATGGGGGTAATGACCGTGTTATTGATGGACACAGCTGTGTCCATGGGCAGCGTAGTGAAGGGTCTGCAGTAGATATAGACGCAAGGCACGAAGTGCAGAGTCACCACGAGGATATGGGAGGTGCAGGTGGACAGGGCCTTTTTCTGCCCCTCCCCAGAGTGAGATCTCAGCATGGCCAGAATGACGGTGTAAGACCCCAGGAGCAGGAGGAACCACAGCAGGGTCACCAGCCCGTTGTTAGAGATCATGAGAAGCTCCAGGGCAAAGGTGTCAGTGCAGGCCAGCTTAACCACTTGGGGCACATCACAGTAGAAGGCATCCAGGATGTTGGGGCCACAGAAGGGGAGCGGGAGCATCAGAATTATCTGGACAATTGAGTGCAAACCACCGCCCACCCAGGAAGCCACCACCAAACCCACCCACACCTCTCTCCTCATAATGGTCACATAATGCAGGGGCTTGGCGATTGCAAGATATCTGTCATAGGCCATCACAGAGAGGAAGAAAATGTCTGCCCCACCAGCGAAGTGGAAGAAGAAGATCTGTGCCATGCAGCCATTGTAGGAGATGGTTTTCTTCTCTGATAACAGGTCCACCAGGAACTTGGGAACAGTGACAGATGAAAAAACAATGTCCAGGACCGATTTGTTCCGCAGCAAAAAGTACATGGGAGTGTGAAGGTGGGACTCACAGGTGATGGTCACCACAATGAGGGCATTGCCTAGCACAGTTGCTACATACACAGCAAGGAAGACCACAAACAAGAACAA
Source organism: Leptonychotes weddellii (assembly GCF_054177405.1). Classification (NCBI taxonomy): domain Eukaryota; kingdom Metazoa; phylum Chordata; class Mammalia; order Carnivora; family Phocidae; genus Leptonychotes; species Leptonychotes weddellii. The sequence continues at coordinate 10,152,223 of NC_138379.1, forward strand.
TTCTAGCTCTTGGAAGTGAGTGAGTTCCAGGAAGACAAATTCCTTCACATTGGTGTGGTTGCTCTGGCCCATGGTGCAGACCATCCTCCTCCAGGTCTACCTGGGGAGAAGGTACGTTAGGGTTAGGAGTAGAGTGCCATGAGGGGACAGCATCACTTATTGTGTATTCTTATAAGGCTCTATTGAGCATCCAGATCATCATGACTACTCAGAAAAACTGGGCTAGGGTCTCCCCTTTTGTGGCCAGGAAATTCTTTATCCTGATGATTCTTCTCTCCTACTGGAAATACCCTGAGTGGACAGCAAGAGCCATCATACTCCGATGCCTTTCCTCTGATAAGAGGGAGATGGCAAGACTATGGTCATTTGACTAATGGCTTGCCTTATGTGCTGCAAGAGTAGCTTCCTCACATGTATGCAGGGCTTTATACTTTACCAAAGGCTTTCACCGGCAGCACCTCATCTTGATTTTCATTCTCATGATGTCTCTGTGGGGTCTAGAGAGTGGTTATGATCATCTCCATGTTATATTGGAGAAGCTGAAGCTTAAGGAGCAGTTAATGTCTTGCCCACATTTGCATAACTGCAAAGTTAGTCAGTGGCAAATCGAGGATTCAAATCCAAATAGTTTTTTGGACTTGACAAAGACCAAATGTTAATTGGGCTCCTCTGAGCCCTCTTTTCAACTAGACCTAGATCTTGGCTTTCTGTGTCTTTACTTGCTGAGAATCCTGCTAAATCAGTTTAGCAAGAAGCCCCTACCCCTGACGTCTGATCAATGTGTCATCCCTGGCCCTTGATATCTAACTCCTTGTATCTAAGTCCTTGGCTTATCTTTAAAGAGTCCTGTTAAGCCAATTTAGCATGAATTCCTTGGTCTTCATATGTCCTTTTCATAATTTTCCATCCACTGACCCCCTCACTCTGCTTATTGGCTATAAATCCCCACCTATCCTTATTGTATTTGGAGTTAAGCTTAATCTCTTTCCTTTATTGCAATCATCTTGACCCCTGTTGCAAGAGTCTTGAATAAAATTTGTCTTGCCATTTTAAACAAGTGTCCAGTAAATAGTTTTTGTTTAACAGACTCCAGAGGCTTTCTCCCTGTACCATTCTGCCAGATGAGAGAGTCTGGAATTTAACTTTGGTTTATCAGAATTATACTGGGTAGATAAGGCTTAAGTGGTTAATTAAATAGCCTGACTACTTAATCCTCACCTCCTCCTTTAAAGGAAAAGAAGAATCAGGCCCTGATAAGTAATCCTCCGGGGCCTCAGAGACGCTTGGACCTCACTGGGCCCACAGGGCTCTTGATAGAGGGTAGAGCTGCAGTCTTTGATCAGAGCACATGCAGGTATTATGGACAAGCTATTAAAGCCTCAGAGGTGACTTAATCCAAAACTCCTCACTTTAGGGGTGAACAGAGAAGATTGTTTATTCTTCAAGAACCAGTCTGATTTGGTGAAAGACAGAGAATTTTTTTTTTTAATATTCAAGTACTTTTCTGTTTCTTTTTTGTTTGTCATGAAAAACTTAAGATCTACCCTTTTAACAAATTTCAAGCATACAATAAAGTATTTTTAACTGTAGTCACCATGCTGTACATTAGATCTCCAGAACTTACTCATCTTGCGTAACTCAAATGTTGTGCTCCTTGACCAACAACTCCCATCTCCTGCTCCCTCCAGCCCCTGGTCACCACCATTCTACTCTGTGCTTCTATGAGTACAGCATGTTATGCAAATGAAATAAGCCAGACACAGAAAAACAAGTTCTTTCTGATCTCACTTATATGTGGATTCTAAAATAGTCAGACTAATAGAAAGAGATTTTTAACCAGGTTTGATGATTCAGACCTCAGGGATTTTCTACTATTGCTATATTATAGCAAAATAGGTTTGTTTGTTTTTTTCAAATTAGATATTTGGCCATCAGAGGACAAAACTCTTTTCAATAAGAATATCAGTATGTCCAAGGACAGATAAGTTTTAAAAATTCAAATAGTTGAGATGACTAAAATCCAATTCAACAATAGAAAATAGATAGTCTTGGTAGCTGCAGGAATGACATTATATTTGAAGAGAACAGGCTAAGAAAGAAGAGAGTAAACCAGATGAAAGAAGAAGCGAGCACTTTCCCTGAAATAAAAGCATAACAAAGCATCCTGCAAACAACCTATTTCTTGATGTTTCTTTTTCCAGTTCTGTTATACTTGAGAGCTTTTTATGATTTAACTTGAGGGTTTGGGACATATAAAAAGCCTCTGGGAGCACCTGGGTGGCTCAGGTCATGATCTCAGTTAGGGTCATGGGATGGAGCCCTGCACTGGGCTCTGTGCTCAGCAGGGAATCTGCTTAGGATTCTCTCTCCCTCTCCCTCAGCCCCCACTCCCCAAATAAATAAATACATCTTTTAAAAAAGCCTCTGAAATAAACTTCTCTGTCGATTTTTCTAGATCCCTTATATTCTTTTCACTGGAGCCTTTTAATTCCTGTTGAAAATTGAATTTTTTCTTAAAAGTTTTTTTTTTTAATATGATCTGATAGGAATCCTATGTATGCCAGCATCCAGGAATAACATTTTAAACAAGTGTCCTTTTTTAAACAAGTGCCTAAAACTGGCACTCTGGAGTTTTTTAGTGCCACCTAACAAATAGAAAGCCTTGCAAATGGTATTCTGTATTCAGAATTATGTTATTGTCTTTAATAGGGGTGTCTAAAAAGGAGAGCTCACCTTAAGACTGTATTAAGGGCAGGATCTATTCAGTGTCCCCATTTGAGACCACAAGGGAAACATTTGTCCTAAACCCCAGTGTAAGAGAGCGTTCCCCTGGGAAACCAGTAAGATTCTTCCTCATAGACAATGAAGACTATGTACTGGACCATTTCCCCTTGCTTTGTCTTCCATACACTTGAAACATATATGTAGCTTAATTTCCTATGCCATACTTTTTCAAGTGTAGTCTCTTAACAGTTTCTTACTTACATTTTATTATTTTATTATGTGTGTTTTGTTGCTGTTGCTGTAAGATCTCCCTAATCCTTTGTAGAATGCAGGGGGTAAATACATTGACTACTAAGGTAGAGAATGGTTTTCTTAGGTATATGGCAACCAGGCAGGTAGAGAATAAGCATTGGTCATTAGGGCTAGACTGGATTGGAGGTTGCTAGCCAGGCGAGCATAACAGTCTTGGGAGACAGGGGTTGGAGAGGGAATATGCAAACTAGGGGTGGGTGGGTGGCATTGGGAGTCAAGCTTGTAGAATATATTTAGGTGAGGGGTCACAAAAGTCATACATTGACCTCTTCAGTTTGCCTAGTTGGGCTCTAATTACTATTTTCAAAGAATGCTGCTCTCAACATTTTGTAAATACATTTTTGTGTGCATCTGGACTTACTAGGTCAAATAATATGTTAGTTTTCTAGTTTTAGCTGATGATTAAGGTATTGTAAAGAAGCAGCCCATTTTTAGTTGTGTTGAATGTTTGATTTCTTTTTCTTTTTGTTTGATTTCCTTTTAGAGGTAGATGCTATGAGCTGAAAGAAATTATATTACTTTTTAACTTCTCATGGGAATAGAAGACTGAAGATTTTGTCATCTTAGTAATATAAATGTCAAAAAGTTAATTAAAATATTAGAAAGAAGTTTAACTAAATGTTTTTATAATTTTGGGGGTAGAGGACTTTGTAAATATAACACCAAAGATTATTAGATTTGACTAAATAAAAATAGGAAAATTTAATGTTCAAAAGCATGAAAAATAAGTTAAAAATAAACGAAAAACCTGGGAAAATATATGTAAAAAACATAATACAAATAGGCTTAATATCTTTGATGTATAAAGAACTTTTGTCAATCAATAAGAACCAGATAGATACTTTAAAGCAAAAATGGGTCATAATTCACAGAGAAATGCAGTTGGTCAGTCCACATATGAAAAGTTGGTCAACGCCATAGTGGTTGGTAGGAGTGTACACGCAAGGACAAACTTTCTGGGGTCATTCTGGAAATATGTGTCAAAACTTAAAATATGAAAATCCTTCCATACAGTAATTCTACTTTAGGAATTTATGCTAATGTGTTAGTAAACCAAGTGCTTACTATCATAAGTACGAAAAATTTTGATCATAGAGGAAATTAGAATTTAAGTTAATGTCTAATACATAAAATTGTTTCAGTAAATTATGGTACAGTAGAACAATCTAGTATTACAGTCATTTAGATTGAAAATGTAGAACTTGTAGACATGGTAATATTCCCTTTCAGTGACAGATTGAAACACTGAATGTATCATATAATGTTATCTTGGGGGGAAAAAAATCTACATGCCTGGAAGAAATTTGGAAAGATATCACAATGGTATCAGCCAGTACCTGTGAGTAATTGGGTTTTGGTAATTTTACTTTAAGAGGATATTCTATTGTGTCCAATTAAAAAAATTTTTAAATGCCTTCTGATTTTGAAAAAAAAAAAAAAACCTCACATATTTACAACTTCGAGTAGATTTCCCCATTAATTTGAACTCTGATGTTATGCCTCTTGTATTTTCCTCTTCCTTTTCTGTAAAATTGTCTTAAGAAAAGTGAGTTCTTAAGAAAAGAGAAGCGTAGGGAAGACAGTTCTAGTATTCTCTTGCTATTTAATGGTTCTGCGAGGCATTGGCTGAAGCTGTCTAGAAGAGAGCCTGGGACCAGCCAAGTCAGATCTCGACATTGGTGTTGAAGTTGCTTACTATTGGTTTCTCTTTTGAATTAATATGATTCCACTCACTCTACTGGTCAATCATCTTAGAAGGTTCCAGATTTTGGTGCAATGTCAGGACAGGATAGAATGGTGGCCTATCTCATAACCTCGGGCTGCATTATGGAACATAGAGGCAGTTTGTTCAAAAGAGCACAGCCTTTGAATTCAGGTTCAAGCATTTTAAATGTTGACTCTGTGACCCCGAGAAATTTAACCTTTATGCACCTATTAATCTCCCTCCGTGGAAGGGGGAAGCATAAGGCTTACTCTGCAGACTGGGGTTTACTTGTGATAACCTGGCACTTTTTATGACCTGTCATTATGTATCTATTTGTTTCTGCCTCTTCTTCCAAATGTAAATTTCTTAAGGGCAGAGACTTCGTTTTGTCACCATTGTATCTCCTGTTCCTACCAGGCATATATCAGTTATTTTGTGATTCTTTTTGAATAGATGAATGGACAGATGGATGGCCAGTGTCTGAAATACAGTAGTTACTCAACAAGTACTTGTTTGTTTTCACTTCTTCTCCAGCCTCATCCTAAACGTTCCCTCTCTGCCCCCCATTCACTTTTGTTGCTGCATTAAGTCCTTTGAATGACAATTCATATGAGAGCACATTGTAAACTTCAAAGCACATACAAGCATGGGGTAGTAATATCACCATAATGTTAATGGCATTATATAATTCTGTTTCTCTCCCTGCATCCTGCTAGCTTTTAATCTCTTTTTTAGAGAAAGACTGTACCAGTTATTTTTCTATATATTGTAAGTGCTCAGTAATGTTTATAGAATGAGTTTTAGTGAAAAAAAATCACTTCTAGTTTGAATGTGTCTTGAGAAGCCTAGTATTTTACATAAGAGGCAGGAGATCTTAATCAGCCTAAGGGTTTTAGCTGTAATGGACAAATACTACAAGAATTGTACATGGTTATGGTACCTTTCAGGCACTGGAGACTGAACGCTACTGAAATCCTAAAATTGTGTGTGGGCTAAGCTAGGTTGCCTGTAATTGTGTCTTCAGGTATCCTCACCTACCTTTGCATTAGAAAGGGGGGTCTGCCAGTTGCCCCATCTTCATTGCTCTGCTCCTCTTTTCCCAAATGCACGCAGTCTACATGCTCCCTTAGACACTAGTTGGAAGTCTCATATAATAATCAGCATAGGGAATAGTGTCAGATATTTGTAGGAAATATAATTTTCTATGGGGAAGTTGGCAGTCGCAGATGCAATGGGAGTTATTAAAAAGTCACTAGCGTGTAAATATTGGGATTTTTTCCATATATCTTTCTGTTCTCACTTTCCAGTTTAATTCCACTGGGGTCTGAGAGTTTACCTTGTACGATCTGTGAAGGTGTGTTTTATGGCCCAGAATATGGTGTATCCTGGTGAATGTTCCGTGTGAGCTTGAGAAGAATGTGTATTCTGCTGTTGTTGGATGAAATATAAATATTAATTAGATCCAGTTGATTAATGTTGCTACTTAATTCGACTGTATCATTATTGATTTTCTGCCTTTTGGATCTTAAATTGTGGGCAGAGGGATGTTGAAGTCTCCAACTATAATAGTGGGTTTGTCTACTTCTCCTTGTATTTCTATCAGTTCTTGCCTTACCTATTTTGATACTCTGCTGTTAAAGGGCATACACATTAATGATTATTACATACTGGGAGAATTAACCCCTTTATCATCATCATTATAAAGATCTTCTTTTAATAATTTTCCTTGTTCTGAAGCCTGCTTCATCTCAAATTAATGTATCTACTTGTTTTCTTTTGGTATATTTTTCTTCACTGTATTACTTTTAACCTGTGTCTTTATATTTAAAGTAGGTTTCTTATAGAAAACATATAGTTGGGTCTTTAAAAAAACATCCACTCTGTGGTCTCTGTCTTTTTTTTTTTTTTTAAAGATTTATTTATGCATTCATTTGAGAGAGAAAGAGGATGTGAGGGCAGGGGAGGGGCAGAGGGAGAGAGAAAAATCTCCAAGCAGACTCTCCACTGAGCAGGGAGCCTGATGCAGGGCTCAATCCCAGGACCCTGAGATCATGTCCTGAGCCGAAGGCAGACGTTTAACTGACTGAGCCACCCAGGCACCCCCCATTTATTTTGTTTTTTATACTCCACATATAAGTGAAATCATATGATATTTGTCTAAGTCTGACTTATCTCACTTAGCATAATAAGTCTATCCATGTTGTCGCAAATGCCAAGATCTTATCCTTTTTTATGGCTGTGTAATATTCCGGGTGTGTGTGTTTGTGTGTGTGTGACATCTTCCTTATCCATTCATCTATTGATGGACACTTGGATTGCTTTCATATCTGGCAATTGTAAATAATGCTGCAATAAACATAGGGTATATATTTTTGAATTAGTGTTTTCATTTTCTTTGGGCCAGTAGTGAAATTATTGAATCAAATGGTAGTTCTATTTCTAATTTTTTGAGGAACCTTCCTACTGTTTTCCACAGTTTCCAATTTACATTTCTACCAACAGTGCATGAGGGTTCCTTTTCTCCCCATTTTGCCAACACTTGTTTCTTGTGTTTTTGATTCTAGCCATTCTGACATGTGTAAGGTGATATCTCATTGTGGTTTTGATATGCATTTCCTGCAACGGGTTATTTTTGAGGCTAGGTTCCTATTGTGCAATGGGAATGATATTGCTTATCTCATGGGGCTGTTGAGATTCTTGTTTCAGAAGAAGTATATAAAGCTTAAAATAAAGTTCCAGGCACCAAGTGAGTGCTCCTATAGAGGGGCATATTACCAATGGTGGCTCTTGGGCATGGATGGAGTATATGTCATGGACTCCATGTTGACATATGCTAAATACAGGAAAACTGAGTCCCCTGTGAGAGATATGCAAGTTCAGAGGAAGGTGGTTGTAGAGGTAATGTTGGGAATTTAGTCTTCCTGAGATTGAAGCATCAATCAAGGGGCTCTTTTTGATTTCTTTTATCTTGTCTTTAAAAATTCAGTTTAGAGAATAGCCTTGAGATAGAACATTCACAGTTTAAGGGTAGGATTTCTTAGCACCATAAATTCTATTTTCTATTTGATAAATTGACACCAGAAGGAGAGGCATACGGATATACTATCCTGAATATTACTTTACAAACAAATTAGAATGATTTATCATCAGGGATTTTTGATGTAACAGTAATCCCTGAACTCTTATTGTAAAAGTATAAAGACTCTCTGAACTTAGAAGAGGAGATATTCATTCCTTGAGACAGAGGGGTAAGTCTCTGCCCTCGCCATAAAACAGAGAATTCAGTCTGCACCAAGAACGAGACAGAGAGATGGAAACCTAACATAAATTCCACAAATTACATATATTATATAATTTAATTCCCATAGTTATTGTGCCAAATAGATGTGAAATTAAATATTAATCAATCTTTTTTTTTGTTAAAGATTTTATTTATTTATTTGAGAGAGAGAGAGAGAAACAGCATGAGAGGGTAGAGGATCAGAGGGAGAAGCAGGCTCCCCGCTGAGCAGGGAGCCCGATGTGGGACTCGATCCCAGGACTCCGG
>NC_138379.1:10161010-10195433 GCF_054177405.1 Leptonychotes weddellii
CTTCAAGATATTGACTTCATTTTCTTTGGATAAATACCCAGAAGCAGGATTGCTGAATCATACAGTAGTTCTATTTTTAATTTTTTGAGGAACCTCCATAGTGTTTGTCATAATGACTGCACCAATTTACATTCCCACCAACAGTGCACAACACTTTTCTCTATATCCTTACCAACATTTATCTTTTGTCTTTTTAATAATAGCCATCCTAACAGATGTGAGATGATAACTCATTGTGGTTTGATTTGCATTTCCCTGATGATGAGTGATGTTGAGCACCTCTTCATGTAGAACAGTTTTTAATATGATGAATAATAGAGAAACACAATCAGATAGTTGCAGTTGGTTGAAAACATGCATGGGTGGTCAAATTCCACAAAATGATAAAGTATCAGCAACTTTAATTTTAGCCCTGAGTCTTCCCTGGGGTACTTCTGCCTTTACACACCCATCCCATTTATATTTCCTCATTTTGATCTTTTTTTAAAAAAAAAATTTTTTTTTAAGATTTTATTTATTTGCGAGAAAGAGAATGAGAGAGAGAGAGCATGAGAGGGAGGAGGGTCAGAGGGAGAAGCAGACTCCCTGCTGAGCAGGGAGCCTGATGTGGGACTCGATCCCGGGACTCCAGGATCATGACCTGAGCCGAAGGCAGTTGCTTAACCAACTGAGCCACCCAGGTGCCCCTCATTTTGATCTTATATAAGTGCCAGCTTGTCTTTCTTAATGTAAAATGCATACGGGCTTCCCTCATGTCTTAAAAATGATAATCTGGTCTGGCCTGATGACATCAAGGTTGTCCCATGCCTGTCCTTAAATATTATCCTTAAATATTGAATGAACCCTTTCCAGCTTTTCTTGCTCAGAAAATATTAGTTTCTGCTTGTTCTTGACCACCATGGTTCATCCAATTTCAGTCAGCTTTGGTGTTGTTCCACCATTCCCCCAACCATGGACATATTATTTATGGTCCTTCTATCCCATAATGGCGCTGATTGTGTTCATCCAAATTTTGATCTTTTTATGCATTTTATGCAGTTACTTGTATAAAAACTTATCATATAATTAGAAAAATTTTTTAGTTCTGAGCATATATGTGTATATATATAATATATGTGTATATTTTTTTCTCTTAGTTTTCTAACCCGAAAGAATGGATTATCTTTATTGTGAGTTAGATTTGCTCCCTCAAAATTGAATATGTCAAATATTATAGCCTGTTGTGTTTAGCTCCTTTTCCAGATTCTTATACTAAAGATATATAAAATATAAGAAATTCCTAATGTTATTGTTAATCTGGATTTATATGTTCAAGTCAGGAAGTCTAAAAAGCCATAAGAAACCTAAATCTAAAGGAACCTTGAGACTCACCTGATTCAACCCTCCCATTTTTCAGTTGAGAAAATGAGAATTTGAAGAGGTGAAGTCACTTTTCCACAGTCCCCAGGGAGTTGGGAATGGAGCTGAGGACAAAACCCAGATTATTGACTCCCAGTCACTCTCTGCTCCGTTAGACAGACCCTCTTCTAATCAGCAAGGTGTGTAGCATACAGATTTTAAATAGTGCCAAGAGATTATCATGGGCAGACTTCCTCCAAGAAGAAGGCATAGCAGGTGGCTGTGATGTTAACTTGGTGTTGTTTATATGATCTTCCAGGAAATATCCGCTCATATAATAACAAACACAATCTAACTGATCACAGAATTGTTTCTTTCCTTTATGCAGGAAGTAGGTCTATGGTTGTGGGAAGGAACAACACAGTTGTGACAAAATTCATCCTCCTGGGATTTTCAGACCATCCTCAAATGAAGCTTTTCCTTTTTCTGTTATTTCTGGGGATTTATCTCCTGACCCTAGCCTGGAGCCTGAGCCTCACTGCCCTCATCAGGATGGACTCCCACCTGCACACACCCATGTACTTCTTCCTTAGTAACCTATCCTTCCTAGATATCTGCTATGTGTCCTCCACAACTCCCAAGATGCTCTCTGACATCATCACAGGGCAGAAAATCATTTCCTTTGTTGGCTGTGCCACACAGTACTTTGTGTTCTATGGAATGGGACTGACTGAATGCTTTCTTTTGGCTGCCATGGCATATGACCGCTATGCTGCAATCTGCAACCCATTGCTCTACCCAGCCCTCATTTCCCATACACTTTCTTTAAAGACGGTGGCTGGAGCCTATGTGGGTGGATTCTTCAGTGCTTTGATTGAAACATACTCTGTCTACCAGCATGATTTCTGTGGGCCCAACGTGATCAACCACTTCTTCTGTGACCTTCCTCCAGTTCTGGTTCTGTCGTGCTCTGATACCTTTACCAGCCAGGTGGTGACCTTTGTTGTGGGTGTTGTTGTTGGAATTGTGTCTGTCCTTGTGATCCTCATCTCTTATGGTTACATTGTTGCTGCTGTCCTGAAGATCAGCTCAGCTAAAGGTAGGACCAAAGCCTTCAGCACCTGTGCCTCTCACCTGACTGCTGTGACTCTTTTCTATGGTTCTGGTCTCTTCATGTACATGCGACCCAGTTCTAGCTACTCCCTAAACCAGGACAAGGTGGTGTCCATATTCTATGCTCTGGTGATCCCTATGGTGAATCCTATCATCTACAGTCTTAGGAATAAGGAGATTAAAAATGCCATGAAGAAGGTTGTGGCAGAAAGAGCATGTACTTTCTCGTGGGCCTTTGTTTTTCTGATCTAAGCTAATGTTTACAAAGAGTCTGTGAGCTGGTTCAATTGTGCAGATTTTCATGTAGTTTTGGACTAGTTGATTTACACAATGATTTGTGTTGACTAGGCCTTTCCGCCCTTTCCACTATTCCCCTAACTAGTATACCTATTAGTTATTGGAAAACAGTTTGGCCATTATTGGTTTCTAGAATGAATAGCATTGCCTATACTGAGATTATAAATGCTCAATTTAGCAGAAAACTTCACCATGACAAAGACTGAACAACCAGGAATATCAAAATAGAGTCTGTGTCTATAGGAGGAAAAACGTTGAAAAAAATGTTAGTCTAGCATTCAGGATGGTGATTCTTAAGGTAGGATAAGAATATATAGCATAATAACCTGAGGAGGGGGATACTTTTTCTAAAAACAGTTGCCTTTCCCTCTTATGAAATTTAATATGCTTCCTTTATGGCACATGAGCACCACAAGGCAGACACCCTCTCCTGTTTGAGAATCCAGCTATTGTGAGCCAGTGTGCATGATGGGGGTATAGAACTGACTCTTTAAATGTGTTAAGGTAGGACAGAAATCAAAAAACCTCTGATTAGGGCATTAATGACTGAAAAACCTCATGGCTAATTCAATCAGCTATACAAAAAGCAGTCACTACATTGATTTTTTTTTTTTTAAGATTTTATTTATTTATTTGAGAAAGAGAGAATGAGAGACAGACAGCACATGAGAGGGGGGAGGGTGAGAGGCAGAAGCAGGCTCCCTGCCGAGCAGGGAGCCCAATGCGGGACTCGATCCCGGGACTCCAGGATCATGACCTGAGCCGAAGGCAGTCGCTTAACCAACTGAGCCACCCAGGCGCCCCCACTACATTGATTTAAATAAAGCCGGGGATTTGTTCCTTTCAGTCTGAAGTAATTGCTTTCCAGCCAACACTCAAAGTTTCTTAAGAAGCTATAGAAGAGGAGCATACAGTCATTTGGGGGAAAGGTTCTAGGTTTTCACCAGTTTTGTGATAAGTTCTAGGGTGGAATTTAGCCTAGGAATTGAAGAGAGTGATTTTTCTCCTCCATATTATCTCAGAACATGTTATGTGTCCTTGAATCAGCAGTAAACAACTGGCATACATTTATTCAGCTGTGGCTGCTCTTGGTTGGCCATATATGAATAAATAAGTATCTACCTGTATGTCCTTGGACAAGTTACTTGGGCTCTGTGTGCCTTAGTTCCTTATCTGTAAAATAGGAATAATAATAGTAATTATCTCATAGGCTTATTGTGATGAAGTAAATGACTCAATATATACAAGCACTTAGAATTATGCTGGTGGATAGCAAATGCTTAAGACATGAGTATTATTATTATTATTATTCTATAAATATTTATTTATCACCATTTGAGCCAAAGAAATAGAAGACATTTCCTTACTTTGGTAAAAAAAAAATGTGATCTTTGTGATAGCTTTGATGCATTGGAAAGTGGGTCAACAGAGACTAGAGTAAAAGTTATTTAGGTATTTGTTAGGTATTCTTAAGTCATCAGACTTGCAATTATTAATCTCGTGTCCACCACTTTATAGGTAGGTGGCCTTATGCAAGTTACTTATAAGCTCCATTTTTCTCATCTGTACAATGAAGATAATAATTGTATCTACCTCATGGAATTGATACAACAACTAAGTGAGAATATGCATGAAAAGAGCTTAGCTTAGTGCCTGGTATATGGTAATACTTAATAAATGTTAGCTCATATTATTAGTCAATTTTGTATAAATCAAGAGAAATCCAGGTAAATGTGCTAAAAAGAGGCAAATTAGATAACTTTGGGATATCTACTCAAACTGGAACATAATAGTCTCAGTAAAAAGGCTTGCCAGTACCTCTCACCTCTGCTGCTTCTTCTGCATATAGGAAGCAGTCATTAGGAAAATAGAACTCAAGTTCATAGAAGTGGCCACACACTCTATCAGCTACCTGGTCACCTTGCCTTTCCTTATAGTCAGTTTTTCCCTCCACCTTTCCTTATCTATACTCCAGTTTACTGAGCTCTTATCTTTCAATTTACCTTTGGTAGCTCATCTTAAATTCTCCTAATGCCCAAAGTCATTGGAACAAAACAAACAAACAAATAAAGGAAAATATGCCTCATGCTTTGGACTTACATGGAGCTGTCACTAGTCTCTTATCATTTCTAAATTTTTTTGAACAAAGATTCTGAATATAAGATCTTTAGAAAATATCTCTTGTTCAGCCACATACATGTTCGCTGCTAATGGAAATTTTCTCCTTGCATTGAGAAGACATAATGTACTTTTGTAGTTTACCCAATTACTGAAGAGAAAATAACGATCATTAATAATTGTTAAATATAGTGCATAATGTGGGGTTTGGTCATGAGACTTGAATAAGGCAAAAATGAGCTGGGGTTTATAGTAAGCCACATGTTAAATAAAACTTCCTAAATAAGTGCATTTATTATGGGGCATATAAATAGACATATATTAAACAATATTTTTGGCACTAGAAGAATCAGGCATTTTATAGCTCTTTGAAGCAAGACAAGGTACAGCTGTCCTGGGGAGGTGGGTGGCCAGCTAGCTGGAGATGAATTCGCTTTAGTAGAATTAGCACAATCCGGCGTGTGTCACCCATCTTCGCAACCTCTGAAGATTTTTTTCAGGTGGACTGAAGTTACCAAGCTCAGAATAGCTAACCACATAAGCCAGATGCCGTTTTTAGTTTTCATGGAAAAACAAAACTGCCAACCTTGTACTTGTGCTGGTGGCACAATTCTTTGACTTGCTGAGGAAACCACATAGAAAAACAAATTACAATCGAAAGTCTATTTGGAGAGAAAGTGGGTAATGTGTGTAGTGCCTGGTGTGCCCAACTACAGAGTCCAGATAGGTTGAGGCGCTGGGCCAGGGCACTGACACCTTCTCTCCCCAGATACATGGTTTATTCATCTTCCTCTCTTCTAAGTGACCATCTTCCCATCTAATCACTATATTCACAGATCAATTAATAGATTTTCCTTCTTTGGTTGTAAGGACTATTTTGTCTCTAAAATGCCTCTGTTATACATTTCATTTATTCTGATCTGATTTTGTGGTTTAATTTTTAGAGTTTTCAGAAACCTGGTTATTGTCCATATGTACCACCTACATTCCCCTAATTTTTTAGTAGGGATAAATGATTACTCTCTCATTCACTCACTCACATACTCAGGAATTAGTGACTGATGCATTAAACGGGTTCTGATGAGAATTTAAAATTTTTCCTAAAGATGAACAGTTTCATGTTTCTAGTCATAAACCTAGAGAAACCCAGAGATTGCCTAATCTGTTATCATCCATGCAAATGAGGAAACACTTGCAATTCAATTCCCTGTGTCTAGATAACTGATTTGGATCTCTGTTCTGATCTGGGAGAGCCTAAATGTCTTGCATATACGAAGATAAACCATGTATTTCAGCCTTCTCCCATCAGCTTGATCTGCGACTACCTTCCTTGAATTCTTGGTGGGTCTCCTTGTCTGTAACATCTCCTAAATAACTGGGGAAGATAAACCAACTGTTTATATGTAAGCTTTGTTGCTTTTATTCCATTGTCACTCTTCTCATGCTTTCCTTTCCCCTTCTAATGCTGGCCAAGACCTTCTATGTGCAATATTGCTATGGATACGGCTAGGAATGAGATTCCCCACCTTCCTACAAGTAAAGAAATAGTCATAGCAGGCTCTTGCAATCATGGCTTGGAACTTTTATCAAATGGATGTGGAAGCATCTCCCTTCAGTTTTGCCAGACTAGATGAAAGACAGACAAACCTTCCACTTTGGTGGGATCACACTCTAGAACTAGACAGGCATCTTGGACCCAGGGAGAACCCATGGAAGAACAGGCTTCATCTCTCTCAAAACAATTTTTTTCTGAAATAGAGTCATGGTGTTAGATTGGACTTAAATGTCAACATAAATAGAAAAACTGGCATGTGTAAAATATCAAAGTGATATTGTATGAAATATTCTTGTTCTAATAAAACCCCTTTCTTATGCAAAGGAAGGCTGGGTGGTTTTCATCTTAAGAAATGCTTAAGGAACAAAATTATTGATGCACATGGACCAGAGGGAGGAAGTCCATATATTAGACATTCACTGAAACTCATAGTTCATTTTCTAACAACCCAAAGCTAAGGAAGTAGCCTGGCAGGAGTCATCTCACCCTTCAACTTGCCCTCAGTCTAGAATATAATTGGAGATAAGGTCTGGGACTGAGCTGCAGCTGGGAGTTGTCCATGAACTTTATCAAAAAGAGGTGGGTTCTGAGAAGTTCTGCATCTCAGGAAACCTACCTGTACAATCTTTCCTTTATTTCATACATCTTGTATGAAATACAAGATACTCTTTGTAATTTGCTGTATTATCTGTACTATCTCGTCTAGATGTCACTTTTTTCTTGCAGTCCCTCTTTTTACCAGAAGGTAAACCAGAAGGCTTAACACTTTTGGTGTCTGTGGTGTTCAGATCTCTGAAGGTTCTGGAGTTGTTTTTCATATACTTGACATCTCTGGCAGTTTTTTTTTTTTTTAAAGATTTTATCCATTTATTTGACAGAGAGAGAGAGAACAAGTAGGCAGAGAGGCAGGCAGAGGGAGAGAGAGAAGCAGGCTCCCCGCCGAGCAGGGAGCCCGATGCGGGGCTCGATCCCAGGACCCCGGGACCATGACCCGAGCCGAAGGCAGCGGCCTAACCGACTGAGCCACCCAGGTGCCCCTCTGGCAGTTTTTCAACAGAAGGCCATGCATGAGATTTTCCTGTGTTAGTCAGTTAAGCATCTTTGATGAAGACACTAGTCTTCTTATTTTTTTTTTTAAAGATTTTATTTATTCATTTGACAGAGAGACACAGCGAGAGAGGGAACACAAGCAGGGGGAGTGGGAGAGGGAGAAGCAGGCCTCCCACAGAGCAGGGAGCCTGACGCGGGGCTCGATCCCAGGACCCTGAGCTGAAGGCAGATGCCCAACAACTGAGCCACCCAGGCGCCCCTCTTCTTATTTTTTTTAAAGATTTTATTTATTTATTTATTTGAGGGAGAGAGAGAGGGGGAGTGCAAGCAAGGGGAGGGAGAGGGAGAGAGAGGGAGAGTGCAAGCAAGGGGAGGGAGAGAGACAAGCAGACTCCACACTGAGATCATGACCTGAGCTCAAACCAAGAGTCAGATGCTTAACTGACTGAGTCAGCCAGGTGCCCTGACATTAGTCTTCTTTATTCATTTGACTTACCTTTATTTTACAATTATAATTAAGCATAATTCACTATTCCTTTTTTATTCTTTTTTTTTTCCTTTTGGTATTCAGCATGTGTCCTTTTTAAAATTTATTTTTAAATTTTTAATTTGAAATATACTTGACATAACATTGTGTTAAAGTGTACAACATGTTGATTTGATACATGTATTTTATTTTATTTTTTTTAAAGATTTTATTTATTTATTTGAGAGAGAGAGAATGAGAGACAGAGAGCATGAGAGGGAGGAAGGTCAGAGGGAGAAGCAGACTCCCTGCCGAGCAGGGAGCCCGGTGCGGGACTTGATCCTGGGACTCCAGGATCATGACCTGAGCCGAAGGCAGTCGCTCAACCAACTGAGCCACCCAGGCGCCCTGATACATGTATTTTAAAGACTTATTTATTTATATTAGAGAGAGAGAGAGCATGCAGGGGGAGGGCAGAGGGAGAGAGAGGGAGAAAAGCAGACTCCTCGCTAAGCATGGAGCCTGACACAGGGCTCAATCTCATGACCCTGAGATCATGACCTGAGCCTAAATCAAAAGTCGGATGCTCAACCTATTGAGCCACCCAGGTGCCACGATTTGATAATTTATATATTGTGATATGATTGCCATTGTAGCAGAGTTAGCACCTCTACCACATCACATAATTATCATTTCTTTTTGTGGTTGGAATAATTTAAGATCTAGTCTCTTAGCAAGTTTGATGATTATAATACAATTTATTGCCTATATTCATTACACTTTTCATTGGATCTCTAAGACTTATTTACCACTAGTTGAAAATTTTTTTTTTTAAGATTTTATTTATTTATTTGAGAGAGAGAATGAGAGAGAGCACATGAGAGGGGGGAGGGGCAGAGGGAGAAGCAGACTCCCTGCTGAGCAGGGAGCCCGATGTGGGACTCGATCCCAGGACTCCAGGATCATGACCTGAGCCGAAGGCAGTCGCTTAACCAACTGAGCCACCCAGGCACCCCAAGTTATGGGTTTCTTATAATATTT
Source organism: Leptonychotes weddellii (assembly GCF_054177405.1). Lineage (NCBI taxonomy): Eukaryota > Metazoa > Chordata > Mammalia > Carnivora > Phocidae > Leptonychotes > Leptonychotes weddellii. The sequence goes on from NC_138379.1 coordinate 10,169,989, forward strand.
CATGTAGTGTTCACTTGATCTAGATATGCGTGTTACACTCGCCTGATCACAGCTTCAGTAAAACTCCAGCAAAAAGTGAGCAAAAAAACAGCATTAAAGAAACATTAGAAATCAAAACAGTATAAATTATATTCACCTCAATTTAATTATATGAACTTTTTTATGTGTAAATACTTTGTATAATTTACACTCTCAATAAGACTGGTTTATACTATAAATACTATCAACAGAGAATAGATCAAAAGTTCCCATTGTAAGAATGGTTATCTTACTAATATTAACGTTTAAAAATTAAATGGTTCAACTGGTAAAGAAATACTAAACTTTTCATTCTATTTCCTATGAATCATTTCACAGTCATAGCTTAGAGACACTAAAGTTTTTTTTGTTTTGTTTTGTTTTAAAGATTTTATTTATTTATTTGAGACAGAGAGAATGAGAGAGATAGAGCACACGAGAGGGGGGAGGGTCAGAGGGAGAAGCAGGCTCCCTGCCGAGCAGGGAGCCTGATGCGGGACTCGATCCAGGGACTCCAGGATCATGACCTGAGCCGAAAGCAGTTGCTTAACCAACTGAGCCACCCAGGCGCCCTAGTTGCAAATTTTTACTCTCTGTTTTTATGAGTTCAGCTTTTTTAGATTCTGCTCATATTATATAGTATTTGTCTTTCTCTGACTTATCTTATTTAGTATAATGTCCTCAAGGGCCATCCATTTCATCTCAAGTGGCAGGATTTCCTTCTTTCTCATGGCTAAATAATATTCGTGTGTGTGTGTGTGTCTGTGTGTGTGTGTGTGAGAGAGAGAGAGAGAGAGAGAGATACATCACATTTTATCTATTCATACGTTGATGGGCACTCAAGTTATTTCCATATCTTGGCTATTGTAAATAACTCTACAATAAACATGGGAGTGCAGGTATCTCTTTAATACCCTGTTTTCATTTCCTTTGGGTGTATCCCCGGTAGTGGAATTACTGGACTATATGGTATTTCTATCTTTAATTTGCTGAGGAAACTCCATGCTGTTTTCATAGTGGCTGCCCCAATTTACATTCCCACCCACACTGTAAGAGGGTTCTCTTTTGTCCACATCCTCACCTACACTGGTTATCTCTTGTCTTCTAGATGGTGGCCATTCTAACAGGTGGGAGGTGATGTCTCATTGTGGTTTTAATTTGTATTTCCCGGTGATTAGTGAGGCTGAGCATCTTTTCATGTAGCTGTTAGTCATTTGGATGTTTTTAGCATGTGTCCTTTCTTTACCACCACATGGTAAACTTTTATTTGCAGGAGTTGTTAGAAGGGTTCAGAGTGGAAAGGACAAGAATCTCAATTCAGTAAATCTTTCTGTGACTTTGTGTACCTGCTTGGGTTCCAAAGAGCTAGGGAAAAACTGGCCCCCCCCCTCCCCCGCCACCTTGCCATCTTGACTTCTATCATTTGCATGAACAGGACCCTCAGTGTTCCAGTATGTGAATAATGTCTGGCACATTGTAAGCACTTAATATTTGTCAGAAGAATTAATCTTAGTATTTTGGTTCTTTCTCTCCTGACCCCCACCCCCACCCCCCCATGCATTTTGTTCCCTTTGGGAGTCTTATCACACTTTAATTTGGGAGAGGCATTCCTAGACTTCTCAGGGACTTCAAATTTTGCCTAACTCGAGAGGCTGTGAAGGGATTTCTACTTAGCCCTTAAAAGTGGCGCCCTCATTTGGTCATGGCTCGGACTTTGACTTCTGGCCATTGACTCAATCGTAACTGTGCATTTGCGTTCAGTTAAGATTTTATTCTTAAGGTGACACCACATTAAATATTCTTAGCCCACGCCCTTGAACTCCAGTCATTGCAGCAGGCATGCCCTGGAGCTGAGGGCCTCTTTTCCCGCCGTGTCCCCAGGCTCCAGCGTGGCCAAGGATGGAGGGCACCACACGGCCAGTAGTGGGCAGGTGCTGAGGCGGTCTCCCGCAAGCGAGGCCGGCATCACAGGCCTTGACTTCCTGGCCTGCGGCGTCACCCCAGAACCCGCGAAGCCCCACGCCGCTCCGCTGCAGCACGATGACGTCGCTTCTCCCAGTTCACTAGGTCCACCCACTTTTTCCGAGTCAATTTCTGCATGCCCTCCAGGGTGACCCCAGTCCCAGACGGCTGCAACACAACGTAAGATACCTCGCCTCTCGGCCTGCCGCGAGTCACCACGCACACGCAGCACTCCCTGCACGTGATGAGCCCCACGCGGTCCGCGGGGCCCGAAATGGCGTGAAGCGCATGCGTGTCAGGTCTGACATGCGCGGTGGCTTCCCTGACGTGGGGCAGGTCACGGTGCGCGAGGGTGTTGCCAGCTTGGTAGGCTTGGCCTCGGCGTCGGAATAATTCATGTGGCAGGTAAGTGCTCAGTAGAGTGCTTTTGAGGGAAATATGGTTATCATGACTATTTAATTTTTAGGCTGTACTACATTGTAACAACATACATTTACTTTTTTGTTTTAAAAAGAATTGGTCTCATCGTGAATTAAAATTGTGATTCAGTAGGTCTTGTTTTACAGATCTGTTAAAATGTAGTGAAATGATTTATTTTGGATTCTATGTGTGGGATACAGAATTTCTTAGTTTTTCGGTCAACTCTGACCTATTGAAATGTAATTTTTAAATTATGGTCTAATTATAGTTTTGGAATGAAAGCAAAATGTGATTTTATCATAACTATACTATATATTTATATATATATTTTTTACTCCGATATAAGACCTTGAACATTAAAATATGTGGTTGTAACAGTAGGTTGTAGATATTAGTAAAATAACGGTATAAGCTAGTTAACTTTTTTATGAGTAGAGGTGCTGAATAGAAATTAGGATAAAAATGAATATGATTAAAAATATATAAACCTACAAACAAAGTTTCAAAGGTAATAAAAGGAAATTAAAACAGCTTTTTTTTAACCTAATGAAAATTAGGAAAAAAAGTGTTAAAATAATTTTTAAATTGCATTATCTGAACGCTAGGGAAAATACCATGAACAATGATATATAGTCAGTTGTTTCTACTGAAAATACAAAATGGGGGCGCCTGGGTGGCTCAGTTGGTTAAGCGACTGCCTTCGGCTCAGGTCATGATCCTGGAGTCCCCTGGATCGAGTCCCGCATCGGGCTCCCTGCTCAGCAGGGAGTCTCCTTCTCCCTCTGACCCTCCCCCCTCTCATGTGCTCTCTCTCATTCTCTCTCTCTCAAATAAATAAAATAAAATAAAAAAAAAAGAAAATACAAAATGGCTTAAGAAATTTGAAAATAGGGGTGCCTGGGTGGCTCAATTGGTTGTGTCTGACTCTTGATTTCAGCTCAGGTCTTGATCTCAGGGTTGTGAGCTCAAGCCCCACATTGGGCTCCATGCTGGGCATGGATCCTACTTCAAAAAAAAATAAATTTGAAAATAATATGTGGGCAAACATAATGGGCTGAATCTGTACATTTGCCTTTACTCCTTCCTAGAGCCTGCCTAAAATAATAAAAAAATTTTTTAACCCATAAATCTACTATGACACGTATAACAGGAGAAATGACAACAGAAGGTGAAGCTGGAAGCAGATCTATGAGGAACAACCAACTCAGATTCAAGAAATCAGGAAGCTATGGGTCCTGGGTACATGGGGCAGGAAAGCCAAGAAGAAGCAAATTGATTTCCATTGCACAGCCCTCAGAAGGATCAGGAATTGTAACAGGCACTAGGGCACCTGCATAGTGGGTGGGGCTTAAAAATGGAGATATGATTGAAAATCTGTTAAGAGTAACTAGACTTCTAGACCAGCCTGTCCCCTCCTCTTGCACACAGGAAATTCCACCCATCCCCATCATTCCTCCTTCCCTCTAGTAGAATATTGGAGGTTTCTTCTCTAGAGAATTGAATCGAGATATATGGGCCCAGGACCATCAGACATATCTATGGGGAATGATAAAAAAGAGGGATGAAGTAATAGCTACATAGTGAAGAATCTTCACCACTAATATCTACATAGGGAGATTCTTTCTCCACTGCACACCTGCTCCATTCACTTACTCAACTCTCAAAATACTCCTAGCTAGGTTGATATCTCCTGGGTAGGATACTGGAGAATTCTGGGTAGAGAAAAACCTGCCCAGGATTATAGCAGAGGTTCATCAGAGCAATTGAGAAGTGCTCCCCAGATTGCCTAGCAGGAGGCCAACAGAAGGGAGTCTCTGGTCGTAAACACCAAGCCTCAAATCTTGCTTTTTAGTGCCTCTCAGAGGCTATAAAGTAGTCAAAGTCATCAATTTCTGAGTAAAAGCAAGCCTGGGACATGCTTCATGGTACTTCCCAGAGACTATGCAAGACTTCAGAAATGATGGTTGTTGTGTGTGTAGGTAGCAAGACCCAAGTGCCAGAGGTCTGAGCTTCTCATGGATTCCAGGACAATAGTTGACTAGGGAGCAGAAGAACCACCAGACTGGGGGTACCATGGAGACTCAGAGTACAACCAAGAGCATTTAAAGAGAATTTTTAAATTTATTTTGTTTTATTTTTTTAAGATTTTATTTATTCATTTGTCAGAGAGAGAGAGAGAGAGCACAAGCAGGGGGGCGGCAGGCAGGGGGAGAAGCAGGCTCTCCACTGAGAAGGGAGCCGGATGTGGGCCTCGATCCCAGGACCCTGGGATCATGACCTGAGCCGAAGGCAGACGCTTAACCAATTGAGCCACCCAGGCATCCCTTAAAGAGGATTTTTAAAAGATATTTTTTCATGTAAGAGTTTATGGACTAATTTCATAGATATTACATTACTATTTATACAATACCTTACACTTCATGTAGTTACATCACTTAGATTTGATTTTTTTTCTGTTACCATATGAAGATGGCAGGTGAGAAATTATATTGCAGATATGACAGGTAGAACCTATGGGCACATAGAGGTCTGCCGCATTCTTCCCACTGTAGCAACAATTCACTTGAATCTCACAAAGTGTGATTTGTGGAGCATACATGGTTCTTTCTGACCAGAAACCTGTCCTCTATTGTGTGGCCATGGTGCCCACATTCTATACTTTTGGTGTTATACCTTTAAAACTATCTTAAGAACCTGCTCACTTTAAGGATTAAGTTACTACAGTTCTTATCAGGGGGGATATAGAACTACTAACCTATCAGCAAGAGTTAAATAACTCATTGCCCACCCACCCCTTTCTCCCTAGAAGTGAGAATAGTTGAAGTAGATCAAACCAAGATTGGGACCTTATCTAAAACATCTCTGTATACCTAGTAACTGACAGGGTAGATGACTTTCATTTTCAAAAAACTAGAAACAAGTAGGGCACCTGGGTGGCTCAGATGGTTAAGCCTCTGCCTTCCGCTCAGGTCATGATCCCAGGGTCGTGGGATCGAGACCCACATCAGGCTCCCTGCTCAGCAGAGAGCCTGCTTCTCCCTCTGCCTCTGCACCTCCCTCTGCTCATGCTCTCTATCTCTCTGTCTCAAATGAATAAAAAAAAAAAATCAAAAAAACTAGAAACAAGCAAAAATGTTTGTGGGAATGATGTTAAGTAGATATTTTTAGTGAAGGATTAGTAATGCAGCATAACATGTTGGAAAGAACTCCAAATCAGAACATAGAAATTACACTGACTGTTAATAGAAGGCATGCTTGTACTACACCCCCTGGTAAGTGCTTTATAAGCATTATCCAATTTGCTTCTCTCTATGAAGACTTACTCAGTGAAGTAGCTACTACTATCAGCCCCATTTTATGATAATCCTGAGGTGATAATCCTGAGGCTGGGAGAGGTTAATTTGCTCATGGTCACATAATCATCAAGTGGGAGGGTCAGAATTCTACCCAGATTGGTTGATACCAATGCCCCAAGTTGTACCCATGATAAGTCATGGCTCTATCATGATTTAGTTTTACTGTTTTCCTTATTGCCCCAATTTCCTTGCTTACATATAGGAAATAATGCCATGACTGCCTCACAGGCTGCTGTGATGATTGGATCTGGTCAGATATTTGAGAAAATGTACGGATGTATGTATCAAAAATGAAAATGCTTTGTACACAGGGAAATGTTCACGTATCTAATTTATTTTAATTAAGGTATTTCACCAGCCAGTATTTTACCAGTGTCATCTTTTTTTAAGATTTTATTTATTTGACAGAGACACAGTGAGAGAGAGAACGCAAGCAGGGGGAGTGGGGGAGGGAGAAGCAGGCTTCCCGCCGAGCAGGGAGCCGGATGTGGGGCTCGATCCCAGGACCCTGGGATCATGACCTGAGCCGAAGGCAGACGCTTAACGACTGAGCCACCCAGGTGCCCCTACCAGTGTCATCTTGAGCAGATCTTTTAGCTCCTCTGGCTTTAGTTTTCTGACCTAGTAATTGAAGGTTTTGGACTGAGTGATTCCTGGATTCTTTCCAGCTCTAATGACTCTAGTTTCTAATAGAAAAGCTATAATAATATGGACATCATTGAACTATGGGAGAAGTGGGGAATGGATCCACAAGGGACATGGCAAAATGGGGGATGAAATCAGCAGGAACAAAAGCTCCATGACAAGCATGACTCCAGGGAACAAGTGCCTAGAGGGTTTTCTCCCTCTAATTGTCTTTTCTCCTATTATCTCTGCCCTTAACAATAACACATTTAAGATTTTCTCCAGTTGGGGGCATTTCTCTTACTCTGAGTGGACAGCCTATTTCATGGCCAAAGGGTCCCATCTTGGAGAGCAATAGAGCCCACCTGGAAAATTCCTTTGGAAAAGAAATAAGCAATTTCAGCCTTTGGCAAGAGCTCTGTCTTCTTGGGGAATCTGGGTCAAGGTGAGAGGGCAAGATTTGGTGAGAACAGTGGATACTGTGCTATCTTAACAGCCATGAGATTCTTCCAGTAGGACCTGTGTGTGGAACAAGGTTTATGGTCCTCAGTCTCTCCCATTCTTCACCTCTTCACTCCCACATGCTCCACTGTGGGCTCTTCTTGGGTTCTCTTTCTCCTTGCTCAACTTCTCTGACCTTCACTGAAAAGATTAATCTCTAATCTAAAATTTCAGGGATCATTCTGGGGTGAGGGATGAAGGTTGAGTTCCAGTTCTGCAATTTCTTAAGGGTGTGATCTTGAGCTCTGTTACTTTCTTTTTTTTTTTTTCACCTGTAAAATGGGGGATACTGGGATTATTTAGAATCTAATGAGATGATGTTTATAAAAGCTAACAAATTTTAGAAGTCAATAATTGAGCACTGAATTAAAAGCAACGATTTACTGACTTTCAGGGGAATTTCCTAAGATCCTATATTCTTGTCTAGATTTTCCACCTTTATCCATCCCAAGAACTCTTTGAATTTTTTTTTTGTTTAAGGAGTCTGTTGTTATAATAATATTAATTAATTTGATTTCCATGTTAATATTAGAGCTCTGACTGATAATTTCTGAGTAGCAAAAGGCAAGCAGGTCACTAAATAATGATGTAACAACGTACTCATGTACAATTCCATTGGCCTTTTGAAATACTTCAAATAGCTCTCTGTGGTCATCTTTGGAGCCCGTGCGGGTCTGGAGGCACTAGTGTGGGTCACACAGATATCAGAGATGCCTCACTCCAAGGCATTGTTGGTCTGTCTCTTTTAACCTTTTTTTTTTTTACTTACGTTGTTCTTCTTCATTGCACCATCTTGGCTTTCTTTACCTGATTTTTTCTCTGCACAACCTTATGAACTGGCCATGTCCTCAGTATTCAGAATTGGAAAGGTTTTGATTAGCTAGATGCACATAGCAAAATCTCCAATTAATACTTACATCAGTCACCTTTTCTTTAAATTGTCTTGGGAAATGGTGGACATATGCAAAAACTTAACCAGAAAGTGAATTTTCCCCCTTTTCCAATAGCTTACCAAAGTTTAACAAGATACATTTTGTCATGAATTAGTAAAACAATCCACAATTCCTTATCGTTTTGGGAATGATGAGTCACATAAAATACTTTTACCTCTGGCTGCCTCTGTCACCAGAATATAATAAGAAAGTGAAGAGCTTTACTGCAAGTGATTGATCAGAAGGTTGACTTATTCTCACTGAATTGATCGATTATGTTGGTGTATTGGGGGATGTTGTGCATGAGAGTTTATATTTTCAAAATATTTTCATTGACTCCAACTCATCTTGGAAAAAATTGTGGAGAAATTATATTGGCAACACTTCAGGAGTCAACAGAAAGATTCCCAAGTTCACAAAACCATAATTGAAATAAGATAATTTTAGTTTTGCATCCAAAGGTGGGTGAAAGAACCATTGTTCAACATGTATTTATTCAGTAACACAAATATTAGTATACAAGATGCTTATCGTTAAGTAGTGAATCATCTCCACTAGACCATGTATTGTATATAGCATCATCGGCTCAGAGGACCTGGGGGTGGTGGCACATAAAAAGGGGCATCAGGAGTTTACACTCCATCTGACTGGGAGAAAACAGAGTAATACAAGATAGAAATAAATACAGTCATTGACTAATGATATTCTTGAGTCTAGGCTTAGAGACCATCTAATTTAGAAAATAATTTATGTGAAGAGCTCCTTGATATTTCAGTATTAGTTTGCTTTATTTTTCTTTCACAGAGAGGAATGCTAATGGGGATGATAGTTGCTAACATTTATTGAGCCCTTATTGTCTTAAGCCCTTCATGTCATTCAATGTTTGCAGCAACCACCTGAAGTAGTAAGTACTCTTAGCGCCATTTATAGATGAGGCAACTGAAGCACAGAGCGATTAACAACTTGCTAAGGGTGATACAGCCGGTAGGTAAAAGCCAGGAAATTCTAGAATTCTGTTTTCTCTGTGGTTCTTTCTCCCCTTTATTTCCCCTTCCCCTCTCCCTTTCTCTCTTATTCTGTGCTTGCTTTTAAGGATTTATATATCTTAATAACTTTTCTTCCTATAAATATAGGGGTTGTCGAAAATTGATCAAATACAAAGAGTTTTAAAGAAGGAAATCAAAATCATACCATTCATTACTTTTGGCATTTGCAATTGGCTCACATGTGTGTTTGTGTGTGTGTGTGTGTGTGTGTGCATGAGAGAGAGAGAGAGAGTGAGAGACAGAGACACAGAGACAGAGATATTATATGAAGCATTTCTTTTATCCAGAAAGGTAAAACTGTTTTGTATGCACTCATCATCAGTATATGTGAGTGCCCATCCCTTACTGATTAATGTCTTTCATATTAAAGTCATATCCTTAGTGTCTTCTTTATATTTTCTGACTGTTTTTCTCATTTCATCAATTGTATTTTAAAAGTATTTTATATAATGGGTTCTTCAACCATAAGCAAGTTTTAAATTTTTATATCATATTTTTTTCTCAGAGTTTTTGGCTTGGTGTTATATTTCAGAACTTTCTTTCCCATCCCAGGATTATATAAATGCATATTTATTTATTCTTTAATGCTTTTTATTTATAGTGAGCCAGGTTTCACAGACCATTTATGGGAGAGCTTATCCTTTCTCTGTCAATTTAAAATACTAATTTTGTGGGGCTCCAGTCAGTCAGTAGAACATGTAACTCTTGAACTTGAGGTTGTGTGTTTGAGTTACAAGTTGGGTGTAGAGATTACTCAAAAAAATAAAATAGAAAATAAATAAAGTTAAAATAAGTGGTAGTTTAAAAACAAAAAAAGAAAACTTACTTTCCAAAGTTAAAAAAATACTAATTTTGTCATGTTAAATTCTTACCATTATTTAAATTTATTCTTAAATATATATATTTGTTCTTTTGACATGTCTGTTTTTACAAGAATAATGAATTATCCATGATTATAATACTTTTTAGTATCTGAAAATTGAAGTCCTTTCTAATTATTAATTTTTACCTAAAATTATTTGGCTGTTATTTACTATTTCATCTCAAGGAAGGACAGTTTGGGTATGTAGCACAGCCAATAGTTGGTATCCATTACAAATCTGTTAGTGAGTTCTAACATGCTGATTCTATCAACCAAAAATATGAAATATACCTTTGTAGTATTTGGTAACTGAAAATGTATACTTTGACATATTCTTGACATCAAGGCCCATCATAGCTTGATGCTTGTTGCCAATTGACCCAAGTCTATTTGAACTCAAGAAAACTAAATAGAAAATAATTTACCTGGTGTAACTCAAGAAAACTAAATAATTTACCATGGCCCCTGTTGCTTTTACTTGCTTATATGTAAGGTCTGAATCTATATTGCCTAAAGGCAAGGATGCCTGACTGTCTACAGGACTAATGATGTCTCAGGAATTTCCCCAGATTAACCCATAAAACTCTAGTATCCCTTGCATGCCTATCCACAGGCCCAACTGTCTTTCATGGTTATCTTAAGCAATCAGTGATAGTAATAGCCAACACCTGTTGAACAATTAATGTGTACTTGATTGCATGCCGAACATTTGCATGAATTTCCTCAGATAACTGTCCCATTAACCTTATAGTTTAGGGGTTCTTGTCCTCAATTTGTTATGAGTAAATCATATCTAGTGTGTTTAAGCCACTGGGACAAGTTCTTAGAGTGAGATGGTGTCAAAATTAAAACTCTTTTTTTCCATTTTATTGAGATATAATTGACAGAATACATTGTATAAATTTGAGGAATACAACATAATGATTTGATATATGTATGTATTACAAAATGATTACCACAAATTAGTTAACATTCATCACTTTGCATGGTTATAGTTTTCTTCTTTGTGATGTGAACTTTTGAGATCTTTCTCAGCAACTTTCAAATGCACAATATAGTATTGTTAACTATAGTCATTATGTTGCACATTACACTTCCAGAACTTATTTATCTTATAACTGGAAGTGTTGGCCACCTTCACCCAATTCCCCCATCCCCTACCCCCGGCCCCTGGGAATCAAAAATCTGATCTGTTTCAATTAGTTCAGTTTTTTAGATTTCACATTTGGTGAGATCATACAGTGTTTGTCTTTCTTGGTCTAACTGATCTCACTTAGCATAGTGCTCTCAAGGGCCATCCAGGTTGTCACAAATGCCAGGATTTCTTTATATATTCATATATATAATATTGAATATTAACAAATAATATATACAATAATATAATACTTATATCATGATTTCTTTATCCATTCATCTTTTGATGAACACTTAGGTTATTTCAATGTCTTGGTTATTGTAAATAATGCTGCAATGAGCATGGGGGTGCAAATATTTCTCTAGGATACTAATGTCATTTCCTGTGGATATATACCCAGAAGTGGAATTGCTGAATTATTTGCAGATCTAGTTTTAATTTTCTGAGGATCTCCACACTGTTTTCCATAGTGACTGTACCAATTTATATTTCCACAGCATTGCACAGGGTTCTCTATTCTCCACATCTTTGCCAGCATGTGTTATCTCTTATCTTTTTGTGATAGTTATTCTGACAGGTGTGAGTTGATATCTCATTCCCCTGGTGATAAGTGATATTGAGCACCTTTTCATATACCTGTTGGCCATTGGATGTCCCCATGGAAGAATATCTACTCAGGTCCTATGCCCATTTTTTAATTGGACCATTTATTTTCTTGCTATTAAGTTGTTTGAATTTGTTTTACATTTTGGATATTAACCTCTCTTTTTAAAAGATTTTATTTATTATTTGAGAGAGAGAAAAAAGAGCGAGAGGGGGGAGGGAGAGCGGAGGAGGGAGAGGAAGAGGGAAAGAATCCCAAGAATCTCAAGCAGACTCCATGCTGAGCATGGAGCCTGATGCAGGGCTCGATCCCACAGTCCTGAGATTATGACCTGAGCCAAAACCAAGAGTCAGGCGCTTAACAGACTGAGCCACCCAGATGCCATAGATATTATCCTCTTATCAGATATGTGGTTTGAAAATATTTTGTACCATTCCATAGGTTACCTTTTCATTTTGTTTATCATTTCTTCTGCTGTGCAGAAGCTTTTTAGTTTGATATAATCCCACTCGTTTATTTTTAATTTTTTTGCTTATACTTTAAGTGTGATATCCAAAAAATCACTGCCAAGCCCTGGTCAAGAAGTTTTCCCCCTGTGTTTTCTTCTAGGAGTTTTATGGTTACAGGTCTTATATTTCAGTCGTCAATTCATATTGTGTTAATTTTTGTGAGTGGTGTAAGATTTGGGTCTAGTTTTGTTCTTTTGCAAAAGAATATCCAATTTCCCCAACACCATTTATTGAAGAGACTGTCCTTTCCCCATTAAGTATTTTAGGCTCTCTTATCAAATATTAGTTGACCGTATATGCATGGTTCTGTTTCTGGGCTGCACCTAAATGTATGAAGCCACTGGCTGGACTCTCTGCTAGAGTGCTTCTGGGTTTTGCATCTTCCCAGGAGCTCTGGCCAGGCTTCCTGGTTGGATGGTGCTAGGGGATATACTCAACAGTATATGGGGCTATGAATTGTTTTTTCTGCCTGGACGGGGGGAGACAGGCTCTAAGGCCAACAAGGCTCATTGTTTGAGGTTCTGAATCAGGCAGAACTGTGTGTTTAGTTCCCTGGACAAATGAAGCCACTGTCCTGGCTCTGCAGCTAGGCAGCACTGCTGGCTGCTGGACTATGTTCCTTTCTAGGTGCTCTGGCCAGGTTTCCTGGTTGGGCTGGGCCTGAGAGGTTACACTCAGCAGTAGACAGGTCTATAAATTAGTTTCCTGCCTGTGCAGAGTGGCAGAACAAGCTCCAGGTCCAGAAAGCTTGCCATTTCAGATCCTAAATCAGAACCACCCACTGAATTCCCTGGAGGTCTGATGGGGCCACCTCTGGTTGGGATTTCTACTTTGGTGCCAATGCAAATAGGAACTCAGTCTGCCAAGATCTGAACACTGGTTATTGTAAGTCTTGCCCCTGCCTCCATCACAATCTGATTCCCAGTGGTCAAACCCCACAGATGCCCCTGTGACCCCCAGGAGGCAAGACCAGAATGGATATCCCAAGAAGTGACCTACAGTTCTGGGGGAGCTGGATATCCACCTTGGGATCTCTCTCTCTTTTTTTTTTCCGACTGGGGAAACCATAGGCAAAAGGGACCCTACCCTGTTGATGTGGCACTGTGCCAACATGGGAGAGTGGCAATACTATCAGAGTGTGGTTGACCTCTACCCTCCTATGTGGTCCTTCTTGGTCTCTGTAATCCAAGGTAGGTGTTTCTGCCTCATTCCCATGTCCTACGATTTTTACAATGTTGTCTTGTCTATGAATAGCTGCTAGTTGTTCTTTTGGGGAGGGGACTGATGTCAGGAATGACCTATGGTACCATCTTGATGATGTTGCTCAGAACTAAAACTCCAAAGTCTGAACTCTTAACTACAGTACTATACTGTTTCCTAAAAAACAAAATACTCTAAAATTGAGACAATAGTTGGGGCAATAGTGAGTTGTGCTAGCCTCTGTATGGAATAGTTCATATGCAGGCTTCCCTAAGAAAACTTATTCCATAACTTTATTGACACACATGCTGTACCCCAAGAGAACATTGTCAGAATTACATACTATGATGTAATTTTCCAGGCCATTTGGGAGATGTTTTTTTAAATATAGTTGTTAAAACGTTTGAGAAGTTATTATAAACAGGGTTATTTTTCTTATGGGTAAAATAAGAAATTTAAGAACTCTATCTAGATGCCCATCTGGGGGAGAAGAGCTATTCCAAATTTATTCTACAATGATGCAACTTATGCTTTGCTATTATAGAGCTGCAGTTATATATTGAATTATCAGAGGTCTTTTAAAAACATAATTTTGATAAATGATTCTTACCTTATTTATAAGAACCACAGGATTTCTATTGCTTTTTTTTAAAGTTGTCAATCAATTTTTAAATATCTTTTAATTTTCATGAGACCCATGAAATAATTGAGAACCTGAAGCACTTTTAAAAAGGCACTTCTTGGCAATTTGAGATGAAAACTGGGTCTTTTCATCAGGACAGGGAGGCATTGCTTCTTTCCCTGAACTCAGTGGAGGAAAAAAATGGTACATATGAGAATTGTAATGCTGTCATTTCACCTGAGTCTGCAGTGCATTCTCTTCTCTCTTTTCTGATTTTAGAAGCAGCAAGCCAATGATTGGGGGAGGAAATATTACAGAGATCACTTATTTCATCCTTTTGGGATTCTCTGATTTTCCTAGAATCCTAGCAGTGCTCTTTGTTGTATTCTTGCTGATCTACATTTTGACTCTGACTTGGAACCTGTGCCTCATCATCTTAATAAGGATGGACTCTCACCTCCACACGCCCATGTACTTCTTCCTCAGTAATCTGTCCTTCATAGATATCTGCTATGTGACCTCTACAGCTCCCAAGATGCTCTCCAACTTTTTCCAAGAGCAGCAAGCTATCACCTTTATGGGTTGTGCTGTTCAGTACTTCGTCTTTTCAACCATGGGACTGAGTGAGTCTTGTCTCATGACAGCCATGGCTTATGATCGATACGCTGCCATTTGTAATCCACTTCTCTATTCAGCAGTCATGTCACCCACCCTCTGTATTCGGATGGTGCTGGGATCCTATTTGGCTGGACTCTCTGCTTCTATATCCCAGTTATGTACCATGTTTCAGCTCCACTTTTGTGGGCCTAATGTCATCAACCACTTCTTCTGTGACATGCCCCAACTGATAGTCCTGTCCTGCACTGACACTTTCTTTGTACAACTGTTGACTGCTATATTAACAATGATCTTTGGGATAATAAATGCTCTCATTATTGTGATATCCTATGGCTATATTTTCATCTCCATCATGAAGATCACTTCAGCTAAAGGCAGGTCCAAGGCTTTCAACACCTGTGCTTCTCATCTGACAGCGATTTCCCTCTTCTATACCTCAGCTATGTTTGTCTATTTGAGTTCCAGCTCTGGTGGTTCCTCCAGCTTTGACAGATTTGCATCAGTATTCTACACTGTGGTTAGTCCCATGTTGAACCCCTTGATTTACAGTCTGAGGAACAAGGAAATCAAAGATGCCTTGAAGAGGTTACAAAAGAAGAGATGGTCCTGTTGAGGTCCTGTCCAGATTTGTCCTATCAGAAACCTTAACCCCCAATAATATGCACATGAATGGACTCTAACAAAATTCATACTGCCTTCAGATAAAGAAAGCTTAATTTGACACAGATAATATGCCAAATGGACTGACAGCTCACTTGATTCCACACAAACACGATACCTTTAAGTCCTGGAGGTTCATACTTTCACCCTACATGAGGAGTGACCTCATCATTTATTAATAGTCTGCAAGTATTTGTAAAATGTTAAGGTTTAGAAACTTGTCACTTCTTTTTGCTTCAGAGATTGAGCCCTGTTCAGTCTCAGACCTCTGATTGTAAAGGAGTGATACCTGATGGAGGTCCCCAGGAGTGTAGAGATCTTGTCTCCCAAATATTTTGATGCAGCATAATCCAGACAAGAGGGTGATTGATGTTTGTTCTGTATTTCTGACCATAATGGGAATAAATAGAGGGGATGTGCCTTTGAACAGAAACAAAGCTATGCAATTGGCCTGGTTATGTCTCCTGGGAAGAGCAATCTGAGATGCTAATGTTTGTCTAAGGCCTCTTTCAGGACTAATTACCTCTTAAGTTTTTGGTCACATCCCAGTCTCCACCAGGTGTAATCTAAGGAAGCAGGAGGTGATTTGAATCATAAAGAGGAATGGAATGAAGAATGACATCCCTTCAGTACTATTTACTTATGAGTTTGATGTTTTAATTCTTGCATCTCACGTCCAATGTGGATTTCCGATGGGAGGTGATGTGCAAAATTCTTGTCAACTAATAGCAATTTCTGATATTGTGGGACTCAAACCTCTCTTTTTTTCCTCCATTAAATCTGGAAAATTTGCCCTCGATTGACATAGCGAATGGGATACACTACCAAATTGTTTCTGGCATTTTAAGCGTCTGTTCAAATTTGGTGTGAGGAGATTTGTGTGAGAATTCATTGTAATAATATAGTTACTGAATGTTCAATATTTGCAGAGACTAGGAACAAATATGGAAAGCTGGTAGACATTCTTTCTTGTGTGTTCAATATTTTATGTCCTAGAAATTTATCGTTGTGTGGGTGATACAATGGATGGAATAGATGGTCAGAGTTACTCTAATACTGATATTTTCTAGGAAGTCTCAAGGGCTAGGAGAGGAAATAGTGGGATAGGCAGCGTTCTCAACTCTGGCTAGTTTAAGTTGTCCGAAGGAGAAAACAAAACATTTGGTCCTAGAGGTCTGGTTAAAAAGATGAACAAGATGTGTCCCAACACTAACTGTTGACTTGCTAGATTGCTCAGACTTTAACCAAATGATAAAAACCAGATGTCATTACATTTACATAATATCTTCAGAGATTTAATGGATTCTTTTTAAGTTTTTTTTTTTTTTTTTGTCAGAGAGAGAGAGAGCACAAGCAGGGGGAGTGGCAGGCATAGAGAGAAGCAGGCTCCCTGCTGAGCAAGGAGCCTGATGCGGGGCTTGATCCCAGAACCTTGGGATCATGACCTGAGCTGAAGGCAGCTGCTTAACCAATTGAGCCACCCAGGCACCCTGATTTAATGGATTCTTAATGAATGTGTTTGGTTCTCAATTTTGATGAATCATATGAATTATTCTATTGAATTAAAGACTTTATTATTTTTTTTTAACGATTTTATTTATTTGACAGAGAGAGACACAGCGAGAGAGGGAACACAAGCAGGGGGAGTGGGAGAGGGAGGAGCAGGCCTCCTGCGGAGCAGGGAGCCCAATGCAGGGCTCTATCCCAAGCCCCGGGATTATGACCGGAGCCAAAGGCAGATGCTTAACGACTGAGCCACCCGGGTGCCCCTGAATTAAAGACTTTAAATGAAGAGATATTTAAAGCCTTTGTCAAATTTTCCAGGAGTTTACATTTGGATAGGATTGAGACAAGGGGAATTACTGAAATCTCTAGGAGGGAGTGTGGGGGCTTACCCCATGCCAAGAAAACTATAATACGAGTAAAGGATGTTTGGCCCCCTAGTCCAGGTAAAAGTATGTTTCTTGTGGCATTGCTCATTACATATGTATAAGAATGTATGGGAAGTCTGTTGCTAAGGTACTATGAGGGTTTCCTCAGGAGACAAAACTCGGCCAGATGTTAGCGGAGGATATTTCCATAATACCGCACAGATCTAACTTTTGAGGGGTTCAGATGAGCTCAGAGAGGTGATGAATAAGAGCTGCTGATGGTAACTGGAAGTTAACCTTCTGGGAGCTGCTGTGGATGGGTTAGGTTCCCAGGAACTGCTATCTTCCAACAACTGCCTTCATCAGCTGCTGTTGAAAACCATTAGCTAGAGTACTGATGGGAAATGCCATTAAAAAGAAAAAACCTAGGGAAAATAAAACATGATTATTCAGACTTGCCCCTGAAGAACATTTAGACCAATGGTATATGCCAGATTCTACTCTTAGATGAACCACATATTCTAAACTAGGTCAGTCTGTGGAACTAAAATGACAGTTTAGCTTGCCCACAGTAATTGCACAGAGATTTTGCCATGTAATATCACATGGGAACAATAAATCTGCCAGCCCTCACTAAGGGTTTGCTAGATAAATATATCAAGGTGGGTGGTAAGGATGAAAAAAAAAATTAGGAAAGTTTCCTGTCCTCATATCTAGCTAGGAGACAGACCCATATATAAAATAATAAATTCTACATTTTTGGTA
This sequence comes from Leptonychotes weddellii, assembly GCF_054177405.1. Taxonomy (NCBI): domain Eukaryota; kingdom Metazoa; phylum Chordata; class Mammalia; order Carnivora; family Phocidae; genus Leptonychotes; species Leptonychotes weddellii. Next base: position 10,187,694 of record NC_138379.1, read on the forward strand.
TAGTTCAATGTAAGATGATTGAAACAGACCCACAGACTAAGGGACTTGAAAAGACTTAAGAACTCATGTGGATTATCAGGGAGTCCATAGAAAGTTCAGTCAGGAGGAGGGGCTTGACCTCATTTTGTAGGATTTATTTTACAAAAGAGAAGAGCATTCCCCATAGAGTAATTAACAAAGTGGAGTGGTTTGAATGTGCAGAAGGGAGCCATGTCCCATAAGGATGAAAAGTTGAGCATGAATTTTAGTGTAAAGACTTAACATTTTTTTTTTTTAGGTTTTTACTTAAATTCCAGTTAGTTAACATATAGTATATTATTAGTTTCAGGTGTAGAATTTAGTGATTCATCACTTAAATACAACACCCAGTGCTCATCAGAGCAAGTGCCCTCCTTACTACCCATCACCCATTTAAACCATTCCCCTGCCTACCTCCCCTCCAGCAACAATCTAGGAGGTAGGTAACATTTGGAAGGTATTTGAATGACAGTAGGTAGGATTGGAGTTTAAAAAAATACAAGATACATTAATATCATTTTGAAATTTATTTTATTTTAAAAATTTATTTTTTTGAGACCTAATTTTCATATGATATAGTGTAAGTTTAAGGTATGCAATATATTGATTTGATACCTTTATATGTTGCAATATGATTATTGCTGGTAGCATTAGACACAATTCTATTGTGTTGTATAATTATCATTTCTATTCTGTGGTGAGAACATTTAAGATCTGGTCTCTTAGTAACTTTGAAGTATCTAATACAGTATTGTTGACTGTATTCACTATGCTGTGCATTAGATCTCCAGAACTTAATAATCTTTTAAGAACAAATTTGTACATTTACAAATGTCTCCCCAATTCTGCCACCCAGCCCCTGGTAAGTACCATTCTATTCTGTTTCCATAAGTTCAGCATTTTTAGATTCCACATACTAGTGATATCATAGAGTATTTGTCTTCTTTTTTCCTGGTTTATCTCACTTAGCTTAATGCCATCAAATTCCATCCATGATGTTGCAAATAGCAGGGTTTCCTTTTTTCTCACAATTGAATATATATTGTATATAATTTCATATATATATACATACCGGCATACATACTATACACACCACATCTTTTTTTAAAAAGATTTTATTTATTTGAGAGAGAGAGAGAGCACAAGAGTGAGAGCACGAGGTGGGGGAGGGGCAGAGGGAGAGGGAGAAGCAGGCTCCCCATAGAGCAGGGAGCTTGATGCCGGGCTCAGTTCCAGGACCCCAAGATCATGACCTGAGCCAAAGGCAGATGCCTTACCAGCTGATCCACCCAGATGTCCCCACACCACATTTTCTTATCCATTCATCCATTGATGGACACATGTTGTTTCCATATCTTGGCTATTGTGAATACTGCAATAAACATGAGAATGCAGATATCTTCTCGGTATCCTGTTTTTATTTCTGTTTAATATATACCTAGAAGTGGAATTGCTGGATCATATGGCAGATCCATTTTTAATTTTTTGAGGGACCTCTACACCGTTTTTAATACTAGTTGGATTTACATTCCTACAACAGTGCACTGGGATTCCCTATTCTCCACATTCTCATCAATACTTATTATCTCTTCTCTTCTTGATAATAACCATTCTGACAGGTATGAAGTGGTATCTCATTGTGGTTTTGATTTGCATTTCCCTGATGATTAGTGACATGGAGCATCTTTTATGCACCTGTTGGCCATTTGGATGTCTTCTTTGGAAAAATGTTTATTAAGTTCCTCTGCCCATTTTTAAATTAGATTATTATTTTTTTGTTGTTGAGTTGTATGCATTTTTATATATTTTTGATGATAACCTCTTAACCATAAATGGCTTGTAAATATTTTTCCCATTTCGTAGGTTGCCTTTTCCATCTTGTTGATTTTGTTGTTTTTGTTTTGTTTTGTTTTTTTGGTGTGCAGAGATTTTAATTTGATGTAGTCCTACTTGATGATTTTTGCTTTTATTTTTTGTGCTTTTGGTGTCATATACAAAAAATTATTGCCAAGACCAATGTCAGGGGGGCTTCTTCCTCATGTTTTCTTCTAGGAGTTTTATGAGTTCAGGTCATATGTTTAAGCTTCTAATCCATCTTGAGTTAATTTTTGTGGGTGGTGTAAGATAGGGGTCCATTTTTTTTCTGCATATGGTTATCCAGTTTTCCAACACCATTTGTTGAACAGACTATCCTTTCCCCATTGAGCATTCTTTACTCCTTTGTCAAATATTCATTGACTGTGAGTGGAGGGCTTATTTCTGGGTTCTCTATTCTGTTCTGTTGGTTTATGTATCTATTTTTATATTAGTACCATACTGTTTTAATTATTATAGCTTTGCGGTGTAGTTTGAAATCAGGAAGTGGGAGGCCTCTGGCTTTGTTCTTTGTCAGGATTGCTTTGGCAATTTGGGTTTTTTTTGTGTTTGTGTCCATACAAATGTTAGGATTTTTTTTCTGTGAAAAATGCCATTGGAATTATTATAGGTACTGCATTGAATCTATTGAGGGCTTTGGTTAGTATAGTTATTTTAACTATTTTAATTCTTCTGACTCATGAACATGGTATATCATTCCATTTGTTTATGTTTTCTTCAGTTTCTTTCATCAGTGTCTTTTGGTTCTCATTGTGTAGATCTTTCACTTCCTTGGTTAAATTTATTCCTATTTTATTGATTTTGATGCAGTTGTGAATGGGATAGTTTTCTTTACTTCTTTTTCAGATGACTTGTTGTTAGTGTATGGAAAAAAGAATGATTTTTGTATGTTGATTTTATATCCTGCAACTTTATTGAATTCATTGATTACTTCTAAGAGTGTTTTGCTTGACTCTTTAGGATTTTCTACATATAAGATCAAATCATCTGCAAATAGAAGCCATTTTACTTCTTTTCCTGTTTGTATGCTTTTCATTTTTTCATCTTGCCCTGATTGCTCTAGCTAGGACTCCAATACTATATTGAATAAGAGTGGCTTTGTCAATCATGCATATGTGGAAAAAAAAGAGTGGTGAGAGTGGGCAGTCTTATTTTGTTCCTGGTCTTAGAGGAAAAACTCTCAATATTTCACCATTGAGTATGTCAACTGTGGGTTTGTCAAATATGGCCATTATTATATTGAGGTGTGTTCCTTCTGTACCCAATTTGTTGAGAGTCTTTATCATAAAGGAGTGTTGTGTTTTGTCTAATGCTTTTTCTTCATTTATTCAGAGGACCATATGACTTTTATCTCTTGTTTTACTGATGATGTGTCACATTTATTTATGTTGAACCATCCTTGTATCCCAGGGATAAATCCCAGTTGTTCATGGTGCATTTAATGTATTGTTGAATTCAGTTTGCTAGTATTTTGTTGAGAATTTTTGCATCTACATTCATGAGGAATATTGCTTTGTATTTTTCTTTTCCTGTAGTGTATTTATCTGGCTTTGGTATCAGGGTAATGCTGGTCTCATAAAATGAGTTTGTAAGTTTTCTCTCCTCTTTAATTTTGGGGAATATTTTGAGAAAGATTTTTGTTAATTGTTCTTGAAATGTTTGACAAAATTCACTGGAGAATCTATTCTCTGTATTGGTAGGTTTTTGATTACTCTCCTTACCCCGTCATAGAGGTCCGGCCTCAATATTCTAGGTGCTGCAAGAGAGAAGTTTACACAACTAGGGTAGCCAGGCACTCACTCACCATTCTCCCTTTGCCCCTTGGGAGAGATGGTTGCTGGCTAGTTCAGTCCTGTGCTGTGTTGCCTTTTTGGAGAGGTGGCACTGGCATAGTTCCTCTTACCTTCTCCAGTGGATTCAGACTCATTTTTTTTTTCTCCAACTGAGTACTGAAATACCTCCTAATGTTGGACTTCTGTAAATTCTCTCTCATCTGTGGGTTTCTGCCAAGCCAACCCCTCTCATGGTTTCCCCCAACCATGGCTGAGAGGGATTGGGGCCAACTTGCTGGCTTTGTCTGGTTCTGCAGACCACACCAAGGTCTGTCTGCCTATTATCTGATGCACAGGTGGGAAAGATTCCTCCCAGTCCCCTTGGCAGATGGTGCTGTATCCTACTACTCCCCAAAACCTACTTTTGTTCATAGATGCTGATTTTTAATTGTTAAGCGAGAGATGATAAGGAAAATGTCATGTCACAGTGATACTGACATCACTCCCTTAAGTCATTTTGTAATTTTTTAAAACTGAAAATGTGCTGTATTTTTTTTTAAATGCAAGTACTGGAGGATTGTAGACAAGATGGCAGGTTTTACCCTGGTGTCTTGCTCATTCCCAATTACATTCCCACTAAAATGACTTGCAAAATTTGCAAATAGTGAATTTTTATTTCTACTGGAAATGAGAGATAATGAGAGTCTACATGCCAGGAGATTTGAAAAATTTCTAATGTCGCTGTACTGATTACATTAGACTAAAGGTCTTATGTGGAAGGAAGTGAGGGAGAAGCTTTGGTAATTCTCTACTGACCTCTTCTACTTGAAATAGTACTAAATGAACTTGAGCTGAGGAACAATCAGGAGAACTTCAACAACAAAAACAAACAAAAACCAGAACAATTAACTATGACACCCAAACAGAAAAAGACATTCAAGAACAAGAAGAGGATGTGTGTGTGTGTATGTGTGTGTGTGTGTTAAACTCACTTCTTAGAGAGGTAAAGACCCCAGAAACACTACTAATTAGACAAACAAAAATTCAGTTGTCTCACTGGGTTAAAAGAAAATCCAGCCACCGTGATATTCTGTTTATTAAAGATACTCCTAAAAGCAAATGACTCAGAATAATTAAATACAAGATGGTGGGGGAAGATATATATAGCATACAGAAACAACTACTATAAATGAGTAGCAGTATTAGTTTAAGCAAAATAGAATTTAAGAGAAAGAGTGAACTAATTCAAGTATTGACAAAAAAAAAAACCCAATTTATAACGATGATGTAATAGTCATAAAATAACTGCATTGGAACAACAGCCACAAAACATATGAAGTTAACTGTCAAAAATGCAAAAAGAAAGCTCTGGTACCACAATTAAAATTACATGAATTTTACATCCAACCAATTTAAGACCTAGAGTTGACAAAGATTGAATTTGAACATATGGTTTTTGCTTTAGTGATTTGCTTTAGTTGATAGAAATGACATAGTGTCAGTTCTCATCATAGGCCTTAAGGCCTTGTGTGTTTCCACTTGCTTCCTTGTGCTTCTGCCATTGCTATGAGAAGAACATGTCCTGGGTGGCTGTTGGTCCTAGGAAGAGGATGAGAGACACATGGTTCAGAGCTGTCTCAGCCAAGCTCAACCTAGAGCAGCTGATGCACAGTCAATGACTAGCCAACTTCAGAGGAGTCACCAATTTAAGCCTCCTCAAAATTGGCGGAATCTCAGCCAATCAGTCTAGTTTGGCTAAATCTCAGTGGACCATCAGCTGGCCTGAAGATGCATAAGTGACAATAAATGAATGTTGCAGTAAGCAATGAGTTTTAGGGTGGTTTGTTATGCAACAAGAGTAAATCAGTATAATTAATAATTGGAAATTATATTTCTCCTGAGCCAAAACAGGAGAACAGGTTTGGTTTCAAACCCATTGGCAGAGTAGGAGGACCGTAGACTCACTTCATCCCAAAAACACAACTAGATTACTATCAAATCATCCTAAATACCCCAGAAATAGACCTGAAGACTGACAGATCAAACTCCACAACTAAAGGGAGAGAAGAGGCCACATCGAAGAAGGTTTAATTAAGTTCAACCATATTCTGTCACCTGTCCCAGTTTTCAGTAGAATCTTGTATTTCTGGTTCATCATAACAAGAAATCATTCTCAAATCCTAAAATATGCAAACAAAACAAAATAAATGAGTGCAAAGGGGGAAAAAAAAAAGAGAGAGAGGCAAACCAATAAACTTTTAACTATAGAGAACAAACTCATCAGTTACCAAAGGGGAGGGGGTGGGGGGAATGGGTGAAATAGGTGATGGGGATTAAGGAAGGCACTTATTGTGATGAGCGCTGGGTATTGTATGGAAGTGTTGAATCACTATATTGTACACCCAAAACTAATATTATGCCATATGTTAACAAACTGGAATTTAAATGAAAACATAAAAAATATATATATAAGGCTTATGGCATATTTTGCAAGAAAACAGGCATCCAAATTTAGAGAAAAAACTAAGTATAAAAGAAAGTATTATTATTATTATTTTACTAATTACCTGTATTTTGTGAGCATTGGACTTGGTTGGACAAACTGCATGATTCTCTGTAGCAGAGAGACCCACAGTAGGTGAAAGACTGGTTCCTTCAAGCTCCCAGCTAGTCATTATCAACATAGAATCTGAAGTTTATATGTTTATCTGTTTTTGACCTTCTCACAGTATGAAGAGTACAAGCCATTGATTCCCCTTTATACAGGATGAAAATGAAGCTCAGAGGGATTAAGAAATTCAATCAAAAGACACACCGTGGGCAAGTAATGGTTTAACCTCTCTTTCTCTCTTTCTCTTTCTTTTTGAGAGAGAATGAGAGCATGTGAACAGGGGTGGGGAGGAACAGAGGGAGAGGAAGAGAGTGAATCCCAAGCAGGCTCCATGCCCAGCATAGAGCCTGAAGTGGGGCACAATCCCACGACCCTGAGATCATGACCTGAGCTGAAATCATGGGTTGGATGCTTAAGCAACTGAGCCACCCAGGCACCATTAACCTCTCTCTTAATAAGTAATTTCTTCATTTTTATTAAAGATAATAAAATCTTCCCCTTAGTCTGAAATAAGCAACAGTAAATTGCCACTATTCGCCTGCAAAGCAGAGGAATTTCATAGTTTAAAATCTCTGTGTGGTATAATGGAAATGTACACATTTTCATTAACTCTTGAAATTTTGAAAATGGCTTTCTATTGTCACTTTTGTAGGCACTGGAAATTGATAAACTTGTATGACTTATGACTCTTTTACCTAATTCACTTTATCTGTAACAGTTAAAGCATGAGTTATATGGATTGTGTCTTTTTTTTATTATTATGTTATGTTAATCACCATACATACATTAGTTCTTGATGTAGTGTTCCATGATTCATTGTTTGCGTATAACACCCAGTGCTCTATGCAGTACGTGCCCTCTTTAATACCCATCACCAGGCCAACCCATCCCCCCAACCCCCTCCTCTCTAGAACCCTCAGTTTGTTTCTCAGAGTCCATAGTCTCCCATGGTTCATCTCCCCCTCCGATTTCCTGCCCTTCATTCTTCCCCTCCTGCTATCTTCTTCTTCTTCTTTTTTTTTTAACATATAGTGTATTAGTTTCAGAGGTACAAATCTGTGATTCAATAGTCTTGCACAATTCACAGCGTTCACCATAGCACACACCTTCCCCAATGTCTATCACCCAGCCACCCCATTCCTCCCACCCCCCACCACTCCAGCAACCCTCAGTTTGTTTCCTGAGATTAAGAATTCCTCATATCAGTGAGGTCATATGATACATGTCTTTCTCTCATTGACTTATTTCGCTCAGCATAATACCCTCCAGTTCCATCCATGTTGTTGCAAATGGCAAGATTTCATTCCTTTTGATGGCTGCATAATATTCCATTGTATATATATACCACATCTTTTTTAACCATTCATCTGTCAGTGGACATCTTGGCTCTTTCCATAGTTTGGCTATTGTGGACATTGCTGCTATAAACATCGGGGTGCACGTACCCCTTCGGATCCCTACATT
>NC_138379.1:10195933-10213656 GCF_054177405.1 Leptonychotes weddellii
GGGGGATGGGTTAGCCTGGTGATGGGTCTTAAAGAGGGCATGTTCTGCATGGAGCACTGTGTGTTATATGCAAACAATGAATCATGGAACACTACATCAAAAACTAATGATGTAATGTAGGGTGATTAACATAACATAATAATAAAAAAAAAATTCACCCATTTTAAATATACAGTTTGGTGAGTTTTTAGCAAACTTCCCTCCATGATCCAGTTTTAGAATACTTCCAACACTCGCCAGGGTTTCCTCATTCCCATTTATGGTTGATGCTTGCTCCCACCACCAGCTCTAGGTGACCACCCATGTGTTTTCATTTCTACAGTTTGTCTTTTCTAGAAATCTCCTGTAAATTGAATCATACAACAGGTAGTCTTCTGTGACATTGCTCTAACTCTTAACCTGGTTTGGAGAAGTCAAGGAACAAGAAACACTTTACAAATAATGCAAGTGGTCAGAGACTAGATCAAATAACAGCATGAATTGAAAGAAGGCTTGAGGAAGACTATTTATAGCCAAAGTTGATATGACTTAGGGATGGCTGTCATGATTCACCACCACTTATATACACAATTATTAAAGAAGCAGGACTTCAGAAATGTTTGTCCTTTGCTCAAGAACCATCTTGTAAAATAGGATCAAAGACGATTTAAAGTCCATGTTCAGTTCTGCTCACTGACTTGGTTGTCCCATCTCATGTCCTGGAGTGGAGTCCCTTCTGAGATAATGCATAAAAATGAAAGCAGGGATATCAGATTCATGGGACAGGCTGAGGTCAAATTCCAGAGAGACAGGGGACAAGATAAAAAACTCTAGAACACAAAGTGAAAGTTAGTTGGGGATGGGGTGAGGACAGAGAGGAAATATCCATACAGCACCTAGAGTGAGAACTGTCCAGAGAGCAGATATGGAATTAGAGTTTCCAGGGGAAGCCTCTCTTCCCTGATCCTATTCCTTAAACCACCTAGTGACTGGGTGGTTTCAGTCATGAAAATGAAACGTTTGGCACTCTACTCTCCTTTAGATTTTCTTACTTAAACTTATCTCTGCTTTTTGCTCACTGTGACTTCGCAGTTTTGGATCTGCTGGGCTCCTATTTCTGGCTCAATGGACTTCATGACCCCACACAAGTGATCATTGATTCATCTCGGACATAGTTTAAAGGTATCCTATTGCTCTCCTGGCTCTGAGAAACCATTGCTAGATCCAACCAGTTAGAGCTCTCAGGTTCCTGAACCAGAGTCAGACATCCTGGTCAGTATCAACCCTTGGATAGGTAGGAATCCAAGGCAAGGGGAAGAGAAAACTTGTCCCAAGTGGTGAATGGATTGGTATGAGCTGTGTTATATTGTAAAGAGGTCCATAGTGGATGCTTGTGGTCCTGGGGTTATGACCCAACTGGCTCTGAGATATGGCATCCTGGACCCAGTGCCTGATGCCATAAAGCTAAAGAATGTCATCAAAAAGATTATTTGTTTTCTATTGCAAGTGACCAAAGTCAAAACTCATCAGTCCATGACAAGAAAGGTAAAGGGAAGAAAAACCTTTATTGAGTCTAATTGTCTAGTAGACATGTAGGTTGGGGATCTTGCTTGAAATAGCTTCTTCATTACTCAAATTCTGTAACCTACTTATTATTATGCCTATTTGCATATAGCAGAACTTAAGGTTTTTTTTTAACTCAAGGAACTATAAGACACAGAGAGGACATCTGCTTCTTCCTGTCCTTGAGTTTTTTCAATGCATCTTTGATCTCCTTGTTTCACAGACTATATATGATGGGATTCAGCATGGGAATCACAGCTCCATAGAACATGGACACCACCTTGTCTTGGTCCTGAGTAGCCAGCACTAGAATGGAGATATGAGAAGAGACCAGAGCCATAGAAGAGAATCACTGTGGTCAGATGAGAGGCACAGGCGTTGAAAGCCTTCATCTGCCCTTGGGTTGAATGGATTTTCATGACAGCAGCAACAATGTAGCCATAGGACACCAGGACAACAAGAGCTGATGTCCCACCAACTGCACACACAACCAGAAAGTTCACTATCTGGCTGAGGCAGGTGCTAGAGCAAGATAAGACAAGCAGGGGTGGCAGGTCACAGAAAAAGTGGTTAATGACTCGTGGCCCACAGAAATGCAACTGGAATATGGAGCTTGTTTGGACCAATCCAGTGAGCCACCCTCCAGTGTATGCTGTAATGACCATCCCCAAACAGATGGTGGGTGACATGAGGGCTGTGTAGAGAAGAGGGTTGGAGATGGCAGCATACCGGTCATATGCCATAGCCGCCAGGAGACAGCATTCGGTGCCCCCCATGACAATGAAGAAGAAAAACTGAGCAGCACAGCCCACAAAGGAGATTGTCTTCTGCTGCTTGAAGAAGTCGCAAAGCATCCTGGGGGCAATGGAGGATGTATATGAGATGTCAACAAAGGACAAGTTTCCAAGGAAGAAATACATGGGAGAATGGAGGCATGACTCCATCCTGATCAAGACAATGAGGCCCAGGTTCCAAGCCAGAGTCATGGAGTAGATCCCCAGAAACAACACAAAGAGGAAGACCTGTAGTTCTGGATGCTCTGAAAATCCCAAAAGGATGAAATTGGTTGTCATGCTGATGTTCCTACCCATGGCCATGGATCTTCTCTCTGCTACCAGCAGAGCCCCAAAGGGAGATTCCTGGGGAGCGAAAATCCAGGTGAAGAAACTGCTTTGTTCTGCCATGGAATCATAGAGTCCCTGAGTCACAAGAGACACTGAAAAGCAAATGTCTTACCTCTATCGAACGCAGAATTCCTCTCTACAGCATTTATTGGGTCTTTCGGAGATAACTGTCATCCTGATTCTGATGCACTGTTCATGCAAAACTGACAGCTCAGAAAGGACTGGCATTTTTGCATTGTCTGGATCATCACCTTCACTGCTAATGCCACCAGTTTCCTGAAGGAAGTTTTTAATAGAACTTGGACTAAATACCCCTTTTTTCTCATTTGCTTCTAAGCACTGTGGTTGGATTATTGAGCCACTTAGATTTATGCTAGATACTTCTTTCCTTTTTTAAAGAAAATAAATGTGTCAGAAATTGAAATACCCAGAGAGGCAATTCTGTGTTTCTTATCATCATAGTTTATTCTGACCAGCTTTTACGGGGGTCAAGGTGTTCTTTCTTCTTTAGTCAGTGGAATGAAACACGTATAGGTTGAAACACTGGCATCCCCTTTAGAGATTAAAGAAAGGAGTTAAAAATAAAAGTTCAATGGGCATGAAAATATGCACCTCTGTGCCTGAGATCTCTACATTGCCCTGCATTCTTCACAAATATGCTGTGGTTTCCAGGATGCCTGGATGTGGGACTGGAGCTGGGCACTTACTCGTTTGTGTCCTTACTATATAACCTTGCTATATCATCACCACCATCATTAACATAAGGTCTAGCTTTACTTTTTTAAATTATACATCTTTTCCACTCAAATGTGCCAAGCTGATTTATTTATAACTTGGATCCAATATGGCTTATTGCTTCAATTCTTCTCCGAAAAAAATGAGCAAGTTAAAATGAAATATTTTCCACAGAACGCACCTTACGTATATTACTCCGTTTTGTTCTGAAATTCTTGCCTCATAAATATTTTAACATAAAAAATAAATAAATAAATAAATAATAAAAAATAAAAAAAATAAATAAAAGTTCAGGGCACCTGGGTGGCTCAGTTGGTTAAGCATCTGACTCTTGATTTCTGCTTAGGCCATGATCTCAGGGTCATGAGATTGAGCCCCACACTCAGCGGGGTGTCTGCTTCTCTCTCTCTCTACCTCTGCTGCCCCTCCCTGCTCGCACTCACCTCTCTCTACAATAAATCTTTTTAAAAAAAGTTCAAAACTGGGAAGTGCCAGTGCTCATTTCGCACAAATATTATCAACTGATCACAAACCTTGCACCATATGTTTGATAGAGCTAAATGTGGATGATGTAGAAAGTAATAAAACATTATTATTAAGTTCAAAATGTTCAACATAAGGCGTGGGACAGTCAGGAAACAGATAAACCACAGCACAATGTGACAGGTACGTGGGAAGTATTTGTACAGTGCCTGGATCCTGGACATAGCAGCTGGGGGCTTCCAAGAGATGTGTTTGAGGAGGGTTCCAACAGTGAGTAAAGGCTTAGCAGGATGAAAATTTGGTGTGTGAGGGGGTTGGTGGCAGTTGGTTCAGAGAACTTTATATTAAAGATGGGAAAATCATTTGCAAAAGCAGAGGAGAGCATAGTACTTGAGACACCTTAAAAATGTCAGCATGGCAGGAGCACAGGGTGAGCAGGGTTAAGAGAAGATTAACAGAAGTCTAGTTTTGAGAGACAGTGGGAGCTGGGCAAATTGTAAGAGATCTTTGAAAGCAAAAGCAAAGATGGCAAAAACATTTAATTGTTTCATATATATGTATACATACAATTGCATATACTATGTATATAATTGCATATGCTATATATATAATTGCATACATGTATGTATATATTCATATTTAATCTCTCCACTTCCAAATTTCTGTCCCCCTTTACCCTGTTCTGCTCTTTTTATAGGACTTATCACCTTCTCCTATTGGTTGTTGGTAGTTGATTTTCTGTCTCCCTTTACTATAATGTTAGCTTAAGGAAGACCCCAATTTGTAGGAATTTTGTCTCTTTTGTTCATTGAAGTATTGCAAGCACCTACACCACTACCTGGCACATAGTGGGAGCTCAACAAATATTTGCTGGGTAAGTATCATGCTCAGGAGTTTGACTTTTCTCCTATGGGCAAGAGGGAAAACATAAAAGTTTTGGTTTGGTTTGTTTTTAAAATTTTAATTATTTCTTTGTAAACAGGGAACTAGTCATCAAATATGAGTTTAACAATATAACAGAGAAGTGTTCCAGTGCGCAAGCAGGAGTGGAAGCTGCTTAGGAGACCAGACAGTTGCTTCAAAAGCCAGGAGGAAAGCTATTGCTGATCTGAGTTGAGACAAGTAGGTTTAGAAATGCACATTCCCCTGAGATGTAACAGCACCGTTCATTCTGCAGTGCAGCAGGGGAAAGAAACCATAAATGGCCAGACAAGCAGTCCCTGCTCCCTTATTTCTCACGTTCACGGTCATCATCAAAGGTATATGTTAGCAAGATTCACCATGATTCTTTCCCATATCAAGCCAAGAGTCTATGATATATAGCCTAATACATTTCTAGAGTGTGATAAAAGTGAATTACCTATCATTTTATATGATTACTACATCAATAACCTGGTTATTTTGATGTGAATTATCTGGAAGTACAGATATAGAGTATATGGCATGTGTTAAATGTCCTTATAAAGATAACTATAGATACTTCTTGGATAGTATAGATACTACTTGGATCCTAGAGAGGATCCAAGGAAACTAGATGATTTGTTTTGATGCAAACAATATAATATAAAATATAATAATGTATATTATATGAATATATTGCATATTATATTTTTTATGGATGTATATATGTGTGCATATATAATATATATCATAGTTTGCATGGTCTGAGAGCCACCACCACTTAAACAGCTTTTTTGAGTTGACACAGCATTCCCACAACTGTTACCTTAACTGTAGGCATCGAAAGCTGAGCTCTGATGTCAGATGGAGCCAGTCTCTAACCCTGCATGCCCCCTCACAGGCTGTGCAGCCTTGGGTAAGCTGACACATCACTCTTAAATCTCCTCTTTTCATTTCCTTCAACTGTAAAATGAAGACAATGATAGTACTGACCACCTCATAGAGTATGAGGATTAAAAGAAATAAGTTACATCAAGTTTTGGAGAGAGAAAAAGCGTAATTTTTATTGCTTAACAAATGATCAGCACTGTCAGGATTTGAATCCAGGTCTCTCCATTCCTAATCCAGAGTTTGTTCTCCACTGCACCTGCTGCTTAAAGCCAGGTGCACATACTTGTACATAACAATAGCTACATTGACCATATGCCTTTTTCTTTTGTTATTGCCAATATTTTCAGCAATATGTTGGCTTACTTCATAACACTTATTACGCTTTGTACTTCCTTTTTTTTGCTGACTTATTCTGTCTGTATCCTTAACTATAAAATCTGGGAAGACATTATAGGCTCAGTACCTTCTATAGTTTCTGACACGGAGAAGATATAAAATAATATTTGCTGAATGAGTTCAATTTACAACAATTCGAAAAGAAACCTATTACAGACCAGAAGCTCATTGAGGTTATGACAAATCAAGGACTCAGGTGACCAAGCCAAGATTTAAATCACCAATTGACTGCAGAGCCTGTTCTCTTTCTTGAATGCTCTAAAAGAATTTGGCAGAGGGTCTGAGCAATCTACAGGACCATATTATAGGTGTAGCTGCAATAGATGTATGATCTTTTCCTCAACTTAACTGATGAAGCAAGATTGGTTATGTGGAATCTGAATTCTGAAAATCACTAGAAAGAGTTTTCTTATCCTCTCCTGGGAATGTCTGCTTATCTTTTAACAAGGTCAAAGCTACCTGCAAATATAAAGAGAAATGAAGTTATAAGATAGTAACTCCAAAATAAATGATAAAACTGAGATGCAGAAGGTATGTGCAGTTCAGATGATTTTGTAGGGTATGATAAAGAAAACCTGGAAAGACTAGCTTATAGGGAAAGAAATAGGTTTTCTGCTTTCACCAATTTTTCTTCTTATCTGTTATAGTGCTTGGCACTTTATCGGTGCCCAGTAAATATTTGACTGGCTCAATAAAGGTTTATAACATATTTACTATAAACTTGCCCTAATCACAAGATCATTGGACCTATGTTATTTTGAATGCTGCATGGATGTCCAGAAAATTCTGGAGATACATTTAAAATAATAGAAGTAGAAACCAGTTAGCCTAGCCTTTCCGCATTATAAATAGTAAAAGTAAAGCCAAAGAGAACGAGTGAATGTCTATACAGCTGGTTGGTAGGAGAGGTGAAACTGGGACCTATATCTCCATTTCCAGGAGCAGCTCTTTCTGCTTTATCTTATTCTCAAAGCTGGAGTCTCAATAGCAACTAGAGAGGATCCAAGGAAACTAGATGATTTGTTTTGATGCAAACATACTCACATATGCATACCCTCATGAGTCTTGAATAGCATAAAAAGCACCAGACTGAAAGCTTTAAAAACAATGCTGATTCAAGCCCTGTTTCTCCTACCTTTTTGCTGTGTGACCTTGGGAAAAATTTTTTGCCATTCTGAGTCTTAATCTTCTTATCTCCTGTCTACACAATAAAGAGTGTTTTCAGTCCACTTTCCTTCCTTATTCCCACTTGAAAAGAGCGGAACCTTTTTAAAAACAAGATTTTCTACAGAAGTCCAGAATATAAAATAGGTGAAGTCCAGCTCCTCTGGTTAAAGTCAGAGCAGTAGGGAGAGAGGATGCCAGCATCCTGCCTGCTCCATCTTCCCTTCCTTCAAAAGTCTTTCCAACTCTTGCATTCTGTGATTCTAAGATTCACCATTCCTAAAGAAGGACAAAGGGCAGACTCACCTACAACTCCTTAAACTCTGGGCTTCAGTCAGATGGCTAAGACCAGACACTTGGAATTACAGTGAAACCATCTCTGCTAGCACCTGAAGCACTGGTCTTGGACAAAGAGATAAATAAAATTTGGATGTAGCTACTTTAAATTGGCCACCAAGGGAAGGACTTGACAGGGCTTTAAAGGAAGGCCAATTCTCTCCTAAGTACCATTGGGTCTCTCTAGGTTGTGCGATATGACACATCCCAGAGAGCACTATTGGCAGCCTGACTGGCTGTCTGGGCTCAGGGGTAAAGAAGATGCCAGCTTTGGTTGGTTGCTGTTGATTTCCATTGGCCCTGCTTCCATCATACTCCTAGTCTCTGGTCTGGTTCCAATAACATATCTCCAGAGGTAGTGAAAGCCAAGAGTGCCTTTTGGCTTCAAAATGATGTTTCAAACAACAGTGGTTACCTTTGTAAAGCATTAGATATTTTACAGAATCTTTTCAATGTAAAAATATCTTTTGGATGACTCCAAGGGTTGGAACTGGGACTAAATGATTAACATCAAGAGAGAGGGAGAGAGAAAGAGACAGAGATTATAGGAAAACAATAGGACAGTCCAAAGGTGGAATGGATGTTCTAGAAAGGCATGGATTTTCCATCACTGAAAGTAAGGAGAAAATAGTATACTTGACAGTGGTGATCTCATATGTGGAATTAGAAACAAACTCATAGAAACAGAGAACAGATTAGGGGTTGCCAGAGGCAGGGGATGGAGGGTAAGGGGGAATGGGCAAAGGTACAAACTTCCAGTTATATGATAAATACATCCTAGGAATGTAATGTACAGCATGGGGAATATGGTTAACAATACTGTATTATATATTTGAAATTTCCTAAGTGAGTAGATCTTAAAAGTTCCCATCACAAGAAAAAAATTATAACTATGTGAGGTGATGTTAACTAAGCCTACTGTGATATTATTTCACCATATATACAAATATCCAATCATTATGTTAAACCCCTTAAACTCATACAATCTTATATGTCAGTTATATCTCAATAAAACTGGGAAAAAATTTAAAATAGGCTATCAGAGAGAGAGAGAGTCTGAGCTAGTTGACCTTATGGGTTCTGTAAAATTCTAAGATTCTGTGATTCTATGAAATAAAGAGGAAAGAAGACAGATACTACCATTTTTGGTTGTGTGGATTGGGCTTTTGCATACTTTATTTCATAATATCCTCACAGTAGCTCTGAAAGGAAAGCATTCTTAAACATATTTTCAGATGAGAAAATGGAATTTTGGAGACGTGCTTGCCAAAGGTCACAAAACAGATTGAGCCAATGCTGGAATTTGTGCTCAAGTCTTCTGGAAACCAAAGTCCATCCTCTGTCCTCTACATCCCATTTCCACCCAGAAGGACATGAAAAATGGATGGCAATGGGGGGAAATAATTTGATAGACTTCATCTTTCAAAAGATCTATGGGCAGGGAGTTTAAAAGTAAATAACCTTTAGCTGTTTGACTAGGGCCAGATTTCCCTCGTGTACGTTTTGTTTATGCTTTATCAAATATCCAACTTGAAAAGACTCGAATTCTATTTCTGTGTCCTGGGGAGGGATATGCAAGTAACAGAAGGAAGTGAGCATTGTGCAAACCCACAGGACACATGGCTTCCTTCAAGGATTTGTGAGAGATGGCGGCCACACCCTATTTATGTTGGCAGCTCTGCAGCTTGCATCCAGATGAGAAAAATATGCTATAGCTTCCCTTCTCCACCCCCAAACCCCACCCACTTCTCTTCTACCAGGGTCATAGTCCCCCACTGTGAGGCTAAAAAATTGAGACCCTTTCCTCAAATTCCCAGTTCCTGACCTTATGCCTACCTTCTTGGGGTCTCTCTAAGGCTTGATACTGGGGAAAGGATCACCGTGGTCAATGCAGTAGTTTGTATGCAATTAATCTTTTCTAGATTAAAAATAATAAAAATAAAACCAAAACAGTCCTTACTGCAGATTGAAGGGTAAAAGAATAGTGTGCTGGAAGACTGATTTTTAAAAAAAATTCCTGCCTCTCTCCTTCCCTCCCTCTGTTCTGCCTTTCCAAGACAAAACTTCAGAAAGGACTCTCTTTGACATTTGCAGAATAAAAATACCATCAAGAGAAAACAAGGCCTCCTTTTGTGACATCTCCACCCCAGTCCCTTTTTGTCAGCAGGTTTTTAACCTGATTGTTCATGATTGGCCACTTTCCCTTTAACTGATCTTTCTGACTTTAGACTCTCTCTAATTCAGTCGTTCCTCCTTAAACTGCAGATGGACTTCCCTAAAGCACAGATCCAATCATGTCATTCCTTGCTCAAGAATATTCATTTGTTTGTTGTTGTTCATTAATATTCTGATGACATCCAAATTCCTTATCCTGATCCTGAGAGCCCTCACCATCCAGTGATGCTTGGTGAACATGGCATGGAAATCAAAGAGGAGAAAATAGGATGTGGCAAGCAGGAAGGAGGCTGTGATCTTCCTGTCACAGTTTCAATAGAAGCCCATCCATCCCAGATGGGGTACTTGGAGTGGAGACTAGGGGTTTTAAGTAAAGCCAGGTGCTGAAGAAAGTGAATGGTAGTTTGGTAAAGAAGAGAATGAAATGAAAGGTAGGTACAGTGGCTGGCAATGTCAAGTGAAAGAATCCTCAAGATTGGGGAAACTGGGACAGATTTGGAGACTGAAGGAAAGGCCATGGAGAGGGATACTCTGCAGCAGTTGTCCTCAGTTGTGGCTGCTCCCCAGATCATGACCAGTAGTTGGCAGAGCCATAATGGAAGACTGCGCCAATCACAAGAGATGAAGGAAGGCTGCATGAGAACACAAAGACAAACAGTAATGAGAAAGGGAACCCAGAAACAGGAAGGGAAGGGTTACAATGGGAAGGGGTACACAGAGGGCAGTTGTAGGAGGCTGGTCTTGTCTGTCTATGTAAATAGTTGTTTTAGCTCATCGAAAACAGAATAAAATTTTATTTTTCTGGATCTAGGGTAAGTGGAGAAGGTGGTCTCTTGTAATCTATTCTTAGTCTTAGACTAAATCTATAAACCAGCAAGGTAGTAAAACCTAGAAAATAGTCACCCAGCCACATGTCAGGCAGATGTGACCCTCCCCCGTGTCTACTGTCTGTTTTTTAAAGAGACTCTGATCCTTCAGTCCTGTTTGGAGTGTTGGGAAGGGTAGACCCTCTTCTAGGAAGCCACACTGCTGTGTATCCCCTGCTGAGTAAGCCCACCCCAAGCCTTTCCTAAAGAAGGCTTGCTGAGACCAGGAACACAGGCAAGCATGGAGCATTTGGGAATCATGCATCCAACTAAGTGCCATGCATTATAACACTGAGTTATCCCTTAAAATAGACCTCAAAAAGATCCAGAGCTGATATGACTTCGGAAATGCACAACCACCCTGAACTTGCTTGATCTTAGTACTTCTAAGCATTTTGTCAGTGGGGCTCAATTTCAAGGAGAAGAGGCAGCTGTGACTAGAGGCAGGCCATTAGGTTGATGAATGTTTACTGGAGAGGACTATCCAGCTGGATCCCAGATGGTGGGAAAGGCCTTGTTATGAGGCCATAAAAAGCCAGACAAATAGGGGACACTTCAGTCTACATGGATGTTGATGGTTTGCGAAGCAAGAGAAGAAGAGAGGGGAAGACAGTTATGGATTATCAAGTATCTATTCATTTACTGAATTATTGGTCTTGAAAATCTAAAATTAATGTTGAAATTCTGTCAGGTGTGGCAGATAGAAAGGTAGAGGGGAAAACCCAATGGGTTTCCTCTGTGCACTGCCTCTATTATATCTCTGATGTCTCAAGACAACACTCTTCTCAAGTTGATCAATGAATGGGTTTGGGCTATCAGGTACACATGGCTAGGAATAGCAAGGAATGACCTATTGCTCACCCATTTATTGCCTCTCCCTAAGACCAAATTTCAAGCTCAATAATGCAAGAAATATTTCTAGATTGATTTCACCTCACTGTGATTATCTCATTCTTCTGCATGTTTCTCAAGTGCACATTTATTTAGCCCTCTGTGTTTAAGGTCAACCAGAAAGATGAACCAAATGGTTTCAAGGTTGATCCCTCTCCAAACTCCCTAGCTTTGCATTGTCTTGATCTTGACAACCCCACCAACTTGAAACTCTGTTCCATCCCAGTCACATGATTTGGCAGCCCTAACCCAGGCCTCACCAAAATGGGAAACTTCTTAATTTCAAAATCTCAAACTCTAATATTTCCCTTTACCAAAACTTCCTGTTTTTCTATTGTGCAACTCTCAGTGAATCTATGCTTGATGACTTCTTGCTCCTTAGACCCTCCAAAATTCATGGATCCATCACTCTGTCTCTGAGTGGTTCCTACCACCACCCCTCACCACCTTCTTCTCTTTCTAGGACTAGTCCCAGATTTAGGTTGCTGATGGGATCATCTATTTAAATGTGGTCTCTAACTCCACAAAGATATTCACTGCTGCATGAAATCCTTCCTGAGCCCTATCATATTCCCCACAACCATTCCAGATGAACTTTCTTGAGACACTCAATTCTCCCTAACCTAAATTCCCATGGCTTGTACCTGTTATTCCTTCGTGGCTTCCATCACTTTCTGACTCAGATAACAGTTATGCATCTACTTGTATTATACCTCTTTGAGGATTTTTAGAATTTTAACTTATTCATCTTTGTGTTCCAGTGCCTGGCATCAAATAGATGTTCAATGACTATAACCTGAATTGAATAAGACAACCTATTTGGACAACCTTCTTTGAACAACCAAAGAAACTTCTTTCAAAAGATAATAGCTTCATTGGAATATCAACTGCAAAGTTTGGGGGGGTAGCTTTACAAAGAAGCAAACTAAAACTTGCAGTGAGGATATCAGTTTTCTATTGCGGAATGATGAATTAATGCAAATTTAGCAGCTTTGAACAATAGACATATTATCTCAACTTCTTGGGTCAGAAGTCTGGTGGGACAGTGCAGCTGGGTTATAGTGCAGCTGGGGTCTCTGCTTACTGTATTCCTCCTGAACAGGGTAGGAAAAAGTATTGCATTTTTTAGCTCCACATACCTCTTTCTGCATCTAATGAAGTAAGGAGGGAGGATAGTTAATGTCCCTTTTGCAGATGAGAAGTAATAGGTTGAAGTCACTTGGAAAGAACTTGTTGCTTAGTTCAAAGAGGAATTTTCTTACACTCAGAATTTTCTTATCTTTATCCAAACATAAACGAGACTGGGAGTTGTGAGTACTTAGGATGAAGAGAAGTATCAAAGAGAAGTATTCCTATCTCCTGTGCATGACACAGACATGGATGTATTCAGCCTCTCTCAGTCATGCGTGCCAAGATATTTGAAGGGGTAATCCCAACTAAAGTGGCAACTACTGGGGACAAAGAGTATCCTGTCTGGACCACTATGGGACAGGTGTTAACATTCTGTCCCCTTGGGTGATGCTGGTAAACATGCATGCCTTGTCCTTCATCTGCTGCTCATTTGCTAGGTCACTTCAGCAAGTAGAGCTGAAGTTCTGCTTCCTCATCTATCAGCCAAGCTGTCATGAAGACCAGATGTTTGTGGATATAAACTGCAAAGAGTTACACACACTAAAGTCAGTATCATCACTGTCACTAGCCAGATCTGCCTAAGGCCATGTCTGTGTTAACTTCTCAATCACTACATACTCTTGCGATGGATCTCCCTCTACTGGTTGATGAAAGTCTTAACAGGATTTCACATTTTAATGTCACATTGTAATAGATACATATGTAAGAAATATACTTCATATATTACAAAATTTATTCCAGCTTACTTGCCATTTCATATTCTTTGGTGAATGTGGTCATCTTCGTAGCCATGTAACATATTCCTGCCAATCCATATGTAACTCTAATTGGCACAAGCCATATTTTAATTGCATAAAGAGAAAAAAAGGCTATTTCAAGGAAACCTATGGTGAATCTCTCCATTTCCACTTCTGATCAAAGGGCCTGCCCCCTCCTCCTTCTCAGTTCCTCACTTGGCTCAGTTCTGTCCCAAGAGCATGGAGCTATCCAGGGTGTCTTATTGATGAATGATAATCTGTACCATGCCATAGCACAACAGGCAGGGGGATTGCTAGGATCCTGGGAGTATTAATCAATCATGGTTTTACCACAGCCTGTGGTCTAAGAGTCTGAGACCGTGCAGGGCTATGCAGGAATCAAGTATGGTTGTAAGTGTACTATGTTTCTTAGTAAAAGTCTGTCCTCTTATGTTGGTATAACAAGGGCAGTTTCATATGGTGACTTAGGAGTGGAGATGGGGTTGTGTTTTACTTGATTTTTAAAATTTTCTTAAGACCTTTAATTTCCATGGTTCATTTCCTTTTTCATTACCAAATCTCTATGAAATACCCATCACAGAAACAGTGCCTTCCCAAGAGTGTCGCCTTTGGTCCTATGCACTTTCCATCCTAGTTCTCCATTTTTTTTTTAAAGCTTTATTGAGATATACTTCACATATAATATTTACCCATTTAAAGTGTGCAATCCAGTGGCTTTTAGTATATTCACAGAGTTTTGCGACCATTACCACAATCTAATTTTAGAAAATGTTCATCAAAATAAACTCCATACCCATTAGCAATCACTCCCCTCCCCTTGTCCCTAGGCAACCACTAATCCACTTCCCATCTCTATAGATCTCCCTATTTTGAAGATTTCATTAAAATGAAATCATGCCATATATGGTCCTTTGTGATGGACTCTTTCACTTAGCATGTTTTCAAGGTTCATCCTTGTTGTAGCATGTATCACTACTCCATTCCTTTTTATGGCTGAATAATATTCCACCACATGGATATACCAAGCCTCTTCCCTTTGCTTTTTTTTTTTTTTTTTTGAGATTATAACTGACATACATTATATTAATCTCAGACATTCAACATAATGATTCGATGTTATTATTGGGAAATGATCACCGTAAGTCTAGTTAACATCCATCTTAATTTTTTTTGTGTGATGAGAACTTTTAAGATCTACTCTGTTAG
Source organism: Leptonychotes weddellii (assembly GCF_054177405.1). Taxonomy (NCBI): domain Eukaryota; kingdom Metazoa; phylum Chordata; class Mammalia; order Carnivora; family Phocidae; genus Leptonychotes; species Leptonychotes weddellii. Next base: position 10,210,532 of record NC_138379.1, read on the forward strand.
CAACTTTCAAATATACAATACTGTATCATTAACTAGAGTCACCATGCTGTCCTTTACATCTCTATGATTTATTTGATAAATGGAAGTTCATACCTTTTGATAAACTTCACCCATTTTGCCCACACTCCATTCCACTCCCTCTGGATACCAGCAATCTGATCTCTGTATCTGAGTTTGGGGTTTTTTTGTTTTTACTTTTTTTACATTTGACATATAAGTGAGATCATACAGTGTTTGTTTTCCTCTGACTTATTTCACTTAGCATAGTGCCTTCAAGGTCCATTCATGTTGTTGCAAATGGTAAGGACTCCTCCTTTTGATGCCCTTGTTTTCAGCACTCTGAGTGGCCAGGTCTCAGACCTGTTCTCAGTATTTCTCCCTTTGAGGAGCAAATATCTTCCTTCTGGGGGAGATTTAATCTGGTTCACCATAGCTAATCCTAATTCCTTATCCTCTTACTGATAATTCCAATATCTGAAGATTTTCAGGTCTGTTAATATGGACAATTTTTTCCCCTACTTGTTCTCAGTTATGGGGGCTTGGCTCTCTATATATGTTTGTGCCTTTATTTAATATAAACTGGGAAAATGCTCTCTTCTTACACCTCTTAAGGGCATCTTTGATTTCCTTGTTCCTCAAGCTGTAAATCAAAGGATTCACATAGGGATCATCACTGTATAGAAGACTGATGCCATCTTGTCATGGCCCAGAGAATTATCAGTGCTGGGGTGCATATAGACAAAGAGTCCTGATCCAAAAAAACAGATCACTGCTATCAGGTGAGAAGTATAGGTGTTGAAAGCCTTGGACTTGCCTTCACCAGAGCTGATCTTCAGGATGGTGGCAATGATATAAGATATCATGATGGCAAAGACAGAGATCACACCAAAAATCACTGCTATCACAAATTTCATGACTTTTAGGAAAAAGGTTTCAGAGCAGGATAGGACTAATAATTGAGGCAGATCACAGAAGAAGTGGTTGATAACATTTGGCCCACAGAAATTGAGCTGAAGTAAAGCACACAGTTGAATCAATGAACCAAAGAGGCCAGTTATATAGGCTCCAACCATCATCTGGACACAGAGGGTGGGTGACATGACGGCAGTGTAGAGCAGAGGATTACAAATGGCAGCATATCGGTCATAAGCCATGGCTGCCAGGAGACAGCACTCAGTCAGACCCAGGCTAGAGAAGAAGAAGTACTGCATAGTGCACCCCAAAAATGAGATGGACTTAGGCTTCTGGAAGAAGTCTGAGAGCATTTTGGGGGTTGTGGAGATAACATAGCAAAAATCTAAGAAGGATAAATTGCTGAGGAGGAAGTACATGGGTGTATGTAGGTAAGAGTCCATCCTAATCAGGATGATGAGGCCCAGGTTCCAGGACACTCTCAAGAAATAAGAACCCGGGGCGCCTGGGTGGCTCAGTCGTTAAGCGTCTGCCTTCGGCTCAGGTCGTGATCCCAGGGTCCTGGGATCGAGCCCCGCATCGGGCTCCCTGCTCTGCAGGAGGCCTCCTTCTCCCTCTCCCACTCCCCCTGCTTGTGTTCCCTCTCTCGCTGTGTCTCTCTCTGTCAAATAAATAAATATAATCTTTAAAAAAAAAAGAAAGAAAGAAGAACCCAAGAATACTGCAAAAAGAACAATCTTGAGCTTGGGATAATCTGAGAATCCTAAAAGGATGAATCTGATGACTATTTTATTGTTCCTTCCTCCAGCCATTGTCTTGAAGTATCTTCTATCTGCAGAAAGGTCCCTGGGTTAATGATTGACTATCTCAATATTACAAAACTTACCTGTTTTGAATATGGTTTCATTATTTGAACAAAAAGTTATCCACAGTCGTGACAACTTTTTTAATATAAAAATTTTTTAAAAACCATCGGAGAGCCCATTTCACAACTACTCTTAATAGTTTGGAATACATTCTTGCAAATATTTCTACACACACACACACACACAAAATGTTACCAAATTGTTTCTAAAAGTTGGTACCAATTTACACAAGTATCAAGATTTTATGACAATATTCCTGGCCATTCTATTGTCAACACTACCCATAATTATTCAACTTTAGTTCTTGGTGATCTTAGATGAAAAAATTATTTCATTGTTTTTAATTTTACATTTACTTTACTGATTTGCTCATATACATTTTTTGCCTATTTGTCTAATTGGCTGTTCATTATTAATTTGTAGGAGCTCTTTACATACCCAGAATGATAACTTTCTCCCTCATACATGTTGCTAATTCTTTTCCAACTTTATTATCATCAACATTGTTTATGTTGTATTTTGCTATACAGATTACTTTTATTTTTAGGTAGTCAATTTTCTGTGATATATATGATTCCTGGCTTTGGTTTTACTGAAAAAGATTTCTTTGCACAACCCCAAAATACTTTTTCCTATATTTTTTGTTCTTTGTATTTTTATATTTACATTTAAATTTTCTTGAATATTTTAGCATATAATGCAAGGAATAAGAGTCTGAGATGACTTTGATTTTGGCATTCCAAACTGATTGCCACTTGTCTCAGCACAATTAATTGAAAGATTTCTCCACTGATTAAAGTCACCTTTTTGAAAAATTTTTAATAGATTTCCTACTCTGCTCAATTTTTATTTAATCTGTCAGTCCATGTGCCACCTGTCTAGTCCTGCACATTTTCTAATGACTTACAATCATTTTTATTAATAAATTATAGAACCTTTTGATAACTGATAAGAAAAAAGTTCCCTCATTTTTTCACTGAGATTGTCTTAATGGTTCTTATTCTCATTTGTCTTCAGAAGATCTTTACGTTGAACTCATCATACAAATAAAATGGAATTCTTATTGCATTTTATTATTACATTAATTTGAGGGAGAAAGAAGTTTTCTTTCTGCAAAGCTGTTGAATTAAGTTATAGAAGAGATAACACTGGGGGCGGAGCAAGATGGCGGAGGAGTAGGAGACCTGGATTTCGTCTCCTCTCAGGAATTCAGCTGGATAGGGATCAAACCATTCTGAACACCTACAAACTCAACAGGAGATCGAAGAAAAGAAGAGCAACAACTCTCTCATCAGAAAAGCGACCACTTTCTGGAAGGTAGGACGTGCGGAGAAGTGAATCCGAGGC
>NC_138379.1:10214156-10230878 GCF_054177405.1 Leptonychotes weddellii
GAGCAAAATAAGTCAATCAGAGAAAGATATGTATCATATGACCTCACAGATATGAGGAATTCTTAATCTCAGGAAACAAACTGAGGGTTGCTGGAGTGGTGGTGGGTGGGAGGGATGGGGTCGCTGGGTGATAGACACTGGGGAGGGTATGTGCTATGGTGAGCGCTGTGAATTGTGCAAGACTGTTGAATCACAGATATGTACCTCTGAAACAAATAATGCAATATATGTTAAGAAAAAAAAAAGAAGATAGCAGGAGGGGAAGAATGAAGGGGGGGAAATTGGAGGGGGAGACGAACCATGAGAGACGATGGACTCTGAAAAACAAACTGAGGGTTCTAGAGGGTAGGTGGGTTTGAGGATGGGTTAGCCTGGTTATGGGTATTAAAGAGTGCATGTTCTGCATGGAGCACTGGGTGTTATACTCCAATAATGAATCATGGAACACTACATCCAAAATTAATGATGTAATGTATGGTGATTAACATAACAAAATAAAAAAAAAAGAAATATATTCTTTTTGTAGGTTAACAGTTACTTTTCCAAGCAAGTACCCTATCTGCTCTGATCCCTGCCTTGGAAACCCTGAAATTCTTCATGACCCACTGATTAAGGAATAATTGGGTCCACAAGAGGCCTCTAGGGCACTCACAGTATGGTCCTCACTTATTCTAATTAGTCATTAAACAAGATAGACTTAATCATACTCCCACAGGACTTCCAGGATGGTGGGTACGTAAGCCAAACACCTTCTCTTGCTTGGATCTGGTATACAGCATCACTGTCAAGATGGCCATAGCCCAAAGTCTGATCTCAGCCACCAGAGGATCAAACGGACAATTTGGGTTCAGTTGAAGAAAATGTTTTCTAAGAATCAGAATTATCTGCAGACAGTAGATAGGGAGCCACCCTGCCCTGGAGGCATCTAAGCAGAGGTTGGATTATATTGGATTGTGAGACTATATTGGAGGTGGCACAAGCTTTGGCTGGGAGAGCAGGTCCACTCCAATTATGGGATTCTATAATTCTATGATTCTAAATTGGGCATCAGTAAACTACAGACCATAGCCAAAATCCAGCCCCACCCCAACCCATTTTTGTAAATAAAGATTTATTGGAACACAGCATGCCCATTAATTTACATATCATCTACTTTTGAATTACAAGGGCAGAATTGAATAGTTACCACAGAGATCATTTCGTTTCAAAGCCTAAATTTTTTTACTCACTGGCCATCTACAGGAAAAATTTGTCAACCCCATTCTAAAAGCCTCCTAGGATGAATTCTTTGATAAAGCAACCAATCACTTCTAATTTACCTTTCTCATTAATCCAGATGGCATAACTACTAGATTGTTTTCCTTAAAAAGATGCCTGTCTTTGTTTAGGATATTAGTAAAAAATATTCAGGTGATCCCTCAGAGTCAATACGGCTTCCCATGCTGTCAAATGGACAACCAAAGGAAAGTCAAGCTCCTGAGATGCTATAATATGCCTTTTCTCCTATTTCCATTGTGAAAGGACTGAACTACAGAGTCAACCTGAACATAGCGGCAAGCTCAGCAAAGCTGAAAGCAGATACACACTGAGCTCCTACCTGCGTCCTATGGAGCTTTACATGGATGATTATTTACAACTTCACCTGTTACATAAAGGTAGATGCTACTACTTATGTTTCATAGTTGATGTGACGGGGGTTTAGGGAGGCTCCAGAACTTGCCCAAAAGTCACATATGGAGCCAGGATGTTGCCTACATTTCAATTCTGAAAACTCTGCTTCCCATCCATGTTTATCAGCCCAGACTTAAGATATTTTGAGTTGCTATACTAAGCAGAACAAAATCTAGAGCCTGAATAGACCCACAACCCAGCCCATGCTGTTAATGTCACATTTAGATCACCAAAAAAAGCAGAGACAATAGGAATATCTTTTTTAAAGGATTTATTTATTTTAGAGAGAGTGAGCAAGCAAGAGAGTTCACAATTGGGGGAGGGGCAGAAGGAGAGGGAGAATCTCAAGTAGACTCCCCACTGAGCAAGGAGCCCAGTGCAGGTCTCAATCCCATAACCTTGAGATCATGACCCCAGCCAAAAACAAGAGCTGGAAGCTCAACCCACTGAGCCACCCAGGCACTCCTGAGACAATAGGAATATTTCAGTGGAGGACCCAAAGGCTCCCAACTCCAAATAATTCTGGAAGAACCACCTCACCTAATTAGCTTGTTTTACCCTAACCTATTCATGATTATTTTAGGTAGAAAGAAAAATGTCTCTGTTCAAAGTCCCATCTGAAGATCCTGTGGTTAAGGAGGGAAAGATTGAATGTTAGACTGTTTTGTTATCCAATAATGAAACAAATATAGAAAAATGAAATCTGCCAGCAGTTGACCCAGGGAGGTCAAATGCCACTCAGTCAATTCTTTTGTTCAGCTATTCCTCAAAGAGGAAGTTACATGACAGGAAAGACGTGGGGACCGAGAATCAAGGACATAGAGGAAACCCACTGTATTTCCAGTCCTGTTGTGTACAAAGTCCTTCATGTGAAGCTGCTTTCAGCTAAAGGAAAATACAAGAAGCACTCTTTATATTAGACTGATGTCATTTGGAACCCCAAAGGCAGATGGGGAGGGGGAATGGGTTGGTCCTAACTGCTCTGTCTCCGCAGAGCTTAGATTGGAGAGGAGATGGAAAAGGAAGGGAGCTCTGAGGGCTCACTCAGTCACCCAGACTCTTAAAAGAGCATTAAATTTGGTATTGACTAATCCAAATATAGCACCTACAATGGGTGCCCAACAAATAATAGATGCTCAATAAGTAAGTATTTAGGGAGGTGGGTTGGGGGGATGGGGTAACTGGGTGATGGGCATTAAGGAGGGCACATGATGTGATGAGCACTGGGTATTATACACAACTGATGAATTACTGAACTGTACTTCTGAAACTAATGATATATGTTGGCTAACTGAATTTAAATTTTAAAAAATAAGTATTTATTTAACGGGTGGATGAATCAGGCTTTCATTAGAATGTCCTGGAGAACTGTGCTGGGAAGGGTACGGAGGCAGCCTCAGAGCTCAGCAGGAATGAGTGGTATGACTGATGAGTGATGTCTGCATGATGTGGAATAAGGAAGTGCAACCTAAAGAGTCAGTGACTGTTTCTTCTTTATTGCAGTGAAAATGTCACCTTACACCACAGACCGTGTCCCTCAAACCTACATGTGGAAATGGCAAAGAGAAAAAAAGGAGCAGAAAGGGAATAGTGGATGAGGAGAAAAAGCATTAGCAAAATTGGGAGGAAGAGGGGAGGGAAAAGTGTTAACCAAGAAAAGAAGAAAAATGTCATAGGCTGGCAAATCCTGACCTAGCTTTCAGTGGGAATATGCGGCATTTCACATGGGCCTTCTGTTTTTACCAAGGTTAAAAGGACTCAAGGAACCACAATGTTCTTATTTTGGGGGTCAGAATGCAAACAATCCTGGTGGGAAGAACAGTCTCAGAGGGGAAGGGCTTGACAAAGTAGCTCTCCAAACATCAGCTTAGCAATCAACTCTTCAAGAAAAGAAAATGTGGTCACTTTGTTAACTGATACCTCCTGGATTTTCCAGAACCAAGTTGATTCCAGAATCTATAAAAGATATTGTTCCTCAACCCATTTTGCGACCATTTGACTGGTTTCCTGGATTCCTGCTAAAAATAAGAAAGGGATTGGTCCCCGCAAACACAGCCAGGGTTTCCTGCCCGTGTCAGACCGCAGGTGATATGCAGAAGCAGGAAACAGCTAGACCTGCTCCAAGCCCACACATAACTGAACCTCACACGTGAATCATGGTTTGGCTCAGAAGGTTGCACGTGCTCAAACTGAGAAAGAAAGCAGACGTGGGACTTCCCTCTTGCCTGTTTCTGGAGGAAGTGAAATTACACTTTTGCAGCACTGAGGTATATCTTTTGCATAAAAGTGGCCTTTTTCTTTTAGAGACCAACATTCTGGTTTTTAGGCCCTTGAGAGTAGCCATCTGGAGAGTTTCTGGGATTGCATATGCATTTCAGCACAAGAAAAAGCAGAGGAAGTTGCCAGTGAGCAGAATAAAGCAGGAAAGGAATGTGTGACCCCCCCCTTCCCCCCATAGTCAAGGTCTCATGGCCACTTCCTCACACCTGACCGCCATGAGCAGCAATTCCTGCCGGTAGCACGCAAATTTAAGTTGTGCTGGAATTCCCATCATTCTACACTTCTCTTTTCATTGTTTCTCCATGAATAGAAAAGAGAACTTCCTTGAACACAGCAATCGCAGGCTTCACATCATTTCAGGTATATGAAAATTCCAAAAATAATTTGTTTCTTTTGTGTTTAAAATGCATTTTCATTGCTTATTTTCCTGAGTACATAGGCGATGATTGTTCCACACCCATCCCTGTGTTTGCTACTTAGTAGATTCTCACTAAAAATGTGTCAGATGAGTAAAGATATGCTCCTTGTTGAAAACTCCAAAAATATACGAAAGTGAGAGGGAAAAGTTTAAATCATCTATAAAACCTACAAGCTGGATACCATCGCTGTCAATGAGTTGGTGTATATCTCTCTTGTGATATATATGTGTACATGGTGGAGGTCACACTAAGTGTCTAGCATGCTTTTATCACTTAACATTATGGCATAAGAATTTCTTACATTACTAAAATTTTTTGAAAATATAGTTATGTATAACACCCAGTGCTATCCACAACTAATGAATCATTGAACACCACATCAAAAACTAATGATGTACTATATGTTGGCTAACTGAACATTATATTAAAAAAATAAAAATTAAAAAAGACCTAATTACAAGATAAAAAAAGATAAAGAAAATACAGTTATGATGGCTGTAAAATATTTTGTCATATGGATGCAATATAATTTCACTCCTGCTGGCTCTTTTAGCTATTTTCCACTTTTTGCTATGGTAGAAATGAAGAAGACTGTCCAAACAACAAGACAACTGTGTGCATTCAGAGCTATAGTAACACCTGCATAGAGAATGATCTATATTCGCCTTGCTTTTATTCTCATTGCAGAAGAGTGAGAATGCAACAGGATCTATTAACAGGTAAACAAAAAGTAAGAAACTGTCAGCATGTCTCCAAAACTGGGTCATTGTGAGGGTTTTCTCGTGATGATGAACTAGCCCTGCGAGAGTCTGACAAGGAGTGTGTGGGGATTTTAATAGACTTATTGGAAGTACTCGAGGGCACTCACCTCTAATTTTTCTAGTGGTCAAATCACTCTACTGAGCTACAGATTTATAACTAACTCATTTATAAATTAGCCAGGACATCCCATGCACAGGCTTGCTTCTCTGGCCAAATATAAACTGGACACTGGCTCATGCATTAATCCCTCCCCGATATAAGTAGATTCCTCCATGCATGATAAACCTAGCCATGAATAAACCCAGAACGTCACCAAGGTTTTAATAAGAGTGAGTTCCACCTGTGAACCTGGACAACTGGTCTATTTCTATCTGAAAATAGCTGTCACTGCATCAGGGGCAATATGCCGCCATTCAGTCCCCTGAGAACTTTTCCCGGGTTGCATACAGGTGATGGTGTCGTGATACATGTAAACTGAAACATGATGTTTTCAGCCTCAGCGCTGCATCTGGTTCGTGGTAAGATGGGGGGGGGGGGGCGTGAGGGTACCATTGGGAACTTCGTTAATTGCTTTGGATTATTTGGCTACCACTGAATGTACTAAGATGCTCCCTACTGGTCTTAAAGTAGTGATGGAGCTGGGCTTTGATGAATCCTGTGCTAGATCAATGGGTCTGGAAACACTCTTCCAAATTACGGGGTCTAATAGGCACCGAAGGAGATTCATGAAATTATGTTCTCCTAACGATAGAACAAATGAATTGTTGCTTTAAAAAAATGAGTAATAAAGAGGCACATTCTTTTTTACACACCTATAATGAGTACATGAACTTAGCAGCAGAACAAAAAATTAAAGATGTAACAGCAGGTACCCACTTATTGCCAACTGCGTACACACACACACACACACACACAGAGGATGTATAAGTGTGTATATACATACACAAATATTCCTGGGCCACTGTCTGCTTTTCATCAATCAAAAATCTAGATTAGAGTGTGGATTTTCTCTTTGCTTAAACATTTCTGCATGGAAGGAAACAACAGTGTGCGGATCACTGGCTTTGACTCTGGATGCGGAGGACAGTACACACTGAGGTTTCCAGCGTGCAGCAAAACCGAGTCCTCTTCAGGTCTCTACAGTTCTGCCTCAGGTAATGGCACCTCCAAAGCCTGGACTTTTAGGCTTGTGACAGTACAACTCCACAGGACTTATGTCCAAGATTTTCCCTCCTTTCTCGTGTGTGAACTGCCTTCCCCCTCCGGTGAATGGGAGCCCAGGCCTTGGCCTTGACCTACAGCGAGCCTAGGTAAGGTGGAGGCGCGGTGTCTCAGTAATGCTGATGTTGCCATTCACCTCTGCATTTACAGTAAAAGGAAACTGATACTGGAGTCCCAAGAGAGAGCCGTCAAGGAAAATTTGAAACATCAGAGCAGAACGTGAAACCAAAGGTTTCTTTCAAAGCCGGAAATCTCCTGTGAAGGAAGCAGTAAGACATGTGGTCGCCCTTTTTCTGAGAGCCCACTGCTGTTGCAGTCACTAGCCTGGGGCTGGGCGGCGGTGGGGGCAGTTAGGGTGGTTACCTGTTCAGGATATAGGGCTGCGTTTGCATACCTAGTACAACATGATTTTCTTCAAAGTCCTGATGGGCCTTAGTATTCTGATAGACTCTCATTTCCCTATTTTGCCCTGAGATTAGCCTAAAGAGGAACTGGTGGCTTGAGGAGAACTGTTGTATGTGTTTGTCTCAGCAGCTGCCTTCTTTCCCATCTGTTCAGTTTGCACCAAGCTCGCTGGCTGCGACTTAGGGCTGGCGTGTGGTTGGGGCTGAGCCATGAACGGCCTTGGGGGTGCCATCCTCTTCTGGGCGGTAGTAGCGTGGGCTAAAACGGACAAGCCTTTGGGAGAGACAAATGAGGCTGGATTTCAAAAATGCAAGAATGCCTTAAAACTACCTGTTCTAGAAGTCTTACCCGGAGGGGGCTGGGATAACCTGCGGAATGTGGACATGGGACGGGTGATGGACCTGACTTACAGGAGCTGCAGGACCACAGAGGATGGACAGTACATCATCCCCGATGAAATCGTCAGCATCGCCCAGAAACAGAGCAACCTAGAGATGAACTCCGAAATCCTGGGGTCCTGGGTGAATTACCAGAGCAGCACCTCCTTCTCCATCAACTTGGAGCTTTCCCTTTATTCCAAGGTCAATGGCAAATTCTCCTCTGATTTCCAGAAGATGAAGACCCTTCAAGTGAAAGACCAAGCTATAACTACCCGGGTTCAGGTAAGAAACCTGATCTACACGGTCAAAATCAACTCAGCTTCAAAACTAAGCTGGAGGTTTAAGAAGGAGCTCATGGACATCTCTGACCGCCTGGAGAACAACCAGACGCGGATGGCCACCTACCTGGCGGAGCTTCTGGTCCTCAACTATGGCACCCACGTCATCACCAGTGTGGATGCTGGAGCTGCTCTCATCCAGGAGGACCACATCAGATCCTCATTCTTACAGGACAGCCAGAGCAGTCACACTGCTGTGACCGCATCCGCTGGGATTGCCTTCATGAACGTCGTGAACTACAAATTTGAGGAGAACTACACGTCGCAGAGCGTCCTCACCAAGAGCTATCTCTCAAACCGAACCAACTCCAGGGTGCAAAGCATTGGAGGGGTTCCTTTTTACCCAGGCATCACCCTCCAGGCCTGGCAGCAGAGCATCACCAACCACCTGGTGGCCATAGACCGCGATGGCCTGCCTCTGCATTTCTTCATCAACCCCGACATGCTGCCTGAGTTGCCAGGGCCCTTGGTGAAGAAGTTGTCTCGCACGGTGGAGGCTGCCGTGAGGCATTATTACACGTTCAACACCTACCCTGGATGCACAGATGTCAACTCGCCCAACTTCAATTTTCAGGCCAACACTGATGATGGCTCTTGCGAGGGGAAAATGACTAATTTTTCCTTTGGAGGAGTTTATCAGGAATGCACCCAGCTCTCAGGGAAGGAGGTTGCCCAGCTCTGCCAAAACTTGGAGCAGAAGAATCCGCTCACTGGTGATTTCTCCTGCCCCTCTGGCTACTCCCCAGTCCACCTGCTGTCCCAGATCCACGAGGAGGGTTACAACCACCTCGAGTGTCGACGGAGATGCACCCTCCTCATCTTCTGCAAGACGGTGTGCGAAGATGTGTTCCGGGTGGCAAAGGCTGAATTTAGGGCTTTTTGGTGCGTGGCGAATGGCCAAATACCGGAAAACTCAGGACTGCTTTTCGGGGGCCTCTTCACTGGTAAGAGCATAAACCCTTTGACAAACGCACAGTCCTGCCCGGCTGGCTATTTTCCACTGAGACTTTTTGAAAACCTCAAGGTATGTGCCTCTCAGGACTATGAGTTGGGATATAGGTTTTCCGTCCCGTTTGGTGGGTTCTTTAGCTGTGCAGTCGGAAACCCCTTGGTAAATTCTGCCATAGCCAACGATTTAGGGGCACCTTCTCTAAAAAAGTGTCCTGGGGGCTTCAGCCAACACCTAGCCCTCATCAGTGATGGATGCCAAGTGTCCTACTGTGTCAAGGCCGGGCTTTTCACAGGAGGCGCTCTGCCCCCTGCCAGGCTCCCACCTTACACCCGGCCACCCCTCATGAGTCAGGCTGCCACCAACACTGTCATTGTGACAAATAGCGAGACGTCGAGCTCCTGGATTAAAGACTCCCAGACCCACCAGTGGAGGCTGGGGGAGCCGTTAGAGCTGCGCAGGGCCATGGGGGTCATCCACGGGGATGGCAGTGGTCTGTCAGGAGGGGCAGCAGCTGGGGTCACAATGGGGGTCACCACTGTCCTGGCAGCCACCATTGCCCTGGCCGTCTACGGCACCCGGAAGTACAAGAAGAAGGGCTACCAGGCATTGGAGGACGAGAGGCAGAGTTTGGCGGCGGGCTCTGCAAAGACGGGGGGCGCCCCTGACCAAGAGCAGGAGCAGAGTCCAGCCTAAATCTCTCCGGAGAAACGTCTCTCTCGTCTCTGTAAGCATGCCTTTCATCCCTTCACTCTTCACTTCTGCCTTCCTGAGGACTGGCGTGGCAGGTGCAAGAAAAAGCAGGTATAACTTTGTGACTTCCTTAGGGCTCCCGGCCACAAAATGAACAGAGCTGCGTGGACAGGGTTGGGGTGGGGTAGGAGAGCCAACATGACTTTTTAAGCCAAAGTCATCGTGGGGGCTAAAACATGAAGGGGGTATCTTTTCTCTGTGTGCATCATTGATTATCTTCACCTGAATACATACGTGAGAAAAGAGACAGGGGGAGCATGTTGACCTTTGGATTTGGAGACCATGCATTTAATCTGAGATCGGCCACGGTTTCCAATTCATGAGCTGTAAGAATTTCTAAGTGTTACCCTCCTACTCTTTTGTTTTTTAAAAAATCTCTCTGGAGTTCATGCTCCTGGAGGCTGAAAGTTCCGCCAGAAGATACGGGAAGTCCCGCATGGCCACTGATTTTCACTGTTGAGGGCTCTGTACTGATGGACGGGGTCCTCTCAAGCTCATCTGAACAGCAAGATGTTGTCTCTACTAAGTCCACGTTTTCCAGCCTTCCAGCCACAATCCTGACTCACTCAGACCAGGTCACTTTTGGACTTCAGACAAGTGTCATAAAGTCCTCAAAAAAATATTTTAACTTATAATCTTCTATTAGGAGGTCAAGGGAGAAGGGATGGTTTGGAGACAAGGCATAAGTTAAAAAAAGGGTGAGAACTGGACAAGATCCTGGCACTCAGGGGAAACTGGTTACCCTTAACCACCTCCCTGGCTTATGGAGCTGCAGATTGGGGTAGAACAAGCATTACAGTTTCCTGGTCTCTGTTACCAGAGTACTACCCCTGCTTCGTCCATGAGGGGCCCTTCCCCTTTCTGTCCTCGCATCACATGTACACACCCCCAAACACACGTGTGCACCCCCTGAACACATCCCCCAAACATACACAGACACACACCCCAAACACATGTGTGCACACACATCCCCACCCTCCCTCCACACACCACATTCCAACAAGAAGTCTGCATTTTTCTAGGGGCAGGAGACAAAGTAAACCCACACCTAAGTATTATTTCCTCCCTAAAACAAAATAGAGCAGAACCTACCAATTATGTACCCTACCTTTGTTTTTTTTCCCCCAGCAGAAAAGAGGCTAACATGATCAAATCTATGTGTTTAAATGAAACAAAAAAGGCATCCAACACCATTTGTGATACATTTATTTCTGTTCCAGGCTGACCTCCCTCAGGCATCCAGCAGGATGCATGAGTGTTTCCTGGCATTTGGGGCTTTGCTCAACTTATTTATTTCTTTTTTCTTTTTTTTTGAGGGGGAGGTTTGGCCCAATTTTTATACCAATCTCACCGAATTGTAACGATTAAGGTGAGTCTACTAATACCTCTCCACGACATTAAAAAAAAAATTTTTTTTATTAAGTAAATTCTACTCCCAACATGGGGCTTGAACTCACAAACCTTGAGATCAAGCGTCACATGCTCTACGCACTGAGCCAGCCAGGCGCTCCTTCTCTACAACATTTTTAATAGTTACATGTCTCTTCACCGAATCAGATGCCACGAATGAGTTAATTTTTATGAAGGATAATCTGTCCTCACCTCGTTAACATTCACAATCATGAGTTTAGGCTTACATAAATCCTTCTGAGAAGCCTGCAGCATCCCAGCCTGTGGGAAGATGGGAAGGAGGCTACTCGTTCATCTCACCCTCACCTTCACACTCACACTCACACTCATCCCCGGCTGCCCAGCCGCCAACACTGATTTCTGCAACCTCGTCTCTGAACTCTGCCGCTTAAGCATTAAAATAGTCTCCTAAACCTCTGGGGGTTTTGTGGGTAAATTTCAGCTGAACTAACCACTTCTTTGCAAATTCCCCCATGAATTCCTTGAAGACGACTGAGTCAGAGACAAAGTACAGCTAAGGGCTCTCGGACTTTTAATGCTAACTGCCATTTGAAATAAAAGTTCTTCACAAACTTACATTTCTAACAAAATTATGCATAAGTATGCATTAAAATGTGTACTTAAGGAACACGCTGTCTGACTGCTCATCCACAGGAAATGAAAATGCGGGCGTTTGCAGTTTTCTGGTCATTTTGCAAAGTCAGAACCCAGAGTGGGAATTTCACAGGCTCTGCTGTCTTGACCCAGGAGCTCAGGCTGGGCTCTGTGGGAAGATGAACCCCAGCTTCGCGAAAACAACACTCTCTAGACTCTCAGAAATAGAGACACATTTGGGTGATCAGGGCAGCTTTGCATTTGCATTTTGTGTTCGTGTTAGTGTAGGGATTAATACTATTTATTTGAGAAACAACAGCCTGCAAATTACTGAAACATACCCTACATAGTAGTCAGGTGGAGGGAACTGTAAGAAACATCTGTGTTTTTTAAGGCGGTCTTTCCCACATAGATTCACTTACATTTCCCCAGCCGAGGCGGTGCAGTCTAGTTCTTGAGAGGAACAAGAAGTCAAGCCGGGTCCCTTGGTCAAATGTATGGGTGGAAAAGATGTGGGGGGGAAAAAGAGAAAAGGGATTCCCCCACCCCAACTTGGGGCTTGTGGTTGCTTACAGGTCGGGGAAGTGCCCCAAATGCCTCACAATTCGGTGCCCTAATCTGCAAAAAGCAGGTTAACAGCAATTTGTGGTTGTTCACTTGCCATTTATTGTTCTGCACATACACCTCATGAGCACCAGGTGGCGATGTCCTCTCACAGAGCAACACCAAGGACTTCAAAACACACCAGTTACAAAGATTTACATTAGGACATTCGCCTTCCCTCTCCCAGAAAACCCCCACTCAATTGCCAGTGACCACAGACAAGAAAAGGGGACAGGGCCCTTTCTTGTACTACATGCGGCCTGCCCCCTACCCTCTCATGCACACAACAGTGCAATAACAGGACGAGTACTTTTGACCAAGTGTAAAACCACAGAGAAGTCCAAGTTTTACAAAAAAGGTAGAGGAAAGGGTATGAAACACAAAGGCACGCACAACCACATATACACAAGTAACCTTTAAGGGATGCACATCTGACAGAGTTTGTCCTCAATCCCATTTGTCATCCCTGGAGACTCAGGAAGGGAGAAAGTAGGCTGCTGGTGCATGAAAGGAAAGGCATGGGATTCCCCTCGCAGGCCAGGAGACACAGCGGGAACAGCAGTGGTGGGAAAACATCCTATGTTGGAGGGGCGGGTGCTCAGGACCCCTGCTTGCAGGGTTCTCACTGAGCCCGAGACTGTGCCTTTCCAGGCTGGCACAGGGAAAGGGCAAAGGGACGCCCCCGCCTTGCCTGGCACAGTGTTAGAAAGGAGATTCAAGATCCCTTCTGCCTAGAAAGCCCCCCAGAAGAACAGCATAAGGATGAGGTCACGCCTGTGGAGCATCTTCAGAGAGGAAGAGAACCGGGGCACAGACATAGTCAGCATCCTAGACAGGGAAGTCTTGAAGTATGAAGACTCACTCTCAAAGTGGTATTGCCCCTGGCACCCTGCCTGGTCCATTCGCAGTCCTCTCCCTTCTTTGCTCAGCTGTCCCCTTCCCCGTCCATCCCTTCTTCTGCCTGCTGCAGGGAAACCAGCCTCTCCCCGCTGACCACTGCCAGTTGTCAGAGTGTATTTTCTTCCTCTCCCCACCTACTCCACAGCTGTGTGTTTCTACCCACTGACCCTCAAATCTGTTTCCTGATCCCCGTGGGTGAGAAGCTCAGCAGACACTTGACCCGGGTCTCCTGCTGAAGGCGGAGATGGTACTAAGTCTACAGTGAGGCTCTTCAATGATCTCTGTTACACGGTAGCCTGGCAGAGGGCACGGGGTGTGATATTAAACACTGCAGCGATGTCCCTTCCACTGAGTTCATATGTTTCCTCCCGACTGTGGCAGGAAACTGTGCCCTGTGGTGCAGTGAACTCAGGTCCAATGTCCTGGTCCGCTGGTGAGATAAGATGGCGGCCGGCTGACGGGAGAAACTGGACCTAAGGTGTCAGGAACAATTCCTCCTATCAGAGCTCCCTCTGCTGGAGCCAATTAGCATCTTGATAGCCATTTGAAGAATGAGGAAAGGCTCAGCACCAGCATGTCCCAAGGAACTGGGTGACACTCAGGGGAATCCACTGGCCACACGGACGTCAAAACGGTTATGGGCAAACAGCAAGGAGCTCCAGAGCCAGTTCGCAGGAAAGCCTGGCTTCAGGTTCTAACTTAAGTACCATTTCTGAAGGTTCTTTTGTTTCAATTTTCTAGCATCAAAAACCTTCCAAATATTATGAAATATATATGGATATATATACGTCAAACCCCCAAAACATGAGGTATATAAATTCAAATTAGTATCCAGAGGAACTTCCCTCAAACATATAGTTCAAAGAACCCACTTTCAAAGGGGGAATTGGGTTTCCCTTCTTGATCCCCCTTCTCTCCTCCCTGACCCCCAATTTATTCCTTAAGGGAAGCGAAAAGCAAGAGGAATGCTGGAGAGGGGATAGAGTCTTGGGACACAACCCAAATGCAGGTTGGACTGGACCATGATGTGGTCCCAACCCTGTTAGGAATGAGCTAAAAAGTCTCCCTCCATGCTCTAGGTCAATCTGCAACAGATGAGGGGCCCAGCACCACCTCTGAGCTCTGATTAGCAAATGTACATGGAGACAGATCAAAGCCCTCATAGAAACAAGACTGGGTGAATTGGTTAGATCCAATCTTGAAAGAGATATAAAAAGGGGTCAGTCCAGCCCTCATCTTACACTTCTTACCAAGCACAGTTCCTTGGGGCATCTGGCAAGATGCATGATTGTTACCATCTGGGTCCAAGTTTACTATGGGATGGGTTGCAAAGGGTGAGGAAAGTTAAGGAACCACAGCTTGATTGTTTGATCCCCATCAGAACTGGAGTTTGACAGTTTGCAAAACAGAATGGGAACACAGGATGGGACTGTCCACCAACCTGGCCCAGTGGTGCATACAGGCACACACACATATATATGCACAAACAGATGGCACAGAGCCCCGTGGGCTCTACTCACAGTGACTTGATGAAACTCATGGAATCTTTGAGCTGGTCTGGGATGAGTTGGGAAGAAGGCTTTGGGCTCCTCTCCCTGAGGACAGTTCAGATGCTAAGTGGGATGCAGACTCTGGTCTGATCAGAGAGGGGCTGGAAACATCATGGGATGCCACCCCAGAGAGGAATCCCAGAGTCCATCCATCCACACAAGAGAACCAGCTGCCTCTTTGGACAGGTCAAAAATGTGAGGAGGGAGGGCCCAGAGAAGCCAATGACTGTTATGAGAGCTAAATGTGCTCCCAGAAGCCTTTGCCTCCCTGACCCTCTTGGTGAGAAGTGCTTCCTTGCTGTACACAGAGGCATTGATTTCTGATGTCACAGCAGTTTAGCGGTTCACCCCTTTGCCCCCCAGTCTTGCACAGTGAGAGCTCCTCGCCTCCAGAGGAGGAGAGAAAAGCAGAAACTCCGCTCTCAAAGGAGAGTGGAAGCAGCAAGAAGCCAGCTGAGGTACTGAATCTCAGGCTTCACAAGGCCAGGGTATGGAGTACCCACGCACTGTCCGTACCCTAAGTGTGCTGACCGTGCCCCCTACTTAGGGGGGTGGGGGGGTTCTTGCCTACCCAGCACCGAAAACTCCATGGGAACAGACCGAGGATGGCCCTCATCCCTTGTCCCCTTTGTGGCGGATGAGGTTTATGAATGACGTCACCTTACTCAATCTCACTCCCCGCTGTGGCCAGGGGGGATGGGGGATGGGGATAGGACAGAAGGGGAAATGAGGGAGTCGGGAGGGCATGGCACCGACTTCCACCTTGATTCTCCCGCTTCCTGCCCTGTGGTCCCCACAGCCCCTCCTGGCCCAAAGACCCCCCTCCCCCCCCAGCTCAATCCTTCTCCTGGGCAGTGCTGTCCTCCGAAATGCCCTGGGCAGCCAGTTCAGCCAGCACATTATCCAGGTAATTGGCGTCTGGGTAGCCGTGACCTGTGAGATTAGAGCCGAACTCTGTCTTGTGGTGGACCTCGTTCCAGATGACGGTATCTGACTCGCCCGTGGTGCTGGAGGTACCAATGGCAAAGATGAGGCGCCGATCCCAGGCCACGAGCAGCAGCTTCAGCACCTGAGCGAGTCAAGGCAGGAGACCAAAGGCAGACACTTAGTGCCGGTCAAAGACGACGCCTTGGACGGCAGAGTCTTCCCAAAGGTCCACCTCTTCTTGAGTCATGATGCCCCAAGCGGCACAGTGAACAGCAAGAGTCTGGGTGTGGTGTCAGGGAGGCGCAAGTCTTGGTTCTGTCACCAGTGAACTGTGGGAACTGGGACAAATGATGTCACCTTTCTGAGCCTTAATTTCCTTACTTATAAAACGGCAATGCTGTGATCTGCTAAATGTTACCAGCGCTTTCATAGTAGGGACTGGCACGCACTACTCAACAAACGTTAGCTACCAACATCACGGCTAAAAGATAGGACCTAGGAATTCAAGGCACTTACGATCCCAGAGCTTCGGAAGCTGTGCCTTCGCTACCACGCCCTCCCCGAAGCGGGTATTAGCGCACACGCAGCTACAGACGTGCCATAGTTCTCCAGGGACGTGGTTGAAGTGCTGTGACCTCTACCAGGCTATTTCATATGTATCTGCTCCCCTGGTCCTCACGAGCACACTTGGAGGCAGATCTGGCAGGGGCTATTATCGTCTCTATTTTATAAGTGACGCCCAGTGAGGTGTTAGGCCTTGCAGAATGTTCTAATTCAGCGAAATTAAAAAAAAAAAAATTCGTTGTTGAGTAAGACAACTGCCTAACATCCTATCCAGCATGAAGAAAGCACCCGATGTAAATGCCCTGGATTCAAAAAAGAACTACCATGGGGCATCCAGGTGACTCAGTCGGTTGAGCGTCCGACTCTTGATTTCGGCTTGGGCCATGATCTCAGGATCCTGAGATCGAGCCCTGAGATGGGCTCCATGCTCAGCGGGGAATCTGTTCTCTCCCTCTCCTTCTGCCCCTCCCCTTGCTCTCTCTCTCTCTCTCTCTGAAAAATAAAAAGTATTGGGATGGCTGGTGGCTTAGTCAGTTAACCGTTTGCCTTTGGCTCAGGTCATGATCTCAGGGTCCTGGGATTGAGCCCCGCATCGGGCTCCCTGCTCAGCAGAGAGCCTGCTTTACCCTCTGCTGCTCCCCCTGCTTGTGCTCTCTCTCTCTCTCTGACAAATAAATAAATAAAATCTTTAAAAAATAAAATAAGGGGCGCTTGGGTGGCTCAGACGGTTAAGCGTCTGCCTTCAGATCGGGTCATGATCCCAGGGTCCTGGGATCGAGCCCTGCATCAGGCTCCCTGCTCCACGGGAAGACTGCTTCTCCCTCTCCTTCTACTTGCTGCTTCCCCTGCTTGTACACTGTCTGTCAAAAATAAACAAAATCTTTAAAAAATAAAAAAATAAAAAATAAAATAAGTATTAATAAATCTTTTCTTTTAAAGATTTTATTTATTTATTTGACAGAGACGGAAAGAGGGAACACAAGCAGGGGGAGTGGG
>NC_138379.1:10231378-10246769 GCF_054177405.1 Leptonychotes weddellii
CTGAAAACAGACTCTCTGCGGTCACACGACTTGCAAGTGGCAAAGTTGGGGTTTGAACCCAGTCTGTTTGGGTTCCAGTGCCACGGCGATCTTCCTCTGTATTGTATTTTATTTGCGTCACACTTCGTGGTTTTATGTTTCTATATTTCTGTGCTGCATTTTTATCCTTCTTAAAAGCGTCTCCATCTGATTCAGACACAGTCCACTTTGGTACCATCATCGGAACAGGTACTAGCTGGGCCCACTTAGCAGAGGCAGAAATGAAGGCACACAGGGTGAAGCCATGGGTATGACCTTTAGTGATGATGGCCGAGCCAAGGCTGGGGCCCAAACCTTTGACTCCTGTACCCCTCAAGATAAGGAGGCCAATACCTTTCTTGGCTTGTTTTTTGGTAGTCTTGCGGCTCGTGTTGGAAACCCCTGGGATGGATTTGATTTCGCTCTTGCTGACTGGGGGTGGGTGGAGGACCAGCTTTGGGGGCCTGGTGAGACACACAGGCAGCCCCGCGGCGCTCATGAGAATCCCAGTGATTCCTGGAAGGGCAGGGCATGAAGAAGGACTGCAGAGTTAGCTCCCAACATCCCATAAACTCCCCTCCCCATAAACCTACCCTCCTGCTTCCCAGCAGAGTTCTCGGAACTCGCTTATTCTCTACCTCCCCTTCCTCGTAGCTTTCCCCAGAAATATATGCATTCACTCACCTTCAACAGCATGCTTTGCTTTTAACAATCAGTTCTCCCCACACTCTTCCTGCCCTTCCAGCCCTACTCCTATAATCCTCATTCACTTTAATTCTTTCTCTTTTATAAATTGCTCACTACCGACTTTACTGCTTCCTTTTTCTGCCCCAAGCAAGGGCAGCCCAG
The DNA here is from genome assembly GCF_054177405.1 of Leptonychotes weddellii. NCBI lineage: Eukaryota > Metazoa > Chordata > Mammalia > Carnivora > Phocidae > Leptonychotes > Leptonychotes weddellii. Next base: position 10,232,246 of record NC_138379.1, read on the forward strand.
GGTCTCTCTTACCTGCCAAGGCAGGATTCACAGGACTGGACCCATTTAGGTTCTTCACTGGCACGGTGGGGACCCTGTGGAAGGCAAGAACAGGTACGTTATGGTTTTGACAAGCCGGACAAAATGGGTCAGTGTTGGAAACCCCAAAATTCACCCACTGAGGGGTTCCCCTTTTATACAGAAACTACGTATCCCTACTAAAGTCAGAGTCAGTTCTTAGCACCACAACCAGAAGGGTTCCCTTTATTTTTAAAGATTTTATTGATTTATTTTGGGGGGGAGGGGCAGAGGGAGAGGGAGACAGAGAATCTCAAGCAGACTCCTAGCTGAGCGTGGTGTCCGATGTGGGACTCGATCCCAGGACCCTGAGATCATGACCTGAGCCGAGATCAAGAATCGGATGCTCATCCGACTGAGCCACCCTGGCATCCCTAGAAGCGTTACCTTTAAAATCTAAGACCAGGTCACCCTTCCACTCAGAACCCCAAAACTCAGAATGGCTCCTCAGTTCACCCAAGGTCCCGGCAATGCCCACACAGCCCTGTGTGACCTGCCAACGCCCTCCACTCTCAAGCCCTCACCTCCCTGGTGTCTCCACATATCGCTCACCATCTCCTTCAGCTCCAGCTGTTCTTCCCAAATGCCAGCCATGCCCCTTCCTCGGAGCCTTTGCATACACTGTTCCCTCTGCCTGAAAGGCTCTACCACCAGAGAGCCGCTCAGCCTCCTCCTACGGATCCTCCGGTCGTGGCTGACCTTTTCCTGAGGTTCCTAAGACCACCTCATTTAATACCATGACTCATCCCTCTCATCCCACCTCAATCCCTCTTACCTCGCGCTATTTTTTTTTTTCGTGGAACTTAGGATTTTTTAAAAATAAGTTGTTGCTTTATTACCTTCCCTTCCAGAATCAGAGGCTCTGTAAGGGCAAATATCTTTGTTTCATTCAGAGCCTGACACTAGCAGGCATTCAGTGAGTATTGGTTGACAGAACGATAAATAAAGAAGCAAGTTCAAACCTGGGTGTACATAAGAGTCACTGAAGAAGCTTTTAAAAAGACAGAGCCCCCAGTGTGAATCAGAATTCCCACCGGGGGGCGGGGGGCGGGGCAAGAACCTGCATTTCCACCAGCTTCTGCTGAGAGGATGCAGCCCAGCATTGGGAAACCACTGTTCCAATAGCTGTCACCCCTCCTTTTCCCTGAGAAATCTAAATATCAGGCAAAGCCTCCTCCTCTTTCTGTCCTTCTCCCCAGAAACCCGAGCCAGGCTGGAGAGGAGTCCGCACAGCTGCCTGGGAAAAGCAAGCCCTCCCACGATGCCGAAGAGAAAAATAGAGGACACGTGGGGCTGGGTCTTGCGCCATCTCCCCGCCCCGCCCCCCCCACCACCCAGGCTTCTACAGCTGGGCTCGGAGGGGAAGTGGGCTTGGAGACACATGGACTGGGTCACAGATGACTCCAGGAGCCAACAGTTCTGCTGTGGGGGCAGGGCTGTGCAGGGAAAACACGAGGGGGAAGGGCATGTTCTGTTGTGTCTTTATATTGTTTATTATTTGTTTATTTGCCCATTCCTGTTGAGCCCTACTCCGTTTGGGACGTTCCGTTAGAGCCTGGGGACACAGCAGTGGACAAGACAGCCCGTGGCCCTCCCTCTATGTGTGGTCATGGCGAAGAGGCATAGGACCCACCTGGTCCCACGCACAGTCGTAACAGCTCACGGTGTATAAATCCATCTCAGACTTCCAACAACCGACGCAAGAGGGGCTATTATCCTCAACCTCGTTTTAATAGGCAAGGAGGTTGTGGCACAGAGAGGTTAAGCAAACTTGATGGAGGCCACACAGCTAAGGATTCCCACCCAGGAAGTCTGGCCACGGAGCCCACTGTGGTAGCCACGCACCGGGCTGCATTCTCGTGTCCGTGTGAACCTGCTATCACCCCACGTTACAGACAGAGAACATGGGAGCGCAGAGAGAGTATGGAATAAACCCACGACTAAGACAGAGGAGTTGGCATGGGGCTGAGCAGGGGCTCTGTCTGTCCCCCACAAGCCCGCAGGGATGGGTGCTTCCCTGGCTGAATCTCTGGCGGGGGCGGGGGGGGGGTGCTGTCCCTTCCCGGGATGTTGACATGTGCGCTGGGGCTGTAAGGATGTGAAAGAACAAATGTGGGAGTGTTTGTGTCTCAACAGGCCACCACAGGCTACTTTCCCCCCAGGATAAATCAAACCCGCATGGGGGGAGGGGAAGGCTGCATTCAACACAAAGGAAAGTCAGCCAAGGAAAGAGGCCCAGCCTTGCTTCTGGACTCCGTGGCCTGCCCCACAGGGCCAGGCATGGTAGGGTGGATGGGAGTCAGGAAAACCAGGTTCGAGTCCCAAGCCTGCCAGTTAACTCCTCACGACCTCCCTCAATTTTTTCCGAGCCTCAATCTCCTTACCTGTGAACCTGTGAGGGTCTGGAGTTAGCAGATGCCAGGGGGACTTCCTGAAGATTCCCTACCTTAGTGCTTAAGAGCAAGGCAGCTGCCTGAGCCCTGGGTCTCCCACCCGAGCTGACTGGGCTCCCCACAGCTGGTCTGGGGACCCGCGTGAAGGGTCTATTCCCCGGCTCCCCACCAGGGGGCAGCGCTCGCAGTCCAGCCCCGCACCTGCCTCGCCCCTAGCAGCTCCAAGGCGGCCCCCCCACCCCAGCTGATAAGTAGCTGTGATCTGGGTGACAAAAGCCACCTTTGTTCCCACAAACTGGACTGGCAGGTTTCCACACCCAATCTGGTTAACCAGGAAAGAGTCCAATCCCCAGAGCACACCCTGGGCAGCCCAAGAACCCGGGGAGGGGGCCAGGCCTGAAGAGAGGGAGGGTCTGCATGAGGACCCTGGACTCCGGGAAATACTGTGGGAGAGGCGGTGTCCCTGTCTTTCCAGGAAAGGGACAACGTGTCGGTAGGCTCCGGATGGTGGCAGCGAACTGGTGGAGGGGGCTGTTTGCTTACGGAATGCAGAAGGGCACTGTGGAGGGCCAGCTTGGCCCGGCTTTGAGCCTTTGGTGGAGCTACACAGCCTCCCTGCACTTCGCTGACCACATCCGAGTCACCACACCCATACACAGGACACCTCCATCTCTGTCCCCGGGGTCCCTGAGAGGATTTAGGTCAAATAATCTGTAAACAGGCAAGCTCTATGCAAATTGGGTGGTTGTTTACATTTTTGTTTCCCAACTATAAGAGGAAGTTTTTTCTTCGAAGCAAGGAGGTTGTGGCACAGAGAGGTTAAGCAAACTTGATGGAGGCCACACAGCTAAGGCCAGACATCGATGAAGCTTTTTCCTGCTGTAATAGTCCAATTTTCTCAGATTCTTGAGGACATCGAGCGTACAGTGTAAGGTTGAGAGGGGGGCAATGCTTAGGATTGTTGAGTTGGCCTTAGCTGATCAGCTCCTCCCCCACGGTGGTGACTGGTTAAAATGGAAACCAGGGAGGTGGCCCATGTCGTCCCCACCGGTGGCACCCTGCGGGCGCCCCAGCTGTCATGCCTGAGCCCTCCTTCCAGAAATCGGCAACGCAATGACTGGCATGCGGCTCACATCCTCCCGGCAACTCGGCTCAGCCAAAGCTGTCTGGCCTAACCATCAGAAGACTCCCTCCCCCATGCCGCCGGGCTGTTCTCAGTTTCCATTTCTGTCCCTCAAGCACAGAACTAAGAAAAGAGAAGAGCTGGCAAGGTGGCAGAAGGAGGGGGCCGACAGCAGGAGAAAAGCTCTGCAGATACCATGGTGAGAAGGAGTGGGGGTTTTCTGGGGAGTTGTGAGCCGACCCAGGAATCCTCAGGCCGGACAACGGTCTTGTCTCTCCAGCAACCGAAGTCTCGCCAGAGATAGAGAGGCCTCAGTTCTGGAGGAGAGGGCCAGAGGGGCCACTCCTGCCTCCCACTCCGCAGCCCCCCTCTCGTCTCTTTAGAAACCCCCTGCTTGTGTCTCTGAATAATTCACAGGGTCTTTTGTTCCCCCAAACCCTTCTCCTCAGCCCACCTCTCCCGCCCTCCCTGGTCTTCCTTTTTTCCGTGGGAAAGTTGCTTGAAGAGCTCGCGGACAGGGAGAGGAGGGGAAGGGGCCAGTCCACGACAGAAGGTCGACGGCAGTGCTGCACAAAGGGGACAAGCACGCTAATTAAATGGCCAAGAAAGACTGGAGGAGAAGGTGGTGGGGGGGGTGAGGGTGGTGGTAAGAGGTAGAAAAAGGAAAGGGCTGGAAGATAGAGGGGTAGGGCGGGGCCTCCCCTGTCAGGAAAACAGAGCAGAGAAAAAAGCTTGTTTCTATAGCCCTTTTGAAGGGGGGCGCTGCCCGGACCTCCGCGCCATTCTCTCGCTCCAGTTCCACTGGCAGGCAGGGGGAATAAAGCAGAGAGATGAAGAGCTGCCGGCTGGCTCCCTGGGTGCGATTTAAAGTGATCTGGGAGTCCTTCCCCTCAGTTGTGGCGTGAGGTCACTTGGCATTTGCCAAGGGCGCCAGCAATGAGGTGGGGCATCAGACTCTGCTCAGCTCTGACTTCAGTTCAGCGACTTTCAATAGACACAGGTGAATAAGAGCAGCTAATACTGACCAAACCCTTCTTAGGTGCCACACATTGTGCTAAATCTAGACACGGAGTATTTCATTTAGTTCTCGTGACAGCCCTGAGAAGGAAGGTACTATTACTCTCCCATTTTACAGATGAACAAACTGAAGACTGAGGGTGCATAATCTGCCCCAAGTTACACACCAAGGTACTTGAGTTCCCGCCTGGGTTGTCAGGCTCTGGAGGCTGTGTTTTTTGTCCACTATCCGAGCCTCCCTCTGCCACACAAATAATTACCCCAGAACTCTGTCAGAGGCCCCCAGGTGGCTGCTGGCTGACCTGGGGAAGAAAGAGAGCAGTGGTGTGGTTCAGGTGCCCATTCCCCTCTCCCAAATATTCTGCCAGCTCAGAAGTAGTCATAGGAAAATCCCATGCATCTGACCAGCACTTTACCATTTATAAATTGCCTTCACATACAGCGAGGAGCTGAGCTTTAGCCAAAAGGACAGAGGACGAGGGGAATAAACCCTGGGCTCCAACCCCCACTCTATGACACCTGAGCCGTGTGGCCCTCCTTGGAAAGTTAATTCTGAGCTGGTGCCCATGCCTGACACAGGGCCAGGGAATGAGGTAACACTGGAGAGTGCATCTGGTAAGCTCTCAAGGGATGAACTCCCTTTGTGGAGGTTTCCACAATGACTCCATGGGGCGGGCAAGGCGAGCCTGATGATCCCCACTTCATGCACAAGGAAACTGGACCTTGCAGAGGCTCTGTGGCTTCATTTAGTGGCAGAGGCCGGAGTGAAGGCTGGGCCTCTCCTTCTGCAGCACACCCTCCTCCTCTTTCCTCCCACTGCTGAGCCTCTGTGTGCAGACAGCTTCCTCTGGGCAGCCTGAATTTCACACTCAGGGGTTCAACCTCACTGCAAACCGCCCTGACCGCCTGGGGTTCAGGGGTCACAGGTGGGGTCAGGCCCTTCTGGAGAAAGGAAGAGTAGGCCGTTGTGAGAGGCCCATCTCACCAGAAATCAGGAGCTGGCAAGGCAAAGGCTGTGGGCACCACATGGACCTGGGTCTCTCCCATTTGAAGACTGGGAAGACCAAGAAGATCATAAAAAACAGTGATCACAGAACCCACAGCAACACCAGGCTGTCACAGGAAGTCCTGAGACGACGCACAGAAGGTGCCTGGCACACACAGTAAGTACTCGCTAAATATGCGCTGTTAATTCCAATCTGGAGTTACCCCTCCAGTTTCCAGAGAGACCAAGGAAAGGTGCTGACCTCATGTGGCACCTACTGTGTGCTGGGCACTGTGGTGGGTGCCTACAGAGAAGCAGCACGGCCGAATCAGAATAGTCTGGCCCTGACGTCAGACTTCCCGAAGCTTGAATCTTGGTCTCAGCCAATGATTGCTCCGAGGCTTTGAGCCAGAGAACCTCTGATTTCTTCATGGGTAAAATGGGATCGAAATGCCTACTTGCTTAAATGAGGTGATAAAGCTCCCACCAGATAGATCCTGGTGGGAGCCCATTTAGTATTGCCTGTTAGGGCATGGTGTGTGTAACCTTGAACCCTCAGCAGCTAGCCTAACATGGGGATCATCACCGGCATTTACACAGGAGGAAGTCAGGACTCTGGGATGTTAGGGCTCTGTCCCAAATCACATGGCTATGGCAAAGCTATGACGGACCCCAGAGGCCAAGCCCACCCTTAGCCACCACACCATGCTGCCTCCCACCCACAACCAGAGGGTCAGGACAAGACGACAGGGAGCTTAAGTCTTGGCAGCCCCTCTTTCATCTCTGGCCCAGCTCAGTCGGGTCCTATGCCCTTGATGGAAATGCTCAGAGGCAGCCTTGGAAGTACCTACCCAGAGGCGATCAGCACCCGGGACTGGGCAATGGCCAGTCGCTGCAGGTTGGTCCGATTTAAGGTCGCCAGGGCCACCCTTCCGGTCTTGCCGTTGGCTCCGGGGGGACTGGCGGGAGAGCCCGCCGTCACCCCTGCCGGCGTGCTGGAGGCCTGTCGCCGGATCGCCTGCGATGGGACAGTCTTCCCCGGCCCTCGGACGGTGCCCGTGCTGTCCAGTGGCTTGGCCCCGGGACCTGGAGGCGGGGGCAGCTTGACCGCTCCAGGTGGGGGCATGTTCTTGCGGGCCGCTGGGGGCTGCAGGGGCCCGGTACCCCCGTCGGCCACGGCCGCCTTGATGCTCATCACCAGAACGCACTGCGGGCAGGAGCAGGGCGGGGCCGCGGGCGAGGCGGCCGACGCGGGGCTGGCCGGCCAGGACTGGGCCCTCGGCAGGGTGCCGGTGACCATGGGGTAGATGAGATCCAGGCGCCGGCGGACGCGGCGTTGGCGCTGGGTCTGCCGGTTGATCTGGCCCATGGTGCTGAAGTCAATGACGTAGCTAAAGCCGATGGAAGTGAGGTCGATCCAGGGGTGCTGCTTCTCATAGGCGTGCTGGATGGTGATGCCCACTTCCATGTCATAGGGCGTCCAAGAACCGTTGTCGTTCTCCCACTCCCACACCACGCCCTTGCCGGGGGCCGAGGACGGGTCGTAGTAGTTGCGGCGAACTGGGCGGAGGGTCCCTGCCAGAGTGGGACGGAGGACAGGGTCAGGGTCAGCAAGGAATGAAACTGGACTGTGTTCCCTTCAGAGGCAAACGGGAACCAGGCCTGCTGTGGGCGGGCCCTAGGCTGCCTGCTGAGGTATCAGCTTTGAACGAGACTCCTTCCTGCCTTGAGGACTGTGCGGCTGCCCGGGGTGGGAGCAGCTCAGCTCGGTGACAGTGTGAAGGGTGTGGGGCCGTGCGGGGTACCACAAAGAGCACCTGTCCCTTCTTAGTCTGGAGACCTTGGTCTGCGGCCAGATTGATTCACTTCTGAGTTTATGTAGAACTCCCCAACCTCCTTCCCTCCCCTGAGACACAGTGAGTCCTTTGCAGAACTTTTGTGAAAATTAAATGTGACCCACTTATTCATTCGACAAATATGTATCTGTATATGACAGGTTCTGGATCTCTCCTGCACCCTGAAATTTGCACTAAGGCACCTAAAGCCCTCAACACAGAGTAGGTGCTCATAAATAGCGTATCACTTCTCCCCTACTCTCTAAATGCCCCTGCCTGGAGGGCTATGAAGAGAAAGAACAAAGGGTCACGGAAGCCTAGAGGGCAGAGGAAGAAGACTGTCTCCAGGAAGGCAGCCCCCCAGCGGTGGAGCTAGAGATCCCGCTCCCTGTCCCTTTAAGGGTGCAGTAAAAACAAAAATAGAAAATCAGGTTGAGAGAACTCTCTTAACACTTGCGAGCTTTCAATCTTGTATCAAAGCAGTAATAATGATCATAATAATTTTCTATTTCTCTAACATCTTTCTTTCAAAAGCCCAAACCCTCCTAAAGATAGGATTGTCTTCATTTTCGGTCTCACGGGGGGAGGGGGGCAGGGAAGGGGGGCCAGGGCTAGTGCAGGGAAGCTGCACAGCAGAAATGAGCCTGCAGCACTGGAGGGAAACTAGGTCTGTAACTCTTGCCTCTTCCTCCCCTACCCACCCCAAACCTGGATTCAGACTCACACCCAATCAGGGCTCATTTCATGGGTATCAACATCAAGGCTGAAGATGCCAGGGTCAAGGCAGGGTGAGGGGGCCTGGGAGGGCTCCAAGGGTGCTTGAATCTCGCATCTGTCAGCTTAAGCTCTATCCATCAAAGTGGTGGGAAAAGGCTCCCCTTCGCAGGCCTCTGACCCACCCCCTCCTCCAACCCAGAGGGAGACACCAAGACCAGGGACAGAATTCCATTCAAGGGGGGAAGAAAAGGAACAATGGCTATTCAGGCCTTTGCCAGGGTCATAACCCACCCCCCACCCCAACTCCGAGCCCCTTAATGACCCAAAACATCAACATTCAGAGGCAGGAGGGAGAAGCAAAACAATCCCCTATTCAGCACCAGGACCTCTGCTGGGGGACCTGGAGGGGGGGAGAGGGATGGGAGGAAGAGAGGAGGAAGAGGGGGGGATGGGCAGGAGTACCCTGATTTGCCTCCATTTCCTTCCTAAATAGCCAGCTTGCTGGGGAGGAAAGCCGAGGGAAGTGAGGTCGATCCAGGGGTGCTGGCTTTGGGTCCAACAGTGGAGGCTCTGTCCCTTCCAGCTGTGTGATTAAGCCTCAGTTTCCTCCTCTGCTTGGGCCGGGTAGCGACTTCAAAGGGTGGATTTGAGGATTAAAGGAAGGAATGAATATAAAGCGCTAAAATAACACCTGCCATGGGGCAAGAGCTCAATAAAAGTTGGTTGATTATCATTGTAATTTACTTTCTATTATATGTCTAAGCAGGATGGAGGAGTCATAGGGAAAGTTTAGTTCAGAGGGTATGGGGTGTGTGTGTGTGTGTGTGTCTGTGTGTGTAAGAGAGAGATTATATATAACTCCTTATACAATCTTTATTTGGAAGGCACCTAACTCATCCCATATGATCTTCATGGCAATCCTAAGAAACACCTTTTAGAAATGAGGAGATCAAGTTTAGAGAGCTTAAATGACCCTATTTTATATTCTCTCCAGGGTGGCAGGGGAAATGCACTTGTCCAGTGCTCCCCAATGTCCTCAAGAGGCATTTTTTACAACAGTGGGATCAATCCCAGAGACGCTGGAGAGCTGCCGCAGAACTTCTGGAAGCTAGCTGTGGCTCTCCCAGGTCTAGCTCCCCCACGCCTGTCTCTTCCTCTACTCCCAGCAGACAGATGCCCTTTTATCCTCCTGCATTCCCTCACCTACTATTCACCAGGGCTCCCCCCGCCCAGGTGCCCTCCTTTGCCATTTTTACCTATTGAAGTTGTCCTCATTCTGGTCCTATGCCATTTGCCACCCATTTCCTGAAATGTTCTCCCAGTCCAGGCCCCCCGCCTCAGGAGGTCTGGGGTGCGTATCTGCGTATGCCTGCCTGGTGTGTACCGGGGGCTCGGCATTCTTCATACGGGCCTTAAGTGGAGGCGCAGACACCACCATCTAGCTCTGTGCCCTAGGGCGGTGCATGGCACTCACAAGGGCTCCATAAACATGCTGTGATTGACTGAAGACTTCGGCTACTTTTTAATCATTTATCCCATGTTGCTGAGAACCCACTGCTCTGAGGAATTCGGACACTACTCAAATAGCTTATAATCTAAAACTAGACGAGTGTGCGAATGACTATTTATGAAGCAGAATATGCCAGAAGAAGAAGGGTGCCAACAAAACGCACGTGGGCTGAGAAAATTCGCCCACATCCCCTCCGGGCTTAAACCCCTTCCGCAACCTCCCCTTAGGTCAGGACCTGTCCCTCCCAGCCCCAATCTCTGCGGGCCCGCCTCATGCCCTAATAAGCTCTGGACTTTGGTGCCACACTGGCCTCTTCGAGTCCCCCCCCCCCCCGCCACATGTTTCTCCTCTCTGGGCCTTTTCACAAGGCTGGTCCCTCCCCCAAACACTCTGGCATTCCTCTTTGCTGCTCATCCTTCAGAGTTCAGCTCATTTCTTCAAGGAAACTTCTCTGGGCTGCCCTGACCAGATGGGATTCCCACTCCTATTTTTTTTCTTTACAGCATTTATCTTGATGTGCAGTCACACATTTCTTGGTGTGATTAATTTGGTGAATGTCTGTCTCTCTCCAGTCCTGCCGAGCGGGTATCTGGGGGGTTTGCTCACGGTTGTATTCCCGATGCCTGACATGTCCTAGGAGCTCCATAAATACTGACTGAATAAATGAAGGAATGATGGGTGGGAGAACATTTCCAGAAATGGGATGACAAGTATCGTAAGGCTTGAATGAGAAGGACAATTTCAATAGGCAAAAGTGGCATCTCAGTAGAAGGGGCTTTGTGAATAGTTGGGGGGACAGGGTGTCAGAGAACTCTAAGGGGATACATGAGGATAAAAAGGACATCAGTTTATCAGGAGTAGGGGAAAATATAAGGCAGAGCGGAAGAGAAACCTGGAAAGTTAGGTTAGAGCCAAAGCATAGACGGTCTGGAACGCCAGGCTGTGACGGGTTTTATTTGTAGGCAACGAGGAGCCAGTGAAGTCTGTGACACAGAGAAGTGACAGGACCAGAGATGCTCTGTTAATTAGTTCCACGTGAGAAGTAATGAGGGTCCTGGCAGTGAACATGAAAAGGAGGTGACAGACTGGAGGGACCCTACAGAGAAGTGGGTAGGACTTGACCTCGAGTAGCTGAATGCTTTCCCAGAGAGGTTCCAGGATCACCTGCTTCCGAATCTCCTGGGGTATGGATGAGCAACACCTTCTAGAGTACCCACTGGCCACTAGGAGGAATCATTAGCCTCTCCGGGGCCTGGGCCTAGGAATCTGCATGTGAATAACCGCCCTGGATTTTCATCATGCACGCCAATTTTAACAGCTGGGCCACATGGCCACGTGCCTCGACACACTGGGCACCCGAAAGAGACTCCGAACGACAGAGTCGAAGAATCCTGAGGTCTTGACAATGGGCAAGTGGTAAATGGTAGCACGATTTGCAGGCAGAGCAGTGTCATGAGGAAGAGCTGGTTTTTGGAGGGAAAGGCACTGAGTTCATTCAGCCCCAGCAGGTTAGTTAGAGACAGAAGGCAGACCTCAGAACCAAAGCTGTGGGACAAAAGAATGTCACTGTGGGATTTCACTTCTCTGATTATTTTCAGAGACCACCGTAATCTGGAATGTGCTGACTAGTCCTGGCCTCCTCTAAACGCAGGACCATGAACTAGATCTGAGGAATCCATTTAGTCCTTGGGTGCAGTGACCCAAAGAAAAGGCCTCTAATGGGATAGGAATAAAGAATGTTCATAAACTCAGCAGGGAGCAAGAGAAAGAAAATCAGTTTTTCCTGGCAACTCAGACACCTGCATTCCAAAGCACCTGAGATGTTTTGGCTCCTGGGAAATGGGAGAAACGCCTTCCAGGCATGACCCTGTCTCAAGGGCACATTACATCCGCGCATCACTGTGTCAGAGAAAATTCCGGGCCTCTCCAAAGCGCCCCTCAGCCCCACTGGAATGTCCCAGGAGGGCAAAGTCCCAGATGTTCTGCTACTGGGGTATCCCACGTGCCTGGAACAGTGCCTGTGCCCCGGAAGTGTTCACCGATGACGGAGTAGAGCGTGCGACACTTGATTTGGCATCTCAGCTCTGCCTTTGACTAGCTGTAAAATCTCGAGCAACTTAATCTCTTCCAGATTGTTGCCCTTCCTAAGATCGATGTGAGGACTAAACAAGACAAAGTGTGCAAGGGGCCTGGAGCATCCCCCACACTGTCACGACCACGTGGGCCTTGTGACACTTGCCTCCTCCACCCCTGTGCTCACACAGGGCAGAGTACCCTGTGGGGACCTAAAAATCGGCTTCTGTCAAAACCGTTCATCTCTCGCCATCTGACCTTTCTCACCATATTGAAGACATAAAAGAGGCAAAAGTTGCAGAGAAAACTGTGAGCTGGAAAGGGCTCTGCGTCGCACCAGGCCACTTCTAAGCAGCACCCTCACTGGTGCAGAGACCAAACCCATTCACCTGCCCAACTGCATGATGACAGGACAGGAACCAGAGGACTCTCAAGGCTGCTCTTTGTTCCACAGAGAAAAATGAGGCCTGAGCAGCTAAGGGACTTGTCCAAGGTCACACAGGAAGCCGATGAGTCTGGGGTGAGAGCCTGAGTCCTATTGCCCCACTCCCAGCCTGGGGCTCCCCACGTCCCACTGCTGGAACCCTGGAGGTGGTGGCAATCAGATGTCCTGGAAGATACAAGGGGCTGGGACGCTGAAGGACAGCACTCCAGTCACTGCCCTGGGACAGAAAAGGTGAGTCCAGTCAAGATAAATGACCATACATGGACAGGACCCAACCAAGGCTCTGGAAGCAGCCAAGACCATCCCCTCCACCGCCCCATCTCCTCCCTTCTTCCAGATTCCCTAGCCCAAAACACTCGCGGAGACCAGCATAGAGTGCAAATAAGCTCAAACCCAGAGTCGGTGTGGGGAGGAAGGGCCCAGGGCAAACAAAGGCGACAGAGGGTATCTGTGACCTCCCAGCCATCTCCCTGGAGACAGGGTGGGCGAGGCGGGAGCCCAGGGGAGCTGAGAGTCTGAGGCCTCCCTCCCGGCAGGGCAGGCAACTTCTGAAGAAACAGAGCTCCCGTGTCAGGAAATGTCCCCACATAGAGGAGGCAACAAAAAAAGAGAGGACTCGCCTCTAGGCAGGGGACTTCCAGCTCTCCTTTGTTTGTGGGGATGTTTCTGGTTCCCAGCTTCAAACTGTGGCTTGGGGATGGCGGGTAATTTAATTAAACATTGCCAGGGCTTGGCTGAGGTTGCCTGGGCGCCGGCAGTATAAAGTTCCTACCCTGTCATGGCCTCATCAATGAGCTATATTGAGAGGAACTGAGTGTCTGTTGGCAGAGAAGGGGGAGGAGGGGGCTCCGAGCCCAGAAACCCAGAGATTCTATTCTGCTTTGACAAGCTCCTTGACAGCCCAGCATTCCTGGGAATTCAGCCCAGTGCCTTCGGCATCCAGCTCAGGGCTTGGCACTAGGAGAAAGGCGCTCAGTACCCACTCACCCACTGACCACTAACTAGAATGAGTGGATGAAATCTAAAGCGGTCTGAGTCGTGCGCCTCTAAGACAGACTGGAATGTAAAACAGACCCCGAGGCAGTCTTTAAAATGATGCAGGGCTAGCTCTCTGCCTCCAGTCTCCAGTCTGAGGAGCCACCAGGCGTAGTCAGTAGTCAGCCTGTCCTCGTGGTCAGACCTGGGCGGGGTGGGGGGAGGAGGGGGGGGATATAGATTCTGTCCCTCAACCCCGTTTTCTCTGTAACTTCACCTCTGTCGAAAGGGCACGCTTCATCTCTTAGACACCCCTAAACACTGATTAAACTTCACCCCCTCCCAAATGTGGGACAGGGGCTGGGACCTTTATGTCACCAGGGTGTTTCTCCATATGCTGCAGAGATCTAGTCTGAAACAGAAAAGTGAACACCTGCCTGTTTATTCTGAGCAGGACTGAAATGCCCGGTCAGGTGTCTTAACTGCTAGTCCTCCCTGGTCCCACCTCCAGGGCTCAGCAACCACCGCCCCCCCCCCCATCTGCTGCCTGCACCCTCACCTCCACAACCTTTACCCCAATTGCCCAATTACATTCTCCCCCTCCCCCTAGCCACACTTAATCCTCTTTCTCAATCTCCCCACATTCCTCCTCATTCCCTCCTCCCCATGGTCTCTCTCAGCTCCACCACCCTCCCTTTCCCACTAGGGTTTAAGCCCCTCCAGATGCTAACACTTCTGGAATCCTTCCCCCCAGAAAGCTTTACTCAGCTGGCCAGTATCTGCAAAGTCCCTGGCAAAGAGGCTTTTGGGAGTTATGACTAAAGATGGGGACATGAGGGTGGAAAGACGTCCCTTTCCCATGACAATCCTAATTAGCACACAGGATGTGGGGGCTTTCCAAGGAGGCTGGGATGCCCTGCTCAAGCAGCTGTTCTCGGATCCTCTGGGACTCCCCGGGTCATCCTCTCTAGCCCCTCCCCACCACACCTGCTTCTCCAGGCTCCCGGGTCACACTCTTGGGAAAGCGCCGCCAGAATTCCAGAAACAACCTCCCACCCCTGTGAAGAGACTCCTGGAGAGGCAGACTGGTCCCAGGTCCTCAATTAAGCCTGGACACCCTGCGCTGAGCAAAGACAAGCCCTCTGCCCCGCCGGTGACCACCCCCCGACCTCTCCCTGCAGGCTTTTCGCCTTGCTCTGACCTGGAAAACAAGGAAGCGGGATTGTGGTGGCCACAGTGGCAACTTGATTCCCATAAAAAGACAGGGGTTTAGTGCTGGGGACAGTTTCAGGAGGAAGCTTGGGGACCCTTTCTCCTTAGGAATCCACCTCCTCCTCCTCCTCCACGGACAAAGAGAGCGGCTTCCCTGCCAGGCATTCCGGAGTCGCGCCCCC
>NC_138379.1:10246869-10257665 GCF_054177405.1 Leptonychotes weddellii
AGGGTGCCTGAGGCAAAGCAGGGCCAGCCAAGGTGTGAGGATGAGAGCAGGAAGCCTTTCCCAGCGGCCGGGATTGCTTGTGGGCTGGGCGGGCCCTCGAATTTCTACATGGCAGAACTTGGGGTCACCGAGCGCTTAAAAGGGGGCGCGGAAGGGGGGGTAGGGCTCGCTGGAAGCTCCATTTGCATATTCAGGACACTGATATTACTTGCATGGACATTTATTGCAGGGGGATCTTAAGAGGATGGTGGGGAGTAAAGCGCCCCCTCCACAACCACCTCCCGGTGACACACTGCACGGAGTTGCGGACTGGGTGGGTCCCGGTGGGCTCTCGAGGCGGGAGATCCCAGGGCAGGGAGGGGAAGGGGGCGCGGGCGGGGCAGGGGCGCCGGCTCACCCGTGTCCTGGCGGAACTGGTTCATGGACTGCAGGTCGATGATGTAGGGCGCGAGACGGCTGTCCACCTGGCCCAGCACCACGCTGCCCCCGGCGCGGGGACCGGCGCGGACCACCGCCTCAATGTGGTGGCTCACGGCCGGGCTGTAGGGACGCCAGCGGCCGTGCTCGTTCAGCCATTCCCAGACCACCACGGCCGAGGCCAGGAGCATGGCGAGCCCCGGGCTGCGGCGGCGGCGGCGGCGGCGGCGGCGGCGGCGGCGGCGCGGCGCTGCCTGCCTCCCGGGCCCCGCGCGCCGGTCCTCCTCCGCTTCCTCCTGCGCCGCCGCCCGCGGGCCTCGGCCGCGCCCCCCGCGCCGCGCCCCACCGCCCCCGGCAGCCTCAGCTCCGGCCCATGGGCCGCCCCCCAGCCGCGCATCCACCGGGGCCCGGACACCCGGGCCGCCCGGCTCCGACCGCGCGCCGCCGCCGGGGTCCGCCGCTGCCGCCGCTGCTGCCGCTGCTCCGTGGGGTCCAGCGGCTTCATGCAAATGCCCGGCTCTCCGCAGACAGGCCCCCGCCTTGCAAGGCCCGGGCGGGCGCGCGGCCGGAGCGCGGGCGGCCGGAGCTGGGCGGACGGCGAGGCGAGCCCCGAGCGCTCGCACCAGTTGCGCCGCGGGCTCTGCAGACGCCGGGGTGGGATCTCGCCGCGCGCTCGCGCTCGGAAAGGCACGCGGGGCTCCCCTCCCCGCCTGCCCCTCCCTGCCCACCCAGTGGCCGCGCGGACGCGGTCGCCGCCTCGGCGAGAGCTCCCCCTCCCTGCGGCTCTGCTCAGTCGCCTCCAGAATGAAGCGCCCCTCCCGAGCTGGGCGCTAAGGCAAACCCGCGCCTGCGGGGGCTTCCCCCGTCCCCAGGCGGCCAAAAGCGACAGGCCATGACGCGGCCCCGGGACCGCAGCTGTCGCCCGCCACCGCTTTGCAGCCTCCCTCCCAGGAATGGAATTTTCTTCCTTTCTTTTTTTAATTCAGCATGATCGGTGTCCGCGGGGCCAGGTTTCCGGCTCGCGCACGCACTCACACTCACACTCTCGTACACACGCGCCCGCACCCCCACGCCCTCCTTGCTCGGGCTCCTATTACCTCACCTTCGCTCGCACATCCTTAGAGGTCCGTCAAGGAGGCGGAGCCACGCCCCTGACGCCGGGGGCCCGTGCCCCGGAGCTCGCACGCCCCCTGCTGGCCCGAGGCGACGCGTGCGGGCCAACGGCCACACACTATACGGCTCGACTCTAACCTTTGCTAGTGAGACCCAGTGCAAAGGGATTAAGCAATTTGGTGGATGATGGGTCTGTGTCGTCCATGTGGAGCGCAAATGTGTTTTTCCTGGCCTGCTTCAAGACTACTTTAGTCCAGAAGATACAGGCTAACTCGATTTATTCTGCAGGGTTTCTATGAACGAAATAACACTAGGACAAACACAAGATAGACTTGGTTATTTTCGCAGTCACTAGTTAGCACGGAAAATAATCTAGAAGGGCAGATTAACATCAGGATTTAGTGTTAATTTTGCCAGAGAACACAGACTTCGTTTTGTTGAGGTTGCAACGACACACATGAATTCATATGATGAAGATGATGCAGGATAGGATATAGAAAAATAAAAACAGTATATGGGTTAGGGACTGGGGTCTCTTTGAAATAATCGTTTTCTCTCATAATATCATAAACTTTTTTGCTGTGAAAGATTTGCTTTCCCACAGCCATCCTTTCTTCTGTCATTAGTATTACCTATATCTTCTTCATCCCTCTGACCTTGCCTTCCCCCTCACGGGGTTCTAAACACAAAGCAAAAGCAAAATATCAGAAATGTTCTTCTTCCAGCCTCCAAAAAGCACTAGGATCGAGGCTACCTCGGAGCTTTGTTCCTAATGGTGCCCTTGCCCAATAGTCTCCCTAGCATGACTTCTAAAGATTCCAGTTAGTTTCTCCCAAAGGCCAGCCTCCCAACCCGATTCAATCAATACCTTCATTAAAACATCAAATTTCAGGGTTTGAAGGACAAAGGGGAAAGGAATAAAGGAGATCTCAATTTATCCTACCAAGAGCCATTATTATTCTTATTTTTCAAATGATGAGACTTAGGGGAATTTAAACAATTTGCTCTAGGTTACATATTTAGCCAGAGGCAAAATTGGTATTCAAAACTTGGTTGGGCTCCCCCCCACCAAAAAAAAAAAAAAAAAAATGCCTATTCCATCCATGACAGGGAGGTGGTGCGATAAGAAACAAGTTATGTGGCAATGTGAAAGAGCCTCCATGTGAAACAAGGGAAGGCAGAACATGAGGAAAAGGTATTTTGCAACAACAAAAGTCGAAGTAAAGAAAAGGTAATCTAAAGCTTTATTGAGCTATTTTTATTTCCAGTCGTAAGACCACGAGTATGAAGACTCTGGAAGATTTCTTGTGGTCTGGGTAAGTATAGACCCAGAACTGTCAGTATTGCTTTAAGGAATGCTGGAAGTTCCAGGGAGAAAACAGAGTCTGACCAGCTCAAGCAGAAATTCTCAAGCGGAAAACGCCTAAACCAGATGAGAGGGCTGTGAAAAAATGTTAGACCGGCCATTTGAAAGATGAATAGGAAGTAGGAAGAAACTGGCTCTTACCTATGTCCAGCTTGATTCTGTGTCTGGTCTTCTCGTATCTGCCATGCAAAAGATGGCAGTGTATTACAACAGAACAAAAATGCCTAATGACACAAGAGAGGGTTTGTATATATACAAACTGATTCATTTGTAAGAAGAAGTGAATATATAGATGACTTGACATTAGTCATTAATTATAGTTATAGGATATGTGTATTTTTGATAAGCTATGATGAGTTGTAATTTATAACAACCCACTTGGCAATCATAATTTATAATTATATGTCAACAATAATAGTAATGTATTCATTTATACATTTCTCAGATCTCCCAAGACAATCTAATTTCAAATAATCCATATCATAAACCCCTGAAAACCTCAGACATTTTATTTTAGTATCCAAACTATGTCTCCCTAATTGCCTCCTGTTTCCAAGTGGCAGACTAATCTTTAACCAAGTGAGGTGCCCAATTTGTAATTTGGAATACGGCAGCTATAATAAAACCTCACTAAGTGAGACTGATTGGAATGAAGCCAGTCTGAATTGTTTAAAGGTATAATCTGATGATACTCCAAAAAGTGCCATCATAACTTAACACTAAGTTTCAATGAAAAGGGCATTCTCTTTTTCTGTGGAATGTTAATTTTTTCCAGTTACCTTTTGCTCTTATCAACTACCCTAAAATTAGTGGCTGAAAACAGCAACAAGCATTTATTTTGCACACGAATCTGCAATTTGGTGAGGGCGTAATGAGGACAGCTAGTCTCTGCTCCACACGTAGCTCAAGGCAGCTTGAGGGATGGCTGGGGGCTGGAATCATGTGCAGGCTTGCTCATTCACATCTAGTGCCCGATGCTGGCTGTCATCTGGGAATTCAGCTACGGCTATCTGCCCAACCACCTACACATGGCCTATGTTGCCGACTGGCTTCTTCACATCATAGAGGTTGGGTTCCAAATGAGTATGACCCAACAGAAAGAGCCAGACAGAAGTTGCATTGCCTTCTCTTTAAGTTTTTTATTTTTAAATAATTGTAGATTCACAGGTAGTTGTAAGAATTCAGACAGCTCTCATGTACCTTTTTCCCTCATATTACCCAACGGTAACATATTACAAACCTATACTTAAAAAAGTATCGTACATGTGGTGCCTGGCTGACTCCATCGGTAGAGTGTTTGACTTGATCTCAGGGTTTTAAGTTTGAGCCCCACGTTGGGTATAGAGATTACTTAAAAATAATATCTTTTAAAAAAGTATTATACCATATCACTACTAATATTGACACAGTCAAGATACAGAATAGTTAGGGGCGCCTGGGTGGCTCAGTCGTTAAGCGTCTGCCTTTGGCTCAGGTCATGATCCCAGGGTCCTGGGATTGAGCCCCGCATCAGGCTCCCTGCTCAACAGGGAGTCTGCTTCTCCCTCTGACCCTCCCCCCTCTCATGTGCTCTCTCTCATTCTCTCTCTCTCAAATAAATAAATAAAATCTTTAAAAAAAAAAAAAGATACAGAATAGTTATAATTCTGCTCCCTTATTGATACAATATCATTGTATCACATATTATACAATGTATACAAAATATATACTTGGTAAACAAGTGTATACAATACACATTTCTATTACCACAAGGCTCCACTATGTGGCCCTTTTATAACTACAACCAATCTTCCCCCATCATGCTGTCCTTAACCCCTAGCAATCACTAATATATTACCAAATCTATAATTTTGTCATTTCAGGAATGTTATGTAAATGGAATCACAGACTATGTAACCTTTGGGGACTAGTTTTTCCTACTCAGCATAATTCTCTAAAGATTCATCCAGATTGTTGTGTATATCAAGGGTTTGTTCCTTTTTGTTGCTAAATAGTATTCCATAAAACAAATGTACCATATTGCTCACCCACTGCAGACATACAGTTGTTTCTAGTTTGGGCTCTTATGAATAAAGCTGCTATGAACATTCATATACCAGTTTTTGCATGAACATAAAGTTTCCATTTCTTTGTGATAAATGCTCAGGAGTACAATTGCAAAGTCATATGCTTAGTTTTTTTTGGCATCTATGTATCCTTTTTAATGAAATGTTTGTTCATGTCTTTTGCCACTAATTTTTGTTAGTGTTGAAACTTGAGAGTTCTTTGTATATCTAGTTAATAACCCTCTGGTGGATATGTGGTTTGTAAATATTTTCTCTCAATCTGTAGCTTGCCTTTTCACCCTTTTTGTGGGGTCTTTCACAAAGCAAACATTTTTAATTTTGATGAAGTCCAACTTACCAAACTTTCCTTCTATGGTTTCTATTTTCTATGTCAATTCTAGGAATTTTTTGGCTAGTCCTAGGATTTGAGTATTTTCTCCTGGAAGGTTTTTTGTTTTTTTTTAAAGATTTTATTTATTTATTTGAGAGAGGGAGAGACAGGATGAGAGGGGAGAGAGTCAGAAGGAGAAGTAGACTCCCTGCTGAGCTCAGAGCCTAATGCAGGACTTGATCCTGGGACTCCGGGATCATGACCTGAGCCAAAGGCAGTCACTTAACCAACTGAGCCACCCAGGCGCCCCTCTCCTGGAAATTTTTATAGTTTTACAATTCGTGTTTAAAATCTATGATCCATTTTGAGTTAATTTTTGTATGAAAATGAAGTTTAGCTTGAATTTCTTATTTTTTCCCTCTTCCTTCCTTCCTCCCTTCCTCCTTTCTCATCCCTTCCTCCCTTCCTTCCTTCCTTCCTTTTTTTTTGCCTATGGATGTTGAATTGTTTCAGCACCATTTGTTGAAAAGGCTATCCTCCCTTCTTTGAATTGCTTTTCTATCTTTCTCAAAAATCAGTTGGGCATATTTATGTGGCTCTGTTTCTGATTTCTCTGTTCTGTTCCATAGGTGTGTCTGTTTGTCTTTCCACCAGTGCCATAGTGTTGATGAATAAGCTGTATGATGTCTTGTTTTAAATTAAGTAGACTGGTTCCTCCCACTTCATTCTTCCCTTTCAAAATTGTTTTAGTTATTCCAGTTCTTTTGATTTCCATATAAATATTAGAATAATCTTGTCTATATGTGCAAAAATATGTGCTGGGATTTTTTTAAGGAATTTCACCTGAAACCGTGTATCAATCTGGGGAGAACTGACATCATTTCACTATGCTGAGTCGTCAAACCCAGGAACACAATATGCTTCTCTAGTTAGATCTTTGATTTGTTTTGTTAGTGTTTTGTAGCTTTCAGCACACATGTGCAGTACATGTTTTGTTAAACTTACGCCCAAGTATTTTGTTTTGGGGAGGAGTGCATGTAAGTGGCATTGTATTTTTCATTTTATTGTCCACATGTTTGTTGCTATGTAGAAATACAATGGATTTTTGTATGTTTACCTGGTATCTTGTGACTTTTCATGAGTCCAAGTGTAGGTCTATGAGTTTTTTTGCAGATTCCTTGGAATTTTCCACATTGTCTGAAAATGGGACTGTTTTATTTCCTCCTTTCTGATCTTTATGCTTTTTGTTTCCCTTTTTTAGCATATTATAATTCTTAGAATTTCCAGTGCTATGTTGAATATGGTGGTGAGAATGGGCATTCTTGCGCCTTGTTCCTGATCGTAGGTAGATAGCATTTAGTCTTTCATTGTTAAATATGATATCAGTTGTACTTGTTTATTTGTTTGTTTGTTTCTTTCCTTTTTTTTTTTTTCAAGAGAGGGAGGTGGAAGGGGCAGAGGGAGGTGGAAGGGGCAGAGGGGGAGAGAGACTCTTAGGCAGACTCCATGCCCAGTGCGGAGCCCAAGGGGGGGCTCGATCTCACGACCATAATATCACAAACTGAGCCAAGATCAAGCATGAATCCCATGCTTAACCAACGGAGCCACCCAGGTCCCCCAGTAGTTGTTTATTTCAAATGTTCTTTATCAAGTTCTCCTCTATTCCTATTTTTCTGAGAGTTTTTTGTCACAAATATTTATTGAGTTTTATCAGATCTTTTTTCTGCATCGATTGATATGTTCATGTGATTTTTCTTCCTTAGTCTGTTAATATGGTAGATTGCATTAATTGGTTTTCAAATACTGAACCAGATTTATATCCTTGAAATAAACACCACTTAGTCATGGTAAGTAATGCTTTTAATATATTGCTGGATTCAAACTGTTAATATTTTGAGGCTTTGGGGGTATAAAATTATAGAAGATATTGGTTTGTAGTTCTCTCTCTACTATCTATGGTTTTGATATCAGGATAATACCAGCTGTATAAAATGAAGCATTCTACCCTCTTTTACTTTCTGGAAAAGATTGTATAGTATTGATATTAATTCTTCTTTAAAAGTTTGGTAGAATTCTCTAGTTCATTAGTAATCTGTATTATGTTTTAAATTTCAAATTTCAATTGTTCATTGCTGACGTATAAGAAAGCAACTGACTTCCATATAGTAACTGTGTGTCTTGCAACCTTGTTATCATTGCTTATTAGCTCCAGGAGATTTTGTTGTTGATGATTCTTTGGGATTTTATACATAGTATATAGACAATCATGTCATCTGTGAATAAAGATAATGCTATTTCTTTTTTCCCAATTAGTATCACTTTTGTATCTTTTTCTTGTCAAATTGCATTAGGTAGGACTTTCCGTATGATGCTGAAGAGGTGAGAGCAGACATCCTTGCCTTATTTCTGATCTTAGCAGGGAAGCATCAAGTTTCTCACCATGAATTATGTTAGCTGTAGGTTTTTGTAGATGTTCTTTATCAACCTGAGGAAGTTCCTCACTATTCCTAGTTTGCTGAGAGAGTTTATAAATGGGCATTGGAATTTCTCAAATGCTTTTTTGAATCTATTGGTATGATCATATCATTTTCCTTCTTTACCCTGCTGATGTCATTACATCAATAATCAATTAATTTTTTCAGGTTGAACCAGCCTTGCATGCCTCGAATAGATCTCACTCTTCTGCTGATTTTAATCTGTGTTTTTTCACTGTAATACACCATAACCATGAACATAACAGTTTTCTGACTTCTATGGATCTCTTATAAAACTACTGAACCTAAAGGTGGGGTCTTTGTGACCTCCTGAACTTCTGCCCTGTCACAGTTTTGGCCAACAGGGAGCTCGGAAGCTAACGTGGCCAGTTAGGGATGCCCCACATTTGCCCTTTGCCATGAAATTTAACATATTCACAGGTTCCTGGAACTGGGATGTGGCTGTTTTTGTAGAGATGCTCTCCACATTGCCCATGCAACTCGCTTGTGATCTTTTGTCCTGCTCATACATCCCGGGTGTACCACTTTCATCTTACAAGAGACAGCTTTTGGACACACCTGACATTATGACTTGGGAAATCTGAAGGAACTCACCACATAATGGACAATTCTGGATGCGTGGTCACTTGATGTCTCAAGATCAGGTGTTCCACCTTTAACAGGGCCCAGTAGCACACCAGGAGTCGCTATGCAAAAGGCATACAATTCTCCACTGCAAACGACATGATCTTGCTGCAAAACCCCAGGAGTCTGTACTGTGATTCTCCCACTTAGGTTCGCCATGAACTCCACATGGTATCTCTGCCCTCACCTGACATTTGTAATATCATAGGCTCAGCTAGGCGGCACCATCCAAGTAACAGCACTGTTTCTGCTTTTTCACCATAGCCAAGGTCTGCAGAAACTTTTTCTAATCTGACCTTCATGTAGAGCCAGCAGCCTATTCTGTCACCCTTGTAAATGGGCTAAAGCAGTATGCGCAGGCGTGGAATACGCTACCTTCAGAACCCAAAGAGGTAGTGTACCTCCTTCATAGTGAGTACACAAGATTCAGTAATTTACCTCTTGCTTTGGATGAGATGTCCTTGCACATCCCTGATTTAGTGGGCTGCTGATTCTTCATAGAGTCGATCTCCTATCATTTGAAGTGTGTGTCTACCATGACCTCTGATGGACTGGCTACCTCTTGCTCATCTGGCCTGATTAGCATGATGTCATTGACAGAGTGGATTGATGTGATGGTCTGCAGGAAGTACAAATAGTCCAGACTTTTTCTAGCTATATTGTATCAAAAGAAGAAAGTGTTAATATAGTCTTGGGCAAAACTAAAAAAATATATACTATCGTCTGTTCCACTGAGCTGCTTATGATCCTCTTTTCTGATAGTGACAGAAAAGAACACATTAATCCGGTCAGTGGCCACACACAGTGGACCTGGGGCAGTGCTAATTTGCTCTGGCAAAACTACCACACTGTGACATCACAATGTGGCACAACGGCTGTTCTTCAGACTTACTGGTTTTCTGCAGGGGTCAACTAATAAATTATATGCATATATGACAGAGACCACTTTTCCTATATTCTTTAGATCCTTAAGGATTGCACTGATTTATATTCATGTCCTCCCCTGCTTAAGGCAATGAAAAGTGAGGGTGGAGTTCTCTAAAGGCTTATATAGTGTGGACGAGATAAAAACGACTTCAGGATTTGAAAAGGGACATGGCAATAGGAAACATCCCTAGCTCTCTGTTGGGACTAACTTCTGGAAATGGAGCAGACCACAGGTCGACAGAGCTGTCTGTGACTCAGTCTCAAGTCAGTTTTTTCCCTGACTGAATAAAGGTGATCTGATTGTATTCTATCAGAAGATAGGGAATCTCCCTCCCTGGAGGAAAACAACAAAATCCGGGTGTCGATGCAGGTGATAAAGCAATTGCCACCTTTTCATGTAAAATGCAAGAATGATGCCAGAGCCAGGCTGGCTGAGCTCCTGAATGTACATACCGTTTGTATTTGACTACCAAGGCCTTTGGATCCTTCGTTTGTCAGTAAATGAGTCCGAGTCGAACTGCCCTAGAAGGGACATGCCAGGTGGAAGAGACCTCCTCAGGTCCGGAGGTCAGTTTCAACAGGGCTTAGCAACAGGTCAATGGCGGCCTTTGTTTAGAAGGGGTGCGCTAGTTGCTGCATCCAGCAGGTGGCGACGTTGTACCAGGAAATGGCCTCTCTCGGCGCCCCAGCGGCCTTTCCGTCCTTAACCAAAACTGGGATTTTCCCTTCTTCTTTGGAAATTCTGTGTTTGGAGATTTGGCTGTAAGTTTGGGTCCTCCCTCCTGTATTTACACAAGTGTATATGGCCTTTGGTCCCCCTTGGGGACAGGGTGATCTCAGCTTCATCTCTAATTGTCTTTCTCCAAAAGCAGCTGAGGTTTTGGTAGAGAGGAAGGAGGGCAACAGGGGTGAGGAGGGAGAGGAAAGTCACTACATGCTTTTATTTTTGGTTTTGAGTAGCTGGTGGTGGATTGGGGTCGACCAAATGAACTTTTAATGTTTTAGTTGTCCCAACGTAGTTGCAGTGAGCACCGTGGACAGAGTCCAGAGGTTTGGTGGAGGCCAGGAAGGGACTGGAGAGAACTGGAGGCTTGGTAAACAAGTGACAAAATGGTTCTTGCTGAATGAGACATCAGGGAGAGGTGAATCCAAAGGAGACACTGGCTCTGAAATGGGCTACAGCCTGGAGGGAAACTGATCTGCTCACTCGGTGGTCTTCTTTTTCCTCCTTCCTTTGGACCATCACCCCTACTGTCCCATCCAGGGCTTTTCAGATCTGCACATCTTCCTTTTCTTCTTCTCCCCGCCCCCCCCCCCCGCCCCCCAAAGCTTTCTTTCTAGGATGTGTTAAACCTCTCTCTCCTTTCCCTGGTAAGGACCCCAGTCATTGGATTTAGGGCCCACCCTAAATCCAGGACTGTCTCACCTAGAGATCCTCAACTTAACTCAACATCTGCAGACACTATTTCCAAAAAAAG
>NC_138379.1:10258165-10295864 GCF_054177405.1 Leptonychotes weddellii
ACCCCAATATTCATAGCAGCAATGTCTTCAATAGCCAAACTGTGGAAAGAGCCGAGATGCCCTTCAACAGTTGAATGGATAAAGAAGATGTGGTCCATGTGTACAATGGAGTATTACTCAGCCATCAGAAAGGATGAATACCCAACTTTTACATGAACATGGATGGGACTGGAGGAGATTATGCTAAGTGAAATAAGTCAAGCAGAGAATGTCAATTATCATATGGTTTCACTTATTTGTGGAACATAAGGAATAGCATGAAGGACATTAGGAGAAGGAAGGGAAAAATGAAGGGGATGGGAATCGGAGGGAGAGATGAACCGTGAGAGACTATGGACTCTGAGAAACAAACAGGGTTTTAGAGGGGAGTGGGGAGGGGGGATTGGTTAGCCCAGTGATGGGTATTAAGGAGGGCATGGAGCACTGGGTGTTATACGAAAACAATGGATCGTGGATCACCACATAGAAACTGATGTACTGTATGGTGACTAATGTAATAAAATTAAAAATTAATTAATTAATTAATTAAAACGGGGAGATGTACAGCTATGTATTTCCATACTAGCACACTTTTGATTTATGTTCAGTTCTTCCTAAGAACAAAAATTCTGCAAAAGTCTTCATAAACAGATCATTACACAAGTTGTAAAAATATTTCTGAAAGATGAGTCCTGGAATTGAAATAGTTGGGTAAAATAATATGTATAAAAATGGAAGATATTCCCAAATTGGATTTTAAGTCTTTGATGAATTCAATATGTGACAGCATAACATGAGACGTGTCCATCAATAGGAACACAGGTCCATTCGTTATGGTATAATCCACATATTGGAATAATATGTAGCCATTAAAGAATGAAGCAGGTTATATGAACTAATAAGGAAAGAATTCTAAAATGTATTGCTAAGTGGAAAACAAGAACAACAAATAAAATGGACAGAATCACATTTACAGTATGCTATCACAGTATGTACACATCTAAAATTGCATAGAATACCGTTGGAAAGTTACATAAATATATCACATCACTGGTAGCCTTTAGAGAAGGGTATAACTGGATAATAGGGTTCAAAGAAATAGAATTAATTTCCATTAATATCCACTTATGCTCTATAATTACATTGCTAATTCAAAAAAAAAAAAAAAGAAACAAAATCTATCTACTCAGAAGTACAACTGATTTAGCCAAGAGAGCCAACAATAATCAATTCTTGCTGTGGCCCAGCTGTGTTCCCATGAGAATCTTAATAATAATATAACTCTGAAAATGTGGAATGGAGTACCTGCCCTAAGGCAATTCTTTCTTTCCTCTAAACGCACATGCTATCTTGATATCTTGTCAACCTAGGTTTGACTCTGCTACAAGAGAAGGGCAGGTGAGGATGCCTGATATCTTTGGTGAAACAGAGCCAGAGAAGGTCAGGCAGGCAGAGAGCAAAAGGAGACCTCACCCACCTGTGGACATTCTGGTGCCTAGTAACCCCCACCCACTGGCAGACAAGAAGTGACCTTGAAACTGACCAATTCTGGAAAACTCCTCCTCCCTGGGGAGAGGTGAAACTTCTTTGGGCTGTCTCTTCCACCTGTTCCAACCTCCTCTACCCACAGAGGATGTCATTCTGATTTTGCACATAAGAAGACTCAGTCTCAGATAACTTGTCCAGTGAGAGAATCAGGATTAAATCCTAATTGTTATCACCAAAAAGTCCAATGTTCCTTTTCCTATATTGGTGCTTCCTAAATTGCATTTTTGGCACTTCCCTAGAGGCATGTGGTGATGGGCTTTGGGACACATGAAACCATAAGATCAACATGGCTCTCATCTTCCTGTGATATACATTTTATTGAAATATCTGTTGAAAGATATATTATCTTATATATTTAGATATTTTGTGGAGAATTCAAAATCCACGTGTTTCAGAATGCATCTTCAAACAAAATTGAAGACTGTTCTGGTCTATCCATATCTCTGTACTCTTAAGACATATGCTTATTTTCTTCTTCCTCGGGATATATGATTGGAATTCTCTGAGACGTACTACAATATATGACACTCACTTTCTGCTATGAAATGTATCATAAAGCACATAGGGTTATCTCCCTCTTAATTGTTCAGGAACATTTTGAAGCAGACAAAGAATTAGTAGTTTTTGTCCATCTGTTTCTTCTTCTAGGCTGTGGGATCCTCAAGGAAAAGGGCTGATGTCATATTTATTTTCTGCAATCCTGGTGTTCTGTAAACGTTGGCTGAATGAATGCACATTCTTTTTTTTTTTTTTAAAGATTTTATTTATTTATTTGAGAGCGAGAATGAGAGAGAGAGAGAGAGCATGAGAGGGGTAGGGTCAGAGGGAGAAGCAGACTCCCTGCCGAGCAGGGAGCCCGATGCGGGACTCGATCCTGGGACTCCAGGATCATGACCTGAGCCGAAGGCAGTCGCTTAACCAACTGAGCCACCCAGGCGCCCCATGAATGCACATTCTTTTGTTGACAGGAAAGGAAGCTTTCAGAACATCTTCTTGGATGCCTCCACGCAGAGCTTGTGGATGAGCAGTGGAACTTTGGAAAAAATGATAGGAGCTTGAAATACATTGAACGCTGCCTCCAGAATTTCCCAGGATTTGGTGTGCTGGGTCCAGAGGGGGACCCTATCTCTTGGACTGTGATGGAACAGTCTTGTGAGATGAGAATGGGTTACACTGTCCCCACATACCGAGACCAAGGCTACATGAAGAAAATCGTTTTCATTTTATAAAGTATTTTATTCAGAAAAAATGCCATTTTATTTGGCGGTGGCAAATGATAAAGAAGAAAAATGTCATGCACTGAGAAATGTGGGGTTTAATGCTATTCCTCATGGCTGGCATTGATGGAAATGCACTGCCAAGAAATATTACTTAGTGCTATTGTCCATTTCAAGCCTTTCTTATCAGTGAAAAAAATACCATTTTCAAACACAAATCTGATAATGTGTATTAGCACAAAAACATCCAATGATTTCAGGTCCATGGATTACTTAACCCACCCTTGTATAATATTTTGTCCTCCATATTACAGAAAAATGGAAGCTTGAACTTTGGTGTTATGTTTTGTCTTTATGGTGAGAGACCTCTCAGAATTAAAATCATCCAATGTCAATCATTAGTGCCAGGATAGCTCTTTCAAAGTAACATTTGCCACTTTGAAGTCTTCTTTCATGAAAGAATCCTGCTTTTTCATGCTTCTATGCTTTAAAATTAAAAGTCTATTTTGAAACGTGTCTCCTCTGCTATTGTCCATTTCCTCTGACAAAATATCCCAAAGGACCTTTCAAAAGTTCAGTTGTTTTTTTTTTTTTTAAGATTTATTTATTTGACAGAGAGATAGACAGCAAGAGAGGGAACACAAGCAGGGGGCGTGGAAGAAGGAGAAGCAGGCTTCCCGCTGAGCAGGGAGCCCGATGCGGGGCTCGATCCCAGGGCCCTGGGATCATGACCTGAGCCGAAGGCTGATGCATAACGACTGAGCCGCCCAGGTGCCCCAAAAGTTCAGTTTTTGATCCTGGGTGCCCTCTCAAGAGTTTTGAGATACTCTACTGAACTAAATTATGTGGCCATTAGTGAACATTTGGTTTTCTTTTCCTTTTTAAGATTTTATTGGAAGGATTTTATTTATTCCCAAGAAGAAAATAAATATACGTTTTAAGATTGTGTGTGTACGAGAAAGAGAGAGAGAGAGCGAGCGCAAGCCTGACCAGGGGGAAGGGCAGAGGGAGAATGAGACTCCCCGCTGAGCAGGGAGTCTGATGCGGGGCTTGATTCCAGGACCCCAGGATCTTGACCTGAGCTAAAGGCAGATGTTTAACCAACTGATCCGCCCAGGAACCCCGAAAGTTTCATTTTTCTGATTAGCCTTTTATCAGAGGGCTGGATAGGTTGAGTTGTGTGGCTTAACTTCACATTTCCAGCATGACTTTTCTATCTGTTCTATATTAGTTTCCTATTGTTCTTGTAACAAATCACCACAAATTTAATGGCTTAAAGCAGCAAAATGTATTATCTTACATATCTGGTGGTCAGAAAGGCAAAATGGATCTTAGGAGAGGAAAAGCAAAGTGTCAGCATCAGTTTCTTCTGGAGTTTGGTCGGGAGATAGTTCCTTCTGGAGTCTGGAGGAAAGAATCCATTTTCTGCCCTTTCTAGCTTGGAAAAGCTGCCTTTATGACTTATGCTGTGGTCCGGCATTCCTTTGTGTGCTTTTCCCACACAACCTTCTCCTCTTCTGTACTCAAATCTCTCTCCATGTCCCTCTCACATGGACACTTGTGATTACACTCAGAACCCACTTGGGTTAAGTCAGCGTATTCATCCCATCTCAAAATTCTTATTTAATCACATCAGCAAAGTCCCTTTTACCACATAATTTAACTTTCAAAGCTTCTAGGTAGTAGGACCTAGATAGCATTGGGGGTCATCATCCATCCTACCAAAAAGGAGTGTCAGGTTTATGTTCCTCTATAAGCAAAGTCACCGCATACTTCCAGAACTCACAGGTTCTCAGTCCGAGACTGACTAGCATTTGTATATTCTAGGTCTGGATCATGGGAGAGAACTTTAGTTTGAACCCTGTGCCTATCAAAAATTCTATCAATTATGACTTAGAGTTCAGGTCACGTAGAAACATTGATATTCAGGGCCCATTCATTTAGGGGATCTGGGGAATAAAGCACCATAGATACAAGAGAATTTGATCACTGCCATGGGACAGTCACTGTTGTATTTTCCACTCACTTTTCTGAGTAGAAATTTTATTTTAAGTGGTTGGATTCTGGCCATACTCTACTATGCTGTATTGGGTATGTGAGTAGGGTGAAAGGGAATGGTAGGATTCATCTCTAGACCACAAAAAGCTGCATCCTGATGTGATGGAGACAGGCACATCAATCAGAAATTCTGGACTATCTAGGGGAGTGGGTAAATACGTCTATGACGTAGTCTGCCAGAAGATGGAGAAAAAAAGAGTTTCCATCTTATCTCTATCTTCCAGATAACAGGTGAGTGCATCTATTTTATACCCGAATCTTAACTTGCAACTTAGACTGAAATATTTCTATTTTAGCTTCCTAGACTATGGATAAGAGAGGGTGGGCGTGGAGACTTAGCAAGTCATGCTTCTATCCTCCACAGAAGGGCAGAACTAGGGGAAAGAACAGAAAAGCTAGGATTTTCTGTTGGCATTTGCAATAGGGGCTGATGTTACAGGTGACACAAAAGAGAAAAAACACTAAGATTACCAAAGAATTTTGAGTTTTAGAGGAACAATAAATCTTTTTTCCTTTGCTCTAAAGGTTTATTTACCCATTATTTTGTGATGCAGAGAATGGGGTTACCTTACCAGTTAGGAAGATGGGATGGATGTATCCTCCTAAGCATTCAGGATGGTAAATACCAAATTCTTTGTATGTATATAACAGAGGCTTGAGATAGCTTCAAATTAAAAAAAAAAAAAATCAGAATTTACTTAAACTCTTATATGTGTTTTGCACATCCACATGATCTCTAAAACTTTTTTAATTTAAAAGAATATTCGTTATACTTTAATGAAACAGCCCCAAATACTCTAAATTATTGGCATATTTTCTTGAAAAAAATGTTTCTAGAAAACATTTTTCTAATGTTCCATGGATTCAATCTGATGATCTTGAAGTGACAACTCTTGTTTGTTATGGTCTTTGTTATGGTTCTCGTTTTCCCCTTCATTTAAGAATCTATAAAAGCTCTCATTTTTATGTTTAACGTCACAAAGAACTGAACACATAGAATAGCCATATTCAATAAGGGCTTGGGTTTTATCTCCATGGTTGTAAAAATGCCCAACAGTATGAATAGCAACCAATTCACCAGATGTATTAAACACTGGGGAGCCAGAGGACCCACTGGAAAAGCTGGTATCATAGCTAAGTGTGTCAGTGCTCCAAACTTCTGGTAGGAAACTTCTTTGGGTGAACATGCAGAAAACATTATAAGGGGCAGCATGGGGTTCTACCATCCCATCTTGGTGTTCTAGGTACCTCTCTAACCGCCGGTTTAGAGGAATCACAGCACAGCCATCTATCTTCTTGACCTGGCCTTCTGGGTGACCAATTAAATAAACCAAATCACTAGGTGTTTGAGAGGAAATTCGTTCAAACAGGCCTGGAGGGAATCCATTTCCATTATTTCTTAGCTTTAGAATGGCATAATCTAGAGGTCCATCAGACACTCCAAACCATGGCTCAATGTCATACCAATCAACATTGGTAGGGCAGAACCTTTTATAAGTGAAAGTTACCTTTGCACATTTGCTTATTATATCTGGCCACAAACTTGGATCTGTGCCTTTTCCCACCATAAGATGTATTACATGTCAACAGGTGAAAATATAACCATGATTGAAGACAAAGCAAGTAGCATTCCCTGTGTTTCCATTACTGTCCCATGCCATGAATCCAACTGACTTACTAAGATGAATAAGATCTTCACAGGTTGCAACTGAAGTAGAATTTTCAGTCACTTTCCCAAAGTACTTTTTATATATGTTGAATTGTTGAAAGGTTGTCAGTTTGGTTCTCTTCCGTTCATCCCGAAAATACTTTCTCATCCAAAGTGCCTCCTTATTAAAATTTGGATATTGATTCATTATATGTTTGTGCAACATTTGGCAATTCTTTAGCCAGAGGTTAGCTGCATTCCTCGGGATAGCTTGAATAACATGCTGCATACCCACAGGGGGCCTTTGCCTATGTCTTGAGTTGTTCCTCCAGTATTTTCTGTTAAAACTATTATAATAATCCCTTATTCTGGAAATTGTGCGTCGTTTTTTACCTTTAATACCATGCCCTAGACTCTGAGGTGGGACGATTTTTTCTCTGTTGGACTCTACAACTTCAGTTTCCCCATCTGCCTCTGGTTCGTATTCTTTGATCTCAGACTGTATCTGATCCTGGGGACCGATTTCATCAGTGGCATTTTCATTCTGATTAATTTTTTTAGGAGCACCTCTCCTGACATGTTTCTTAAAAATGTCCATTTCTAAGGTTTTTCCACATACTTCATCCACCAGGGACTGCTTTCCATGAATTTTCTGATGATCTTCCATTACTTTCCATTCAAATTTGTCAAGGTCGGACGGAAATCGGCCATCCTTGCTTAGAGCTTCTTGGATAGTCTCACCCTTTAACGCATAGATACAAAGTGTACTTCCTCTTTCATGAAGTTCCTTGATCTTGACAATCTTCTTTATATTCTTTCCAACAGCAACAACGTGAAAAAGAATGCATTCCATGTTTGGATCCTCACATTGGCGAAACATCTGATCATCTTCCTGGTTACCCTTTCTTTGACCAAATGTTATTTTAAAATGGGAATCTTTAGGTAGGCACTTGAGAGGCATTCCTAAATTTACATATCTGCCTATAGTTTTCTCTTCATAAGCGAGGATGTTCTTATTAAAATGATTCTCCATCCTTTCTCTGAAATTGGCCTTAGCTCTCAGGGCTGAGTAGATATTCTCAGTGAGTTTACCATGGGCTGTAAACACACTACGGTCTAATTTCCTGGAGCTTTCACTCAAGGTAAAAGTAAAAGAACATTTTTTACTGGTGCTCAAGTCTCGGTTCTGAATTTCCACAGAGGCTTCCTGCTTGACTTCACTTTTAAGCTTACTGGGACTGCTACGCTCTTTCCTGTCAGACAGAGAATGAGCAGCAGGTGTGCCAGGACGTGTCTGCCTCATGACAGCAACCTTAAAAAAGGAAAGATTAAAAACTTAGTAAGAACCGCCTTTAATAATAACGTTTCCTGTTTTTCTAATTATAAAACTGATAGATACTGTGAAGAAGAATTGGATAATAACATGGATAATGAATAATGGAGAACAAATACCAGTCAAGTTATTCTGTCACCAGAGATAACCATTCTACGTGTTGTTTTATTTGTTTCTATGATTTCACATGCACATACAAATCACTAAGCAATCTGCCATTGATTGACATGTCATGAAACACATTTAATGACATACATGCCATTCAACAACCTCTGAAAACACAATTCAAGGGGCCACAGGATATTTCACTGTACAATAATTCTAATCCATTCTTCTTTTGCTGGATACTTAGATTCTTTCCAAGTTTTTACTACTCTAAATACGACAAACATTTCTACACATAAAACATTTTGTCTCAACATCTGAATATTTCCCTAGGCTAGATGCCCTGCTGTAGAAAAACTGAGACTAAGGTTATAATGTACTTCACAACATCTGTGCTGCCCGGCTCCTTGCACCAGTTCATCCTGCTTCTTCTCCCCTTGCTGCCCAAAGAGAGCAACCAAATGGTTGACTCCTCCAAAGGATTTCAGTACTATTATTTTAAATGTCTACCAACTGATAGATGAGATGCCATTTAATTTGACTGTTTCTAAAATCTGCATTACTTACTAGTAAAGCTGGAGCTATTGAATGCACCTCTTGGACAGCTGAAACATCACCTTGCAAAAATTCCCATTAAGTATCTGTTTAGTTCTATTCGGTACGTGTTTCAACAGCAGTAAGGAAATACATAATATACTAAAATGATTGATAAATCCCAGGATCGGATAGATATACAAGTAAATACACATGGGCATATACACATAAATATACATATTCAAAAACATATACACATAGAACCAGTTGGCAATAGCCTGGGAAAAAGTATTGATAATCCGATGGCAACAGGAATCAAAACCAAGGACATAAGTGAAAAACATGACACCACAGGATTCAGTAGAACTTGGATGGGAATTCTTGTGGAGTCTCAAGTCTTGGACCTATTCTATATGAACAGAAGAACAAAGCTGGAGAGAGTAAACTCAGGAGGGACAGAGGGGCTTGGTTTATTTAGGAGGCCAGCGCAATTGAATGAGCTGTCTAGTTTCAGGCACAGTGAGTTTCATCCTCTCATGGTGCTTTCCTTTTCCTTTGCATTTATTCATTTCCAGGTTTTTTCTACAAAAAAACAGTGGTTCCATCCTGCTGTGAATATCCTTGAATGTTTCCTGGTGTACACGTGCAAGAATGTCACTCAGGCGTAGGAGTGGGACTGCTCCAATTTAGGATCTCTGAATACTTCCCTTTATTAAATACTGCCATATTATTTACAGAATGGTTGTACCACCTTGTACTTCCACTGTGGGACATCTACATCCTCATCCAAAGTCAGTACTGCCCAACTGTCGACATTTGCCAATCTTGTGGATGTGAAATGGCATCTTAATTAGTTTACTTACTAATGGGAGTTGAACGCCTTTTCATGCTTCTGCCTGTTCATGTCTCTTGCCCGTTTTTCTATTGGACTATATTCCTTTTGATCACTGAAAATCCTTTCTATATTCAGACACAGTTGTTTATTTATTATATGTCTTAAACATATTCTTGGAGTATCTGGCTTGCTTTTTCATTCTCATCAGGCATCATTCCAGATAAGAAATCCTTAGTTTTCTGCTGTCACGTTTATTTATTTATTTATTTTTTAAAGACTTTATTTATTTGAGAGAGAGAGAATGAGAGAGAGCACATGAGAAGGGGGGAGGGTCGGAGGGAGAAGCAGACTCCCCGCAGAGCAGGGAGCCCGATGCGGGACTCGATCCAGGGACTCCAGGATCATGACCTGAGCCGAAGGCAGTCGCTTAACCAACTGAGCCACCCAGGCGCCCTCTTGTCACGTTTATTAATCATTCTATGTCATAAGATTAACTTTCATAGAATTATTCTATTTTTTTTCTAAAAAGTGTAAAGGCTTGCTTTTTCTATTTTATTTTTATTGAAATAAAGCCTACTGTAATCTTCTGCCAAATTCTTGAATTTTTCCACACCATCAAGTCTAACTATACTGCTCCCAGATATGTTTTCTTGTGCATATGACTTGACTCCCACTATTTCCTCATGCTGGATATGTCAACGTCTAGTGCGTTGGGGTCCCTGGGTAAGGGTCTACAAATGAACCAGGACACAGGGGATGCAGAGCAAAGGCAGCACTTGCAACTGCATGCTGTCGTTTATTTCTCACGTAGCTATATACTTGCAAAGATCAGATAAACATAACACTGTGTTCTTTAAGCATATAATGAAATCGAGCCAACATCCGTGAAGTAAGATACACAAGATTTAATGAGAACAAAATATATACTGTTTATACTTGCTGAATAAAGAATTCTCTCAGCCACCCTTCCTTTGGAGACAGTATGTTCTTGTCTTAAGAAAGAACACTTCTGATTATAAAGAATACTTTAAATCTAGGCACTGGATACACTTCCCTGGTGAAATTCTATTCATCCTGTAAGATCTTTCTCAGGTGATACTGCCTAAATTTTGAGTGCGAATGAAGCATTTCCCCCTCTGCACTCCAAAACACTTGTTTATATCTTGAGTCAGTATTATCATTTTGCATATTTTGTGTTGGTCAAAAACCGACTCTGAAGTCTGACTGCTTGGATTCAAATCCTCACCCTGAAGTTCATCAGTTTTGCAACTTTAAGAAAAGTGGGTTTCAGTTTCTTCAATTTTAAAACAGGGATGATAACAATATCTATTGTTTTATTAAATGTTGAATGAGATAATCCACAGGACATTGCAAGAGTAATTTCAGGTACACACTAATTTCTCAGTAAGCAGTAACTGCTTAATTATTTTGGCCTGTCTGTCCTTCTGATATCAAGCATCTACAGTGTTTGTTAGTGATCTTGTTGTCTAACAAGGCACTTTGCACTGCTAATTCATACACTATCATTTGGTTTTGACAGGCACTTATAGATGTGATCTCCCAAATATAAAATTTCCACAACACAGAGGAAGGGTTTATAACCGCCATTCTTTATGAGCTTATCCCCTTCCAGGATCCTAATACCGTACTATGGTTAGAGTATGCTGCTCTAGCCAAGAGTTGTTAAAAAGGAGACATACCTGTGACTCTTCAGGTCTGGTACCCCGGCCATTTTCTGTAGCAGTGAATGACTTGTTCTCTTCAGGTTTCATGGAGTTCATGATGACTTCTAAGAAACTATGACTCGCTTCTGCTAGTGGCCAAGTCAGAGAAACAAGGTTGGATTTACCCTCCCACTTGCAATGACTAAAAACAAAGGAAAGACAAGGTACATGAAACAACTTTCAAACACTGGGCCCCAGGCAGTGCAGAACAGTGATCTCCTACCTCTCAGAGACAGAAATCAAATGAGGTAATCCCCATGAACCTCTAGCTTTCTGCCTGGGGAGTGTTTCCAGACCATATCTCAGGGAAGGGAAACAGCAGAGCCTGGCAGTTTCCTTGGGTTGAGAAGACAAGCTCAGGGTCATGGGAGGCCGAAGTGGCTGGAGTTTGTAGGGCAGACTACTAGAGAGAAGAGAGCTACAGCTACACACAGGATCGGAGATCTGCAGTGGGTATCCCCTGAAATCTCAGCTGAGTATCGGTCAGTCCATGCATGTGAGGAAGCTACTGGAAGCCAGGGGAAGAACCACTTAAAGGAAAAAGTGGAACAGTTCTGAGGCTCACTCAGGCCTGAGAATAGTTTCTGCTCCCAAAAGCCAAACTAGAAAACTTCACCATGCATGAGGTATCAGGTCGAGTATTCAGGAAGGTATTGTCTCCGTAGTGGGATAAAAGTAGCCCCAGACTGAAGGCTGCCCTGGTCCCACCTGAGGAAGTTGAATGGCAACATTTGCCGGGATCAAACTGTTTGCAAGTCACATGACTGGGCACTACAGCAAAGCTTAAGAAGATCAATGAGAATTGAAACATTTCTGGCACCCCAAAATGTGGAATTAACAAAGCTGGATGTCCAATACAAAATCACCAGGCATGAACAGCAGAGGAAAATAGGATCTCTAATGAAGAAAGAAACTGAGGAACAGAAACAGATCCAGAAGGGACACCGTTCACAGAACTAGTAGCAAAGAACACTGAAATAGTTATTACCTTGAAACTCTGGCCAAATGTAACAGGGACCAGATTTAGCCTCCACACTGAAAACAAAACAAGACAAAATGGGCAAAAGATAGGTAACAATGATTTACAAGGAACTGGCTGGCCATCATGCAATTAAGGACAGTACAAATAGGGCACCCCCTGTGATTACTGCAGCTGCCCGCGTGAGAGACCCCAGGCCAGGCTGCGAGGGGGGCAGTACAGCCAGCTGGAATCCCTGAGTTGAAGAGTCAGAGAGAGGGAGGTGGCAGAGGTGACAGGACACAGAAGGGAATGCCCTCCCCACACCGAGAACTTGGGATACACGAAGAGGGTTCCTCTCAGGTATTCCGGGGAGAACTGAGCAGAGCAGCAATGGAAGAAAGTACCTAAGGCCAAGAAAGAACCACCCCGAAACGTCAAACCCTCTCCCTACACCCCTCCCAGGGATCTGGGGTTCCTGATTTGTAAATGAAGATGTTTGGTGTAGATCAACCTTTTACTGTTCCTGTGAATTACCCCCTCTGGGCTTGTTAAAAAGGAAGATATACCGGATCCCACCCTCAAAGATCATGATTCAGTGACTCTGGGCTGCAGTTATGATATTTGATCCGTGCCCCCCCCCCCCGCCCCCAGCCCAGAACGTTCCCGCCTCCACATCCCCCCCATCCCCCTCTCCTGATGCCCAGGCACACAACAGGGTAGCTGAAACAGCTTCCTAGCTGATCTCCAGGTGTCTTTCTAGGAGGAAAAGTCTTGATCTTTGAGGGTGGGGGGCGGGAAGGAGGTTCCTACAATGGGAGGCTGCTTATCCCTTAACCCCCAAACTTCTTGCTTATTCCTTACCCCCAAAACTTCTTGGCTCAGGACCAAGGTTTTGCCTAGTGCTCTTGACAACCACCCCTAAGAGCTCCACGTCCCACTGAGGACCAGAGCACCACTCACAGACGCGGAGCGTGTCCACGGGGCCGGTGACCGCTGCCTCGGGAGTCGCAAGAGCTGAGAAGACGTGGCACGGACGGCTCCCCGCGGGCTCTCTTCCCTCGGGGAAAGTGGAAGTGAGCACTCCCGGGCTCTTGGTCCTGCCAACAGGAGGCGAGAGGGCGGTGTCTGCCCTCATTGGCCAGGAACACAGCCACTTCAGGAACCCATTGGCCGCTCCCGGCACCGGGGCGGGGAGCTGAGCGAGCGCGTGCGGGAGTGGGAGAAGCCTGCGATTCCCGCTCTCGCGGGGCCGAGTCCGCAGCGCGTAGGCGGGACGGGCGCCCTGGGCCTGCGTCTGGAGCCGCCGGGCTATATGGTTCGGCCTGCGGGGTGGGCGGTGGCGCGAGGCGCATCCCGGGTGGGACCCAGCGGCCGCTGGAGGGCCGGCCTGAATTGGGTAGAGGCCCGGCCAGAGTCTTCGTGTGTTGGCCGGGCGCAGCACGGGCTTCCAGCGGTCTAAAGGGCCCAAAGCGGGCAGCAGCGCTCCTGTGGTCTGTCTAGTGGGACTTGGCCCCCCCATCAAATGAACCAGCCTCACCGAGAGGCTAATGCACACACTTAAGCCAAAGCAAGAAGCCCAGAGATCTGAACTTCTCCCTAAATCTTCCTGCCCCCCGCCCCCGTGACTTGCCGGAGGAGTCTTATTTTATCAAGGACCTCTTAGAGGGAAATCCGCCCGGCGAGGGCCCAGGGCCTTGCAGGCATCTCAGGCTCTGGGGCCTGGGGTTGGTTGATCACTGTAGTTCAGCCCCTATTCCCAGCGGGCCGGTGTTTTGTAGTTGACATATTTGGGTCTCATGGGATCTTCGCAGTCACCCCTGGAGTTAGGTTGGCTTTTGCTCCCATTTCACAGATTAGGAAACAGGACGGCTTGCCTAAGACCATGGGACTAGTTGGGGGCTGTGGTGCACTGGAGGAGTTTAACCTTAGAGTGTCATAGCTTCTTGCAGGGAGACCTTGGGCAAGTTCACTCCCCTCTTGCGGGTCTTGATTCCCTACTTGTTACTTAAACCCGTCTGCCCCTTTCTGATTCTCCTTCCATTCCTGTTCCAACTTACCGCTTGGGTAGCTTTAAAAACCGCGGAAACTCAGACCAGGGCTTCACAACGTTTATGATGCGTCAGAATCCTCTGGTCAGCTTGTCAAAACAGATTTCTGAGCTCCCTCTGTGGAGATGCGGACTCGCTAAGGCTGGAGTATGGCCCGGTGACTTGCATTTCTCAAGAGGTGATGCCAGTGCTGTTGGTGGCCATCTCTAAGGCCAACTGTTAATTTCAGTGACCAAAATGTACTCCAAGTATTTACAAATATTAACTAGCTTACACACATATTTTTTTTTAAGATTTTATTTATTTATTTGAGAGAGAATGAGATAGAGAGAGAGCATGAGAGGGGGGAGGGTCAGAGGGAGAAGCAGACTCCCTGCCGAGCAGGGAGCCCGATGCGGGACTCGATCCCGGGACTCCAGGATCATGACCTGAGCCGAAGGCAGTCGCTTAACCAACTGAGCCACCCAGGCGCCCACAAATATTAACTAGTTTTATCCTCTAACAAGCATAGGAGGCAGCTACCCTTATCCCCATTTTAAAGGAAATTGTGGCCATAGAGAGACATCAAGCAATTGACCTAAAGACAGCTATTAGCAAAGCCAGGATTAAGCAGGCAGGCACGGTGTCCTTAGCCCCCTTCCATTGCTTCTCTGTTTTCTTCCAATAAGCTTCCAGGACCCAAGCCCACCCCAGCACTTTCTGCCCCCTGCTCCCCTCCAGTCCCGCTCCCCACAGCCCTCACTTTTCCCAGTGTGACCCTCCCTATTCGCCCGCGGGCTCTCGTACAGGCAGCTCCTGGGGATGTGGTCAGCACGGGCAGTCCCCTTGCAGGATCGCCCAGGCAGGGAACAGAGACCCCAAGAACGGAGCCCAGTTCCCAACACCAGTGGATGGATACTCACTGTGGGTAAAGGTTCTCCACCACAGCTGGAGTTCCGAGCATGGCCTGCAGAGGGCGCCAGAGAACGAGCCTGATGGAAAGGGGAGGGAAAAGGAGGCGGGGAAGCGGGTGAGGTTTGACACTCATTGTCGCCAAAGGCAGCTTGGTGTTGGTTTGCCCACTCCTTCATTCTCTATCGCCCAAGAGCTTCCCACCCCTTTAGGGGGCTGCACTGTGGCACCGGATGGAGAGGGGGCAGTGGCCAATGCCGCGTCAGGTACTCCCTGAAAGGACCTGCTTCTGTCAAGGTTGCTTTAGCTCAGGCTGGCTCAACCCTCTTTTTCTAGCTGCCTTGGTCTCAGTCAACTAAGGCCCACTTCGCTGGTCTCTGGGTTCATCACTCTGGGTCCTTGGCGGTTTTGTGAAAGGCTTCGAGGGGGCAAAGCCAGCGTGGCACCTGACATTGCCTTAGCAGCTAAGTATTTCTGGGTGCTGACAATGGGGAGCGGAGTGCGTGGGCCTGGGGGTCAGGAGCGCAGAGTGGGAAGTGTCCACTAAACATCAGGCATTGTAATTTGAAATTGTCCAGAGCATTGCCTCATTTCCTCTTTCTGCTTAATTCATTTCCTATTTCACAGATTAGGAAACAAGGGAAGTAAGTCGCCTGTGGGTGGAACTTGAAAGGATTTTCACTCCTGTCAGATGCCAAAGCCAAAGTCCTTTATTGTGCCAAGGCTGCCTTTGTAGCATTTCAGTGCATGCGGGTTTGGTGAAACAGGTCTGTACACTGATGCATCCTTCTGTCTGTCCAGTCATCTATTCCTTTATTCGGGACTCATCTGCAAGGCATGGGTCTAGTTGGTATTGAAAATACAGAAGAATAGGGGACTCTGCTGTAAAGTAAAGGAGAAAAAGATGTACACAGGAGATCAAAAAGATAGACACAGCATATAGATACCTGTTTTCTTCCAGGTAATATGATGGAAAAAATTTACTCTGGCCTTTCAGATTATTGCCTTAGGCTGTGCTGTAGTAATCTCTGAACTTTTAATTTCTCACTGGTATAATTGTTAGCAAGTTGAGCACTCACCCCATATATACTTATTTACATTATATATTTTAATAACATAGTAAATGTTAGGCGCATGTAACTTTTCATGTTTAGATAAAAATATAAATGGAGGTTCAAATAGTTTCTTCTTTCACCCCAATGGACCATCTCGGGCACTTCCTGCAGAGCTTCCTCAGTCTGGAAGCTTTCACCCGGATCTGTGCCTGGCTCTCTTCCTTCCTTCTTCAGAACAATGCCAGGTTTTCAGGGTGGCCTTCCCTGACCACTTCCTATTGAATATGCCCCCCACCCCCGTATGTCTTCTGTCTCCCTATCCTGCTTTATTGTTCATATACAGTATCTCACTCTGTAATAAATAGGATCATTTTCCATTGGCTTAGTTTTGCCTCCTCACATCAGTATCTAGCTTGTAGACGGGCAAGGGGGAGTCCCATAGTGGGAGGAAAGCAACAGAACCAAAAGGCAGGAGGTGGAGGGGAAAGCCCTGGGCTGAGGTGGGAGAACATGGAATATGGGGGACAGCTTGATCGTGCCTCCTTTGTCTCCTCCATTCTTGCAATCCTCAGGGCCAGGAGCACCCAACCCTTTCCTCTGGCCCACTTAGCTGCAGCCTCTTCCTCTTCTCTCCCACTTTTCAGGCCCTATCCCACAGGAAGGACAGGTAAATGTCGCATACACAGATCCCTCCAGGAACTCAGTTACAGTTCAGAGACTCTGCTCTCGTCTCTCTCAGCATCTTCTCTCTTAAAGTGCTGGTGGGGTTGTACTGGGTGTTCTGGGCTAGGAGCCAGGAGATCTAATCTCGGAGCCTGGATTTGCCCCTGAAGAAAGGTTGAACAGAATGGTTGAACAGCCTGTCCTCACCCTAGCTGACCCACTTCCTATACAGGAGCCAAGGACCCCTGAGAGTTGACCTTGGAGTGACTTCTTAGCCACCCGATGGTCTGAACAAATGACACATGAATCTTCTGAGTTTACCAGTTTCGGCATAATTTAAGGAGAACATCGTGAGAAACCTACTCAGGGTGTGGGGGTTATTATATGATTCATAATCAGTGGGAATGAGTGATACGTCCAGGAAGAGCTAGCATAACTAGCCAGGGACAAAGTCGATTGCAGATACACATTAGCTCCTCTGTGACATCCCCACCCCTTGCTGCGACTGAGCCTGGCATTTGCACCAGGGCCCCCGGCAGCACTCCCGAGGAGGAAGGATATGCTCTGCCAGCTCTGTCCAGCCCTACATCATTTTATAAACATGACATTGGGTTCAGCCCTGCTTTATCTTGTGCTTTTGATTGTTAATCAGTCTGAAACCCCCCATGGCTAGTCATCCACTTCCTACTGGCTGCATGACCTTGAACAAGTTACCTACTTTCTTTGAGCCTCAGGTTCATCATACATAAGACGGAGGAAATAGAATGTCATCAGTCTCGAACATGGGGTCGCAGGGTGTCAGTCCCCTGAGGATCGGAGAAAGATATCTGCGGCTTTGGAAGACTTCAGAAATCATATCACTAACATACTCATCTATAGAAAATAGTGGAGGAAGAATGCTAACCACAGAGCAAGTAAATAGGAACACAGACCTCAGACAGGAGCAGATAACAAGGAGAGGAAACAGCGATGAGCAAAAAAATCTGGCCAAATTTATGTATATGGTTAAATCTCAATGACCATGGTAGACCCTCTGGAAATGACTGACAGCAAGGGCGAGTCTACCACATCTGGTCTGAACCACCAGGGTTGTGCTCCCAGCCAGCAGGGCTGGGGGAAGAGAGGTTTGGTCTAGACCATCTACTCACTCCTCTGGATGTGAGGAGGGAGAAGGACAAGGGCTGAATCTTTAGAAAGACATCATCTTATTGGGGTGCACCGGGGAAGCCGAGGGAGAAGAGCTGGCACTTTATCTCCTATAGTAGGAGAGAAATTTGTATTCATTTATGAATACTAGGAAAAATATTATTGATCAATAAAAAGTTAATCAGTGAATATGATGGAGAAGTGAATTAAGATTCCTTAGTGGAGGTGCCTGGTCCCTCCGTGTGACCTTCAGCTACCTACCAGGCAAGCTCTGCATCTCTAGTCTGAGTGCCTGTACTCACCAGCTCAGCCTGTGGGTAAATGTCACCACTGCCCTGCTGTTGAGGACCAACAGCGGCTCGAGGATGGAGGAGAGATGGGGCTTGACAGGATGGGCCCAGGGAGGGCATATGCTAGGCCACCTCCCACCCACTTCTTTCTTCCCTATCCCCAAACGTGAAGGTTTTATGTAGTTCCCGTCTCCACAGCAGTCTGCCCTGTGACGTGTTAGGGACCTGGGGTTTCCTCCAGGTTCATCTCTCTGCTCAAAATTTCAGGCCAACTGACATTGCCTTTTCTTCTCTTTTGCTTTGCTGTTGCAGATTTATTCTGATTTTGTATCTTTTATTTTCCCCATTATTTCATATAGTTATTGGTGTGAAGGAGAGAGACACCTGCAACTTGGTTCACCATCTTGATTCCCGCTCCACCTGGGACTTTCTTCACTCTTTCTCAAGGCAGACCCAGTGCTCACATTGTATCAGCGCCTTCATACCAGCCACCCACAGTTGTCCTGGGCGTCCCATGAACCTGGGCCGACCCAAATTTCCTGTGGAAGCGAACTCCCCTGAATTGTGACCCGAGTCTCGAGTTTGCATATGAATCTTCCCTTGACACAGCAAGCAGTATTTTCTTCTACCTTCAGCGAGGCCTGAATTCAGGAGTTGGGGCAGCCCAACAATTGATCTGAGTGGGCTGTCTCTGCAGGTAAACTTGCTGTGCCATCTTAGGGTACAGAGGTAATTACAGGGTAATTATTGGAGTTGCATCATTTATAATCATATCAAACATAAACATGAAATTCTATGGTTTACCTTTTGTTGGAGAGATGGGGGTGGGCATTGGCCAATCACCCAGAGCCAATTCTGTTAAGATTTCTTGTTTTATACAGTAGCTTCAGTGTGCACAGTGTTTCACATTCCAGTGGCAGGGTTGCAGGGAAGGGCCAGAAGAGGCCTTTGTTGTATTTGTGCTCTTCCTGAAGTGTATAATTCAGGGATTCTGAATTAGTAATATCAATTTTCAATTATAAATTGCTTATCATAGTGCCTGGCACATATTCTCTTGTTCATCTGGAATTTCTCACCACTTTTTCATCTGGTTCACTCCTACTCACTCTTCCATCCTCACCATCCTTGTTACTTCTTCTAGGAACCCTTCTGATACCAGAGCTTTCTCCTGAGACCACACAGGGAAAAACACAAAGGGCTGAACAAAGAGCCAGACTCACAGGAACACCTAACCCAGGATCAAGCTTCACAAATGACTAGTGAAGGGTA
Organism: Leptonychotes weddellii; assembly: GCF_054177405.1. Lineage (NCBI taxonomy): Eukaryota > Metazoa > Chordata > Mammalia > Carnivora > Phocidae > Leptonychotes > Leptonychotes weddellii. Next base: position 10,277,470 of record NC_138379.1, read on the forward strand.
TGAGAAAGGAGTCACAGGAAATACCACATCTAGCAGAGGACCCGAGGCCATGGAACTTGATCCTTTGGGTGCCATTTTCCGCATCACAGTGATAAATGCTACTTGTGTGAGTGGGTGAAGTTAGCCTAGGAAAGCCATTTGTTTGGGATTTCACCTTTTATACTTTGCGAATCACAAACTAGGAGACTGACATTCATTATTTAGCATAGCAGTGCCTCACAAATCCATAAGCAGCAGGGTTATTTACAACAAACCCTCTAAACAGACTAGGTCTATTCTAGTGACAGTTTTATTAAAGTCCCTCATTTATATTTTAGATAGTAGATTCTATCTATCCAGTTTCATAAAGTGTTCTGACTCCCAGAAGTAAGAACTGCCCCTAGCTTCCCTATCACATGCTTACTGGTAACCTCTTCTATCCCAAGAACACTCATCATACATGTTGACAGGCTCTGCACCCACCACCTCCAATGTCTGGTCTCGCCAGATTGTGAGTTGTTTAGGACTGTGGCAGGGCCTTTTAACATCCTGCCTCAACATTAGAAAAGTTCCCGGCACATCATAAATGCCCAGTAAACATCTGTGAGTTAAAGAAAGCTATTTTGTGACTTGTGCTTCAGTATTATAGAGGATTTTCCCAAGATGACTACAGAGCTTTGACATTTAAACAAATGGAAGTAATTTCTGTGGGTAGCAGGTCCACTGGGGCCAGGCACATGAGGCCACAAAGAAACCAGACAGCATCCCACCTCTGCCAGCACAGAGAGGTATATGGAACACTCTCCTGACACAGATATTTCATGTAATGTGCCATCAGCTGTCTTTGGACACCCTGGTTTCAGTATCCATCCAAGTATGGCCTATTCACACATCACTGGTGAGGTCCATGTGCCTTCATGCCTGAGCCCCCTTTAGGCCCAGCATAGTGGGCTGGCAGGGTCTGTGTGCCACGCTGGAGGTTGGGCAGGCTTCTCTCATTCTGACCTGGTTTCCAGCGATCATTTTCCAGCACAGAATGAGAGAGATCACGTTTAGATCCTCACTGTGGAAACAAGACAAGACAAACAAACTTTTAGTCCCCACTCCTGTAATTTCTGATACCATCCCATTCTAGAGCTCTCAAGCACTCGTGTCCTTGATGAGATACCTGCCTTTGAACAGTTGTCCATTTTGTCCATTTGATAACTTTTATTCATCCCAGGGAATGGATTTGTCTTCTCCTCACTCAAAAACTGATATAGGAGAAATACAAAAATGTGTAAGAAATAACAATATTGAAGAAAGCCACAATATTGATTAGGACATGTTTTTTAATATGTCTCAAACTCGACATCTGGAGGGCATGTTCACACCAGGTTCCAGGTTTGCTCTCATTGGAGGTACTGAGCTTCAGAATATCTTCCCTTACAGAGAGGATGTTGTTCAGATATTCTACTCTAACTGACTTTGAGAATGTAACTGTTCTGGGCTCCTCACCCAAATTTTCCTGACAACCTGGGAAGAGAGGTAAGAAAGCAACCCTGTTCATGGTTCAGAGTTCTCTGCTTCTTTGGCTTTCACCTGATTAGTAACTCTGTACAAGTGCTTGGTGGTTCCCAACCCTGAGCTTATATCAGAATCAGTTAGTGATGGTGACCAGAGGGGAGGTGGGCAAGGGGATGGGTGAAATAGGTGATGGGGATTAAGGAGGGCACTTCATGTGATGAGCATCAGGTGTTGTATGTAAGTGTTGAATCGCTAAATTGTACACCTGAAACTAATATTACACGCTATGTTAAATAACCAGAATTTAAATAAAAAGTAAACAAACAAAGCCAGTGAAGAGCCCAAGAGACATGGTAAGTAAATGGAATACCTGATCCCAAACTAGAGTCTGTACAAAAGGGGAAAATGATATAAAAGACACTATTGGGTCAACTGACAAAATTGGAATAGGATGGTATAGAAAATAATCATATTGTATCAATCTTAAGTTTACAGGTGATAAAATACTGTGACTATGTAATGAATATCCATATTCTTAGGAATATACACTGAAGAATGTAGAGGTGAAGTGCAATGGCAAATGCAAGATGCTCCACATGGGTCATGAGAACATACCATGTATTTATGTTGTGTGTACAGAGGGAGGGAGCCCACGCAGGTATGAGCTCAAGTCTAAAACAAATGGAGGGAAATGGGAACAGTGGGTAAATATGGACGAGGTAATGGGTGTTCATTCTACTCCTATTTTCTTGAAATTTGTGTTAAGTTTGAAATTATTTCCAAATGAAATTTTTTTAAAGATTTGTTTATTTATTTTAGAGAGAGAGAGAGAGAGCATGTGTGAGTAGGAGAGGGGCAGAGGGAGATAGAGAATCCTCAAGCTGACTCCACCCTGAGCACTCAGCCTTGATCCCACGACGCTGAGCTGAATCCAAGTGTCGGATGCTTAACCTACTGTGCACCCAGGTGCCCCTAAAAAGGTTTTTTAAAAGGAACAAAAAAAGAGAAGCATATGGAAAAGGTCATGTGCTTCCCTCTTAGAAACTACATTGTACTGAATCTGTCCTGCAACTACCAACTTCCTTTCTTTAAGTTAACGAGTGTTTTAAAACTTTCCTCAACAAGCACTAGGGAAAAGTCATGTGCTATTATCCTGGAAAACATAGTGTGCTCAAACCCCACTTCAACTAACATTTTCCTTTCATTATGATGGAAGTGTTTAAAAACTGAATGGTGGGGGTGCCTGGGTGGCTTAGACAGTTAAGTGTCTGCCTTTGGCTCAGGTCATGATCCTAGGGTCCTGGGATCCAGCCCCACGTAGGGCTCTCTGCTCAGTGGGGAGTCTGCTTCTCCCTCTTCCTTTCCCTCTGTCTGCCACTCCTCCTGCTTGTCCTCTCTTTCTCTCTGTCAAATAAATAAATAAAATCTTAAAAAAAAAATAAAATAAAAACTGAATAGTGGAGGCACATGGAAACGACCATGTGCTTAACTCCTAGAAATGACAATCTGTTAAAACTGTCATGCAAGTTCCATCTTCCTTTCAGTCAGGTATAAATGTTTTCTTTCTTTTTTTTTTTTTTTTTAAGATTTTATTTATCTATTTGACAGAGAGAGAGATAGCGAGAGCAGGAACACAAGCAGGGGGAGTGGGAGAGGGAGAAGCAGGCTTCCTGCTGAGCAGGGAGCCCCATGTGGGACTCGATCCCAGAACCCTGGGATCATGACCTGAGCTGAAGGCAGATGCCTAACGACCGAGCCACCCAGGCGCCCAGGTATAAATGTTTTCATACATACAAGCACTTGGGTAAAGCCAGGTGCTTATTTCCTTGACACTACAGTGTTCTTATACCATCTTTCAACGAACATCTTCCTTTCATTAAGATGTAATTGTTACTAAATGCATAAATAGAAGCATATGGAAAGGGCCATGGGCTTATCTCTTAGAAACTACATGGTGCTGAATTCATCCTGTAACTAACATCTTCCTTTCATGAGATATCAGTGTTTGAAACTCATACGTAGAAGCACTAGGGAAAAGCCATGTGGAAACTTCATTGTTCTTATACCATCTTTCAACAAACATCTTCCTTTCATTAAGATGTAAGTGTTAATAAATGTATAAATAGAAGAATATGAAGAAAAAGAAGAATCAGTTGGTGCACTTACTCTATCACACATTGCTGTCCCTCTTCTGGGCCCCATGGTTTCTGATTCAGGAAGCCTGAGAATTGGCATTTTTAATAAGCTCCCAGGTGATGCTGATACTGTTGGTTGGGGACCCACTTTGGTCACCAATGCAGTTGCTCATTGTCTCTGACTAGTTGCCGTGGATTTGGAGCATCTTCTGGTTAATGACTCCATAATTTTTTAGAACTTCCCATAATTGTTGAGGCTCTTTGGAGAACATGCATTGTCTGCCTGTGTATGGATGGCCAGTCAGCTCCTGTATGGGATAGTGAAAGGTCAGATCATGCCCTTGAACTTCTTTTTCCCAGCTTTCATGTACTGAGAATCTACACTGTCTAGAGCATGGGCAAGATGCTCCAGTGGAAATAAACTTGAATAAGACATTACCCTTGTCCAAAGAAACAGACTATTAACCTATGAGGACAGAATACCTTATTCAAAGCCAGAAGCCTCTAAAATGGAATAAGGTCATCAGAAGTTTTGGTGGCACTCTGGGCAATTTGCTATGATATTATTCTCATGGGCTTGGAAGAAAGAGACTTGGAACCCCATTCTGGCAAGCCACAGCTTCCATGAGAGACAATATTTGTTTCTGAGAGTAAATAACAACAAGAAGTCTGAGAGTTTCAGCAGTGAATATATTATGTGGAAAATTATATTGCTGAAAACTAAAACATAAAGTAATATAACTAATTTTAAAGAATCCTTCAAGAATTGGAGGGTGCTTGTAAAAGTAAACGCAGGTTCCTGAATGTGGCCAAAACCAAACCTTGATGAATTCACAATAGTAGATGTATTAAGAAGCCTCATTTCAAAAGAATGACTGGGATAAACAAAGTATTCAAGGGATTGTAAAGAGAATATCAAAGTGACCAAAAGAAAGCAAAGGGAGCAGTCAGTAAGAACAATAGTTGAAAATAATGAAATGGAGAATGAGACATAGTACAAAAAGCAGACAAAACCATAAACTCCCATTTAAATGTCAAAAAAAAGTCAAGATAAACTCCTGGTGAGACTTTTTAAGGAAAAACAAGAGAAAGAAAACCAAAAATCAGACAGTACTAGAGATGAGGAAGGAGACAGCGATGGGAACAAGGGAGTTATAATGGAAGGTTAGATGTGACTCCAAGGCAACGCGTTTACTGATAAAAGAAATGGATGATTTCCATCCATTTTCAAAATTGATCTTCAAAGAAATAAAACACCTCAACATACTAATAGAAACAATTGGAAATGAAATGTCTATCCACTATCAGGTGGCCAAAATCAGATAATTTTATATTTAAGTTCTACATAAGGCAAGAATTAGCACACAATTTCAGTATCAAGCCATGGTAACAGCTAGAAAGACCCCCAATCTGAAATTGGTCAAAAGAGGTATAAAAGGTATTTATTCAACGCTTTTGCTTATGAATACAGGTGCAAGCATTCTGAATAAAATATCCAGTATTATATCAAATGAATAGTAGATGTGAACAAATAGAGTTTATTTTAGAAAGGCAAGAATGGCTTAGACTCAGAAGATCTTTCAGTGTAATCTGTTAAAGGATGAAAAACTGTGTGAGTGTAATCAACTGCCAAAAATAAAAGAAAAGGAAGAAACAAATACAAAAGAAACCTATAAATTTCAGTCACTATTCCAAATATAAATTGTGAGAAAATAGGCATCGTGGGAAAATACTCTAAACATGTAAAGACAGATCAAATATAATTCCAAATGTGAATTGTTAAAGCCATCTCATTAATGTCAGAAATGAGACAAGGATGGAGATACTGCTGTTCTTACTTGGTATTATCTTCCTAGGTTCTGCACATGCAATAGGACAAGAAACTAGAAAACCAATACTATGTGGGGAAAAAAGAAGCAAATCATCTGTATGTACATATTATAGTATTATGTGTTGGCAAAGTCAAAGAGGCTCTGATGGAAAACACATAAACAAACAGTATCTTAAAGAATCTTGTGTGGCATGTTTAGAAATTAAGAATAGAGGGGCGCAGGCTTCAGGATGGAGCAGAAGCCACCAGTAAGCAAATGGTTATTCATTAGCTGTGATATTAAGACACCTTGACCTTAACTTTTTTACATTATTACTTTTTAATCTCCTTTGGGACTGGGGAGGCCGGCCAAAATAATTCTGAAAACTGCTTGTGTTGTATTTGAGTCTTAAGGTCATGAGATTGAGAAGAGCGAAGAGATAGATGTTTTATGCCACTTAATGTTGATTCTGATTAAAATATAACAACAACAACAACAACAACAAAAGAATAGAGGGGAGCCTGAGTAGTTCAGTCGTTAAGCGTCTGCCTTCGGCTCAGGTCATGGTCCCAGGGTCTTGGGATCAAGCCCCACATTGAAATCCCTGCTTGGCGGGAAGCCTGCTTCTCCCTCTCCCACTCCCCCTGCTTGTGTTCCCTCTATCGCTATGTCTCTATCTGTCAAATAAATAAATAAATAATCTTTTAAAAAAATTAAGAACAGAAATAAAAAATCAATAGCAAAGTAATAGTACTCAGAAATGGAAAAGGAAAACTAATTCCACTGACAGTCCTGACAAGCATAAAATAGCTAAGAATAAATTGAATGGTTTTTATTTCATTTGGCTTACCCTAGGAAAACAGTATAATTTTACCAAATGGTAGTAAAACAGAAACTGAGAAAATTGGGATACATATCATGTTTCTAGATGAAAAGATTTAGTAACATGTGAATCTCAATCCACTCAAAATTATTTTTAACAAGTGAATCCAGTTCAGATCACAATTGTAGTAGGTAGTTGGAATACTTGTTGGGGAACTGGAAAACTCTGTTTAAGTCCATACGAATATAATATAAAACCATAAGGAAAAAAAAAAGAAAATTAAGAAAAAGGATAGGAAAAGAGATGTTAAAAGTTACCATAAAGCCACTGAAACAGCATAAGACTAAAATCCAATACAGGAATAGATACAAATACATATATGTATTATATGACAAAAGAGGTATTTAAGCTTTGGTGGGGTGATTTATTTAATAAATAGTACTGGCATCATTGGCTAACCATATGGAAGAAAGATGTAGAAGAATCCTAATACTATTCAAAAACAAGGGCGCCTGAGTGGCTCAGTCGGTTAAGCGTCTGCCTTCGGCTCAGGTCATGATCCCAGGGTCCTGGGATTGAACCCCACATTGGGGCTGCCCTCAGGGGGGAGCCTGCTTCTCCCTCTCCCACTCCTCCTGCTTGTGTTCCCTCTCTCGCTGTGTCTCTGTCAAATAAATAAATAAAATCTTAAAATAAATAAAAATAAAAAATAAACACACTTTGAAGACATCATTTTCATGGCTACCCACTAATCCATAATTCGGATATGCCACTATTAATTTAAGCATCCTCTATAATGGATTTTGGATCATTTCTATTTTTTTTTAAGTTTTATTAATTTAAGTAATCTCTCCACCCAATGTGGGACTCGAACTCTCAACTCCGAGATCAAGAGTCACATACTCTTCTGACTGAGCCAGCCTCGTACCCCAGTTTTGGATCATTTCTAAATTTACAGTATCATAATACTGCAATGAACTTCTTTGTATTTACTTCAAATAAATAATAGGTATCTATTATTGCTTCCTTGGGATGAGTTTCTAAAGTAAAATTATTGAATGAAAAGGTTTGCTCTATTTCTAAGATTGCTAGGGTATAATTCCAGTTTCTATATTTTGCCAACTTATACTTGGGTAATATCATCCCTGATCAATAATTTCTCCTTCCTATGATTTTGTTCCTCAGGAAAAAGCAACTACATGTAATATGGTCTTTATGATCTTTTCCAGAAGATTGCATTCTTTCATGATGCCTGAAAATACTAATCCTATGGCAACATTAGAGCAAGTGTTTCATGCCCAGGGACCTCAGGGTCCCCTGGGACAGTTTTTCTGAAAGATTCATTGTTCTTCATTTGCATCTGGACAGCGGATGACATTTGCTGCTCAGAGTCTTGGCCTAATTTGAATCAATGAGCACGGGGAGATTCATTTCACCAGATGTGTTATGGTACTTTCTGTGGAATTGTAGAAAGATCCTGTAGAAAGGAGCCCTGATGTCTAGCTGCAGCTCTGGGCTTTAGTTTCTCATTTACTAAGGGAAAGGTTTGGGCTTGATAATTTCTAAAACCCATTATGTCTGGCAATGTATGATGTCCTAGGTGATTTCTCCTTCCTCCTTTTCCTGGACACCTGTCTCATCCTTCCAGGTATCTTTGTTTGTATGTTGTTTCCTTAGGTCATCTTCCTGAGAAAAGGCGGCTGAGGTGCTATACAAGATGTTTGTGCTTCAAGAACCCCAGAACTGCAGATTATGTATGAATCCCTGGAAAAGAGCATCCCTGAGTCCTTGAAGGTGAGACAGTAGGGAGAAATCTGGGAGACAGGAGTAAAGTGTGGGAGTATAGATTCAGGGTTCAGAACCTTTCTGGGCAGATGGAAATACAAATCTAAAATCAGATCCCCCCTGCAAGGATGATCTTAATACCCATATCAGACACCTACTTTTCTCCTTCTTCTTCCTCTTTCTCCTCCTCCTCCTCCTTTGGCCTCTTAAATCCTGTTCAAATCAATTCTACTGCTATCTCTAGTGGATTTCCTTATCTGCTCCAGGCTATTGCAATATCTGCTTTTCTTCAGTATCACTAACTCACCTACACATGGTGATCAGAGTCATTTATCTGACACAAGTATGATCATACCACTCCCTTGTTTTAAACTTTCAGTCCAAGGCATAAAGTCCACACTCTGCTATGAAATGTATCATAAAGCACATAGGGTTATATCCCTCTTAATTATTTGGGAACATTTTGAAGCAGACAAAGAATTAGTAGTAGTTTTTTGTCCATCTGTTTCTTCTTCTAGGCTGTGGGATCCTCAAAGAAAGGGTTGATGTCATATTTATTTTCTGCAATCCTGGCATTTTGTAAATGTTGGCTGAATAAATGCACATTCTTTTGTTGACAGGAAAGGAAGCTTTCAGAACATCTTCTTGGATGCCTCCCACGTGGGGCTTGTGAATGAGCAGTGGAATTTTGGAAAAAATGGGAGGAGCTTGAAATATATTGAATGCTGCCTCCAGAATTTTCCAGGATTTGGTGTGCTGGGTCCAGAGGGGGACACTGTCTCTTGGACTGTGATGGAACAGTCTTGTAAGATGAGAATGGGTTACACTGTCCCCAAACCGAGACCAAGGCTACATGAAGAAAATCGGTTCTCACTTTATATTTTATTCAGAAAAAAATGCCATTTAATTTCCATGTGTCAAAAGATAAAGAAAACCTTCAGCCACTGAGAAGTGTGGGGTTTAAGTCTGCTCCTTGTGGTTGGCATCAATGGAAATGCACTCCTAGAAAATATTGTTGATTAGTGCCATTGTCCATTTCAAGCTTTTATGGTCAGTGAAAAAAATACCAGTTCAAACACAAGCATTATAATTTATATTAGCACAAAAACATCCAATTGTTTGGGTTCCATACATTACTTAACCCACCCTTGTATAACATTTTTTCCTCCTCCATATTACAGAAAAATGGAAGCTTGAACTTTTGGTGTTATGTTTTGCCTTTATGGTGACAGACCTCTCAGAATTAAAATCATCCAGTGTCAATCATTAGTGCCAGGATAACCTTTTCAAAGCAACGTTTTCCTCTTTGAAGACTTCTTTCATGAAAGAATCCTACTTTTCCATGCTCCTGTGCTTGAAAATAAGAAGGCTGATTTGAAAAGTGTCTTCTCTGGTATCCTCCCCTTCCTCTGACAAAATTTTCCAAAGGACCTCTCAAAAGCCCTCAGCCTTTGATCCTGGGTGCCCTCTCAAGAGTTTTGAGATACTCTACTGAATTAAATTATGTGGCCATCATTTAAAGTTTGGTTTTCTGATTAGCTTTTTAAAAAGATTTATTCATTTAAGAGAGAGAGGGAATGCGAGCAGTGGGAGAGGGGCAGGGGCAGAGGGAGAGGGAGAGAGAAACTCAAGCAGACTGCAATGAGAGTGGAACCTAACATTGGGCTCGGTTTTAGGACCCTGAGATCATGACCTCAACTAAAACCAAGAGTTGGATGCGTAACCAACTGTGCCACCCAGGGGCCCCCAAATAAGTAATTCCTTTACTTACAGTTAAAAACTCTGATTCTGTAAGTCACATCTTAATAATATCTGTCTCTTCTTGTTGGTGCTTGTGAAAGGGGAAGAAAGGAAAAGAGGTATATTTTATAGAGGTCCACCTACCTTTCTGTGCTTAGCCAGCTGATTTCACAGTCCAGACAGAGGTGCTGAATAATGGAAGGACCTTTAAGACCAGAAAACAGCTGAGCCTCAGAGGTCATTCTGCCAACCTATCAATATTTTGGAGCTGTCTCTCTGAACATGGGGTCCTGAGGGAGGGACTAAATTTCATACCCTGCTGCCAGAAGTTTGTGCAGATGGTATATTTCACGTCCTAGAACAGCCTGCAGCTTCTTGTCTTTACTTGGGGATTGCTGCAGAGACTAAGATTGACAGCTTTGCAGGTGAGAACAAAGGAAAATCATTGTTCTGGGACCCCTCATCTCTTTTTGCTTCCTCCACTGAAGTAGAATGAATCAAAATGCTACTGTTGGATGTGGCTAAGAATTTCTGAACCCATTTGGGTTGAAAATTATGCCAGGCAAAAAGGAAGCTCTTCCATTTCAGAAACCTGTATCAGGCACCTACTGTGTATAGAGCAATACCCTAGTTCTGCAAGAAATTCTTGACAGTATAAAGGCAGGCTCTTGGTCTGAATTGAAAAAGAAATGTGAGGAGATTAGGGAGCCAGCTGTTGATAGAGGGGAGACAATCTAACAGCCTCTAGAAGGAATATGCTGGTTTGGGTGACATATAACACAATTTATAGACATATTATGTAAACATTATTTTACTTCATCCTCTAGTAACATTCTAAGGTAGTCAGAACTTTTCTGTGGATAAATGATGACCAGGGAAATTAAGTGCCCTGCTTAAAGCTGCAAAGGGATGAGGTAGATTCTAGTAAGAGGACTACAATACAGACGAGATTAATTGTAAATTTAAAACCATAAAAAATGTAATTTTAAAAAGTCTTAGCTATAACACTCTTATAATATTATTTGGTGTTTCCTTCTATATTTTCATATTTTTAAATTTTTATTTAAATTCAATTAATTAACACATAGTATACTATTAGTTTCAGAGGTAGAGTTTAGTGATTCATCAGTTGCATATAATACCCAGTGCTTATTACATCACATGCCCTCCTTAATGCCCATCACCCAGTCACCCCATCCCCCCACCCACCTCCCTTCCAGCAACCCTCAGTTTGTTTCCTACAGTTAAGTGTCTCCTGGTTTGTCTCCGTCTCTGATTTTGTCTTATTTTATTTTCTGATTAGAAATTATGTATTGTCATTTTCTGCTTTTTTTATGTTCATCTTAAGACTCTCCATATAGCAGCATATATATCATAGCTTTCATGTTAATGGGCCTTAGAGTTGTAAAATAATAATAGTTCATTATTTATGTAAATTGTCTGAGATTGTGTCTAGTACTTCTCCATAAGTTAGTATTGCTTTACAAAATTGTTCATAGAGCATTGTTCATTTGCATTGTTTTCTTTGGATAAATTCCAAATATTGGAATGGTTTCATCAAAGGTTTCAAAGTGTCCTTTATAGGCCTTTGTCCATTATCAAAGCAGGCAACCACCAAAATGTGTCAGCTCCCTTGAATCTCCTATTTCAGTCAAATGTGTTTATTAAACATCATATTTGTGTTTTTAGTATGTGTGTGCATGCATGTGCTGAAGGTTTTCAACATTACATCTCCAGTAATCTGGCATCAAATTCAACTTGGCTTCTTATTGTCATGTGACCTTTTTGTGAGATACTCCTAGCTAATGTCAGATTAATCTTCAAAATATTATACTTCTACTGTCTTGATACCATCCAAGCTACGGCACAGCTGCATCTATTCTGGTCTGAGGCCTTTTTCAAGTTCCCATGCCCAGCACACAGTAGGTCTTCTAGAGGTACCTGTTGAATGAATGAGTCTTTACCCTTGGTAAGTGGAGTGACTAAATAGATGGTTATGTTGATATAAATACTTCATAAACTCAATCAGCCAACATTTATTGATTCTTTACTGTGTGTCAAATGGTGTAAAAACACTATGGAAAACAGTATGTGCGTTCCTCAAAAAATTAAAAATAGACACTTAACTAACATATATATATATATATATGAAGGTTATGAAATCATAATCTCCAAGAGATATCTGTACAGGTTTACTGCAGCATTATAGACAATAACTAAGACATGGAAACAGCCTAAGTGTCCACAAACGGATGAATGGATACAGATGTTGTGGTATACATACACGATGGAATATTATCCAGTCATGAGAAAGAAGGAAATCTTGCCATTTGTGACAACATGGAGGGCCTTGAGGGCATTATGCCAAGTGAAATAGGTCAGAGAAAGACAAATACTATATGATCTCACTTATGTACAGAATCTAACAAAGCCAAAGTGAAAGGAACAGAGAGTAGAATAGTGGTTGCTAGGAACTGGGAGTTGGAGGTAATGGGGAAATGTTGGTCAAATGGTACAAACTTCCAGTTCTATGATAAATAAGCTCTGGGAATCTAATGTACAGCATGGTGATGATAATTAATATAATACTTGAAAGTTGCTAAAAGAATAGATCTTAAATGTTCTCACAACAAAAACAGAGGTAGTTATGTGATGTGATGGAGGTGTTAACATTATTGTGCCAAGCATTTCACAATGTATCTGTGTATCAAATAATCACATCGCACACATTAAACTTACACAATGTTAGTTTCAATTATATATCAGTAAAGCTGGGGAAAAAAAGAAAAAAAATACAATCATTGCCCTAGTGGTTCTGATCAAGATCTCCCCTCAAATCATGAAGGGAATTCAAGGTTAAGTGAAGGGACTGCTTCACTGGCAAGAATCCAAATAACTGACAAGAACATGGGGAAAAGGGAGCACATATGAAAAAATCAAAACATTAATTTAGGGCGCCTGGGTGGCTCAGTTGGTTAAGCGACTGCCTTCGGCTCAGGTCATGATCCTGGAGTCCCAGGATCGAGTCCCGCACCGGGCTCTCTGCTCGGCAAGGAGTCTGCTTCTCCCTCTGACCCTCCCCTCTCTCATGTGCTCTCTGTCTCTCTCATTCTCTCTGTCTCAAATAAATAAATAAAATCTTTAAAAAAAAAACAAACATTAATTTACCCAAGAATTTCCCACCATGTTAAAGCTGAGGCTCACAGGGATGGAAATCTTGTCAGTTCTTGCAGGCTCTGACCTTGGTAGATTGGATGTCCTATAGAAGACAGTTTCCTTCATTAGGGGGCTAAACACCCTGGCTCAGATGACAGAGAAGCTGAAAGCAAACCCAAGGGACAGTGAAGCACTTGCCAGCCCAGGCACAGCCTCATGTCATGAAGTTAGCAACTAAATGCCCGATGCTTCAACTCTGTCCTCCAAATCTCCCCCAGGAACCTCTCATGTGGCCCACTGTAGCTGGAACCAGGCAAGGAAGGGAATTCCAGGAAAGGTAGTTCAGCCTACCTGGGGTGAGGCCTTACAAAGCCAGTACAGTTAGTTCTCAATCAAGATTTATTGAGTGACTGAATAAGTGAATGGATGAATAGATCAATTTCAAAAGGAAGAACCCTAAGGCCATATGATCTACGAACAACTGAAAGGTCAGGCAGAGAAGAGCTATTCTTTTATAGAGAGGAGTAAGCAAAGTTCATGGAGTGTTTTTCTGCATGCCAATGATGGCTCAGGCTGAGGGTGGCTCAAAGTCCAGAGGCCGGTGTGGAGGGGAGATGCTTAATTAAAGTTTACACAACTGTTTTGATGGATCAATGAGGATAAACAGTCAAATTAACCATTTATGAAGAGTAAACAGGGCTGAAAAATCCAGTGTGGGGAAGTGGGATGTAGAAGGGGCAGGACCAATACAGCTCAGAGAATGTTTTACCCAAGTTTAGCCTATTCTTGGTAGGGGCTGTTAAGAAGGGGTTATATGCTGACTCAGTCTAGAGGAAGAAGAGAAATTTAACCAACATTTAGTTAACAAGCAGTTTGTTTTGATATATCATTGGATGACTCAGCTCAGTTAATCATTTATAAGGCAGAGATTGGGAATTTGGAGGGTCGGTGTCTGGCCTTGTCATAGGTAAGTAAGTGGGGCATCAGTGAGTCTTATTAAGGCAGGTAGGAGGAAGAAAGATTCCTTGGATAAGCCCTTCCAGGAACACAAAGTAGATGGAGGGATTTCTTTAACCATTGGTATTTTCCAGGATAACACTCCTACAATGTGGGTAAAACTCCACATTGTAAGTCCCTCAGATAATTGCATTTATTGAAATACATTTTGACCTCAGTCTTTTGGCCTGCCTTGGGAATTAGCTCTACAAATCTTGCTTTAATGATTTGAAGGTATTGTGGTTTTTTAAAAGTTTTTATTTAAATTACAGTTAGTTAACATACAGTCTAATATTAGTTTCAGGTGTACAATATAGTGATTCAACACTTCCATACAACACCTGGTGCTCATCATAGTAAGTGCACCACTTAATTCCTATCACCTATTTCACCCATCCTCTTACCCACCTCCCCTCTGGTAACCATCAATGTGTTCTCTATAGTTAAGACTCTGTTTCTTGGATTCTCTCTTTCTCTCTCTTTTTTCCCTTTGCTTGTTTTGTTTCTTAAATTTCATGAGTGAAATCATATGGTATTTGTCTTTCTCTGATTGGCTTATTTCCCTTAGCATAATACTCTCTAGCTCCATCCATGTCATTGCAAATGGCAAGATGTCATTCTTTTTGATGGCTGAGTAATATTACATTGTGTATGTGTGTGTGTGTGTGTGTGTACACACACATCTTCTTTATCCATTCATCAGTCGACAGACATTTGGGCTCTTTCCAAAATTTGGCTATTGTAGATAATGCTGCTATAAACATTGAGAGTACATGTATCCCTTTGAATTAGTATTTTTGTGTTCTTTGGGTAAACACCTAGTAGTTCAATTGGTATTTTTGTATTCTTTGGGTAAACACCTAGTAGTTCAATTGCTGAATTGTAGGGTAATTCTATTTTAAACTTTTGGAGTAACCGCTATACCATTTTCCAGAATGGCTTCACCAGTTTGAAATCCCACCAACAGTGCAAGAGCGTTCCCCTTTCTTCACATCCTGACCAACACCTGTTGTTTCTTGTGTTGTTGAGTTTAGCCATTCTGACAGGTGTAAGGTGATATCTCACAGAAGTTTTGATATTCATTTCCCTGATAATCAGTGATGTTGACCATCTTCTCATGTACCTGTTGGCCATCTGTATGTCTTCTTCAGAAAAATGTCTATTCATGTCTTCTGCCCATTTCTAATAGGATTATTCATTTTTTAGGTGTTGAGTTTTATAAGTTCTTTGGTATATAGCTGGTATTTTGAATACTAACCCTTTATCGGATATGCCATTTGCAAATACCTTCTCCCATTCCATAGGTTGCCTTTTAGTTTTGTTGATTATTTCCTTTGCCATGCAGAAGCATTTTATTTTTATGAAGTCCGAATAGTTCATTTTTGCTTTTGTTTCTCTTGCCTCTGGGGACATATCTAGAAAGAAGTTGCTATGGCCGATGTCAAGCTACTGCCTGTCTTCTAGGATTTTTCTGGTTTCAAGTCTCACATTTAGGTATTTAATCCATTTTGAATTTATCTTTGTGTATGATGTAAGAAAGTGGTCCAGTTTCATTCTTTTGCATGTTGCTGTCCAGTTTTCCTAACACTGTTTGTTGAAGAGACTGTCTTTTCCCCACTGGATATTCTTTCCTGTTTTGGTAAAGATTAATTGACCATATAGTTGGGTTCATTTCTTGGTTTTCTATTGTCTTCTATTGATCTGTGTGTCTACTTTTGTGCCAGTACCATACTGTCTTCATCACTACAGCTTTGTGACATAACTTGAAGTAGAGATTGTGATGCCTCTCACTTTGCTTTTTTTTTTCAAGGTTGCTTTGGCTAGGTCTTTTGTGGTTCCATACAAATTTTAGAATTGTTTGTTCTAGCTCTGTGAAAAATGTTGTTGGTATTTTGATAGGGATTGCATTAAATGTATAGATTACCTAGGGTAGTATAAACATTTTAACAATATTTCTTCTTCCAATCCATGAGCAAGGAATATTTTTCCATTTTTTTGTGTCCCCTTCAATTTCTTTTTTTTTTTTTTTAAGATTTTATTTATTTATTTGAGAGAGAGAGCACAAGTGGGGGGGAGGGGCAGGGGGAAAGTGGGGAGCAGACTCTACGCTGAGCAGGGAACCCGATGTGGGGCTGGATTCCAGGACCCTGGGGATCATGACCTGAGTCAAAGGCAGACGCTTAACCGACTGAGCCACCCAGGCGCCATTCAATTTCTTTCATCAGCATTTTATAATTTTCAGAGTACAGGTCTTTCACCTCTTTGGCTAGGCTTATTCCTAGGTATCTTACTGTTTTTGGTGCAATTGTAAGTGAGATGGATTCCTTAATTTCTCTTCCTATTGCTTTATTATTGGTGTGTAGAAATGCAACAGATTTCTATACATTGATTTTGTATCCTGTGACTTTCCTGAATTCATGTATCAGTTCTAGAAGGTTTTCAGTGGTCTTTTGGGTTTTCTATATATAGTAACATGTCATCTGCAAAGAGTGAGTTTTAATTTTTCCTTGATGATTTGGATGCCTTAATTTCTTTTTGTTGTCTGATTGCTGTGGCTAGGACATCCAGTAATATGTTAAATAACAGTGGTGAGAGTGGACATCCCTGTCTTGTTCCTGACTGTAGAGGAAAAGCTCTCAGTTTTTCACCACTGAGGATGATATTAGCTGTGAGTTTTCCTTATATGGCCTTTATTATGTTGAGATATGTTTCCTCTAACCCTACTTTCTTGTGGGGTTTTTTTAAAATCATGAATGGATGTTGTACTTTGTCAAATGCTTTTTCTGCATCTATTGGACCATACAGTTCTTATCCTTTCTTTTATTAATGTGGTGTATCACACTGATTGATTTGTTTAAACCATTCTTGCATCCCAGGAATAAATTCCACTTGATTGTGGTGAATGATTTTTTTAAATGTCATTGGATTCAGTTTGCTAGTATTTTATTGAGAATTTTTGCATCCATGTTCATCAGGTATATTGGCCTGGAGATCTCTTACTTATTGTCATCTTTATCTGGATTTGGTATCAGGGTAATGCTGGCCTCATAGAATGAACTTGGAAGTTTTCTTTTCTATTTTTTGGAATAGTTTGAGAAGAATAAGTATCAACTCTTTAAATATTTGGTAGAATTCACCTGTGAAGCCATTGGATTCTGGACTTTTGTTTGCTGGGAGTTTATTACTGATTCAATTTCTTTGCTGCTTATGGGTCTGCTCAGGTTTTCTATTTCTTCCTGTTTCAAATTTGGTAGTTTATATGTTTGTAGGAATTTATCCATTTCTTCTAGGTTGTCCGATTTATTAGCATATAGTTTTTCATAAGATTCTCTTACAATTGTTGGTATTTCGGTGGTGTTGGTTGTTATCTCTCCTCTCTCATTTATGATATTATTTATTTGGGTCATTTCTCTTTTCTTTTTGACAAGTCTGGCAAGGGGTTTATCAATTTTATTAATTTTTTCTTTTTTATGCTTATTAATAGTTTAATGTATGAAGGAAATTATAAATTTTTTCAAAGAACCAGCTCCTGGCTTCAGTGATCTGTTCTACTGTTTTTTTAGTTTTTATATCATTTATTTCTGCCCTAGTTTTTATTATTTCCTTCCTTCTGCTGGCTTTAGGCTTTGCTATTCTTTTTCTAGCTCCTTAGATGTAAAGTTAGGTTGTTTATTTGAGATTTTTCTTGCTTTTGAGATAGGCCTGTATTGCTATATTCTTCCCTCTTAGGATTGTTTTGCTACATCCCAAAGGTTTTGGACTACTTTTTTTTTTTTTACTAAAATAAATAATTTATTTTCCTTATCTCTAGACTATTTTTTATTATGTTATGTTAGTCACCATACAGTACATCATCAGTTTTTGATGTAGTGTTCAATGCTTCATTAGTTCCGTATAAAACCCAGAGCTCATTACAACACATGCCCTTCTTAATACCCATCACCCAGCTACCCCATCCCCCGGACCCCTCCCCCCCATTTGAAACCCTCAGATTGTTTCCCAGGGTCCATAATCTCTCATGGTTCATCTCTCCCTCTGATTTCCTCCCCTTCAGTTTTCCCTTCCTTCCCCTAATGTCCTCCGTGCTATTCCTTATGTTCCAATTATGAGTGAAACCATATGATACTTCTCTTTCTCTGCATGACTTATTTCACTCGGCATAATCTCCTCGAGTTCCATCCATGTCGATGCAAATGGTGTGTATTCATCCTTTCTGATGGCTGAGTAATATTTCATTGTATATATGAACCACATCTTCTTTATCCATTTGTCTGTTGAAGGGCATCTTGGCTCCTTCCACAGTTTGGCTATTGTGGACATTGCTGCTATGAACATTGGGGTGCAGGTGCCCCTTCTTTTCACTACATCTATATCTTTGGGGTAAATGCCCAGGAGTGCAATTGCTGGGTTGTAGGGTAGCTCTATTTTTAATTTTTTGAGGAACCTCCACACTGTTTTCCAAAG
>NC_138379.1:10295964-10306578 GCF_054177405.1 Leptonychotes weddellii
TGTTTCTTGTCTTGTCAACTTTTGCCATTCTCACTGGTGTAAGATGGTATCTCAATGTGGTTTTGATTTGAATTTCCCTGATGGCTAATGATGATGAACATTTTTTCATGTGTCTGTTAGCCATTTGTATGTCTTCTTTGGAGAAGTGTCTGTTCATGTCTTCTGCCCATTTTTAACTGGATTATTTGTGTTTCAGATGTTGAGTTTGAGAAGTACTTTATAGATTGTGGATACCAGCCCTTTATCTGTAATGTTATTTGCAAATATCTTCTCCAATTCCGTGGGTTGTCTCTTTGTTTTGTTGACTGTTTCCTTTGCTGTGCAGAAGCTTTTTATCTTGATGAAGTCCCAAAAGTTCATTTTTGCTTTTGTTTCCCTTGCCTTTGGAGACTTGTCATGAAAGAAATTGCTGTGGCTGATGTCAAAGAGGTTACTGCCTATGTTCTCCTCTAGGATTTTGATAGATTCCTGTCTCACACTGAGGTCTTTCATCCATTTTGACGGATTTATATCTTTGTGTATGGTGTAAGAGAATGGTCCAGTTTCATTCTTCTGTATGTAGCTGTCCAATTTTCCCAGTACCATTTATTGAAGAGATTGTCTTTTTTCTATTGGATATTCTTTCCTGATTTGTGGAAGATTAGTTGACCATAGAGTTGAAGGTCCATTTCTGGAGACTCTATTCTGTACCACTGATCTATGTGTCTGTTTTTGTGCGAATACCATCCTGTCTTGGTAATCACAGCTTTGTAATATAGCATGAAGTCAGGCAATGTGATGTCCCCAGCTTTGTTTTTCTTTTTCAACATTCCTTTGGCAATTTGGGATCTTTTCTGGTTCCATACAAATTTTAGGATTGTTTGTTCCAGCTCTTTGAAAAATGCCAATGGTATTTTAACAGGGATGGCAAGGAAAGTGTAGATTGTTCTGGGCAGCATAGACATTTTAACAATGTTTATTTTTCCGATCCCCGAGCATGGAATGTTTTTCCATCTTTTTGTGTCCTCTTCAATTTCCTTCATAAGTGTTCTGTAGTTTCTAGAGTATAGATCCTTTACCTCTTTGATTAGGTTTATTCTTAAGTATCTTATGGTTTTTGGGCTATTGTAAATGGAATCGATTCCCTAATTTCTCTTTCTACAGGTATAATGTCAGTGTATAGAAAAGCAACTGATTTCTGTGCATTGATTTGTATCCTGCCACATTAGTGAATTGCTGGATGAGTTCTAGTAATTTAGGGGTGGAGTCTTTTGGGTTTTCCACATAAAGTATCATGTCATCTGCAAAGAGAGAGAGTTTGACTTCTTTGTCGATCTGAATGTCTTTTATTTCTTTTTGTTGTCTGATTGCTGATGCTAGGACTTCTAATACTATGTTGAACAATAGTGGCAAGAGTGGGCATCCCTGTCATGTTTCTGATCTTAAGGGAAAAGCTCTCAGCTTTTCCCCATTAAGAATGATATTTGCTGTGGGCTTTTCATAGATGGTTTTTATGAAATTGAGGAATGCACCCTCTATCTCTACACCCTGAAGAGTTTTAATCAGGAAAGGATGCTGTATTTTGTCAAATGCTTTTTCTGCATCAATTGAGAAGACCATATGGTTCTTGTCTTTTCATTTATTAATGTGCTCTATCACGTTGATTGATTTGTGAATGTTGAACCACCCTTGCATCCCAGGAATAAATCCCACCTGGTCTTGAGGGATAATCCTTTTAATGTACTGTTGGATCCTACTGGCTAGGATCTTGTTGAGTATTTTGGCATCCATGTTCATCAGGGATATTGGTCTATAATTCTCCTTTTTGATGGGGTCTTTGCCTGGTTTTGGGATCAGGGTAATGCTGGCCTCATAGAAAGAGTTTGGAAGTTTCCCTTCTGTTTCTATTTTTTGAAACAGCTTCAGAAGACTAGGTATTATTTCTTCTTAAAATGTTTGAGAGAATTCCCCTGGGAAGCCATCTGGTCTGGACTCTTGTTTTTTGGGCAGTTTTTGATTACTGCTTCAATTTTGTTACTGGTTATTGGTCTATTCAGATTGTCTATTCCTTCCTGTTTTAGTCTTGGTAGTTTATAAGTTTCCAGGAAGGCATCCATTTCTTCCAGGCTGCTTAATTTGTTCCAGGCATATATTGCTGATAGTAATTTCTAATAATTGTTTCTATTTCCTTGGTGTTAGTTGTGATCTCTCCCCTTTCATTCATGATTTTATTAATTTGGGTCCTTTACCTTTTCTTTTGGATAAGGCTGGCCAGAGGTTTATTGATCTTATTAATTGTTTCAAAGAACTAGCTTCTAGTTTCATTGATCTGTTCTACTGTTTTTCTGATTTCTATTTCATTGCTTTCTGCTCTAATCATTATTATTTCTCTTCTCCTGCTTGGTTTAAGTTTTATTTGCTGTTCTTTCTCCAACTCTTTTAGGTGTAAGTTTAGCTTGTGCATTCAGGATTTTTCTACTTTTTTGAGTGAGGCTTGGATGGCTATGTATTTCCTTCTTAGGACCATCTTTGCAGTATCCCATAGGTTTTGGACCAATGTGTTTTCATTCTCTTTGGTTTCCATGACTTGTTTAAGTTCTTCTTTAATTTCCTGGTTGACACAAACATTCTTGAGCAGGATGCTCTTTAACTTCCAAGTGTTTGAATTTCTTCCAAATCCTTTCTTGTGATTGAGTTCCAGTTTCAAAGCATTGTGGCCTTAAAATATGCAGGGAATAATCTCAATCTTTTGGTATTGGTTGAGACCTGATTTGTGAACCAGTATGTGGTCTATTCTGGAGAAAGTTCCATGTGCGTTCGAGAAAAATGAGTATTCCATTGTTTTAGGGTGGAATGTTCTGTATATATCTATGAAGTCCATCTGGTCCAATATGTCATACAAAGCTCTTGTTTCTTTGTTGATCTTCTGCTTAGATGATCTGTCCATTGCTGAGAGTGGAGTGTTGAGGTCTCCTACTATTAAAGTATTATTATCAATATGATTCTTTATTTTGGTTAACAGTTGGCTTATGTAGATGGCTGCTCCCATGTTGGGGGCATAGATATTTACAATTGTTAGATCTTCATGTTGGATAGACCCTTTAAGTATGATATAGTGTCCCTCTACATCTCTTACTACAGTCTTTAGCTTAAAATCTAATTTATCTGATGAGAATTGCTACCCCAGCTTTCTTTTGAAGTCCGTTGGCATGATAAATGGTTCTCTATCCCCTCACTTTCAATCTGGAGGTATCTTTAGGTTCAAAATGAGTCTCTTGTAGACAGCATATGGATGGGTCATGTCTTTTTATCCAATCTGCAACCCCGTGCTGTTTCATGGGAGCATTTTGGCCATTCACATTGAGAGTGACTATTGAAAGATATGATGTTAGTGCCACCATATTGCCTGTGAAGTCCCTGTTTCTATGGATTGTCTCTGTAAATCTCTGGTCTATATTACTCTTGGGGTCTTTCTTCTTTTATAGAATCCCCTTTAATATTTCTTGCAGGGACGGCTTGGTGGTCACATATTCTTTCAGTTTCTGCCAGTCCAGGAAGTTCTTTGTCTCTCTATCCATTCTGAACAACAGCCTTGCTGGATAAAGTATCCTTGGCTGCATGTTCTTCTCATTTAGTACTCTGAATATGTCTTGCCAGCCCTTTCTGGCTTGCCAGATCTCTGTGGACAGGTCTGATGTTATTCTGATGTTCCTCCCTCCATACGTAAGAAATCTCTTCCCCCTAGCTGCTCTCAAGATAGCTTCCTTGGTTCTTAGATTAGCAAGTTTTACTATTATATGCCAGGGTGATGGTCCGTTCTTATTGATCTTGGGAGGGATCCTCTCTGCCTCTTGGACATGAATGCTTGTTTCATTCCCCAGATTAGGGAAGTTCTCAGCTATGATTTGCTCAAATATACCTTCTATTCCTCTATGTCTCTCCACCCCCTCAGGGATCCCAATAATTCTGACATTGGAACATTTCATGGCATCACTGATCTCTCTAAGTCTGTTCTCATGGGTTTCTAGCTGTTTATCCCAGGCCTCCTCGGCTTCCTTCCTTTCTATCATCTTATCTTCTAGCTCACTAATTTGTTCTTCTGCCTCATTTACCCTGGCTGTCAGGGTATCCAGTTTGGATTGCATCTAATTCATAGCATTTTTAAGTTTGGCCTGATTAGATATCATTTCTGCCCTTAGAGATTCTATATTGTTGCTAATATTTTTCTCAAACCTAGATATCGACTTCATAATTGCTACTCTGAAGTCTATCTCTGACATCTTGCTTATATCCATAGCCATTAGGTCTGTGGCAGAGGCCATAGTCTCTGGTTCTTTTCTTTGTTGGGGGTTCCTCCTCTTAGTCATTCTGTTGAAAGGTGGTTGAGGGAATGTACAGAGTCCAAAGTATTAACCACAACCCAAGCAAGATGCACCCGTTTTATAGGGACCTTAGGGTTGTCATCCTCTTGTTCTTCCAGCCTGCATTCTGGGGGAGGGGCCTGCTGCACTGTTACTCAGGCAACTCTGTTTGGGCAGAGTTGCCCTGCCCCCTGTTGGGGGGGATGGGCTCAGTGAAAACCGATTTTTTGAGCTTTTGTTCTCTGGCGGCTGAGAGAGC
Organism: Leptonychotes weddellii; assembly: GCF_054177405.1. Lineage (NCBI taxonomy): Eukaryota > Metazoa > Chordata > Mammalia > Carnivora > Phocidae > Leptonychotes > Leptonychotes weddellii. Next base: position 10,300,564 of record NC_138379.1, read on the forward strand.
AAAAATGGCCGCACCCAAACCTCTGTCCCAGGGCAGAGAAATTGCAGTCTGCTCTTCACTGAGCCCTCCAAGACACACAGTCTCCGTTTCTGTCTGCCCTGCTAAAAACCACAGCCTCCCGGGATGGTGTGTGCCCACAGCAACTCTCCCAGAGGTCGATCCCAGGGCCAGGGCATGTCTCTGCCCTTTGTGCTTCTAAAACCATGAGCTGCCCCTGGTTTGCGTGGATGCACCCGCAACTCCTGGATCCTGTCTGGGGGCTGCTGTACAGCCCTTCCCAGCCGCTACCGCTCTGCAAGTTTGTGCCTGGTCCCCAATGTGGTACGCTTTTGTGCTCCAGTGTTATATCACTTTCCATGCATCAGCTTATGGAAGCTTCCTCCCCCTTCTGTTTATCTTCTGATATCTGCCCACAGATTCACACTCCACCCTTCATACCTCTCCACCAGGGAGGCCTTTCTGCTTGCAAAGATCCAAGTATATATTCTTACATCTCAGGCTGATTTCATGGGTGTTCAGAATGGTTTGGTAGACATCCAGCTAAATTCAGGGGACTGGTTGAAACAGGGTCCTCTACTCCTCCACCATCTTGCCTCTTCTCCTGGACTACTGTATTTTCATTTATATTTTTTCCATGTATTTTTTAAATTTCTTATTTGATTTCCTGGTTGATCCATTCATTGTTTAGTAGCATGTTGTTTAGCCTCCATGTATTTGTGGTCTTTTTTTCTTGTGGTTGACTTCTAGTGTGCTGCATGTGTTCTGCTGTTGTTTTAGCTGCTCTATGCTTCAGGCCAGTCATCTGCAGAGAGTCCTTGCATGCAGTGGGTATTGTTTGGTCCCCAGCCTGAATGTGGTGAGTTTTAAATAGGTGTGCTCTGGTCTGCTTGTGAAATGAGACCTGACACCTACTCCAGAACTGAGACCCTGCAGAACTCTCTGGTCAGGAGATGTAGTGTGGGCAGGGGTTTGTGCTGGCCTTCTGGAGGGCGGGACTGTCATGTTGGGACCAAGGCAAATTTGACTGAGAAGGGCAGTCCTGCCAGAGTGCAGGGGGGTGGGCCTTGGTGTAAGCATGCAGACAGTGTCTGTGCTGAGTTGCTTCCCGCAGTTGGTTTTGTGTTTGTGCTGAGCATGGGGGAGGTAAATGGTGCCAGCTGAGCCTGCTGATCTTTAAAACTCCAGGCTTTAAGCCCTGCTGGTTGCAAGAGCTCACAAAAATTAGCTCCTCTCATTTTTCAAGCCAATAGCTTTGGACATTCTCCTTGTACATACCCATGTGTTCCTCTCTCTCTCTCTCTCTCACCTTTCTCTGAGACCATACCTACCTCCCTTATACAGCACCCTTGATCCATTTCTCCCCCAAACCCCATCTCCACACTTCTACCTTCCTTGGTGTGGCCTTTTCTCTCTCTAGGTGTGGAGTTTGTTCTGCCAGTCTTCAGGTCGATTTCTGGGGTATTTAGGACGATTTGATATTTACCTAGTTGTGTTTGTGGGATGAGGTGAGCCTAGTTATCTTCCTCTCTCTGACCCCTGAAGGGTATTGTTGCAGATTTATCTGTTACCTATTATAGCAATGATTCCTGAAAATGGCTACATAAGAAAATCATCTGGAGAAGTGCTGGAGAGAATGAGAAGCAAATGGAACTCAAACACTGCTAAGGGAATATAAAATAGTTCAGCCACTTTGGAAAAGCAGTCTGGCAGTTTTTTATAAAGTTAAACATATGCTTACTATATGACCATGTAAATGCACTTCTACATATTTACTCAAGAGGAATAAAAGTGTTTGCTCAAATGCACTGGTCAAAGCACCTCACATGTATTGATTTATTTAACTGGCACAACTACTTTATGGGACAGGCACTATAGTCATTGCCATTTTATAAATGAAACCAAGGCACAGAGGAGTTAAGTAATTTGCCCAACATCACATAGCTGCTAAGTGGCACACTCAGGCTTGTCATGGATGTGAACTTAATCTCAAAGATGTTCATGCATATTTAGATAGTATATATGGTCATCTTAGTGCATCCTTAATTATTGGTATACTGGGTGATATAAAAATTAAAATAAAAATTTCATAAAGATTTTTAAAAGTTTAGAAAATATTAAAAAGTAGTTTTAGAAAGATGCACCTGTGATTTCTGCCAGTCTTATTCTTCCCAGGAGTTAGTGAGGAGTTCAGTGAATAGGGCACCAATAAAACAACAAGAATAAAGGTCTGACCATTAGTTAGAACTTCCTGTTGTATCTGTTTTGTGTCTTTGTATGTTTTCCATTGCTTCACATTCCTTAATATTTCTTGATCTTCTCTTTAGGTTAAGGCCAAGATGTTCCACTTACAAGGCCCACAAGTGCTGCAGATGCTAGAGAAATCCTTGAGGAAGAGCCTCCCAGAGTCCTTAAAGGTGACAGAACATTCTTAGGGGGGAAAAAAAGGACAAGCAACTGCCTATGAAAGAAGTAGGAAGGAAAACAAGCATTCTCTGAGCACCTACTCTGTGCCAGGCACTCACTCGTCTTACATCTCATTTAGCTTATATCACCTCACTGGAAGGCAAGTCTGTTATATCTATATAACCAAAGAGGAAATGCAAGCTCAGTTTTAAGACTTGACCAAGATCACACCACTAGCGAGTGGCAATCATATGATTTAAATCCACTGTGATCTTTGCTGTGTGATGATCCAAAAACATCTTTGTGCCATTCCAAGAATTGTATTATGTAACACTGGAAGACTTCCCAGAATTTCACAGTTGACTGAAATAACACATTAATGTTTAACTTATTCTTTCTAAACAATCGAGTGCCTGACAAAAGTTAACCATTATGATTCTTTGAAATTAATGATAGGCCAATTTCTATTTTGTCAAACTCCAAAAGCTTATGTTTAATATGGGACGAGATAGAAATTTTATTTTAGAAATGGATCAATGATCTTGTATATAAAGAGGTGGGGGTTTTATTGGGGGGGCAATAATATATATTGCAAAGGGACTAGAATATTACAGGGATAAAGAGTGCCACTCCATTTTAATAAAGGTATAAATTCACGATGAAGACATTAAAAATGCTGAAATGTATACATGTAACAACAGAGGTTCAAAGGACATGGGACAAAAACCAATAGAACTGAAAGAACAAATAGATAAACCCATACGTGTGATTGAAGATTTTAACACTCCTAAGTAATTTATAGAATAGGCAGAAAACTTATAACCTATATAGAAGACCTGAAAAATACTATGAACCAACTTAATTGACATTTACAGAATACATCCCTCAACAATAGCAGAATACACATTCTTTCCAAGTGCACATGGAATGTGTACAAAGATAGATCACATTTTCAAGACTTTTTAAAGAACTGAAATCATAACAAGTATGTCCTTCAGTAATACGATATTAAACTTTAAAAAACAGGTATCTAGAAAAACACTCAAATTTTAGAAATATACAACACATTTCTAAATAAACCATACTTCAAAGTCATAAGGAAAATTAGAAAATATCTGAGTTGAATAAAGATGAAAGCACAACATATCAAAAGTTTTGGGATGCAGCTAAAGCAGTGATAAGTGGGAAATATATAGCATTAAGTGCTTTCCTGAAAAAAATAATGGTCTCAAATCAGTGTTTTAAGTTTCCACCTGAAAAACCAGAAAAAGAATAAATTAACTCCAAAGCAAACAGAATTAAGGAAATTATAAAAGATAAGAGCAGAAACCAATGAATTTGAGAGGAGAAAACCAATCAAGAAAATGAATCAAATCTGGCTCATTGAAAAGATCAATAATATTGATAAACTTCTGACTCAGAGATGCATAGGGAAGACACAAATCAAATCAGGAATGAAATAGGAGATATTAATACCAACCCCATAAACAATATAAGGAAAATAAAGACATATCATTATCAACACTGTGCCCATAGATTTCACAATTTATGTTCTGTGGAAAGTAAAAATTACCAACAGTCACTGAAGAAGAAAAATATAACCTTTATCATCCTGTATCTACTGCAGAGATTGATTTCATAATTTAAAACTTTCCAACAAAGAAAATACCATTGCTTAGATGGCTTTCATGGCAGTTTCTACCACACATGGAAGGAAGAAATAATATCAATTCTATGCATACTCTTGCAGAAAAGATCAGAGGAGGAAACACTTCCCAACTCATTTTATGAGTCGAGAATTACCCTAATATCAAAACCAGAGGTAGATTTTATTAAAGAAAAAGAGAGAGAACTAGAGAACAATATTCCTCATGAACATAGATGCAAAAAATCCTCAGCAAAATACTATCAAGTCAAATCCATCAATATATCAAAAGGATAATACATTATAACCAAGGGGAATTTATCATGAGACTGCAAGGCAGGTTCAACAATCAAAGATCAATCAGTGTATATCATTGTATCAATAGATTAAAGAAAAAAAGCTAGATGATCTTCTCTTAATAGGTGCAGAAAAAAACTGAACTGGAGTTCTTTCATATGATGGATATTATGCAGTCTTTAAAAATGATTATATAAATTTGTTTTTTTTGACACGGAAATATGCCCATAGTATAGTGTGTGTGTGTGGGGGGGAACATGTGTTAAACTAATATATATTAGTTAATTTCACTGCTTAAAAATTGTATGTGTATTTGTCAATAAATGAAATAAAATGGAAAGATACAACACTAAGTTCTACAATGTGATAGTGGATGATTTTTAATTAATTTATTTATCTGAATGTTTAACTGTATTCATATAATGTTCTCATGGTTTGACCCCCAAACCTCTTTCTATTTGGAGTAATAAAGTGGAATCTGAAGGTGATTTAAACCACATGCCCTATCAATTATCACCTTGATTTCATAGAAATAATCCTTGCCCTGATCAAACAAGGCACTATACCATCCTTTCCCAATAAGCTGACCCCCTGATTTTCTTGGGATGGCACAGGTTTATGGGACTGTCTTCCACATGAACCAGGGAGACCCATTCAAGCTGAAGGCCCTGGTGGACAAGTGGCCTGATTTTACAACAGTGGTTATCCGCCCTCAGGAGGAGGTAAGGTGCCAGATGTAGAATGAGTACATTTTTGTTTTCTTATTTGCTATGTGCCTACCAAGCACCTGGCAATGTGGTAGACCTAGGCAATATAGAAATGAATTGTGTGATGGTGAGCAAGTCTCTGTCCTCAAGAAGCTCACAGCCTGGAGGAAAAGACAGATAAGTGAATAAATTACAACATGAAGTGAAAATGTACAAAAACATATAAGAACATACAACATACAAGATACAAGCAGTACTGCCCAAGAGATGATTAAAACCACAGATGTCAGGGTATGCAAGTAAAGGATCAGAGGGCCTTCCAGGTAGACATTTCCCCAAGACTGGATTTTGAAGATAAATAGGTTTTTGGCAGGCTAACAAGAATAGAAGCTGCATTCTAAACAGAAAAAATAACACCTAAAAATATGTAGAGATAAATATGAAGAATGTTAAGAAAATATAAAGAACAAATTGCAATGCCTTTATTTAGGAATATATTTTCAGTGCCAACTTTTAAAGATCACTCAAACTAAGTACTTAATACATTTCAAATACAAATATGTTATAAGCATATTGGAAAATATAAAGTAAAAATTTATGCATGCAAAATATGTAATCATATAATATTTTAATATAAAATTTTCAAATAAAATTTAAATATATATAGTGCTTTTCAAAAACACTGAACTAAACAGACTACAAAAATGAAGACATTTACATTAATTATTGATATAAAAGATGAAGCTATGAGTGCATTTCTGTGAAGCACTTTCTAGCTATTCTACCCTTGTTGGGTAGTTGTTTCCTGACTCCTTCCTTCATCTTCAAATAAACTCAACTCTCATCTGTTAAATTTGAGAAGATATTTTTGAACAAATTTTGTGTTTCAGTTTTTTGGGGAATGCAAATTATTTTTTTTAAATAATAGTGCATTTTGGTTTACACTTTATTTTAATTTAATTT
>NC_138379.1:10307078-10328517 GCF_054177405.1 Leptonychotes weddellii
GAGTGCAATTTCTGGGTCGTAGGGTAGCTCTATTTATAATTTTTTGAGGAACCTCCACATTGTTTTCCAAAGTGGCTGTACCAACTTGCATTCCCACCAACAGTGTAAGAGGGTTCCCCTTTCTCCACAACCTCTCCAACATTTGTTGTTTCTTGCCTTGTCAATTGGTATCTCAATGTGGTTTTGATTTGAATTTCCCTGATGGCTAATGATGATGAACATTTTTTCACGTGTCTGTTAGCCATTTGTATGTCTTCTTTTGAGAAGTGTCTGTTCATGTCTTCCGTGGTTTACATTTTAAAGACATCATGTGTCCAATAAGGGGTTAATATCCAAAATATATGAAGAACTTATACAACTCAACACCAAAAAAACAAATAACCCAATTAAAAAATAGGCAGAGGACCTGAACGGACATTTATCCAAAGAAGACATACAGATGGCCAACAGACACAATGAAAGATGCTCAATATCACTAATCATCAGGGAAATGCAAATTAAAACCACAATTAGATATCACTTTATACCTATCAGAATGGCTCAAATGAAAAACACAGGAAGTAAGTGTTGATGAGGTTGTGGAACAAAAGGAACCCTTGGACACTGTTGGGAATGTATATTAGTGCAGTCTCTACGGAAACAATAAGGAGGTTCCTCAAAAACTTAAAAATTAAATTACCATATGATCCAATAATTCTACTATTGGGTATTTACCCAAAGTAAGTGAAAATAATAATTTGAAAAGATATATGTGCCCCTATGTTTATTGCAGGATTATTACAATAACCAAGATATTGAAGTAATCCAATTCTCCACCAATATATGAATGGATAAAGAAAAAGTGTTTTTTATATATGTATGGATATATTATATATACATATATATATAATGAAATATTACTCAGCCATTAAAAAGAATGAAACCTTGTCATTTACAACAATGTGAATGGACTTAGAGGGTATAATGTTAAATAAGTCAGTCAGAGAAAGACAAATACCACATGATTTCACTCATATGTGGAATTTAAGAAACAAAACAAATGAACAAACAAAGAAAAAAGGGACAAAAAATCGATTCTTAAATACAGGAAAAAAAACTGGTGGTTGCCAGAGGCGGGGGGTGGGGGTGGGGGGAATGGGTGAAGTAGGTGAAGAGGATTAAGAGTGCATTTATCATGATGAGCACTGAGTAATGTATAGAAGTGTTGAGTCATTGTATTGTACACCTGGAACTAATATAATGTTGTATATTGATTGCACTTAAATAAACAATTTAAAAGAAAAAATAAGGACATCATGTGTCTTTATTTTGTGTAGCTATATCACATAAAAGTGAAAATTCCAATACAAGGTTACCTGTGTCAATTTCAATATTGTTATGTTTATAATCCATATGTTCTGAGACTCTTTTTTTTTTTTTTGAGACTCTTTTAAATAGAATAAGATTTACTCTTGCAATGGAAGCTTGCCTTTGACAGTAATTTCTTTCTCCTGAGGATTACAGAATTATAGAAGAATGCTTTCTAAACCAGTGCACATTTGGTTGACTTGAAATTATAACACAACATATAAATATCTAGTTTAGCAAGTTTTTCTTAACCATAAATTGAATAATTGATTAAATCCCTGACTTGCTCTCATGATGTAAATGATTCAGGAATAATGAGAATACATCAAGAAAAAATATCAATATTTATAAGTTTATAAAATAGCACAGTATAATGAAATACAAAGGCCAAGTATTCTAATCACTGGGCATATTCAATTTTATTTATTCCACATTACCTAACCAAACAGGAAATGACAGATGATTTTGATCACTACACCAACACCTACCAAGTTTATACTAAGAACCCCCAAAACTGTCAAGAATTCCTTGGTGCATCAGGTATCATCAACTGGAAACAACATTTGCAAATCCAAAGTAAGTAAGGGATCTGGGATGTGTGCTGGCTTCTGTGACTGTTCATGGCTACAACTGCAGGGTCACTTTTCATCCTGAGAACATTCCCCTACAGCCTTTGTAGGGGTAGGAAGCTCTACGAAACCCCACTCAGCTTGATGTTCATTCTTTGCATCAGCTGCTACCCCCTCTTCAGTGGAATAGAATTCAAACATTGCAAACTATAGCCTTGACACAAGTAACTGTGAGTAATGGAATTTCTTGTTAGCTGAGGATTCATGATATATTTTGCAGACATATTCAGGGTCCCTTAGTGTGATTAGGTGTGCAAGCAGAGCTCCCCCTCTGGCCTTCCATTCCTAGAATAAGAATGACAGTTCCTTGTGCCAGGGAGAACCTCCAGGTCACAAGAACAACCATGGGTGTGAGCATGCCCTCCAGAGTCAGATTCTCTAGGGTGGCATCCTTGCTCTTCCTGTTACTTGCTTTGTGATTTGAGCAAGTGATGTAACTTATCTATTATTCAGTTTCCTCATATGTAAAAAAAAATGAGGGTAGTAAAAGTACCTAAAACATAGGGTCAGTGGAAGAATTAAATGTGGTATTAGACCAATACGTGGGCATGAATTATGTGCACACTCAAGGTTGGCTACTATTTTTAAGATACCATTTCTCCACTGATTTCACAGTGATATAGTCAGGATGTCTAGTATTATCTGCTTGCATACGAGAGTGACTTGGGCATGGTCACATGGTTAAAGGCAACACCAGAAGCAATACTGCCTGACTTTAAATTCTGTATATTTCCACCAGCAAGCTTCTGTAGCATCTACACGGGCAATTATTTCTCACCTTACCTTACCCCTGTCTAGGTTCGCAGTCCAGCCTGAACGAAGTGATACAAAATCTTGCAGCTGCTAAATTGGTCAAGGTCAAGCAAAAACAAGGCATTATGTATATGTTGCCCGAGACAGCAAGTAAACTGCTCCCTTCCTTGCTGGAGGCAAAGAACTTACCTCTTAAATCTGGCAGACGCAAAATCATGTGAGTTTGAAAAAAGATACTCTGCATTACTCTCATCTTTCTGTATGGAAGTGGCCTCCCAACTTCTTTCCTTATGTTCACTCTTGCCTCCCTCCAATCAATTTCCAGGATGATCCTTTTGTACATGGATTATATCAATTCACTTAAAAGTCAATCACTTAAAAGTCATCAGTGTTGTTTTGTTTTTTTTCAGCTCACATGCCCATTACAGACATTTAGGGTCCTATGAGACCTGCAATCCACCATCTCTTGGACTTCATCTTGTCCCTCTTGCTTCCTCCTACCAGCAGCTTTGGCCTTTTTTCTGTGACTTGATTTCATACACTCACACATACCTTTGGATCATTGCATCTGTTCTTCCCTAAAATGTCCTTCCCTCTGATCTTTGCATAGTTGCTTCTTTCTTGCCATTCATATTCTCAAATATCATTTCCTTAGAGAGTTCTCCTCAGAGCAACCTAAAACCACCCCTTCCCATAATTCTTCATCACAAAACCCAATTTTTATTTTCCTCAGTGCACTTATCACTATCCGAAATCAGCTTTTTTGTGTATTTATTGACCTATTTGTTGTTTGATTCTTCCCTTGCAACAATTCAAACTCCACAAGATCAGGGGACACTCCTTATATTGTTCACCAATAAGTTTTCAGTAGCCAGAACAGAAAACAAAGTAGATGCCTCATAAATATGCAATGAATTTACTTCTCAGAACAAAAGTTTTCCAATAAAAAGAATTTAAACATATTATATATTTCCCTCCACTTATGCCTGAATAGAATTAAAACTGATACAGGGATTTGATCTGGAGACGTCCAATCCTATGGCCCTCTTGTGTGTTAATATGCCTGGAAAAGCCTTATTCACACTGTATTGCACCTTACATCTGAAAGACACATCCAAATCTAAAATCTCATTTGATTGTCTTGTCCATCCCATGAGATAGAGAAGGTAGGAGACATTATCCCCATCTTCCTGATGGAAAACAGGTCCAGTTGATGAAACAGCTTGTTCGGGTCACGTGGATGGTTAAGGGCATAACTGGGGCTCATGTCTACATTTCCTGTTTCCACATTGTGGGCTCTTTCCAGGTCACCTCCCCAACACTTCTCCACCACTGCAGCAGCCTTCAGACTTCAATGTTCTGTAAGGCGGGGGCTGCCTGCACTCCACATCCCTGCCTCTCCCTGGACTTCAGCTCTCCCACAGTGGCCAAGGAGAATCCAAAGATTCCAGGATTACAAGATACCAAGTTCTGGCTTTATAGCTTGCTAGCGTATGCTTTGAGGCACTTGCTTATTTTCTGCTTACCTATTCTTATGTGTAGAACAGGAATGTTATCAATTCTCCCATCTTCAGTGGAGAGTAACAGCAATGTTGACAAAAATAATGCTTTATTTTTGTGTAATTCTTATTTTTCGTGTGGCACAATCCTAGGTACTTATCATGTGATAGCTCTTATGCTATTTAGGGGTGCTACTAATATCACAACTGTGTTAATACCTCCATTTTATAAAAATATTGTGAATTCAGGCAATCTGGCTACAGAATCTATGCCTTTACTGTGCTCCAATTTGCATTGTCTGAAGACAGTTTTGGGGAAAACAAATATAATACTCCGCAGTATGTGTGATATTACGGGGTGTTCTTTTCCCTTGTTCTCAACAGCAACCAAGAGATGTTTAAACTCTCCTCAATGGATGTTACTCATGCTGCCTTGGTGAATAAATTCTGGCATTTCGGTGGCAATGACAGGAGCCAGAGATTCATCGAGCGCTGTATCCAGAACTTCCCCACCTTCTGCCTGCTGGGGCCCCAGGGGACCCCTGTGTCTTGGAGCCTGATGGACCAGACAGACGAGATACGGATGGGGGGTACTCTGCCTGAGTACCGGAACAAGGGTCTCATCTCCTATCTCATGGATGTTCACATCCATGCTCTGGACAAACTTGACTACCCTACCTATTACCATACATTTGTAACCAACAAAATCATACAGAAAATGAGTCACAGTCTGAATCATATCACCTTGCCCTGTGACTGGAACCAGTGGCACTGTGTGCCCCTGTGAAGCAGCCCTGAACACAAAACAGTGTTGGGTGGGCTGATGTGGCAGGAAGAGTGGATGGGTGGGCAGAGAGAAAGAATAAATTGTAATTAGCAGTAAAGTGGTACGTGTTGTCTGGGCTCTGGGAAGCAGTACAAATGGTCAACAGAATCACACAGTCCCTGCTCTTAAACCACTCATGGACTTCCCTTTGGGTCCAGCAGACCTGGCATGGCCAGACCTTCCTGTAGTGGACCCTGGTCTTGTTCAGTTTCCTACACTTCTGGATCTCAGTGACACTATTCAGCTGCATTCTGCCCTAATGCTTCTCCTGGAACTCCTATCTTACAAGCGGAGTATTGCTAATGAGCATATCCCGACACTTTTGCCAAGATGTGGCATTATCTTAAGGGTATAGTGTAATTATCCTCTCTCTTTTCTTTACCCTCCCTCTCCCCCCCCACCCTCAACTAGCTTCACTGAGGTATAATTGACAAATGAAATTGTAATATATTTAAAGTACAAAACGTGGTAATATATACATATATACACATATACATTGTGAAAGGCCTCCCGCAACCAAGTTAATACTTTCATTATTTCATATACTTACTTTTGTGTGTGTGTGAGAGAACACTTAAGATCTAATCTCTTAGCGACGATGGACTCTAAAAAACAAACTGAGGGTTCTAGAGGGGAGGGGGGTGGGAGGATGTGTTAGCCTGGTGATGGGTATTAAAGAGGGCACGTTCTGCATGGAGCACTGGGTGCTATACACAAACAATGAGTCATGGAACATTACATCAAAAACTAATGATGTAATGTATAAGTGATTAACATAACAATAAAAATTTTAAAAAAAGATCTAATCTCTTAGCAAATTTTAGTGACACATTACAGAATTATCAACAATAATCACCATGCTATATATTAGGTCCTTAGCACTTAACTCATCTTAAGACTGAAAGTTTGAACACTTTTACCAGCCTCTCCCTATGCCATCCACATCCCAGCCCCTGGCAACCACCATTTTTCGAACTCATAGAAACCACTCATATTTCTATGAGTTCGACTTTTTTTTTTTTTTTTTGAGGTTCCACATATAAGTGATACCATAGTATTTGTCTTTATCTGTCTGGCTCATTTCACTAATATAATGCCCTCCAGATTCATCCATGCTGTCACAAATGGCAGGATTTCCTTGTTATTTTATGGATGAATAATATTCCATTGTGTGTGTGTGTGTGTGTGTGTGTGTTTGCATCACATCATTTTTATCCATTCATCTGTCAATGGACACTTAGCTTGTTTCCATGAGTTGGCTGTTGTGAACAATGTGGTGAATGTGGGAATGCAGAAATCTTTCCTAGGAAGTGATTTCATTTCCTTTGGATCTATATACCCAGAAGTAGGACTGCTGAATCATACTGAAGTTCTATTTTTAATTTCTTGAAGAACCTCCACACTGTTTTCGATAGTGGCTGTAATGATTTACATTCCTACCAACAGTGCACAAAGGTTCCCTTTTCTCCACATCCTTGCTAGCCTCGTTATCTCTTGTCTTTTTGGTAACACAAACCCTGACAGGTGAAGGTAATATCTCACTGTGGTTTTGATTTGCCTATCCTGATGGTTAGTGATGAGCATCTTTTCATGTACCTATTGGCCATTTGTGTGTCTTCTTCAGAAAAAATGTCTTTTCAGGTCCTCTGCTCATTTTTTGGTTGGATTATATGGGGTTTTGTTTTATTTTGCTCTTGAGCTATATGAGTTCCTTATATATTTTGGATATTAATCTCTCATTAGATATATAGTTTTCAAATATTTTCTCCCATTTCATACTATGCCTTTTTATTTTGTTGATGGTTTCCTTTGCTGTGCAGAAACTTTTTAGTTTGATGTAGTCCCACTCATTAATTTTTGTTTTTACTGTGTTTGCTTTTGGTGTCAAATCCAAAAAAATGTTACCAACACCAATGTCAAGGAGTTTTTCCCCTAAGTCTTCTTCTGGGAGTTTTATGGTTTCTGGTCTTATGTGTATGTCTTTAATTCATTTTGAGTTGATTTTGTGTATAGTGTAAGGTAGTGGTCTAATTTCATTCTTTTGCATGTGGATATCCAGGTTCCCCAACACCATATATTGAAGAGACTGTCATTTCTTTATTATGTATTTCTGGAACTTTTGTTGAAAATTACCTGACCATATATGCATGGGTTTATTTCTGGGCTCTCTACTCTCTTCCAGTAATCTATGTGTCTGCTTTTATGCCAATATTACACTATTTTGATTATTATAGTTTTCTAACATAGAAGTCAGGAAGTATAATGTCTCCTGCTTTCTTCTTCTTTCCCAGAATCTTTTTGGCTATTTGGGGTCTTTCGTGGTTCCATACAAATTTTAGGATTGTTTTTTCTATTTCTATTGGAATTTTGATAAGGATTGCCTTGATAAGGATTGCTTTTCGTAGAATGGACATCTGCACAATATTAATTTTTTCAGTCCATGAACATAGAATCCTTTTCCATTTATGTGTGTCTTCTTAAATTTCTTTCATTAATGTTTTATAGTTTTCAGTGTACAGATCTTTGACCTCCCTGTTTAAAACTATTCCTAAGCATTTTATTCTTTTTGTTGTTACTATAAATGGGACTTTCTTAATTTCTCTTTCTGATAATTCATCGTTAGAGTCTAGAAATCAACTCATTTTTGTGTCCTGACTTTGTATTCTGCAACTCTACTGATTTGTTTCTTAGTTTTAGTAGGGTTTTTTTGGGGGGGGGGTAGAATCTTTAGGGTTTTCTATACATAAGATAATGTCACCAGTAGACACAATTTCACTTCTTTCTTACTTGGATGGCTTTTACCTCTTTTCCCAACCTGCAGTGCTATGTTGAAGATAAGTGGCAAGAGTAGACATCTCTTTTTCCTAATCTTAGAGGAAAAGTTTTCAGCTTTTCACCATTGAATATGATGTTAGCTGTGGGCTAATATACAGGGATAAAATCCACTTGCTCATGGTGTATGATTCTTCTAAAGTGTTGTTGAATGTGGCTTGCTAGTATTTTGTTGAGTATTTTTGCATCTATGTTCATCAGGGACACTGATCTTTAGTTTTCTTGTGTGTCCTTGTCTAACTTTGGTATCAGGGTGATGTCGGCCATATAAAATGAGTTTGGAAGTGTACCCTCCTCTTTAATTTTTTCGAAGGGTTTGAGAAAGGTTTGCATTAATTCTTCTTTAAATGTTTGGTAGAATTCACCAATGAAGTCCTCTGGTCTTGAGCTTTTCTTTGTTGGGAGTTTTTGATTATTCAGCTTCCTTACTAGTAATTGGTTTGATCAGATTTTATACTTCTTTATAATTTAGTTTTTATAGGTTCCATGTTTCTAAGAATTTTTTTTTAAAGATTTTATTTATTTGACAGAGAGAGACACAGCGAGAGACGGAACACAAGCACGGGGAGTGGGAGAGGGAGAAGCAGGCTCCCCGCTGAGCAGGGAGCCCGATGTGGGGCTCGATCCCAGGTCCCTGAGGCTATGACCTGAGCTGATGGCAGACACTTAATGACTGAGCCACCCAGGCGCCCCATGTTTCTAAGAATTTATCAATCTCTTCTAGGTTATCCTATTTGTTGGTTAATAATTGTTCATGGTGGTCTCTTGTGATTCTTTTCATTTTTGTGTCATCATTTGTAATCTCTCTTCTTTCATGTCTGGTCTTATTCATTTGAGTCTTTTCTCTTTTTTTCTTAGTTGGTCTACCTAAAAGTTAATCAATTTTGTTTATCCTTAAAAAATCCCTTAGTCTCACTCTGAAAAACAAACTGAGGGTTCTAGAGGGGAGGGGGGTGGGAGGATGGGTTAGCCTGGTGATGGGTATTGAGGAGGGCACGTTCTGCATGGAGCATTGGGTGTTATGCACAAACAATGAATCATGGAACACTACATCTAAAACTAATGATGTAATGTATGGGGATTAACATAACAATAAAAAAATTTTTTAAAAATCCCTTAGTCTCTTTTATCTTTTCTATTATTTTTTAGTCTCTATTTTATATATTTATGCTCAAGTAGTTTTCTTCTTTTTACTAATTTTGTGCCTATTTCTTCTTTTTTAATTTTTTGAGGTGTGAGATTAGATTGAGATCTTTTTCTCTTAAGTTAAGCATTTATCATCATAAACTTTTATCTTTGAATTGCTTTTGCTGCATCGTATACATTTTGGCATATAGTGTTTCCTTTTTCATTTGTCTGAAAAAATTTTTAATTTTTTGACTCACTGTTGTTCAGGAACATATTATTTAATCTCCAAATATTTGTGTATTTTCCAGTTTTTGTCTTTGTTACTGATTTCTAGTTGTATGTCACTGTGGTCAGAGAAGATGCTGGGTATGATTCCAATCTTTTAAAATTTGTTAAGACTTGTTTTGTGGTCTAATATATAACCTATCCTGGAGAATGTTCCATGTGCCCTTAAGAAAAATGTGTACTCAGTTACTGTATCATGGAATGTGTGTATGTATCTGTTAGGTCCATTTGGTCTAATAGGTAGCTACAATCCAATGTTTCTTTCCTGATTATCTGCCTGGGTGATCTATTCATTGTTGAAAGTGGAATATTGAAGTCCCTTACTATTATTTTTATTGTTTTCTATCTCTCATTTCAGATCTGTAAATATCTGCTTTATATATTTAGGCACTCCATTGTTTGGTACATATACATTTTTAAGTGTTATATTCTTTGAATAAATTGACCTTTTTATCATTATATAATGACCTTTCTTTCTTGCTATAGTTTTGACTTAAAGTCTATTTGGCCTGATATAGTAAAACTACTCCTACTCTCTTTTGGTTTCCATCTGTACTGAATATCTTTCAACTTGAGGAAATTCTTTTAACATTTGTTGTAAGGCTGCTCTAGTGGTAATGAACTCCTTCAGCTTTTGTTTGCCTGGGAAAATCTATCTCCCCTCAAGTTCTGAAGGAAACTTTCATGGGTAAAGCAGTTCTTGGCTGGCAGTTGTTTTTCTTTCAGCACTTTGAATATATCATTCCACTCCCTTCAAGCATGCAAGGTTTCTGCTGAAAAAAATCTGCTTGTAGTCTTATTAGGGTTTCCTTCTATGTAAAAGTAACTTTTTCTTTAACAATTAAATTATAATGTGTCTTGGTGTGGGTCTCTTTGGATTAAAAAAATTTTTTTTTTGGTTCTCTTTGGGTTTCCTGGATTTTAGTGTCTATTTCTTTCCCCAAGTTTGGGAAGTTTTTAGCCATTATTATTTTGGACACATTTCTGTGCTATTCTCTCTCTTTTCTCCTTCTGGGACATCTATAATAGGTATATTGGTCCACTTGATTGTGTTCCATAAATTGGTTAAGCTATTTTCACTTTTTATTTTTTTATTTTTGCTCCTCTGATTAGATTATTTCCACTGACCTATCTTTGAGTTTGCTGATCCTTTTCTCCATCTGATCTTGTCTATTGTTGAACCACTCTATTGAATTTTTCAGTTTAGTTATTGTGATTTGTTTGGTACTTTTAAAATATATTCTGTCTTTTTATTGAAATGCTCACTTTGTTCATGCACTGCTTTCCTGACCTTGGTGAGCATCTTTATGACCATTATTTGAAACTCTCTGTCAGGTAAATTACTTATCTATGTTTCATTAAGATTGGGTTTTTTGTTTGTTTGTTTGTTTGTTTGGAACATATTCCTCTGTTCTTTATTTTCCTTAACTCTCTGTACTGGTTTTTGCACATTAGATAAAACAGCCATGTCTCCCAATCTTGACAGACTTGCCTCATGTAGGAAATAATCTTTGTCAATAAGCTTGACCTGAGCCTTTATTTTCCTCAAGCCTCTGTGTTTGCACAAACCACTGTCTTTGCTTTTTGTGGTTCCCAGGAGATTAGGGTATGTCAAGATCTGTTGGTGTCCCAACAGCATGGGAATTACCCACATGCCTGTTTAGGCTCCCAGAGAGCTATTATGTGCCAGCCCCTTCAGCTTCCAATGCAAGCTAATTAGAAGCCCAACATCCAGGCAGCACCTGGAAAAGTCAAGATATTACAATCTAGCCCCTATCAGAGAGAAACTGGGAACTGGGTGTTTTTGCCTACTTACTCTGTGCTAAGCCAGAGGGGATAGCCTCTGGGAAAGCTTTTGTAAAAGCTACCTCTTTATTTTGTGTGTTCCTGAGGGATTCATGAATGCTGAACCTCACTGGTTCCCAAAGGTAGGTAATTTAGAAGTCAGTCCCTCAAAGGACAGCCCTAGAAGATGAGGTGCTAAAAAAAAAAGGATAGAGAGAAGATGATGAGGTAGTAGATTTGTAGACAAACTCCTTTCAGGAAGGAGCTGGAGCCTTTGTTTTATTACTGCAGTTATCCCAGGAGAGAAAGCAGAAGATATATCCACCAGCTCTTTTAGGTTGCTGGGAATATCCCAGTGAGCTCCCACATGTGAGTTGATTAGAAGCCAGAACCTAAGGCAGCAGCTGGGAAAGTATACGGTCAAATCCTTTCCAGGGAGAAACTGGGAGATGGCATTTTGCCTGCTCCTTCTGTGCTGAGCCTGGAAGGGATAGCTGCAAAAAAAAAAAAAATGCTCATGCACCCATTTTAAAACTGCTTCTTTGTTTGATGTGGCCCTGTGAGATTCATGTATGTCAAGCCACACTGGCTCTCAGAGAAAGGTGATTTGGGGGCCCATCCCTTGGGTGGTAGCCTTAAAACTGGGTACTATATATGTGGTCTAACCCTTTGCTTCTCAGGAAGAAACTGGGAGTTGGGGGTTCCCTACCAATTGTAAGGTGCTGTGCTGGGGTGGGGTTTATGGCAAGCATATCTTAGCCCTTCCTATCCATTTCATTGTGACTCTCTTCTCATTCACCTAATGTGTACAAGTTGCTCTGCAAGTTTCTGGATTTCTCTCAGAGGGAAATGCCCCCTCTGAGCGTGTCCCTGGGAGGAGAGAAAGTCAAGAGCCTCACATCCCACCATCTTGGTGACATCACTCCTGACCCCCTTTATTTACTGACCAAAGTGTGTCCTATCTCTTCCTTAGGTGTTGTGAAGTGAATCTTTCACTAGTAGCCCTTTGATCTCTGTTTAATAATCATGTTAACATATTATGCACATAAATATATGATATCAGGTGTATATGATCCTCAGGGTGTTCTTAAGAGAAAGACTGACTAGTGGTAACATTTTTCCTCACAGAAACCCCAAGAGAGTGAGAACAGTGTTATCTTTCTTGAAAAGGGTCAATTTCCTTCCTGATAATCACCCTGCTATAAACAAATTTTGTGTTTGATTGTGGAAGTTAAACTAGAGGGTCCATCAGTTGGAAGACATTGAGAGGGGATAGTGGGCACAAACAGTCTGTCTATAGGTCTATAGATAATAGATGAATCTATATATATATTTGTGAATATGTTTATAGATCTCTCTATATATGTGTGTGTGTATATTTATAGATCAGTATATAAAGAGATCAATATATATCAAATGACAAATATTCAATTGTACTAATATATCACATTTACACAACCTTTACTTAATATGGAATACTAAAGTTCCTACTGTGTGCCAGGGTCTATTCTAGGAATTTGGACACATACTGAATGAAACATAGATCCCTTGAGGAGCTTACATTCTAGTAATCACCTATTAATATAAAACAAAACACATCAATAATATTATATAAACACTGGGGGTGGAGCAGTGTAGTGTAGTGATTAAAAGTACATACTGTGGAGCTGGACTCTGAATGAAAATCGCAGATCTGCCTTTTGTTGGCTCTATAAAGTGGGGGAAATTATTTAAGATCTCTGTGTCACAGAATTCTCATCTTTAAAATGAGGGAAAATGACAGTTCCCAAATTATAGGTGTATTGCACAAATCAAATGAATGAGAAAATATAAACAAATTGGGAAAATGTCTGGCACATATTAAGCACTCCAAAAACATAAGTTGTAAATTTTAGTATTAAGCACCAGGATAGGTGCAATATGGACTGAAGATTATCTTTATAAGGTGGGGGGGAGGGGCAGGCAGGGAATGGTTAGCAAATTGGGTGAGACCAAGCTATAAGATGTCCAGAGTATAATTTATAAATTGGATTCAAAATAATTGGGTACAAATCTAGCACTTACCACGTATATAAGTTCAGTAGTCCTTGTGCCAGAAATGTCAGTGTCAGGAAAAGGAAATATACATTTTTATTGGCTAGAGTCCCAGTATGGACACCAGTTGAATTACTAGGCAGACACAAATTACCCCTTTTCATGATCCCTATTAAACATGCTGACTATTGAAAGCCAAATTGGTTTATAGCAAAGGAAAGAATATTTTCAGCTAGGATATATAATAACACAGAAAGACATAAACCAAGAAATGCCTGGCAAGGACATTCACCAGAGTTATTTGAAATTCTACTTGAAGGATCATTTTCCCCACACTGCCACCTACCTTTCTGTCCTTTGTGGCCCCATATTTAGAATCACATCCTCCATCTCCACCACTCAGCAATAGCACAGTTGCTGCACTTCTCATCTTGAACCATTTTTAAGGCACCCCCAAAGTCCCTGAAATTAACATCGACATTAACCAATTCTGCAATCTTGGTCCTATTATCAAATGTTAGAGCTGGCTAGATGTTCCATAGTGAGAGGATATGTGTCCTAGCCTGTCCTTAAATATTAGAAACCTCTGAGACCCAAACTGGGGGCCCAAGTTTTCTTTCTGCCTCTTTCTCTCATTTATGATGCCTGCAACAATAATAGAAAAGATTGTGTTTTATATCCTTTTTCTGGACCTACTATCTAGCTGAATCCAGATACTGTTTTGGGAAGGCATGAAAAAACAAGAGACTTGGAATTTAAGACTTTTTAGTATATCTGAATTGCCAGAAGGAAGAGGGGAAGAGCTCTCCATACCAAGATTGTAGACCATCACAGTCTATTTCCTTAACACACCAAACTAACAAGCCATCACATCCATAGGTGTACAAGCTAAGATCCCTCTCTAAGACATCCCTGTGGTCAACAAGGGAGGAGGGATACTGTGTCACTAAAGTAGTTATAGGAGACCTCATGACACTCAGAGAGAGAAGAAGATTCCTCATGATACCAGTTGGAAAGACAGGATTACATGTCATGCATGAGATTGACACACTGCCTCCTGGTGTGCAGCAGGAAGGGGAATATGGATGCTGTCTTCATAAGTTACCTAACTTTACAAAGGCTATTTAAAAGTAATGTTAAGTTCTTCCTCAATTTTACTGAGTCTTTTTTCTTTAACCATGACATGCAGCACTGTTTTATTATAGAGGTTGGTTTCCTTATAATGTTCCCTCTGTAGATATATAATCTACACATTTATTCTTCTATATTATTCATTAGGCTATCCTATGTTTTTGTGTAGATGGTCTTGCTCACCATCACTGTAGAAAATATTTAAGGGAGATGGACATGGTCCGGAGAGGAAAGAGAAGGTTCTCCTACTGTATATAATAGCTTGATGGTTTTTGCCATCTAAACCACAAACCCCAGGGTTTTCTGTCCTCATCTTAATGCAGTTCTTCTGGGATTTATTGACATTCTTTATTTACTTAGTCTCCTTGTGAATTTTATTGTCTCATTTAAAAGTTATTTATAGGGGCGCCTGGGTGCCTCAGTCGTTAAGCGTCTGCCTTTGGCTCAGGTCATGATCCCAGGGTCCTGGGATCAAGCCCCACATCGGGCTCCCCACTCTGTGGGAAGCCTGCTTCTCCCTCTCCCTCTGCCTGCTGCTCACCCCTGCTTGTGTGCGCTCTCTCTCTGTCAAATAAATAAAAATCTTTTTAAAAAATAATTTAAAAAAACATAAAATATAGACCCTGAAATATTTTTTTAAAGATTTTATTTATTTGACCACCCTGAAATATTTAAGGGGAAAAAGTTGTGAAATGTATTACTTTTAAAAGATATAGCAAAAAGGGGCACCTGGGTGGCTCAGTCGTTAGGCATCTGCCTTCAGCTCGGGTCATGATCCCGGAGTCCTGGGATCGAGCCCCGCATCGGGCTCCCTGACAGGCGGGAGGCCTGCTTCTCCCTCTCCCACTACCCCTGCTTGTGTTCCTGCTCTCGCTCTCTCTCTGTCAAATAAATAAATAAAATATTTTAAAAAAGATATAACAAAAAATATTAAAAGTAATTATACATGTAATTGTATATAAAGCAAATGTGTCCAAATCTTAATAGATAAATCCAGGTGAAGAATAGACAAGTTCTAATTATATCATCTTGCAATTTTTCTGTAGGTTTGTAATTTTCTTTTTTCCAGCTCGACTGAAGTATAATTGGCAAAGTTTTAAGATATTTAAAGTGTATATAATGGTGACTTGATATCCACACTGTGAAAGAGCTCCTCCTATCTAGTTAATGAACATACCCAACACCTCACATATTTATCACGTGTGTGTGAACATTTAAGTTCTACTCCCTCAGCAAATTTCAATTACATAATACTGTTAACTACAGTCACCATGTTTTACATTAGTTCCTCAGATCTTACTCATCCGATAGCTGAATGTTTGTATCCTTTTACCAACGTCTCCCTATTTCCCCTACCCCACAGCTCCTGGCAACCACTTTTCTATTCCCTGTTTCTATGAGTTTCACTTCTTTTTTTTTTTTTTAAGGCAGGGGAGTCTCCCCGGATCTGCCGCTTGTTGGGTCCCTGCTGGAGGAGCAGTGGCCCGACTGTGCCACGGATCACAGTTTATGGCAACCCCGAGCTGAGAGCCCACTCCTTGGCTCTGTCTCTGCAGCTGGCTTCCCTGCTTCGATACCTGGGAGCTTTGCCACACTCAGGCACCCCCAGTCTTTCTGTGACCCTGAGGGTCCTGAGACCACACTGTCCCAGCGAGTGTTCCAACCCCCGCTTAGCCACTGGAGCGACGTCCCTCAGCAAAGCCGACTACTAAAAGTTCCGACTTTGTGCTCTGCTGCTCTATCACTTGATGGTAGCGGCTGATGGAGGCCCACGCTATCTTCCTGAATATCACCTCGGATTCACTTCTCTGTATGTCCTACCTTCCAGAAAGTGGTCGCTTTTCTGTTCAGAGAGTTGCTGCTATTCTTTTCTTCAATCTCCTGTTGAGTTCGTAGATGTTCAGAATGGTTTGATTCCTATCTAGCTGAATTCCTGGGACCAGAGGAAATTTAGGTCTCCTACTCCTCTGCCATCTTGCTCCTCCCCTCTCCCCCCAGTAGAAACTTTTAAAGAAATGTTTCTCTCTGTCATTTCATCAATATGAGCCTTATGGAAAAGTACTAAACCCAGAACACCAGAAAAGAATTATTTCCACTAAATATCTGTACATGCATAATGCATTATATTCAATTATCCTTTCTTTATTTAATAAAGCATTTATATATGCTTACCATGTATCAGGAACTTCTTTGAGCAATTATTGTCTAAGCCATTATAATTATGTATATCTAAATGAAGAAAAGATGTAATCTCATTTCTGCTTATATTTAGGGTTTGGAAAGCTGGAAAAAGCATTGTTCCCACACTAATGATAAGAGAAGGCTGGATAAACTAAAATCATACTTCTTCTGGAACTCATTAAGGATCTGCAGGCACAAGGCAACCCACCAGCTGGAATTCCAATTAAGGAAGGGCACCTCTTCGGTAAGAAAGGAAACACAGACTCACTTATGGCAGAACAGGGGAAGGACTTAATATTTCCTCAAAACCCTGCAAAGTAAGTGCCATTATTTACTCCTTTCTCTAGATACAAGAGCAGAACCATGGAAAGAGGAAATAATTTGTCCTAGGTCATCTAGTAGGAAAGTGGTGCAGTCAGGATCTCAACCCTGTTGGTTTGGCCCCATCATCCTCCCTCTGAGCCACTATGCAATGCAGCTTCTATCATCATTACCTGGACCTGCACCCAGCACCCAGAGGAAAACACATAGATAGAACTAATGCCACTGCTCCTGAACCTTTCTCCTTGTATTTGACCCCAAAGTGTGTGAGAAGATTTATAACTGTTATTTCATATAACAGAGCAAGGATAATAACCACAGAGTCAAGGAAGAGCATGAAAAATTTTTGGTTACCTGATACAACATTTTTGTCAGCTGAGGAAACCACCCAGAGAGGTTAAAAGACTAGTTTAAGATACAGGTGGTAGAGACACAAATCTTGACTGACTGAGTGTTAAGGCTGAAGGAGACAGAGAATCAGGGTTCTGGTGTCGGGGGCTGGGGCACAGGGGACACTACTCTTTTGTTATAGTCAGCCTTTGTGAGATGTGGACTCTACAGGGACCAAGGTGCCCACTCTGCTGATAGGGACAGAGCAGTTTCAGTGGCCTTTGGCCTTGGAGAAAGAATAAGGAATGATTGTAATGATTTCAACCTTAGGAGATAAAATTAAGAATTAGTATTCTAGGAATCAAGACTCCTAGAAAGGACAGAGAGAAATATGTGCAGACCTGTGCTCTGCTGGTCCATAGACTGGAGGAGCACACAAGTTTTTCAACTTTCTCTCTCAACACTAGTCACTTCTGTCCCTGCTCCTCTGATGGGAATGACTCTTCTTCCCATTATAATGAAACCAACCACTAACCCAGTGAATAAGGATGAATGTGATGAGGACAAGGACCCAGAGAGTGTCAAGCTTCCCTTCTTGGTTGTTTTACACAGAGAAGCTGAGACTCAAAGTATCTTTTCTATGAACCATCCTTTCTTTCCTGAGAATGGGAAAGCAAGTGCTAAGACTGTGATAATGTTGGGGTAGTGGGCACTTCAGAGTGAAAAGGCTCTGGGTTTAAATTCTATCTAATTCAGCCACACTGAGCCTCAGTGTCCTCCTCCATAATAGTGAGACTAAGAAGTGCCCACATTGAGTCACTGGGATGTTTAACCACACCTTCAAAATGGGCAAGGGAGAGGGCACAGCTTATCCTTAAAAAGGAGGATCCTAACAACTCTAGTCACTCCATGCAAATATTTTCTTTTCTGTGTATGTGTAAGAAAAGACACCAGATTCTGCAAATCAGACCTCATCCCTATCTTTCCTATCACCTTGCTCTCATTGCAGGTACTTGAGAATGGGAACGCAACATGCCCCTCCTGGTACCTGGTCTTTTGGTATCACACAGCTTTAGGATTGCAGAATTATGGCAGGGCTGGTTGGGGCAAAGAGCAACCTGGTGTTTTGGAAAAAGAAATTCACGTGGCACATGGCCAGCCTCTCACTCTAGCAGAGCTAGCTCCCTCAACAAGAGTTCCAGAGAAGAAGGGCTGCATTTCACAAGAGCTGACACTCAGATTTTTTTGCTTACATGCAAGGTCCACTATATGGCCTCTGCTCAGTAATTTCTGAAGGAGACAAACCTAAACGCAGTCTGCAAAACCCTGCCGAACTGACAGCATCAGAGGGAAATTTCATCCTCTAGGAGTCTGCTCTTCTTCATTTGTTCCTGGGGACACCTGCAAGGATTGGTGTGGAGACAATTTTCCAGGTGGGGACTCATACTTTAAAAAAAAAAAAAAAAGATAACCATTGCTTTATGACCTCATCTCCACTTAAGTGAGACAAATCAAAATGTGATCAGACTATGAGGGCAAATATACTTAAGGAAAAGGAATAACTTAAGAAACATGTATCTGGCACTTAGTTTGTGAAGGGTAACTTGTTATGTAATATGAAAAATTCTTGCAGGTCTCTGATCTGAAGTAATAAATGAATGAGGAAAGATTGGACACTTTCTGGAAGCAGGGGGTAAATGGAACCCTTAATGTGTGGGGACTGCACATATCATATTTAATCCTTCTGGTTATATTATAAGGGAGGTAGTTTTTTTTCCCTGCATGTGACTCTTAAGAAGGTTGCTATACTTTAAGTCAGAAAAGAAAGAAGTAGATGAATACAAGTGTGCCTTGTCTGACTGAGCTTCACTATGTTGTGCTTTGCAGATATTGTGTTTTTTCAAATTGAAGGTTTGAGGTGACCCACATCAAGCAAGTCTATGGGCACCATTTTCCAACAGCATTTGTTTCCTTTGTGTCTCTGTGTCACATTTTGGTAATTCTTACAGTATTTCAAGCTTTTTCATTATTATTATATTTGTTATGGTGCTCTGTGATCAGTGATCTTTGGTGTTACATTTGTAATTTTGGGGGGATGCCACGAACTGTGCACATATAAGATAATGAACTTCATCACTAAATGCTGTGTGTTCTGACTGCCCTTCTGATGTCTCTCTCCTTCTCCTCGGGCCTCTCTATTCCCTGAGACACAACAATAATAAGAATAATAAGAAAGCAAAACAACCTCATTGCTGATATAGAAAATTTTAGTTGTCCGGATAGAAGATTAAACCAGCCACAACATTCCCTTAAATCAAAGCCTAATCCAGAGCAAGGCCTCTCTTCAATTCTATGAAGGCTGATAGAGGTGAAGAAGCTTCAGAAGAAAAGTCTGAAGCTAGCAGAGGTTGGTTAATGAGGTTTGAGGAAAGAAGATGTCTCCATAACATCAAAGTGCAGGGGGAAGCAGCAAGTGCTGAGAGAGAATCTGCAGCAAGTTATCCACAAGATCTAGCTATGATGTTAATGATGGTGGCCTCACTAAACAACAGATTTTCAATGTAGATGAAACAGCCTTCTATTGAAAGAAGATGCTGTCTAGGAATTTCATGGCTAGAGAGAAGTCAATGCCTGGCTTCAAAGCTTCAAAGGACAGGCTGACTCTCCTGTTAGGGACTAATGTAGCTGGTGACTTTAAGTTAAAGCCAGTGTTCATTTGCATTCTGAAAATCCTAGGGCCCTTAAGAATTATGGTAAATCAGGACATCTGGGTGGCTCAGTCAGTTAAGCATCTGCCTTCAGCTCAGGTCACGATCCCAGGATCCTGGGACCAAGCCCCATATCAGGCTCCTTGCTCAGCAGGGAACTTGCTTCTCCCTCTGCCTGCTGCTCCCCCTGCTTGTGCTCTAACATCCTCATGCTCTCTCTCTCTGACAAATAAATAAATAAAATCTTTGGGATGCCAGGATGGCTCAGTCAGTTAAGCGTCTGCCTTTGTCTCAGTCATGATCCCCGGGTCCTGGGATGGAGTCCTGCATCAGGCTCCTTGCCTGATCTTAAGAATATTATATAAGCTTCACTGATGGAACAGAGGCGGGGTTTCTGAGGATTGACTCCAATTTCCAAAAAAAGTTCTACTGTGGGTAAAATGCTGTCAAACAGCATCACATGTGGAGGGGAAAAGATGGCGGATGAGTAGGGGACCCTGTACCAACTGGTCCCCAGAATTGAGCTAGATATCTACCAGACCACTCTGAGAACCCAAGAAATCAGCCTGAGATGTAAGAAGATAGAGCTGGATCTCTACAAACAGAAGATCGCCAGCAGTTGGTTTCGAGGTACAAAGCGGGGAGCCGGGATTCCGCGGGCAGATATCAGAGGATAAACAGCAGCAGGAGGGAGCCTGGCTGTGGGGATCCTACACCGCCAGTGAGTGACAGCCTCCTGCTCTGGGGACAGGGCACAGACTTGCAGACCAGTAGCAGCAGGGAAAGGACTTTAGACAGAAACTGGAGCAGTGGGGCCATGCGTGCGAACTGGGGGCGGCTGGCGGTTTTAGAAGCACAAAAGGCAGAGATGTGCCCCGACCTGGAGGCAGGGCTGGGAACACTGTAGAGGAGCGCACAACCCAGGACTGCAGTTTATAGCAGCACAGACAGAAACAGAGAGACTGTGGCCTGGAGAGCTCACTGAAGAACAGATTGCAATCTCTCTGCTCTGAGGCAGAGGGTTGTAAACTGTCTCTTCTGCTCTGACTCTTGGAAGAGACACAAAAAGCTGCCAGGGAAAGCCACCAGAGAACAAAAGCCCCAAAAAGCAGTTCATAGTGAGCCCATCCCCTGCCACAGGGGGGCAGGGCAACTCTGCCCAAACAGGGCTGCCTGAGTAACAGCGAAATAGACCACTCCCCCAAAAGACAGGCTGGGAAAACAAGAGGCCAGCGACCCTAAGGTCCCTAGAAAACAGGTGCATCTTGCTTGGGTTGTGGTCAATAATTTGGACTCTGTACATTCCCTCAACCACCAATCAACAGAATGACTAGGAGGAGGAACCCCCAAAATAGGAAAGACTCAGAGATTATGACTTATGCCACAGATTTATAAATGGATGCAGATATAACCAAGATGTTGGAGATGGAATTCAGGCTGGCAATTGTGAAGACAATAGCTAGAATGGAGAAATCAATTAATGGCAACATAGAGTCTCTAAGGGCAGAAATGAAAGCTGAATTGGCAGAACTTAAAAATGCTATCAATGAGATCCAATCTAATCTAGATAATCTAACAGCTAAGGTAAGTGAGGCAGAAGAAAGAATTGGTGACCTGGAAGACAATTTAATAGATAAAAAGGGAAAAGAG
>NC_138379.1:10329017-10354609 GCF_054177405.1 Leptonychotes weddellii
TCTCCAGACTTGCCTACAATTTTCTATAGTTTCCTTATCCTGGATTGTAATTCCTTGCTATTCCCAAGTAAGCCATTTTTGATAGTAAAATAGAGTTCTATTTTTTTAGGTTAACAGAGGAAACCAAGGCCCAGAAAGAGTAAGTAACTTCCCCAGTGTTACACGGCTTTTTCCTGGTGGAGTCAGGAGAATCAATAATGGCAAATGAATTTCAAAAGATATTATTTATACTTAAAAATGTGCTTGTTAATCTAAAGTGAAAGTGATAGCTGGAATACACTGGAGTGTAAGCAAGCGAACTAAAAAATGTAGAAAGCGCGTCCTGTGCTTTCTACCAGTCTGATTCTTCCTTGGAGTTGGTGAAGATTTTAGTGAAGGTCCCACGGATAAAGAGACACTGAAGGGGGACCTGGCCATTGGAAGAGAACTTACTACTCATCTTTCTGAATTGCCTCCAGCTTCTTCTCATTCCTGCTGTTTCTTGGTTCTCCCTCTAGGTTAAAGTATCTTCCACGATGTTCCCATTGCAAGGTGCCCAGATGCTGCAGACACTGGAGAAAGCCCTGAGGAAGAGCCTTCCTGAATCTTTAAAGGTGATAGTGGAAAATTGGGGGGGGGGGGAGGTAAGGAATAGAAACTTCCTGTGAAATAAGAAAAGAGCATCTGGCCTGTGACAGTTGCTAGTGGTGTTTTCTCTCACTGAGTTTGCATTACCTCTCGACAAGATATTTGCTATCATGTCTGTGTCAATGATGAGAAGATGGAGCTCAGGTGATTTACCTAATATAACATAAATAGTAAGTTCAGTGCTATGTTATGAACATAGGTATGCTTGGAACCTAACTGCCTTTTGCTTTGTGCTCTGTAATTACAAAAGTGTTCCCCAGGGCGCCTCGGTGGCCCAGTCGGTTAAGCGTCTGCCTTTGGCTCAGGTCATGATCCCAGGGTCCTGGGATCAGGCCCATGTCAGGCTCCCTGCTCAGCGGGGAGTATGCTTCTCTCTCTGCCCCTCCCCCTGCTCATGTTCTCTCTCACTCTCTCTGTCGCTCTCTCAGATAAACAGATTTTTTTAAAAAGTGCTCCCTTACTCCTTTCCAAAAAAACCATTCTGTAATAAGATTGGAATTTTGTCCAGAGTTCTCTTCCAAAGTTCACTGAGACTACATATTAATGTTAAATTATTCTCCTGAGAAGAACACTTCCCAGGTGAGAGGTTAACCATCATGTCCTCTCTAAAATTCATAAGAAGTCAGTTCCTATTTTGAATTAAATTTCTCAGTTTCACTGAACTGACTGCATATCAGGCTATTTTGTGACTGACTCCCAGTATCTCCCTTAACCTAGTACAACTGATCAGAAATCTCAGGATTAAGTAAGATGTACACATAAATACCTACATCCAGAACTGTGCAAGAGCAACTCTAATGACATGCTCGGTTGATGCTCTGGACTCTTTTTTTTTTTAAGATTTTTTTTTCTACTAATCTTTTTTTTCTTTTTTAATTTTATTTTGTTATGTTAGTCACCATACATTACATCACTAGTTTTAGATGTAGTGTTCCATGATTCATTGTTTGTGTATAACACCCAGTGCTCCATGCGGTACGTGCCCTCCTTAATACCCATCACCAGGCTAACCCATCCCCCCTCCCCCCTCCCCTCTAGAACCCTCAGTTTGTTCGTCTCTCCCTCTGATTTCCCCCCCTTCATTTAAAGATTTTATTTATTTATTTGACAGAGAGAGAGATAGCAAGAGCAGGAACACAAGCAGGGGGAGTTTGAGAGGGAGAAGAAGGCTTCCCACCGAGCAGGGAGCCCGACTTGGGGCTCGATCCCAGGACCCTGGGATCATGACCTGAGCCGAAGGCAGACACTTAATGACTGAGCCACCCAGGTGCCCAGCTTGTGTTTTTCTTTAGCACCAAAGGGATAGGGTGCACTCCAGTGGAACCAAAATACAACCGTGTATTTTTGTGTATTGTGTATGTGTGTTTAGAGGACAATTGTTTTTCCCCGAAAAAGAAATTTCTGTAGACATAGAAATTAGATTTCTACTGTTATAAGACATCCCTATAAGATGCATACATTTTAGATAAGATAAATGCATTTGCCTCCCTCACTCCCTCACAGGTCTGTTACTCCCTTCTTTCAGTATAAAGGAGAAAAATATTAGCATTACTTTATTTGGAGATCACATGGCTTAATTTTTAACTATTAGAAACAGGCTCATGAAACAAGTTTCACTATTCTTTAATTACTACAAAAAAAATGACTTTGAGCCACAGCTGACCCTTGAAGAACATGGGTTTGAACTATATGAGTTCACTTCTATGTGGATTTTTTTCAATAAATACAGTACACTACTGTAAATGTATTTTCTCTTCCTTGTAATTTTATTAATAACATTTTCTTCTAACTTACTTTATTGTAACAATACAATATATAACATACAAAGTGCATCTTAATCGACTCTTAATCGACTATTCATATCATTGGTAGGGCTTCTGGTCAATTGTAGGTTACTCATAGTTAAGTTTGGGGGGAATTAAAAGTTATACACAGTTTTCCACCATGTGGGGAATCAGTGTCCCTAACCCCCATGTTGTTCAAGGACTAACTGTGATCCAAAACTAAAGTCACCCACTTTTGTAGTTTCTCACTACCATTAATCTCTTTACCTAATATTTGACTCCTTTCCCTTGGTAATCCTTAAGATTTGGGCAACCTTGCAGAGAGACAGTCAATTTTGGGGGAGGATGTTGCATTTGTCAGACACTCTACCAACAGTTGCCTAAGATATTTTTATGGTGAGTAGCTATTTTATAAATTCTTCAGGTCACAAGTTTTTCTTTGTGCTTTAGTGTAGAATTTTGTCATTTAAATTTCTCTTTACCTCTCCTGTTAAATGGACCCCATTTATTTTGAGAAAACTCTTGGTGCATCCCAAGTGTCCTTTCTTGGAATATCTCTGTGGTAGGATAAGGTGGTCCTCTTACTGCCTCAATTTTCATGAAGGATTAGCATTCTCCTTTGGTTGCATATTAAAGATATACATTTCCCCCTAACTGAAATCTAGAATATTTGTATGCCAGGTACTTTTAACGGATGTATAACCTAAAACTCAAAACTTACTTGAGTCTCGGTTGAGAAAAAGTCCAGCCATTCCTCTAAGTGTTAGATATTAAATATATTGTAGTGCTTGTGTCAACTCCAGTTGAGTCAACTTAGGGTAGCTGCCAGGTATGTTCTGAGTTCAGCAGGAAAAAAGAAAAAAAAAAATTTTTTTTTTTAAAGATTTTATTTATTTATTTGACAGAGAGAGAGAGACAGCTAGAGAGGGAACACAAGCAGGGGGAGTGGGAGAGGGAGAAGCAGGCTCCTGGCTGAGCAGGGAGCCCGATGCGGGGCTCGATCCCAGGACCCTGGGATCATGACCCGAGCCGAAGGCAGACGCCCAACGACTGAGCCACCCAGGCGCCCCAAGAAAAAAAAATTTTTAATTAATTAGGCCATGGAATAACAAAGAGTAAGGGTTCTACATGTTTTCAGATCCCATAATGGATAATATTGTAGTGCAAATCAACTTTACAGGCCCCAAATGCAAATGTGTAAAAAGATAACATCTATATTTTGCCAAACTATACTGAATTTCTATATCAAGACTCCACTTATGGTTAAAAGCAAAATAAATTTAGATAAACTCAGTCAACTGAGACTTTTTAAAAAGATTTATTTATTTATTTTAGAGAGAGAGAGAGCATGCTCAAGCAGGGGCAGGAACAGAGGGAGAGGGAGAGGGAGAGACAGAGAAGAAGACTCCCCACTAAGTGCAGAGCCTGATGCAGGGCTTGATCCCATGACCCTAAGATCATGACCTGAGCCAAAACCAAGAGTCACGTGCTTAACCGACTGAGCCACCCAGGCACCCCTCAACGGAGTTTTTTTCCCTTCTCTTTCTCCCTGGTCTAACATCAATAGTTTATGTGGGGTGGAGAGCAGGGGGGAATGATACTGGTATGGTCCTTGGTCATCATCTATCCATGGTGGAAATTATTAAAGTATACACCATCTTTTTGACCTCGGGCATTGGCATATTTCCATGCTGCTATCTGCAGAGGCTTCATGTTTACAGGTGCCATGAGGTCCATGCTGGTACCCACGGCTGCATTCCCCAATCCCCAAGCCACAAAAACACAGTGTCCACAGGCTAGGTCTCATTCATTCTCTCCTCCTCCTACTCTCTGAACAGCTCATACAACGGGATGAGGGTGGGGATCCAAGACTGGACCCCAAGCCATGGGACCTCACAGCCTATTCTCTTGAGCACTTTGCTGTAGCCTCTGCTTGTTAGAGGAGGTTCATTTAATCTCTCCAGAGAATAATGTGGTCATTTATGTTAAGAAGTTTTAAACGTGTGCAAAATCTTTGATCCAGCAACTACTCTGCTGGATATTCTAAGAAAATAGGTGTCCACACAAGGATTTCTGTGCAAGCACGTTCTGTGAAGAATTATTTGTCAAAGTGAAAAGTTGGAAATTGCTAAAATTACCACCAATACGCAAATAAATTGAACTGTGATACAGCCATATGATGGAATCCTATGCAGCCATTATAAAATAATTGAAAAATTTTCTGTTTACGAACACAGAAATATGCCCACAATGGATTCAGTGGGGAAAAACACGATATAGCAGATCATTTTATGTTTGCAAAATTGTGTATTTCTATGTGTATGAATAGAAGAAAATCTTGGAAGAGATCATTTTAAATCCTAAAATGAAGTGGTATTCTTAAAATCATCAAATTTTATCTGTCCAAACATTTTACTGTATGCATGTGTGATTTATATTGGATGGGGAGAAAAAGCTCTCCTTATTAGAGGGTTAAAAAAAAATGTAGTACATGGAGATTGTTTGACCTAGACGCCCTATTTGGCTTTATTCTAACATGAAATTCCATGATTTCATAGAAATAATCCTGTCTGGATCAAAGAAGGCACTTTACCGTCCCTTCCTAACAAGCCAACCCTCTCTCCCTTACTTGGGATGCTGTAGGTTTACGGGACTGTCTTCCACATGAACCAGGGAAATCCATTCAAGCTGAAGGCCCTGGTGGACAAGTGGCCTGATTTCACAACTGTGGTTATCCGCCCTCAGGAGGAGGTAAGGTGCCAGATGTGGAATGAATATGCCTCTGTGTTCATTTTTGCTGTGTGCCTGCCAAGGGGCTGTGTGTGTGGCAGCCCCAGGGGATACAGAAATGAATTGTGTGATGGTGGGCAAGTCTCTGTCTTCAAGGAACTCACAGCCTAGAAGAAAAAATCAATAAGCAAATAAAACAACAGTGTGAAGTATGCAAGAACAGAAGATGTACAACACAGAAACAGCCCAGAAGAAAGCTGATTCAACTATGAAGGTTGGAGATGGAGGTTACAGGATAAGGCCAGAGACACTTCCTGATAAGAGGTTTCATCTGCACTGGATTTTGTGCATATTTTGTAGATAGTGTTAGGCTGAAAAGAAAAAGAGGCCATTCTAACCAGAGAAAATGCCAAGGGCCAAGATAGGAAGGTGTGAGAGAATGATGAGTTAGAATGATTATAAAAAGTAAATTTATAAAACTATAATTTCCATATGCATTTGGGGGAGACATTTAAAGATTTGTTTATTTTTATTTTAGAGATAGAAAGAGAGAGAGAGCATAAGTCGGGGGAGGAGCAGAGGGAGAGGGAGAGAATCTCAAGCCGACTCCGCACTGAGCGTGGAATCTGATGCAGGGCTAGATCTTATAACACTGAGATCATGACCTGAGCCAAAACCAAGAGTTGGACACTTAACCAACTGTACCACCCAGGTGCCCACATTTTGGAGAAACACTTAAAAACTAGAGAAACTAAACAGTTAATACATTTCAGACAAAAATTCCTAAGCTTATCTTTAAACACCCAGTAAAAGCATAAATTTATAAAAATACAAATATAGCTTTCATAGAAATAAAATTATTTGAAAACCACTAAATTAAATAATATATAAAGAAATTTGTATTAGTAATAAAAACTGAACTGAAATAAAATTATTTAATCTTTTATGTTAAATGTGATCTTAAGGCCAAAATGTATTAGTGGGTATCCTTGCTGACTTGTCAGTGTATTTTGGGGCATATTTTCCAATTATTTTTTAAGAAGCTTTCTAATTCTGCACTGAGCTGTGGTAATATTTTCCCGTGCCTCCCTTTGCCCAATAATCTCATCTGTTATCGGAAGGAGTTAAGATGATGGAGGAGTAGGGGGACCCTAAGTTTGTCTCATCCCTCCAATACAACTAGATAGTTATCAAATCATTCTAAACACCCAAGAAACCAATCCAAGGTCTGAAAAAACAAATACAAGTCTACAAGTGGAAAAGCAACCACTGTTTGGAAGGTAAGAGGTACAGAGACTTGAATCTGGGGTGATACAGTTGAGGATTCAGAGGCAGGGAGGGAGCCTACTTAAGGAGACTACTGCGAAGTATTATAAGCAGTGGAGTGCAGAATTGGAACTTTTAGTAGTCTGCTACAGTGGGGGATGTGCCCGGCTTAAAGGTGTTCAGGTGGCGAAGCGGCTCAGGTGGCTAATCGGGGCAGAATCCCAGGTGTGACAGCATGATCTCAGGATCCCCTGGGTTGCAAGAAGAAAGGGTGGTGCCTAAGTGCGGCAGAGTTTCCAGGTGTAGGAACGGGGAAGACAGCTGAGAACAGGGAGTGTAGTTGCTGGCTTTCTGCTCTGTGTTGCTATAAACTGCAAATGGCTGCGTGGTTGTGTGAAGCTTTCTTGCAAACAGGTCCAACAAAAAGCAGAAGCATATTGAGACCGTCCCTGGGAGGAACAGCCCGGGTCCCCACCACAGGAGTCCCTAAAATTTTGGAGTTTTGAAACTCAGTCATGTGCCTGAGATAAAAATGCTTGGATACATGTAGGGTGAACACAGAATCCTGACAAAAGCCAAGGAGACAAAAGGGATTGATTGCTTTTCTCTGAGGGCTCACTGATGAGTGGGCGCCGAGAATTTTCAGCTCCAGGGCTAGAGAGCCTGGCTCCCCCATTTTCAACCCCCGCTTCAGTGCTGAAAGCCTTCAGGGAGCAAAACAGCACCACCTAGTGGAGTCTGGAGCTGCTTACACTGAGCTCGGCCTCTGCACACTGGAGGAGCATTTCCACTAGGACGAGTCCACCTAAGAAGCAGCAAAACTGGTGCCTCCCACCAGCGCAAACAACTCGTTCACATCAAGTTAACTGATCATAGAGGCCTGCAAAGCTTCAGCTGTTGGGGAAAACAGTATATAGCATTCTTTGTATTTTTATCTTTTAGTCTTTTAGTATTATTTTTTCAGTTATTTCCTTATTTTTTCAATTATTTTTTATTCTTTTTATTTTTATTTTTATACATACTTTCTATCTTTATTGTTTCATTTTTTTGTTTCCTTTCATTGTATTGTATTTTATATATATACACATTATATATATATATCATTGTATTGTGTTTTATATATATACACATATATGTATATATATTATATACATATATATTTTCTTTCTTTCTTATTTTGGGATCTAGTTTTTTTTAACAAGCAGACCAAAACACACCCAGGACCTAGGGGGTCTTTTCATTGTTGTTGTTTCTTTCTTCTATTCTTTTCTGAACAAAATGATAAGACAGAAAAATTCACCCCAAAAGAAAGAACAGGAGGTAGTACTCACAGCCAGGGATTTAATCAATATGGATGTAAGTAAGATGTCCAAACTAGAATTTAAAACAATGATTATAAAGACACTACATGGGCTTGAAAAAAGCACAGAAGACACTAAAGAATCCCTTACTATAGAGATAAAAGAACTAAAATCTAGTCAGGCCAAAATTAAAACTGCTATTACCGAGATGCAGCCCCAAGTGTAGGCCATAAAAATGAGTATGAATGAAGCAAAAGAAAGAATCAGTGATACAGAAGATGAAATGATGGAAAATAAGGAAGCTGAAAAGAGAGAGAAAGAAAACTATTAGATCATGAAGGTAGACTTAGGGAACTCAGCAATTCCACAGAACAAAATAATATCTGTATTACAGTAGTCCCAGAAGAAGAGAGGGGGAAAGGGGAACAGAATAGAGAACCCAGAAATGGACCCTCAACTATATGGTCAAGTAAACTTCAGCAAAGCAGGAAAGAATATCTAATGAAAAAAAGACAGTCTGTTCAATAAATTGTGCTGGGAAAATTGGACAGTCACATGGAGAAGAATGAAACTGGACCAATTTCTTACACCATACACAAAAATAAACTTAAAATAGATGAAAGACCTCAATGTGAGACAGGAATCCATCCAAATCCTAGAGGAGAACACAGGCAGCAACCTCTTTGACCTCTGCCACAGCAACTTCTGGCTAGACACATCTCCAAAGGCAAGGGAAACAAAAGCAAAAATGAACTATTGGGACTTCATTGGGATAAAAAGCTTTTGCACAGCAAAGGAAACAATCAATAAAACTAAAAGGCAACCTACAGAATGGGAGAAGATATTCACAAATGACATATCTGGTAACAGGCTAGTATCCAAAATCTATGAAGAACTAAGCACAAACTCAACACCCAAAAAACAAAAAATCCAGTCAAGAAATGGGCAGAATCCCTGCTCAGCAGGGAGCCTGCTTCTCCCTCTGCCCCTCCCCTTGCTTGTGCCCTTTTTCTCTCTCTCTGTTAAATAAATAAAATCTTAAAAAAGAAAGAAAGAAAGAAAGAAAGGAAAGAAAGAAAGGAAGGAAATGGGCAGAAGACATTAACAGACATTTCTCCACAGAACACATACAAATGGCCAACAGACACATGAAAAAATATTCCACATCACTTGGTATCAGGGAAATACAAATCAAAAGCACAATGCGATACCACCCACACCAGTCAGAATGGCTAAACTTAACAATGCAGGAAACAACATATGTTGGTGAGGATGCTGAGAAAGTGGAACCCTCTTACACTGTTGGTGGGAATGCAAACTGGTGTAGCCACTCTGGAAAACAGTATGGAGGTTCTTAAAAAAAGTTAAAAATAGAGTTACCCTGCAACTCAGGAATTGCACTACTAGGTATTTATCCAAAGAATACAAACAGTGATTTGAAGGGGCACCTGCACCCCAATGTTTATAGCAGCAACGTCTACAGTAGCCAAAATATGGAAAGAGCCCAGATGTCCACTGACAGATGAATTGATAAAGAAGATGTCGTTTATATATATACAATGGAATATTACTCAGTCATCAAAAAGAATGAAATCTTGCCATTTGCAATAACATGGATGGAACTAGAGGATATTATGCTAAGCGAAATAAGTCAGTTAGAGAAAGACAAATACCATATGATTTCACTCATATGTGTAATTTAAAAATAAAACAGATGAACATAGGGAAAGGGAAGGGGGAAAAAAGATAAAAACAGAGGGGGGGCAAACCACAAGAGACTCTTTAACAATAGGGAACCAACTGACTGTAGCTGGAGGGGAGGGGAGTGGAGGGATGGGGTAACTGGGTGATGGGCATTAAGGAGGGCGCTTGAGGTAATGAGCACTTGGTGTTACATGCAACTGATGAATCACTAAATTCTACCCCTGGAACTAAAAATACACTACATGTTAACCAAATTGAATTTACGTAAAAAAAAATTTTTTAAAGAATAATTTAAAAAAATAAAAAATAGAAAGCAAATCAAAAAAAATAATAATCTCTGGCGCCTTGGTGGCTCAGTTGGTTAAGCGACTGCCTTCAGCTCAGGTCATGATCCTGGAGTCCCTGGATCGAGTCCCGCATCAGGCTCCCTGCTTGGCAGGGAGTCTGCTTCTCCCTCTGACCCTCCCCCCTCTCATGTGCGCTCTCTCTCTCTCTCTCATTCTCTCTCTCAAATAAATAAATAAATAAAATCTTTTAAAAATAAATAAATAAATAAATAATAATCTCATCTGTTATTTAATAATTTGAGATGATCTTCCTAAATAAGTGGTTTCTTTCTTTTTGGAACTACACTTTAACTCTAGCATTGTTTTAAGAAAGCATTTCTAATTTTCATCTTCTTTGGCTTAAGTATATGTGGCAATTTTAATCCAGAACTAGCTACAACCAAATTTAATACTGTCACATTCATAAATGGTGTGTTCTGCAAGTATTTGAACTGTAGTAAAATTTATTCTTGCAACACTTTTCCTTATCAGTTGTTTTCCTCTTCTTCCCACTGAGAATAACAGAAGCATAGAAGAATGCTTTCTAAATTGTCTTTGCTTGATTTGAAATTTTAATGCAATATGTGGGTAGAGAGTATATTGTTATACAATTTTCTATCATAAATTGAATACTTGACTCTCTCCTCTTGATCTCATTATTTAAATGATTTAGGAATAATTGTAATGCACCAATAAAAATACCAACAATTTAGTACTTAAAAATATCACAGTATATCTCACATTTTGGTCCTTAGTATATTTTGAATGTATTCCATGCATGGTGTAGAAAGTGGTCCAGTTTCATTCTTTTCCATGTAGCTGTCCAGTTTTTCCAACACCATTTATTGAAGAGAGTCTTTTTTCCATGGATATTCTTTCCTGTTCTCTTGTCATAGAATAATGGACTATATAAACAGGAGTTTATTTCTGGCTCTCTATTCTGTTTCATTGATTTGTGTATTTATTTTTGTGCCAATATCGTATTGTTTTGATTACTACAGCTTTGTAA
This sequence comes from Leptonychotes weddellii, assembly GCF_054177405.1. NCBI lineage: Eukaryota > Metazoa > Chordata > Mammalia > Carnivora > Phocidae > Leptonychotes > Leptonychotes weddellii. Next base: position 10,339,765 of record NC_138379.1, read on the forward strand.
TATATCTTGAAATCTGGAATTGTGATATCTCCATCTTTATTTTTCTTTCTCAAGATTGCTTTTGCTATCCAGGGTCTTGGTGGTTCCATACAAATTTTAATGTTATTTGTCCTAGATCTGTGAAAAATGCTGTTGGTATTTTGATAGGGTTTTCACTGAATCTGTACTTTGAGTAGTATGGACATTTTGACAATATTAATTCTTCCACCCCATAAGCATGAAATATCTTTCCCTTTGTTTGTGTCATCTTCAATTTCTTTCATCAGTGTTTTGTAGTTTTCAGAGTACAGGTCTTTCAATTCATAGGTTAAGTTTATTCCTACGTATTTTATTCTTGCTGATGCAATTGTAAATGGAATTGTTTTCTTAATTTCTCTATTACTTCATTATAAGTGTATAGAAACAACCAATTTCTTTGTATTAATTTTGTATCCTGCAACTATACTGAATTTATTCATTACTTTTAAAAATTTTTGAATGGAGTCTTAGGGCTTTCTATGTACAGTATCATGTCTTCTGCAAATAGTGACAGTTTAACTTCTTTAACAATTTGGATGAATTTTATTTCTTTTTCTTATTAGATTGCTGTGGTTAGGACTTCTAGTACTATGTTGAATAAAAGTGGCAAGAGTGGGGGGCACCTGGGTGGTGCAGTCAGTTAAGTGTCCGACTCTTGGTTTCGGCTCAGGTTGTGATCCCATAGTCATGGGATCCAGCCCTGCTTCCGGCTCAGCACTCGGTGTGGAGTCTGCTTGAGATTCTCTTTTCCTCTCCTTCTGCCCCTCCCACTCATGTGCTCTCTCTTTCTGAAATAAATAGATAAATCTTTAGAAAAAAAATGGCAAGAGTGGACATCCTTGTCTTCTTCCCGACTTTAGAGGAAAAGTTCTCAGTTTTTCACCATAAGGGCTTAATATCCAAAATCCATAAAGAATTTACACAACACAATACCAAAAAACAAATAATCCAATTTAAAAGTGGGCAGAGGACCTGAATTAGATACTTTTCCAAAGAAGACATACACATGGCCTATAGACACATGAAAAAATGCTCAACATCACTCATCATCAGGGAAACACAAATCAAAACCACAATGAGATATCACCTTACAGCTGTCAGAAAGGCTACAATCAAAAAGATAAGAAATAACAAGCGTTGGTGTGGATATGGAGAAAAAGGACCCTCATGCACTGTTGGTGGAAATGTAAACTGGTACAGTCACTGTGGAAAACAGTAAGGACGTTCCTCAAAAAACTAAAAACAGAAATACCATATGATCCAATAATTGCATTACTGGGTATTTACCCAAAGAAAATGAAAACACAAATATGAAAATATAGATGCACCCTGATGTCTATAGCAGCATTATTTATAATAGCCAAGATAGGGAAGCAACCCAAGTGTCCATCAATAGAAGAATGGATTAAAAAAATTTAGTGTTTGTGGAGTTATTACTCAACCATAAAAAGAATGATATCTTGCCATTTGTGACAACATGGATGGACCTTAAGTGTATAATGCTAAGTGAAATAAGTCAGAGAAAGACAAATACCGTATGATTTCCCTCATACGTGGAATCTAAAAAACAAACAAGCAAAAAACAAAAATCAGAAACAAGGGGCACCTGGGTGGCTCAGTCAGTTAAGCATCTGTCTTCGGCTCAGGTCATGATCCCAGGGTCCTGGGATGGAGCCCCTGAGTTGGGCTCCTTGCCGAGTGGGAGCCTGCTTCTCCCTCTGCCTCTGCCTGCTGCTTTCCCTGCTTATACACGCTCTCTGTCAAAAATAAATAAAAATCTTTAAAAAAAAATCAGAAACAAATCCATAAATACGGAGAACTGATGATTCCCTTTTGTACAGGCTTCCTGTTACGGCATGAGTAAGTCATGGGGATAAAAGCTACAGTGTAGGGAATACAGTCAGTGATGGTGTCATGGTGTTATATGTGAGAGATGGTAGCTATACCTGTGGTGAGGACAGCATAGACTATAGGCTTGTTGGATCACTATGTTGTACACCTGAAACTAATGTAACATTGTGTGTCAACTATACTTCAATTTTAAAAACTCACAGTAGAGTGGAATTTAGAAAAAAGTACTGCAATCATGAAATACTAAGAATTTGTTTTATTCCCCTTTTCCCAATGACAATAGGAGATGATAGACGATTTTGATCACTACACCAATACCTACCAAATCTACTCCAAGGACCTCGACAACTGTCAGGAATTCCTTGGCTCGCCAGAAGTCATCAACTGGAAACAGCATTTGCAGATCCAAAGTAAGAGAAATGGGATGCGTGCAGACTCACTTCTCTGTCCCGAACAATTTTCCCTATGAGTCGTATCTCCTACCCCCTGAGCTCTAGACCCTCAGCCTGCTGCCAGATTTTTAACTCACTCATAAAGGGAGGAAAAAATACCCTCAAAGCTTGCAAAGAATGGGTTTTATAAAGAACCATAATATAATTTCTTGATAGCCAAGGATTTATGGCATATTTTGCAGACATATCCAGGATCCCTTTGAATGACTGGATACCAAAGCAGAGCTTCCCCTAGGGCCTTCCATTCCTGGAATAGGAATGACAACTTGTGCTTTAAAGTACCTCCCATATCACGAAGGGCAACTGTCATGGTTGTGGACATGCCCCCAGAGTCAGACTCCCTAGAATGGCATCTGCCTGTTACTTGCTACGTGATTCTAGTCACATGACTTAACCTCTCTGAGACTATGACTTTCATATACAAAAATGAGGATAGTGATAGTTTCTAGAACACAGGGGCATTGGAAAGATTAAATGAAATCTTGAATAGGAATTTCTTACTACAATACCTGGATGGGTCTGTTAACTTTTGCCGTGTAGCAAGCCGCGTAATTCTGCGAATCAACAGTTTGGGCTGGTCTCACTTGGGTTTACTCATGCAGTTACAGTCAGTCGGTGGGTGGACTATGGGCCAACTACTGCAGCACAGCCTCAGGCACATGTTGGAATCATGGTTCTGGCTGTCAGGGTTGGCTGCCATGGTGATGGCATGTTAGGAGCCCGTGACCTCCGCAGGCTAGCCGAGGCCTATTCATATGGTATTGGTTTCAAGGTAATCGAGATCACAAGGAGAGGGCTAGCCCCAGTGGTCAAGCATTTTTAAGTTTTTCCCCTGCCTCAAATTTATTCTTCCCCACTGGCAAGAGCAAATCATATGGCCAAGGTTTGATGCAGTGCAGGAGATGACTCCTCCAGGGAATGGATACAAGGACATGTGGGCGATTGTAGGCCATTCCTGCAACAATCTACTACACTGAGGACACAGTAAGTGCACAATGGATGTGGACTACTATTTTTATAAAACACTCCTCTCCTTTCATTATCAAAACTACATGATTATGAAGTCCAGAAAACTTGGTTCCAGTCTTGCTTTGCCACTAATGGCTTAATGAAATTCTGGGCCCATTTTCACGTAAGGAAAATGGGGAAAATTGCCCAGATCCTGCAGCAGCACTGAGCCTAGGTTCTCTGTAAATCCCAGACACTTCCTACTCCACTGGCGTGCTTCTCCACAGAATGTACTTAAACCACCGTCTCTCCTTATAATCCCATCCAGGTTCACAGCCCAGCCTAAATGAGGTGATACAAAACCTTGCAGCCACTAAATCTGTCCAAGTCAAGCAAACACGGTGCTTTCTCTATATGATGGCTAAAGCAGTAAAGAAACTGGTTCCTTCCCTGCTGGACGTAAAGAAGTTATCACCCAGCGATGGCAAACCCAAGGCCATGTGAGTTTGATACAAGTCACTCAGCATTACTCACAACTCCCACTGTGATGGAGCCTCCCGTTTTCGCTCCCTGCTTCCACTCTGGCCCATATGCAATCAATATTCTTCAATGTGGCCAGAGTAATTTAAAAAAAAAAAAAAATGTAATTCAGACCATGTTCCTCCTCTGCTGAAAATACTCCACCATTTCCTCTCTCATCTGGAATCTATCAAACTTCTGCCCACTTCTTTGATCTATCCTGTCCTTCCTGCAAGCTTGCTCCAACAACAGTGGCCTTTTTCTGTCCTTCTGTCACCGCAAGCTCACCGATACTCAGGGACTTTGCATCTGCTATTTCCCCTGACTACTCTGTCTCTCGAGACAATAGAGGTAAGAACAAACACAAACCTCCATACTCATGGACTTTGTTTTTCTCCTGGACCTCCAATAGCAACCAAGAGATGTTTAAACTCTCCTCCCTGGACGCTACCCACGCTCCCTTGGTGAATAAATTCTGGCATTTTGGTGGCAATGAGAGGAGCCAGAGATTCATCGAGCGCTGCATCCGGACCTTCCCCACCTTCTGCCTGCTGGGGCCCCAGGGGACCCCTGTGTCCTGGGGCCTGATGGACCAGACAGGAGAGATGCGGATGGCGGGGACCGTGCCTGAGTACCGGGACCAAGGCCTTATCTCTCACATCGTCTATTCCCAGACCCAGGCTCTAGACAAACTTGGCTTCCCCCTGTATTCTCACACAGACAAGAATAACAAAATCATGCAGAAGATGTGTTACAGGCTGCATTACGTCCCCATGCCCTGTGACTGGAACCAGTGGCACTGTGTGCCCCTGTGAAGCAGCCCTGAACACAAGACCATGTCAGATGGGCCTAAGCCTGGGTGGACAGAGGGAAATAAGAAATTGTAAATGTAACCATCACTAAGGGAATGGCACTACTTGGGCTCTGGGGAAGCAGCATGATGGGTCAACATGACCACCCTGGTCCCTGCACAAAAATTGCTGGCTTCTTTAGATTTATCAGTAGGAAGCAGCCCCAGGTATTCCCGATGTGGCCCCCACATAATTGAGCCCCCCACACTTCTGGGATCTCTGTGACACTCCTTCATCAGCTCCATGTTGCCCCAAATCGCTCCTCCTGGAATTCCTAGGACATGGATTATATTAGTAGAGCCTTGACAAATTTTCCGGGGAGGGGTAATATTTTCTGGGCATTATGATTTATTTCTCCTCCTTTCTACGGCTGCTTCCTTAGTTATCAGCTAGTGTGTTCTGCTCATTAGGTTTGTAGAGATTATCTTATCTTCTGATTGATGCTTTAGAAGTACATTAAATACATACAAATATATATGAGATGTTAGGTTAAACATAGTACACATGATATAGCAGAGAGAGTTAATAAGAAAAAGACATATGTTAGCCTGTCCTCTCCTCACTCCCACACTTCCCTAAACCCACCTGAACCCCAAACAATAAAGAGATTTTGTGTTTTACTGCATAAGGTGAAATGAAGCGGTTCATGATGGGGAGAGCATGGGTGAGTTTATGGAGAGAGGGAAGTGGGAGCAACCAGGGAGTGGATATTTATTGAGAAGAGACAGAAGATGATAGGGAGGGTATGGATATGTATTGCCCCACTTGCCCTCAGCATGTTATTTCAGGATGCCTGAATTCTATGAAGTTCATGGGAGAATCTGGTTGGGAGTGTGGCAGGTTATTCTTCCTGGTAGGGACAGATGAGCTGGGAGGGTTCCTTTGCCCCAGCAAATCACCTGGATTAAGAACCTGTTTCCTTCTGGTCCACCCAAGCCTGGCATTAGGCTATGGAATGGAGGATGAAATGCCCCACCCACCCACCCACACAGAAATTGACTGAGGTTTAACTTCTTGGCCAGTCAATGTTTCTCAACCTTGGCACAGTGGATATTTTAGGCTGGACAATTCTCTCTTGTGGGGTAGGGACTGTCCTGTGCTTTTGTAGAATGCTTAGCAGGACCCCTGGCTCTACCCACTGATGCCAGGAGCATCCTCCATCCTAGTTATGACAACTAAAAATGTCTCCAGGTATCGATAAGTGTGTACTGCAGGCAAAGTACCTGTGACTGAGAGACACCGGTCTAGATAAAGGATTCTCAAACTTGAGCCTGCATCAGAATCACAGACTGTGATTTAACTGTCAGGCCTGTTAAAACACAGACTGTAGCCTAACTCGTAGATTTCTGATTCAGTAGATTTTGGGTAGAGCCCCAGAATTTAAATTTCTAACAAGTTTCCAGGTAATCCTGATGCTGCTGGTCCACGAACCAGGCTTTGAGAACCACTGGTTTAGAGAAATAATAGAACATATTATGTCCTAGAGCCATAGTTGAAAATTCATATTGCACACTACTTAGGCATATTGTTTTACTTTTGTAGGTATAATGTAAATTTACATTCGAATTGATAATATTATTTCATTATTAAGGAGGGCACGTGTTGCAATGAGCACTGGGTGTTATACGCAAACAATGAATCATGGAACACTACATCAAAAACTAATGATGTAATGTATGATTAACATAACATAACAAAGAAATAAAAATAAATTGCTAAAGCTTCTAAAACATTGTCATTAAACAGTGCAATAGGCAGACACCACACTATACTTTCACTACTTCCCCATAAAACCTGCTCACTAGAGAATGATTTTTTAATAAAGGAAAAGAGTATCTTCAGCTATTGAACACTGTTCCATGGAAAAACACAGACCTTTGGGTGCTAAGAGTTGCCCAGCATGACCATTTACCTGGGCTGTTGGAAATCTGACCTGAAGGATTTTTTGTAGTCAGGCTTCTGGTAGGGAATGAATAGGTCATGGGAATAAAAGGTACCTCCTAGGGAATATTGTCAATGATACTGTAATAGTGCTGAATGGTGACAGATGGTAGCTACACTTGTGATGAGCACAGCATAAGGTATAGAAATGTTGAACCACTATCCCGTACACCTGAAACTAACGTAACATGATGTGTCACCTCCAGTCAATTAAACAAAAATGGAAAAAAAAAAAAAAAGCAGGTGATTCTGGAAAAAGAAATCTAAAAAAGACTGCCCTGGGCCCTCACTGTGAGGGATTCTATCGGGTTTTCCTGATAGCCAATATAGCTGTAAGCTTACACAAAGACTTATCCCCAGATGATAAGAATTGGAAGAATTAACCCATTAAAAGTTGTAAAAGCAGTTTTTCCAGGGAACCGCTGAAAGCAGATAGTACACAGAAGATGACTGCCTGAAAACAAGCAAAACAAAAACAAAACCAGAAATCCAGATAAATTTCTCAGCTTCCACTAAAGACCACAGAAACAAGATTTTACTAAGAGTCCCATTCTCCTTCACATGTTTATATCCTTTCTTGTTTTGATTTTTGACTGTATTATCCTTTTTTCCAGCTTAAGGTTATCCAATTCTGATTTTCTGTCAAATATCCCCCTTAACTGCTGACTAACTTCTTTAGGTTCTTTTTTTGTTTTGAGAGAGAGAGAGAGAACACAGGGGGAGAGGAGCAGAAGGACAAAGAGAGATAGAATCTTAAGCAGGCTCCAGCCCAGTCCGGAGCCCAAGGTAGGGCTCGAGATCGAGACCTGAATCAAAATCAAGAGTCCGACACTTAACCAACTGAGCCACCCAGGCACCCCAACTTCTTCAGGTTCTAAGGACAATTCCATCTTAATTCTATAATTTATTTCTTTCAAGCTATTGCTAATGCAGTCAACTTAAAGAATTTCTACACATGGCCGCTCCTGGGGAAAACCCCACAAATAATGGACATATATTCAACTGATGCTATTGAACTTAATTTTGAACAATGATATTCTGGTCAACAACTAGGCTTTAGGAAGATTAGAAAGATACTATTGATAAACATTCATGGAATGTTTGCAGGAACAACACTTTTGTAAAGTTTTGTTGACAAGAATTGACCAATTTTGATAAAACTTATCAAATATTATCACTCAATCTTAACCACATGAATCACTCCAACACTCGGTCATACTAGCTTTTTGTGAGCTTTCAAAGGTATTTTCTTGGTATTAATACTGCAAATCAGATCCCAAAGACTCAAACATTTGCTTTTTATTTATTTGAGAGAGCGAGTGAATAGGGGGGTAGTGGCAGAGGGAGAGAATCTGCAAGCAGACACCCCGCTGAGCACAGAGCCCCACGTGGGATTTGATCCCACAACCCATGAGATCACAACCTGAGCTGAAACTAAGAGTGGGATGCTTAACTGACTGAGCCACCCAGGCGCCCCCCACAAGGACTCAAACATTTGAAACTTTGAGTTATCCTAACAAAGTAATACAAGGTTCAAAATTCTTAGACACAGAAAGAAGTTTAAAGATGGTACAGTACTGTTACATTAATCTTACCAATAATTATACTCTTTTCATACAGTATATAGAAGGAAATGTCCTTGTGCTGTAAAAATGGACATATAAAATACTCCTGAGAATCAGAAACTGTTTGTTCATAGTAAAACCAAGATATGCAAACCCCACAGCATTAGCAATTTAAACATACCTCATGAAAGTCTCTTTGTCTTCTTATCCTCTAAGGGAATCACATTCTTTTATGCCATGCCAGGACTGTGGGAATCTTAGGCCATTCCAGTGTATCTCTCCCCCAACTCCCTCAGTGGACCATGTGTCCTTTCAAAGAGTCTGAAAATGTCAAGTACACCTGTAATTATACCTGCTAGCTGATGAGACACCTCTTGAGAACTGGAACTGGACAGCCCAAGGTGGTCATCTATTACTGTGCTTCCAATTATCTCTCATAACAAATAATACTCGTCAAGCCATATAGCAATATCAAATTAGCTTATGTACTTCAGCCCACAGGGTTAGGGGTACTAGAATAGGCTTGGATTTTCTTTGGCCAACTGGTAGGAATCTGTGCCATTGCAAACACACTGCATTAACACCAAAGGTGAGTTGGAACAATCTAGTCTAAGAGAAATAAAATCCTACCTGACTTCAAATGGTTTCTTCCTCTCCTAAGTTCCCTTATGAGATGGAGCAAACTTCCAATACTTTTATCTGTTTTCAAGTTACTTCATGTCTGCTAAGATATCTGGTTACAGGGGCGCCTGGGTGGCTCAGTTGGTTAAGCGACTGCCTTCGGCTCGGGTCGTGATCCTGGAGTCCCGGGATCGAGTCCCGCATCGGGCTCCCTGCTCGGCGGGGAGTCTGCTTCTCCCTCTGACCTTCCTCCCTCTCATGCTCTCTGTCTCTCATTCTCTCTCTCTCAAATAAATAAATAAAATCTTTAAAAAAAAAAAAAAGATATCTGGTTACATTTGGATAATGTTTTAACATGATTTTGCTTTTCTTCAATACCAGGAGTCTCAAATTAAGGCAAAGGTTTATCTAACTTTGTGACTTGAACATTTCCACTTACATATAATGAGCTGGTTAAGAATAGTTGCCTTGAGTCAACACCGACCGATGAGGAATTTGATGAGGATGTTTAACAGGAAAAACACATGCAGTTATCTGGACTGTGTAGGACTGTGCTGTAGGACAACATATCATCTCTTTTTTACATTCTTCTCTTCGTTGCATCATTTTTCTCTTTATTAGCATGATCATATCAAAAAGGGTTTGGATCTCCAACCACAGGGAAAAGTATTTCACTCAGTATTTTGAGAGACACATTTACACAGGCAACCTAACCTACATTAGGGTAATTTTGTTTTGTTTTGTTTCACTTAAGAAACACAATATAGGGGCGCCTGGGTGGCTCAGTCGTTGGGTGTCTGCCTTCAGCTCAGGTCATGATCCCGGGGTCCTGGGATCGAGCCCCGCATCGGTCCCCCTGCTCCGCGGAGAGCCTGCTTCTCCCTCTCCCTCTCCCACTCCCCCTGCTTGTGTTCCTGCTCTCACTATCTCTCTCTGTCAAATAAATAAAATCTTTAAAAAAAAAAAAAAAGAGGGCGCCTGGGTGGCTCAGTTGGTTAAGCGACTGCCTTCGGCTCAGGTCATGATCCTGGAGTCCAGGGATTGAGTCCTGCATCGGACTCCCTGCTCAACAGGGGGTCTGCTTCTCCCTCTGCCCTCTTCCCTCTCGTGCTCTCTGTCTCTCATTCTCTCTCTCTCAAATAAATAAATAAAATCTTTAAAAAAATAAAAAGAAAAGAAAAAAAAAGAAAAGAAACACAATATATATTTTATATTCGTCAGGAACTTGTCTAAGCATTTCACTAATGTTAGCCTATTTAATTAAAAAAACAACAACAACTAGTAACAGTGGGTAGTATTATTAACCCCACCTACAGAAGAGGAAACTAAAGCATAGAGAGATTAGATAACTGGCCAAAGACACACAACTGGTAAATGGTAGCCTCAGGATCCAAACCCTGATATACAACCAGAATTCCAAACTTGCAGAACCAGTTCTCTGAACCTTTGACCCAGAGGGAGAAACTGAATGCCTCTGGTTCCTATACTAGCTAATAGAAACTTATCCACACCTCCAGCTTTTTAAAAGGGCAAGGTCTACATTAAGAGCTTCAGCTTAGTGATTTTTGTAGAAAATTTATTGGGACTTCATCAACATAAAAAGATTCTGCACAGCAAAAGAAACAGTCAACAAAACTAAAAGGCAACCTACGGAATGGGAGAAGGTATTTGCAAATGACTTATCAGATAAAGGCTAGTATCCAAGGTCTATAAAAAAACTTATCAAACTCAACACCCAAAAAACAAATAATCCAGTCAAGAAATGGGCAGAAGACATGAACAGACACTTCTCCAAAGAAGACACACAAATGGCTAACAGACACATGAAAAAATGTTCATCATCATTAGCCATCAGGGAAATTCAAATCAAAGACACAATACTTCTTTTAATTTTGCTCTGCTCTGTTTTGTTTTGTTTTTTAAGATTTTATTTATTTATCTGAGAGAGAGAGCATGAGCAGGGGGAAGGTCAGAGGGAGAAGCAGACTCCCTGCTTAGCAAGGAGCCAGATGCGGGACTCCATCCTGGGACTCCAGGATCAAGACCTGAGCCAAAGGCAGTCGCTTAACCAACTGAGCCCCCCAGTTCCTGGCACTGAGCTCCTAAAACCTTTGGAATTTCTTAAGCAATGGGGTAACAGAAGAATCTATTGTTATTCACAACAAACCCCTTTCAAACATACCTGAGTCTATGCTAATAAGGTGACCCTAGGTGGGTCCCTAGATAGCTTCAGGAAGGGGAAGGTAGCTGGTTGCCAGAGGAGCCAGCCATGTGATTAGCAGGTCAGAACTTTCAGCCTCACTCTTGAACCTCTGGGGAGGGGAAAGGAACTGGAGATTGAGTTTAGTTACCAATGGGTCAATGATTTAATCAATTGTGCCTATGTAATGGAGCCTCCATAAAAACCCTTAAATGATAGGACTTGGAGAATTTCCTCTTTGACATACCCACATGCCCAAAGGGTGGCTCACCCCAATGCCACAGGGACAGGAGATTGTGCGCTCAGGATACTTCTGGCCACTCCCTATGTGCATTTTCATCTGGCTGCTCATTTGTACTCTTTATAAGAAATCAGTAAACATAAAGTGCTTTCCTGAGCTCTGTGAGCCATTCTGGCAAATTATGGAGGCTGAGGGGGGGTCATGGGATCCTCTGATTTATAGCCAATCTGTCAGAACTACAGGTGCCCCGGACTTATGACCGACATGTGACCGTCCTGTGGAACTGAGCCTCTAACCTGTCGGTCTGTGCTCATTGCCAGTGTCAGAATGGAACTGAACTGCTGGACATCCAGTTGGCCTCAGAGGGTTGGAGAAGTGACGTTGGAAAAGATACCACATAGTTGGTGTTGGAGGAAAAGGAAAACACTCTCATTTGATGTCAGAAGTAATGTGAATAAAAACAGCTGAAGCTTTTTATCCAATTTTGAGTGTAGGCTTTGGAATCACACATCCTGGGTTGGAATCCCATTTTCGACACTCACTAGCTTAGCTGGCCCCGAAAGAGTTGTTTGATCTGTATTCTCTCAGAGTCCTTGTGAGAAGTGTGTGAGACCCGTGAAGTGCTCAGACAGTACCTCACGTATAACGACTGAGACATTTTTGGCTAATTATAGTTATTGTCATGAATAAATATTATTTTCCTGATTTCCCTTTTTTTCAATCTTATTATTGAGGAATTTTATTTAAATTTTGCCCTCATGGGGCACCTAAGTGGTGCAGTCGGTTAAGCGACTGACTCTTGGTTTCTGCTCAGATCGTGATCTCAGGGTCATGAGATCCAACCCCGCATCGGGTTCCACACTCAGCACAGAATCTGCTTGGGACTCTCTCTCTCCCTGTGCCCCTCCTGCTTGCGCTCTCGCTCTTTTGCTTGCTCTCTCTTTCTCTCTGAAACAAATAAATAAATCTTTTTAAAAAAAACTTTGCACTCATGAAAAATTTTTTCTCTTCTTATTTTAGGATGCTTACAACTTTTGTTTTAATATCATCGTTTTAATTTATTCTTCTCTATTTTACAGCAATTTCTGGTTTTACACCTGCTCTCACTTGGCATAACTGTTCTCTTGTGTTCTCTTGGTTTTTAGCCCTGTTTGCGGTTGGTCTCTAGAATGGTTGGCAGAATATCAGTTTAAGGAAGTGTAAACAGTAGAGAGTTCACATTATAAAAAATGGTTTCAAACAAGGGAGAAAGAGAGGGAGAGAGGCTCCTCCTAGCACCCCCACTGTGTCTGAAAACAGATGTCTTACACCAAAGTTCCCAGCCTACTTCAAAATGTGTTATCAAAGAACCCCCATTCCAGAAGCTCAGGGGCATGAGCACACACTCCCCCACTCCCTGCCCATAGCACATTTGATCAGTTGGGAAGGAGATGCTTATAACCCTTTTACTAACAACTCAAGCTGCCCAGTGCTTGTCCAGTGGCCGGATTTCAGGCTAAGGCTGACGGACTACAATGCCACTGACTAGGAGGGGTGTGACTCAGGGTGGAGCGACATGCTCCCAGCCTGCCCGTGATAGGGAACCATATGGAATTAGCCTTTTACCTCAGCCCTGAAGCATGTATGTCTCTGAGCATGGAATGGGGCCAGGCATGTGACTCTTCTTTTATTTATCCCATCCCACTTCCAATGTCCTGGCGGTTTCCTTTACTGTGATACAGTCAAAGGTGAATGTTCTAGAATGTGGCACTACTGAGCTACTCTCACTCCTCCTGCCTCTCTGGGGTGTCTTTGAAGGGCAGGAAGGTTTAGGTGCATCACCTGTTTGCAGGTTTTCCAAGCCTGCAGCTCCTATTCCAGGCAATTTAGGCCTGAGAAAGACAAGTCCTATGGTAAACAAGCCAAGTCCCTATGTTAAGATTATCTACCATAGCTCCCCTCCAGCCTTCCCATCCTACTCCTCCAAGGGGACACACCAGAAGCTGAACTCCCAAGGCAGTTTGCTAGCCTTGCCCAAGTGGAAAGGGTCTCCAGGGGCAAACATGCTGTACACAGACTCCAACCCTAGCAGCCTGTGTATGAATTTATTTCAAGATTTATTCACAGGCATGGGATGTTCCCCACGTCTGACTCTCCCTATTATTTGGGCTGCTACAAGTTTATGGTACAATCTTCCATGTAAACCAGAGGGACTCATTTGAGCTTCAGGTGCTGGCGGACAGGTGGCCTAAGGTTAACACAGTCATCCTGTGCCCACAAGAGCAGGGAGTGACTGTTCTTTTATTGGAACCTTAGCTCATTTCTCTATGATATTTATGCCAGAGCTAAAAAGAACACGTTTTGTGTTTGCATAGATTCCCCCAGTGTTCCCAAGTCCATTCTATTTCTGTTTCTTTTTCTAACCCATCTGGGAGATGATATATGACCTTGATCACTACACCAACACTTAGCAAGTCTATTTTATTTTATTTACACATCCAGGGGATTGGGGCACCTGGGTGGCTCAGTCCGTTGAGTGTCCGATTCTTGATTTCAGCTCGGGTCATGATTTCGGGGTCGTGAGATTAAGCCCCATGTCAGACTCTGTGCTCAGGGAGTCTGTTTGAGATTCTCTCTCTGCCCCCACCACCGCTCCCTCTCTCTCTCTCTTAAATAAATAAATCTTTAAACACCCAGGGGATTTACAAGAGGTCCCTCGCTGGCTAAGCATCATTAACTAGAAGTAGCATTTGCAGATTCAAGGTGAGGGCATGTTTGGGGCCATTTGTGGGAACCTTGGCAACCAAGGTGGAAGGGTGAAATTCTGTGATTAGCCTGACCTATAAATAACTTTTCTGCTAAATACTCTTCTATCCATTCTTTGTCTGAGTAAGTCCTATTTGTCCTTCAGGGTTTAGCTTAAAGCCCACTTCCTAAGAGACATCTCCTCCCATGCCCTAGAAGAGTGTACACTTGGCCCAAAAGTGGAGCAGACCCCAAATGGGCAGCAACTGGAGGCCTCACAGCAGACTCCCTCTTGCAGGGAGCTGTGAGCTGTGAGCTGTGCACCACCACTGATGACACTCTAAATGTACTGAATGTGAATTTGTCCTTCTATTTGAATCATTTCTTTTGAATGGATCCCCAGGCGTGGAAACCCCGAATAAAGGGGAGTGTGCAGAAATATCTGTCTTATACACACAGCCAAGATGCCCTTTGCAGGGACAGCTCACTGAGTGAATGTACTGGTGTCCTGCTCCTTCCTCATCCTCCACTCAACCCCACACACGGAGCACCAGGCTTCCCCTCCTCCAGTCAACCCCGCACACGGAGCACCAAGCTGTCCAGTGAACATGCATACGTGGCTGGCACAGGCAGGACTTGAAGGGGGACACTGATGCCCCATTTCCAGATACATGACATACCAGGAAGAGTTCAAATCAAGCAAGAGGAGATTTGTGACATTTGCATATTGTGCAAAAGGCAAAAATAATCATTTCAAAAAGGAAGGAAAGCCCAACACTCACCACACTGTTGACAAACCTTGAAGATATCATCCTAAGTGAAATGAGCCGGTCAACAAGACAAGCACTGGATGATTCCACTTATCCGAGGTACCTAGAGCAGTCAAATTCCCAGAGACAGAAAGAAGAATGGTG
>NC_138379.1:10354709-10392276 GCF_054177405.1 Leptonychotes weddellii
GGCTCAGTTGGTTAAGCGACTGCCTTCGGCTCAGGTCATGATCCTGGAGTCCCAGGATCGAGTCCCAGGATCGAGTCCCGCATAGGGCTCCCTGCTCGGCAGGGAGTCTGCTTCTCCCTCTGACCCTCCTCCCTCTCATGCTGTCTCTCATTCTCTCTGTCTCAAATAAATAAATAAAATCTTTAAAAAAAAAAAAAAAGGCTGCTCCATAAACAGAGGAGGTTGAAAGCCACCCCATCCTTCATGTTTTCCCCTTATACTTGCCCCTATAACTAACTATACCTCCATATCTTCTCAACAGTTATCCCAGCCTCTACCAAATAAACCATACGACTTTAAAGAATGAAACTTATTTAGAGGTTTAATCCAGAATCCCCATCAGCTTGAACTCAGGGTGAGAAAGGCCTTAAGACCCCCATGTGGAATTTAGGCCATCAGACTAAAAGTCTCCCAGACTTCTCAAGTCTTAACTGGTGTAATCTTGGTTCAATTCCTCTTTGTTCCTCTCCTCCCTCTTCATGTTCACAGACATCTACAGAAAGGAAGTTCAAGGAGATTAAGTCCAAGGTTACAGAGCCACTGAGTGCAAAGCTGTACCCCAAATCCAGTTCAGCCAAATTCTTCCTATTTATTTCGTTTTTCATTGTTGTATCTTCCCCTCTCTTAAGCAGCACGATTTCCTTGTCCTTATTTTTTTAATTTTATTTTGTTTCAATTCAATAAATTAACATATAGTGTAGTATATTAGTTTCAGGGTACAGTTCAGTGATTCATCAGGTGCATATAACACCCAGTACTCATTATATCACGTGCCCTCCTTAATGCCCATCACCCATTTACCCCATCCCCCACCCTGCACCCCTCCAGCAACCCTCAATTTGTTTCTTATAGTTAAGAGTCTCTTATGGTTTGTGTCCCTCTCTGATTTAGTCTTATTTTATTTTTCCCTCCCTTCCCCTAGGATCCTGTTTTGTTTCTCAAATTCCACAAATGAGTGAAATTGTATCGTAATTGTCTTTCTCTGATTGACTCATTTCACTTAGCATAATATTCTCTGGTTATATCCCCAGCTCTGCAAATGGTAAGATTTCATGTTTTGATGGCTGAGTAATATTCCATTGTATATATATATACCACATCTTCTTTATCCATTCATCTGTTGAGAGACATCTGGACTCTCCATGTTTTGGCTATTGTGGACATTGCTATAAACATTCGGGTGCAGCGCCTTTGGATCACTATGTTTGTATCTTTTGGGTAAATACCTAGAAGTGCAATTGCTGCGTCATTGGGTAGCTCTATTTTTAACTTCTTGAGGAACCTCCATACTGTTTTCCAAAGTGGCTGCACCAGTTTGCATTCCCACCAACTGTATAAGAGGGTTCCCCTTTCTCAGCATCCTCACCAACATAAGTTGTTTCCTGCACTGTTAAGTTTAGCCATTCTGACTGGTGTGGGGTGGTATCTCATTGTGCTTTTGATGTGTATTTCCCTGATACCGAGTGATGTGGAACATTTTTTCATGTGTTTGTTGGCCATTAGTATGTCTTCTTTGGAGAAGTGTCTGTTCATGTCTTCTGCCCATTTTTTGACTGGATTTTTTGTTTTTTGGGGTGTTGAGTTTGAAAAGTTCTTTACAGATTTTGGATTATAGCCCATTATCAGTTACGTCATTTGTGAATATCTTCTCCCATTCTCTAAGTTGTCTTTTGGTTTTGTTGACTATTTCCTTTGCTGTGCGAAATCTTTTTATCTTGATGAAGTCCAATAGTTCATTTTTACTTTTGCTTCCCTTGCCTTTGTCCTTATTTTAAAAAATAATAGATAATGCTACTGTTAATAACACTGTGATTCTGTTGAAAGCATTTTCTTTCTTCCTCTGTGATTTTATTTAAGACCATTTTGCATCTTCTTTCCTTCCTTCCTCCCTTCCTCTCTCCCTCCCTCCCTTCCTGTATTCCCTTCCCAACTATGCATTGAGAGACAGGTAAGGTATGAAATGAGACCTCCCCAGGCAGGGCCAATATTTAGCTAGTAACCTCAGAAAGCCCATTTCCAGCCAGTGTGGATTCTGATTGGCTGGGACTGCAACGTGCACAGCATTAAATATTTGGACTACTTCCTCTGCTTATCCGAAAGGGTAATTGTATGTGTGTCCCCTGGAAAGCTCCGCCGGAATAAGGATGGCCCAGATGCCGTGAGGCAGGGTGGGGTGAAATGAGCCTGGGATGTGGAGTCAGGAGGCAGGGACTCAGATCCAGCCCCGCTACAATCTCTTTTGTGTGACCTTGTGCACAACACTTTCTCTGGGAATCAATTTCTCTGTGGGTAAAATGAAAGTGTGTATGGCCTTGTACCATTTTGGTAAAAGAAAACCGTGTGTATATGTGCCTTTCACATGTGTGAAAAGAGATACACCCATCTGTTCATGTGGTAATCTCTGGGGAGTGGAACAGGCTGAAGGAGGTCTTTATCACTTTATCTAATGTCTTTACTCTTTTAATTTTCCATAACAAGCATTTGTTGTGATTTTTTTCAAGTTAATAGCAAAGAAAGTCCTATTTGTTCCAGTTTTGGAGGAAGTCACACTTCTTAGCCGAGGCCACAGAGCCTTGGCATCTAACTCAAGGCTGTCCTGCCTGTATGTTCCTTATGCTGCCTCTGAACAATTAGGGGATGTGAGTGCTGGGCACCATTTGACCCCCTTGTCCCCAGACCTCAGCAAATGCTGCCCTGGGCTGGTAACAAAACATCTTCAGAATTTTCCTTGCCCTCCTCCTGCTTGCATCTGATCCACATCAGCAAATGCTCAGCCACCACTCAGCCAAAGCACGTTTATCTTCTCCCCTGTCCACTGCTATAAGATGACCAAACCTGCCCCAGGTCCCGGGAAAGAGCTATCACCAAACACGATGAACTTCCAGACTCCTTTAGATTTCCAATGACATGAGGTGTTTGTTCTTAAGTCACAAGCCCAAGGGACTGAGCAGGATGTGCGAAAGCAGCATGATTACTTGTTCTTGTCAAAGGAAGATACACAAGCAGGAGGAAAAGGCTTTAGTGTCTCCCCAGAGAATAGTCTTCTTGCTAGCAAATAATCCACCCCAGTGCCTGGGTGGCTCAGATGGTTGAGCTTCTGCCTTCGGCTCAGGTCATGGTCCCGGGGTCCTGGGATCGAGTCCCACATCGGGCTCCCTGCTCCTTGGGAGCCTGCTTCTCCCTCTGCCTCTCTCTCTCTCTGTCTCTCATGAATAAATAAATAAAAATCTTTAAAAAAAAAAAAATAATAATCCACCCCAAAGTACCTTATGAGAAATCAATTACACTTTTTAATAAAAAAGAATGCAAAAATAGAGACTGGAAGGAACCACATGTAGCTTTGGATTCAGACCAACCTGGGTGCAAATCCAAACCTTGAATAAGTCACTTAACCCACTTTATTAAATGGACACCTTATTTTGTGCCAGGCACTCTGCTGGGCATTTTACACTCATAGCTCAAGTCTGAAGAGGTTTGTATTGTTCTCAATGTATAACAGATGAGAGAAGTGGGACTCTGGGAAGAAAGCCACAATGTGGGAGGGCTCAGCTGATGAAATTGCTAAGGCCCAGATTCCAACTCATAGCGGGACATAAAGGCCAGCACCCATTCCTCTGGATGGTGCCCCCTCTGCCACACATGTTGGGGAGAAAGAACTTGCTCTAAGTACGTTGCAGAAACCAGATCTACCCAGGAGTGATCCCACTGGGTTAAGTGATCCCAAATCCAGACCCTGACACTGCTTAGGAAGGACAGGCACAGATCCGTGGATGGTGTGTTTTGGCATTCGACGAACCTAGATTCAAATGTTCCCTCCACTGTGTACCTAACTGTGACCCTGGTAAAGTACCAGGGGTCTTTGACTGACTTCTCTGGGCCTCAGATTCCTAAAAAGTAAAAGGCAACTGGTGAGAGGTTAAAATAGGGTTATACAGCACCTCGCCCAGAGGCACACTGAGCTCCTCTCAGAGCTGCTGATCTCAGGAGCAGAGCACCCCTGGAGAGCTCCAGGCTGGGAAAGGAGCATGACAGTTCTTGGACCCTGGACTATTTATGGGTAGCCAAGCCCCCTTCAGAAGCTCAGCCCTGCCCATACACCCGGGCTCTGGAGCACTGACACAGCTACCCTAGAGCTACTTCGAGCCTGCCCCAGCCAGAAAGGGGCTCCTTTCTGGAATATCTGCGGAAGGCCCACAAGGAAATCAGCCTGCAGTAAATGTGACCTCCCAGCCACAGTGCCTCACGCACAAGCTGCCCGGTCAAGGGGAGAAAGACCCAGTTTTCCAGGCTGTGCCCCTGGGCCACTTCCGCATTCAGTGCAATAGCAGTAGCAGGGCCCTACGTGCATCCTGTGACCAGGAGTCCGTGAGAGACTAAAATACTAGGTGCTCCACAGATGAGATGTGATTTTCTTCACAGAGCTCACGGAGAGCGCGCCCAGCTCACTGCCCACCGGCTCGGCTGCACCCACACCTGGGCGGCCTCCATCGACGCCCCGCTCTCCCTCCTCCCGGGCCTCCGCGGCGCGCTCTCCGTCCGCTGCCGGGACGTGGAGATGCACAGCCTGGAGTCCCAGCCGGTCACGCCACAGCACCTACTCGGGGAAGGCCCCGAGCCCTGCACCCCCAGACTTGCAGGCCGCCTTTCGGCAGCACCTGCGGACCCTGCGAGCTCAGGAGACCAGCGGGGCCGCGCGGCCGAGCCCCTGGCAGAGACGGCGTGCCGAGGTTCCGCGCGCGTACTCACCCGCGAGGACCAGGTGAGGCGAGAGCCGCTACCCGCCTCCCGCGGGAAGAGCGACGTCACGTGCGCCGCCTCCTACGCGTCTTCCCACGCAGTCCCGGCGGGCGCGACCCCGCAGAAGCGGCGGGAGGCCAACGGCAGGTAGGCGCCCGCCGTGCTACAGGTGGGCGGCCTCCGCGCGCCGCGCCAGCCGCCGCCACTCCGCGGTCCCCGCGCTCCCGGGCTGCCTGAGGCGCGCGGCGCCCGCCTTCAACCCCCGAGCCACCGGAAACGGGGCTCGCGCGCGGGCGGCCGCTGTGCCAACTGACGTTGGGGGGCGTCTACCAGGAGGGCGAGGCCGCGTGCATGTAGGATGCACCCCGAACCCGCTCGCCCGCAACGCCTCTTGCCCTGCCAGCTCCCGCGGACGACCTGAAGACGGGCCCGCCCCGCCCCGAGGGCCGGCTCTTCTTCCCTCCCCGCGGCCAGGCGGTGCACCCCGCCGGGAGCAGCACGGTGTGCGGGTGCGCCTCGCAGGCCTCCCTGCCCGCCACTTTGGGCGTCCTCTTCGGAGGCCCCTACAGTCCGCAACCCAAGCCGGCTCAGCGGGGCCCAGGCCTGCCCCTGCTACTTCCACCCGCGGGCGCACCTCAAGGTGTGTGTCAGCAGTGACTCAGAGCTGGGTGCAGCCCAGGCCGTCCCCTTTGGTGGTGTCTTCAGCTGCCAGGTGGAACACCCCTTGGGCCCTGTGAAGGACCAGAGAGCCCTGGGCCCCTGAGGGAGATGTTCTATCTGGACAGCCCCACGGACTGCCCCACGAAGTGCCCCTCAGAGTACAGCTAACTCCAGGGTGGCCTCAGCGATGACTGCCAAATCACTCCTGCCTCAGGGCTGGGCCCCTCTTGGACCGGCAGCAGACAGCTGACCGGATGCCCCCATTTCTTCCAGGCCCCCCTGGCTTAACAGCAGCAGTACCCACAAGCTTTCTGTCCTGGTTGAGTCCAGTGGGCATTGATCCGTGAGGCTGCAGGACTGGTAACAGGCCAGCATCCATGACCCATCCCTGCCGGCCCAGAATGTGGGCCATTGCTGGCACCTGGGTGGGCACCATTGTGGCTTTGGTGGCTCTTGCTCTGGGCATAAGCTCTGCCTGCAGTTGCTGCAAGAAACGGGGTTGGGGAGGCGGTACAGGAGACCGTTAGGAGGCATCCTGACAGAGGAACAGAGGGCCTAGGGGCCACTCAAGCCACTGCAGAATCCAGCCCAGTCCGAATGCATAGATAATGACAAGAATTCTGTCCAAACTTAAAAATAACCAGACTCCTGCATCATTACTAATTAAGGTTTTAGCCCCTTCTCTTCCTTCTGCCACCTAGATAAAAAGTCAGACATCCAAACATAGAATTGGTTGCACTTTGGGAAGGCACCATTGTAGAACTAAAGTGTGTTTCCTCAGACCCTCTTCCAAATCACCTAACACTCAAGTCCTGTCAGTCCCTTGCCCTGACACCATCTTGCTGAGAAGCCCCACCCTCTCCACTGTGGTTCACAGGTCGCTCTCCCTTTTTGTAAGGAGCCAATAAGCCCAACTTTGTTCAAATACAGGTGTATTCCTGATGGTCTTTGGTAGGAAGGAATCAACAGGGCCACTGTTTTGGAGGGATGTACCATGAAGCTTAGCTTTGGAAAACTTACATGTGCCCCCAAAATCTACCTCACTCCCAACCACCCCTATCAGAGAGCCTTCCCGGTGGAGGTGCTGTTTAGCTCGGGTATGCCAGAGTGAATTGCCATTCCCTAACCCAAGACAGCAGTCTCTTGGAGAGCCATTTTTGTAATGTTCTTGAAACACTGAGCTGTCACAATGTGCATATAATTTTTTTTTTAAGGTTTTATTTATTTGACAGAGACAGTGAGAGAGGGAACACAAGCAGGGGGAGTGGGAGACGGAGAAGCAGGCTTCCCACGGAGCAGGGAGCCCGATGTGGTGCTCGATCCCAGGACCCTGGGATCACAACCTGAGCCAAAGGCAGACGCTTAATGACTAAGCCACCCACGCACCCCTCTTTTTTTTTTTTTAAAGATTTTATTTATTTGAGAGCATGAGTGGGGGTGGTGGGGAGACAGGGCAGAGTGAGAAGCAGACTCCCCGCTGAGCAGGGAGCCCAATGCAGAGCTCTATCCCAGGACCCCGGGATCATGACCTGAGCTGAAGGCAGATGTTTAACCAACTGAGCCACCCAGGCGCCCCACAATGTGCAGATAATTCTGATGGTGATGTGCAGAGCTGAGTGATAGTGCACTGGATACACAAAGATGTATCATCAAGACTCACAGTTGAGTGGGTCAGACACCCACAAAATAGAAATTACTCATTGTGGAAATGTCATAGAGCTTCCAACAGAACATTATGAGAAAGTGAATGAGGGACACAAATTCTAAGTGGGAAGGATCTGGCAAGGCTTCCTGGTTGGGACAGGACTCAGTCTCAGGTAGGCACATTTTCAAATAGGTTCAGTTCTGCTGGCCTGGGAGGATTCTTTTAACAGATTCTTTCCTTCCTGATAGTCTTAATTCTCCCCTGACAATACATTTCTATTTGCCTCTTCTCCTACCTCACACACTCCTTCAATCTCCCAGGAAGAATCCTCTCTTACTCCTCTCAACCTCTTTAGCAGGCATGTCACTGTGAGTTGGTCACTTGGCATGAGTTCTTGACCCAAATTGACTATGAGCTCTTTGGATGGGGGGGAGGGATAGTGTGCTCACCGTAGTTACTTCCAGAGCTCAGCATCAGGCAGAACACCTAATGAGTACAAGTTTGCTGAATGAGAGAAAACCAGAAGTTGTCTTGTGGGACCCCAAGTAATAAGAGCCAGCTATCAAATCCTTTTAGGTTACCTGTTCCTCTGAGATTATTAAATGTATTATTTCATTAATAAACCAGTTTTAAGCCCCATTTTGCCCATCATAAGGTTCTTGAATAAATAGAAACGTGAATAAAACAAGTTTTCACCGTCTCAAAATATTCTAGACAAGTAGGCTAAATAAGTAAACAAGTAAGTTAAGTAAGTAAATAAATAAATTAATTAATAAAAGGAATGGGCAAAGGGGAGGTAGCAGCATGGTGCACCCACCCAACATCCTGTCCCAGGCACTGACAGAATGGAGACCGCTGGGCTACCGTCAGGGAGTTGTTCCTTGGACACTACACAATGTTGTCTCCTGGAGCAGCCTTGGACAACGGGGTTCTTGCTATCTTATGGACACTGCAGGCCACGTAAAATAAAGAGGTCTCTGTCCTTATTTTGACTTCTGAAGAGCTTAGAACCAAATTTTGGCCCTTTGTATATACATTTTTGTCACTAAGTTCAATCTTAGTTCCAACTTGGCTATAATGAAAACCTTCTTGGGAGACGAAAATTTGCCCAATTTGGAAGGTGGAGAGTAGGGCGATTTCTTGCTATGCCTTAGGACAACTAAAGCTCTGGTGACCCTCAGAATCACAGGGGGCTCTGCACTTGGATTTGGACAGGGGACCCTTGCAGTTCCCTATAAAACTAAGGCAGAAGAACTGACCTGACCCCTGGTGATTTTTCCTTATCTTTCCTTCCTTCTGGTCTTGGTCTTGTTCATGCTAACTTTTAGAGGGTCACTGATATAAAACCTTGAATGGTTCCTCATTGCCTGTGGAATGAATCTAAATTCCTTAGCATGGTGTTCCAGGCCCCTGTGGTGGAGCCCTAACCTTCCTATCCAGCTTCATTCCTCAGTACTCACCTTGCCACTCCTTCCGTGACTGCTATGTTCCACATTCAAACTCAACATATTTAAATACCAGACTTGTGGGGCGCCTGGGTGGCTCAGTCGTTAAGTGTCTGCCTTTGGCTCAGGTCATGAACCCGGGGTCCTGGGATTGAGCCCCGCATTGGGCTCCTTGCTCAGCGGGAAACCTGCCTTTCCTTCTCCCTCTGCTGCTCCCCCTGCTTGTGTCCCCTCTCTCACTGTCTCTCTCTCTCTGTCAAATAGATAAAGTCTTTAAAAAATAAATAAAAAGCAGACTTGTGCTCTCCTATGCTACTCACAATATCTGCTGCCCCTTCCATGTTTCCTGCCTAATTTGTTCACTCTCCTCCTACTTGGGAGAGGGTACTCTTTGCTTCTTCCCTCTTCCTAAAGTTCAGTGTCCTTCTCCCCAGCTTCCCATGCTAACTCCTCTGCCATGATTATCAGAGCTGTCCCCTTCTCTCCATCCCCTGTCACTCTTAATTCAGGTTCTCCATCATCTGGATTTTTTTTTTTTTTTTGCATCCACTCTTGCCCCCATAAACCCACGTGCTCATAAGAGCTTGAGTACTCGTTTTAAAAATGTAAGTCTTATCATGTCACTTTCCTGCTTAAACATTTCCAATGATTTCTCTTTGCACTGTTGGTACCCTTTAGCCAGACTCCTAGGACAACACACCTGCAGTCGAAGATGGGTTTATTGGCTTCTTGCAGCGAGAGAGATGGCAGCGTATCATGGGGAACTTTGGGGCACCTCAGTAAGGAAGTGTAAGCAGGGATTCATTATAGGCTTTGGACTTGGGTTAGTTTGGGGAAGGATACAACGAAGTATAGTTTTGCTCTGAATTGGGTGCTGTGGGAAAGCAGGGGCAATCCTATGATTGGGTTCATTTTTATCTAGGAGGAAGCACCAACCCCACACTGGCTGCTGTCAGAGTTGGTTGTACACTTGTTGTCTGTGTTCAGCAGTTAAAACAACACCCAGATCCCTTTCCACACAGACTCTTCCTTCTCGTGAGCGAGAAAGCATGCAGGCCCTGATGTGCAGCGTTGATCCGAGGTGCGCAGCTCGATTGCGGTAGCGTCACAAGCTGGTGCAATCTAAACCTCATAGAACCATTACTTCACAGAAAGCTATCCTGAGACCACGATAAGTGAAACAAAACAGGGCCACTTCCTAATTTTGTCTAATCACAGACAAAAGCACAGTCCCTGTGGCGCCCACAAAATCCGCAATCAGAATTGCCTTTCCTTTCTGACAGCGTCCAAACGGGAGCGAACCTCTGCCTTCCCAGGCCCTCCCCAGAGGCACCCAGCGGAAGCCTCATTCTACAGTTAAGTTCCAACACTCTCTTACCAAGACACCCCATAGTTTCCCATGGTGTTCGTTCTTCCTTGCTGTAACAAGGAATAAAGCACCTGCTTAACCACAGGTGTGTTTCTCCTGGTCTTTGGCCGAGGGCCTTGGCACTCGCATCGTTCCCCTGCCCCTCCTGGTTTCAGCTGCTGTTGGCCTCCTTTCAGTTCCAAGAGAACAGGAAACTCAGTCCTGCCTCAGGCTTTGGACTCAATAGTTCCCTGTGCCCCTGGTACTTGCTCTCAGGGCGTTTGGGGGCTGACTCCTCATCATTCAGATTTCCGGGGGAAATAACCACTTGAGAAAGCCCATCCTGACCCCGTCTCTTGGTAATTTTATAATTGCACCTTTTTGATTTCCTACATAGTTCTTATCCCTCTCTAAATTGTATTATTATTATGTGTTGCCGGTCTTCCCCCACCAGAATTCAAATTTTAAAAGATCAAGGATTATGTTGTGTTCACCTCTGTATCCTAGTGCTGGGAACTTTTCCATGAATAGCTGAAACATATACTACCTTGAGAATAGCAGCAGCATCTTAATGGCTCTCTCTACCCCAGGCCACTTCCACGTCCAGGACAGCTCTCACAGAACCATCTGAATTGTTTTTCTAAAACAAAGAGAGTCTCTCCTGAAGGTGCCTGCACCTCACTCCTCCTGTCTCATCTCCTCCTGTGGCTCTTGGAGAACCCCGTGCTCAGTCCTGGTGAACATTCACAAACATGCCTCATGCCTGCCGGCAGCCAAGCATTGACTGTTTGCTGGTCCTTCTCTCCAAAATGTTCTTGCCCACTTCTCATTTTTCCCCCGAGGCCAAAACCCTTGTCATTTTTCAAAGCCTAGCTCCCAAAGTGCCTGTTTGGAGAAGTTCTCTCCATTCCTTCCTCCCCTCCTTGGGGCTCCCGCAGCTCTTCTTTCACATCCTGGTGCGACCAGCTGCACCCTGACTCCTGTCCCCATTGGCTGCATACCTGCTGTCTTTCTCAGAGCTGTCCCCACCTCAAGTGCTTGCAGGGCAGGGAACCACCTGCTGTCTGTGCCTCTTTCTTCAGTTGTACAATAAGAATTCATACTGTAGGGGCAGAAAACTTCTTTCTTCCCCTCTAGGTTCATTGGCTGTCTAATTAAATTGACAGAAGATGGATTAAGAAAAGAAAAGCAAATTTAATTTCGTACATACTCATATGAAAACATGAGACTCAAAGAAGTGACCAGAGCAGGCACATTTTACACCTTTTAGACAAACACATCTGTGAAGAATTGACAATACCCAGGGGTCTGGGCTTGGGGTAGTAAATGAGTGAAGTAACAAGGTTTGTTTAAATAGCCTTCTCAGCCCTCAGTTCTCTCTCTGGTGATGAGGAGGTCCCGCCCCTGCTACAGGGAGGGTACTTTCCCATGGAGATGCATTTTTTGCTTTCAGGGGACAAAGTGGGGGGGGGGCAGAGCATCCTTTTTGCACTGGCTGTTTAAGTAACTTAGCAATATGCCAAAGCAGCACATTTGGGGTGGCCTGCCCTCAACCCCATAGTACCCACCTCATAGAGTTTTTGTGAGGAATAAAGGAGTTAATGCATGTAAAGCAGAATGATGACCGGCACAGAGTAAAATGAACACTGTAAGTGTTTGCTACTATCATTAACGTTCTTTTCTGTATCCTTATTACTGGTCCAAAGGAGGTATCAATATGTACTGCTGCTGAATTTGGATGGAGCAGGGCAGGAAAGCCTGAGCTTTGGAGCTTAGAACCAGGTTGGTCAATTTGTTTAGTGGCCTGCTAAGTTCTCTGTGTAACCTCCAAATCTCCCTCCACCCCAGGATTTGGGGATAAGAGCCAGGGATAATTGAGAGAAGAGAAAGCAGTCCTAAACATTTACCTAGTGGTATGGCATAGGGCTGGTCTGACTTAAAAGATAGACACCTGCCTCAGAAATGTATTTTTAAAAAGCTTCCCTGGATCCCTTGTTCGAATGTCACTTATCCTGGAAGGAATAGCATATTTAACCATTACCTCAGACTGGGTCCCACTTTTCCCATATCAGGGGAGCAATGACATATCAGGACCACCAGATGATAGTAGAGGTGGTGGCTGGGGTGGCCAGAGAAGTCTGGGTTACGAGTTGCTGTTCCCAGAGTTTCCAAGCCTTGTTAGAGGAAGGGTTGCCAGAAAGTGCTGGATGCAAGGGAGTGAAAATGATGGAGAAACACCAGATGTCTCCTAGGATGAGGTTGGTCTAATGGAGAAGCAGGAAGACTAAGTTGTAGTTCTAATTCTTCTACATTCTAGCTGGGACACCTGGGGCGATTACCGAACCTCTCTAGCCCTGGAGGGTGCGGGTTTTTGGCAGGGGACTCCAAGTCTAAATGCGTGCTTTAACACACCCTGGGCAGTGTCTGCTAGGGGGAGCCTTGTCTGACCCCGATTACTGTGAACGGCACCTTTTGGGTGTAGACAACAGCCGGTCTCAGCTCTCAGGGAGGTGCGGGATTCCTGGCAGCTCCCTGTAGGACTGGGTTGGCCTCTAGTGGCCAAAGGCTCACAGGCACAACAGGGTGACGTCTACGCTGTGACCAGATGGGATCATGAGGAGCAACTGGTATTTCTCTGAGATCCTTAACAGAGCTCTCTCCTCAGCTGAAGGCTTTCCATGAATCCAAGCTATTTGAGCCATTTTATCCTTGTATTCTCTATGTTTGTATGTCATTCACAAGTACTTTCAGATACTTGTCTGAACCATCAACCAACCTGTGAAGTTGTCATTTCCATTTCATAAATGAGGAAGCTCAGAAAAGGCGACTTGTCTCAAAGTTTGGAAACTTACCAGGTTTGTCACAGAGCGGGATTTGGCACAAGTTTACATTGGCTTTATCCAAGGAAAGTGAATTAGAGATCGAGAACGCATTTCAACATAAAATGACCTCAATTGCTAGGTGGCCCATGGCAGTGGGGTGTAGTGAGTCTGGGAGCCAGAACTAAAACTCCAAACCTGTCAGGTACTAGGGGAGGGACTTGGGCAAGCTAATGCTCATTCTCACTTCCCTCACTTGTGAGATGGTCTCTCAGAGGATAAACGGTAATACCTGACATAAGTAAATGCAGTGTTCATACTACCTTGAACATGTGGATAAAAATACAGCATCTCTTGGTAATTTTTCTTATCTTTCCCAACTTAGTTTCTACCTTCAAACTAGACTAGAAATGGGCTAATTGGGGTTCTTCTCTGTCCTTCAAGTTTGCCTGGGGTTCAAATACTTGAAATTTAACCATATGAAAGGAAATCTGCCTCATCTGCGGGCTAGCTGATAGGTATGGGGCAAACTACCTTTTCTAGGCTGACTGGCCTTGGGAGTTTTTCCCAGTGGCCTGGCATCATGGTGATTTACCTGGCATGCTTGACTGAGCATGGCCCTGGCTGGGAGGATTACATTTTATCCAATGTTGAAATCACTTGAAATTCTTCTTGCTCATCCAAAGATACAGAAATAAAAGCAACTCATGGTCCTGCTGAGGCGAGATCTTTATTGTTAGCCGTTCTTGGATCTTTATTTTCTATCTGCCAAAAATAGATGGATCCAAGTAATGTAAGAATCACATGCACATGGATGTTACTGCACACCCCACACACATTTCACCAAAAGATCAAATTATATTTTTACTGTCTTTATCTGTAGACTTTAGAGTTCTATAGAAGCTTTTGAGTGGAAAGATGACATTTTTATCATTTTCACTTTTTCAACGTACCAACACTCAAGAGGGTTCATTCTTGGGTGGAACGAGGCAGGAGGCCAAACCATTCTTTTTAAATGCCCTGGCCTAAACACTGTCTAGAGACTAACCCACATGCACACACACCGTAAGTTAATTGAAGTGATATCCAAACTCCTTTTTTCCCCTTTCCTCTTCACCAATCACTTTCTCACCGTGGTAGAAGCCCCTTTGCTTCCTCCATTTCTATTTTACTCCTTAGTATTAATATAGAGAAGGTGCTCAGCTACTTGAGGAGCTAAGGATTCACGAAGTCATTCTAAACCACTTCTGAGATAGGTCTCCCTTAAATATTACTTGTCCCCTGCCTGTTTGACCAGTGGTCACAAGAATGAGTCATCCATTGGGCTTTAATCCACAGCAGGCTGGAATGACAGCAATACCAAGGCTATGACTTTATTAAAACTCTCAATTCCCTCAGACCTGATTATTTCAAAGCTAATTTTATTCGATGCTTGGCCTATGAGTTTGTGCCAATTTGCAAATTTTTTCCAAATCACCTTCTTAAATCAATGTAAAAAGAGTTTATCTTCGCTCATATATGCAATTCCTTAACAGATTCAGGAAAACAGAATCTCCCTCCCACAGAGGACTTCTACAGGCTGTGGGAATACTCTTTACAAAATACAAGTTAGGGGTTAGGAACTACATTCATGCCTTTTAATTATATATATATATATACACACACACACACACATATAACATATATATCACTATATAGTTACATGTTATACATTATATATAAATTTTATATTTATGTATTATATAATATAGTTTACACATATATAAAAATATGATTCCCCAGAGATCCGATCCATATATAGATCTAAGGAACAAGGAAACTAAAATCTAAAGACCAAAAATCTCTTTTGGGTTCTGGATCCTTAAAGAAACCATACTTCTTCCACAGTGTTGCCATTATTCCTATCTGTATTTAAGACACACACCTAGAACATGGACCTATTGTTGGGTCCCTTCTTCATGGTCTTGTCCATTTCAGATAAGCATGATGCAGTCTACACATTCAGATCCATTCACGTTTATGACTTTGTTTTTAAAGTTGAGTGCTCACTTCTCCCTTATTTATCTACACTTTTCTAAGCATTTTCTCCATACTTCTTTTGAGGCATATTGCAAGTTTTTTTGAAGAAGAAACTGGTACGGAACTCTTAGTACAACACTGGGAGTACCCTCTGGAGACTTGCTGCTTGTGACCTAATCGAGACTTCTGTAGCTTCCTATTTCCTCCCATTCAATAGTTAGTACTTGTACCTTTTCTGGACCCTCTGCCACTCCAAATATGCCTCTCATATATATAAATACTCCTTCACATGTAACTCAGA
This sequence comes from Leptonychotes weddellii, assembly GCF_054177405.1. Lineage (NCBI taxonomy): Eukaryota > Metazoa > Chordata > Mammalia > Carnivora > Phocidae > Leptonychotes > Leptonychotes weddellii. Next base: position 10,369,723 of record NC_138379.1, read on the forward strand.
GCTTAAGCCATGTTCCATTGACTTTTGAAACTTCTGCCGACATCTGCTCTGCCACATCTGCTGAATGTAAGGACAAACCCTCAGAGAGGGGTCACTCCTTTCAGATTGAGCAAGTCTGTAATCAGTCATTCCCCACTAAGAATTTGTAGTCACATCTTTATCCATTAAAGAGTCTAAAATATTCCACAGATAAATCTAAGAGCTTCACATTAATAAGCAGGTACTTTATCAATGAGAAATATTGCTCTTGAAGCAGAAGAACCAGTTGAAGCTTGAATGAAATAAGCATCTATGCATTTACTGAGGAAGTATCTACCCATACACCAAAGTTACAAATGAAATAAAACCAAATGATAAACCTCTAGTGGCAGTGGGACCCGAATGTTTATTATCACCTTACTTTCTTCTAACCAGGCAACTCTTTCCTTGTCTCTCTCATTTCTCATTTGGTACTCAGACAACCTCTGAGACACAACTGAACTCCCCCCTCCTCCAGAAAGGGATTTCGGGCCCTTGCTGAGCTCCTTTTTTTTAACACCCTAACACTTAAACCTGTGCCTCCCTCCCAATTCCAACCATTATTGATGTTTTCTATGCATACAAGCTCATTTCCACAAATGCAGACTACAGAGCAGGGCCTTATGTCCCCTGTATTGCCACGGTGCCCAACCCAGGGTCCTCATAACACTGACCTCGTGGAGTTTTGGACACAAACCCTTGTGGGAGAAAGACACAAGCTAGGTTACCCCGTCCCATCTCATGCAACCTATGGGTGCTAGCCGTCTCTGACTCATGGTTCACTTAAGAGCACAGGAGCTTCAAGTAAGTAAACTAAATTGATTTGGGTCCCACATCCAAGATGGTGGGTTTAATTGGTAGTGTGAAGTAACGTTATACCTGAGAACTTCTGAATTTACATCGCACCACTAGTTTCACAGGCCCGACCACAAATGACCTTTCCATCAGTGCCCACATTTACCGGTTGTGTCTTTCACACTGTTTCTCTCAAGAACATTAAACACAGCGCCCTGCCCCTCTGTTGTGAAGCATGGAGGCTGTGCTGTATATTGTTTCAGAATCGCTGGCATTCCCACGGGGAACAGAGTGGGCCTCACCCTCCCCTCATGACTAAGTCCAGAGAATGTGTGGTAAAGGACTTTGTGACATTTTAACCTGAGTGCTATTCCAACCACTGTCCATGAACGCTTGCTTACACTGCCTGTATCGCTACACTGCTGCTCACAGTAGACGCGAGGTAGGCTGCTGTGAGCTGTGCCCAACCCAGAACATTTGTGGACACTTGATAAAGCAGGCTGTGTTACTGCACATCCTCAGTTTCCTAATTTCAGAAGTCTGGTGGGCCTACTCTTTTCCCCAAACAGAATCTTAACATCTCCACTGCTCTCGTCTTTGCCAAGCGTGGGCAACAAATACCGCCTTTAACACTACAATTATGTTACTGACCTATCAGGACATATAATGGGGACTGTTTTCCAGGGTCGGGGATAGAATACTTGAATGTATTTTCCAACCCGCTGTGGCAAAGAGGTGCAGTGATAAAGGGTCATCATCAGGCCTCTGAAGTGAAGGACACACAGGCTTTGGGATGAGAAATATCTGGGTTCAAACTTAAGTGTGCCATTTGCTAGTTGGGTAACCTTTACCAAGTTATAATTTCTGTTTTCTCATCTGCCAGATGGGAATAACACTACCTCCCTCAACAGGGTTGTTGTGAAGATTATAATATACACAGAGCCCCTGGCATACCGCTACAATATAGTAGATACTCAATAAATGTTAGTATTTTTATTATCCAAGAGTTTGAATTGGCTGGAGTCCAGGATTTTTAATTAAGTTTCAATCTTCCCAGAAAAGTCATCTAGGACTAAAGTTAAACATGTATTTATTCTGTCAGACTATTAAATCCTTGTAAACTTAACTTAGTGGGTAGAAAAGGTTAGAGCACTAAGATGGAAGGATGCTGCCCTGGCCCCCATTCCCTTATGGCCCCAACACACACACACACACACACAAAACCTGTATGCCCAGTTGTCCATGTCTCCAACCCTACTTGATGAAAATGCCTATGGTCTCAAAGGTTAGAAAACTTTCAACCTTTCAAAACTTAAGAATGGGAAAGTGAGGCCTCAGGGCTGTGTATATTCCATCAGAAAAGGAAGGAGGAAGAGAGAGGAGGGATAACTGCTATATTTTCTTGTCATTAGCAATATAATGGCTCCCATGTGTTGGAATCCCAGTCTGATGAGAAATGACTCGAAGGTCATGGATGGACCTCACTGTCCACTGTGAAAGCTCTCGCAACACCTTTAGGCCCCACAGCTTCTTCTCAAAGAGACCACCATCTCCACCAATGATGGGCATCCCATCAGCCTCACTGGAGGGGATCTTGTGTTCCAGAAGCATCATTAATTCCTCCAGCTGGTAAGCAAAGGCAGCAACTTGGAGTAGAACGGTATGTATTGCTTGATGGAAATCCCCTTCAGCTGGAGTTAAATGCACCTGCTGGTCTTCTAAAAGCCTGGCCAACATAACATGGAAGGCACGATAAGCTTGGAGGTTCTCTTGGAGTCGCTCTGCCTCAGTCAGCTCACTCCACCAATCAGTGCTTGCCATTGGCACACCATCCACAGAGTCCAGGTTTATGTTCTCGTTCAGGCCCTGATGCTTCATCTGGCCAAGGATACATAAAAACATCACATCTTCTGTAATTATCCCAAAATTCTCATTTAATCCCTAAATCTCATGTGAAGTCTTAATTCACCTTCCTTGTCAAGGATCCAAATTGTAAAGAAAATAAAAATTTTCCAAAATTTTTGGATCATTTGGGATCCAATGACTGGACTTTAGGAAGACCTTATTCACTCTGAAATGATACATACTGCTTTGACTACCTATTCACTTTTTGTGGGAGAATCTGCAGCTTTCATTAGATTCTAAACGTTGAAAAACACTAGTCTACAATTTTTCCTTCCCACTTCGAACTCCCTCCTGGAAACTGGAGTACCTGAATCATACTGGAGTTTTAAGTATTTTAAACATACTTGAAGACACTGACCAGACCTTAGGAAGCCCTAGAATTAACCCATTGCAGAATTTTTCTAACCCCCTCTCCTTCATTATCCACTCTCAACGGTGAGGACAATCCTTTAGAGAATTCAGTGGGAATTAGTTAAATAAAAATTAAAAAATAAAAAAAGGCACTAAAGAGTCTGATTTTTAACTGGTGAGGTTGTACAAAGATAAACCAATTCTCAGAGAACTTAAATTTACAACTCTCCTTCAGTGTTTCTGTAATAGTGAGCCTTAGGTGGAAACTGATGGTGATCTCCCTCTATCAGAAAACCAATCTGGAACTCCATGGTTAGTTCCTTTGACACTTCCCCAAGTCCCCAGTGAATCTTCTAGGGAATCCTTTTGATAGTGTAGGTGACCATTCTATTTAGACACACAGAAACTTGATATATGTAATGAAAAAGTGGGTGGCTAATACTGTACAGAAGAAATTCTTTGGGTTTATGCTGCTCAAAAATTCAGAACAATGTGAATGAAGAACCCACACTTAGAGGGCACATGGTTAATCTATTCTGGTAGAATTCAGGCTGTAGGCCATCAAATTAGGAATAGCCTCCATGACATGCAGCCAATCCCACTCAGAAGCCTATGTCTATTTTTCTTATTCATAGATCATGTCTCCTAAACAGCCTAGAGAAGAAAATAAGGTCATAGGAGTTTCCTTAAGGGAAGGAACCATGTCAAATAATAGGTGCCCAATCTATGAATGACTATATGATTAGGGCCTTCAATGATTGGTATTGGGGGCTGGAACATGATAGTAAGGGGCTGCATCAGAAGAGATGAAGTGAAAACAGACAACAGCAAATCAGGCAACTTACATAAGATTCCAAAAGAGCAGTCAGGTCTGAACGAATCTTCCTTGCTAGCCAGATAGAGCGGCTACAGAGGTCCCGGCGGTGAGGGGTCAGCGGTGAGTGCTCTGCAAAAGCCATCCCCTAACTCAACTGTCCCAGGAAACAAGTGAGCTGGGTTTGCTACTGTCTACACTGGTCCAAATAAGAAATGTGACTCTCAGACTAAATCCACTGGGCATTCTGTACTAATGGGATTGTGCACCCCACCCCCACCCCCCTGCCTGACTCAGAGGTGGCAGCAAATTCCTGGCTGTGGATTTTTGTGCCTGTGGAATCAAAGGCCCCTTTTTAATCAGCTTTTTTTCCTGCGGTGTCTGCCTCCATCTCTCTCCTCCACTCAGTGCTGAGCCTACTTGTTTTTATGTCATTGTTTTGCTTTTGCACTTAGCAACAAGGTCACTATCACACTAATCCTCATGACATCCCTGCCTAATGTGATCTACTTTATATACACATAATCAGTTCATTTTGTTATCACCCTCCCTTGCACTCCCCATGTCCTCTTCTTTCTCTCTCTCTCTCTTTCCTTTTTTGGCCTGGTAAAGTATTCAATAATATTAAGTTATTAACAGCTGCCATTGATTAAGCAGCTACTCTGGGCCAGACACTGTGTGAAAGGCTTTAAAGCCTTTATTTATCTTTAGAATAGTTCTATGAGATAAGTATTATTTTCCTCATTTTACATTAAGAAACTGAGGCTTAAAGAAACTAAATAACGTGCACAAAACCCAGCAAGCAGGCAAAAAACTTAAATTAGGTCTCTGATTCTCCCATTGACTTTGCAATTTCATTCTGTAGGTTTTTCACATTTTGTTCAAGAAACAAAATTTATGCAAAATAGGTCCTTTAAAAATATAGCATCTTTTCATTATGTATTTAAAGTTAGTTTCATTTACACTCAACTAAAAATCAGCAAAGTCAGTCACCTCTAACCTCGATCATGGTGCCTTCCTTGCAGCTACAGGATGAGGAAGGTACTGTTTGGGCCTGTTCTCTTCCAAAGGACAGGAAACACCCAACGCTGACTGGGAAACATTTCTAAGGCAGTCTCAAGTGACAACATACTTTCCTTCTTCTTCCTTATCCCAGTCATACCACACTGCTTCTTAACAAAATATGAGAATGAGCTGGGCTTTGAAATGAGGACAAAAGAGTTTAAAAGCACATGCAGAGTTCTCTTCTGCCGCATCTATCGTAACTCTGTAGGTTAGATAATGCTCCCTGAGCAAGAGCAGCAAATGTCATCCCCAAATCAATTAGCTTTCACTATTTCATACCATAGACATCGTCTCTAAATAGAAACACATGCCTTTTCAGGTGCAAACTTCCACAGGGAAACAATAAACAAGGGGTGGAGGGGAGGAAAACTGAGACTGGCACTCACAGTAGGCCTTTTAAGAAGGTAGGAGGATTCTATTTTTATCTTTTTTTTAAGTTAGTACTCACTGTGGACACTGAGTTTTGTGAAAAAGCACTGATATTAAATGCTATCAAGGTTTTGTCATTATCAGACTAACATAAACCTCATAGCACCCTTAACGTTCTCCCTACTAGATTAATAAGGCCATCTTTTCTAGAACTCTGTCAAAACACTGGAGGGGTTTCCAAGTTGGCCAGATGATCAAAGAATCCTATGGCAACTCAGCATTAGAGATCAAGAACGAAAGAGTCAGAAGTAAACTGACTCTGCCGGAGAGAAGCAATAGCACCTGCCACATAAACCCTGTCCTGGGGGCACTGGATTCTCAGCAGCAATCAATTGTTTTAACCCTTAGGATAACTGTAACTCAGTACAATCAAGGAAGACAAGTTGCTTCCATGAAGACAACTTTTATTTTTCTTTACATATTTATTTTGGATATGCCTTACCTAGATTAAGAGAAAACAAGGATTTGAAAAGCAGAGTATCCCTTTTATTATAATTTCTTTTTACATAACCTTTTCAACCTAGATTCAGGTAACTACCTGTCTCTCCCATCAAAGGAGAAGGGTCCTGCACATTACAACAGGCAAAAAAGGCTTTTAGGAAATAAAAATATTTTAAATTGATCCATTACAATTTTTCAATTTTCTTGAGTACACTGGAAAGTGGGAAAAAGAAGGAGGGAAAAATGGTACTTCAAACAACCAGACTGTAATAACCTTAGCTGGGTTTAGTACACTCTTTATATTTTTTCCAACAGGTACAAAGGAGGTTCAAGTGCTCTATGTAGATGCTTTTCCATACCTGAATTCTTTTTTAACTTCCAGTAATCCTGGCCAGTGTTTATCCAAACTCTCTGGAGCACAGTAAGTCTCAATTATGCAGAATAACCCTGGGCAACCAGAGACTAGGGGAAAGCGCATCTCCCAGAAATAATACTTGTATCTCAACTATACTTTCAGAATTTTGAACTGCCAATTCAAATTGGAGAATGTGCAATGGGAAGTTATTAAAAAGGTAACCCAATTTGATTAAGAGTACAAAATGCAGAATTTTAAGACTAAAAGGGCTCCTTGGAAGGACAAAGAAGTAAACAGCATGAGAAGCAAACAGGAAAGGGAAGAGGGCCTAGTATAAGGCAGCTTACTTACACCACTCTTATTGTGCTAGCATCCCTTTATCAAAAGGAAAAAAGATAAAGGCCATGGAGAATATTTTAAGATTGACTGCAAACTGCTATAATAATTTATTGAAGCAAACGGTAGGCAAGTGGTACCTATAAAGAGGTCAAAAAACAAAAGGAGGAAGAATAGAAAGTTTCTAATTATTAGAACTAACTTGTTGCTTTGGTGGGGAGGAGTGTGATATAGGGAAGAACGTATTTTCCCTCAATCTCATCAAGTTTTTTTTATGCAGTTTGCTTTTGTGTAGGTGGTTAAAATATCTGATGACTAACCACTGCAAAAACAACTTACAGAGACAAAGGAGAAGATAAATGTGACAAAGACAAAAGGTAATAGTGTGGGGTACAGATGTGAGCTAGTAAAAAAGTACAAAATGGACTTATAATGGGAGTGGAACAACTTTGTTGTAAACCCACCCAATCAACCTGACAGTATTTTCAAATGTACTCAACATACCAAGTCAATTCCAAATCCTTACTGTGGGCAGGAAAGCATATTCTACATCCCTTCTATCCTTATTCCATTTTCTACCCCCACAGTGGAGGGATGGCAAATCTGCAACACTCTGAAAAGAAACAATAGTGCATTTAAGTCTATTCACTGTAGGTGTCTGACTCCCTATTCCCTGGCATCCCAACCACTGACATTAGTGGGTGTAAAGTAAGCCTCTTTCAGAGATGACATTTGTTACCCCTCTTTTTTGGGAAAAAAATAAAGAGAAAATTGATAAACTTTGTAGTTTTAGTGTTTGTGAAAAACAAGCTGTTCCTTATTTTGCTCTCAGCAAAACTTCATTCTTTCCAGCAGCCATCACACATTTCTGACAAACAATGAATAGGGCGAGCCTTTAATTCCAGCTTGTGAGGTACACAGAAGGAGAGAAACTGCACTTCTAATTCTCTAAAAATGAGCCAAAATAGGTTTTTAGTCTTCTGGGAGCTATAAATGTACAAAAACACCACCTGCCTCTCCCATGGCCAGTAATAAGCAATCCAGCCCAAGAAAATCCCTATCTCAATGGAAGCAGTAATTCCCAGAATTTTAGGTGAAAGCCAAAGCCATTATTATACAGATTATTAACTTTGTCTATGGAAGCCTTTCCTTTTCTGAGGTGTTATTTTTATAAAAGGGAAACAAAACAGAGTAATTTTCTTTGACTCCGAACGAGTCATAGACTATCTCTTCACTAATGGTAGTGTCCTTCACTAATTGGGAGCTGGAATGAAACAATGATAAAGCAAAGCAAAACCAAAAACAAAGCAAGGGGCCAGAATTGGGCCAATAGGAAGGTGTACAGAAAGAATTGATGGGGATAAAAAAAGAAAGTAAATTCACAAGAGAAAATCTTTTATCTGTAATTCAGACCCTGAACAACCCTTCTCTCATCCCCTCAAAATTCCTAAATCGCAATGCTCTAAAAACTGAAAGAGCACTAGTTACCAAAAACCTAACATCCTTCCCTAAAAAGGCTTCCGAAAAAGCACTAGGCTACTGTAGTGATTTTGTTAGTGCTGAGGACCAGCTTTCTTTAAAGGCCACTGGAGAGCTATGATTTTAGAGGCTGGCTGTGCTTCTTCAACCCTATATCTTGCCTTCAAAAGTACCTCTTATGGAAAGGACCCCATGTCAGAATAACCTAATCTCTCCCAGCCCCACAAAATATAGCAACGAAGACCCCCCCCCCAAAAAAAATCAGACTTTCTGTTAATAAATAAGGAATCTCAGGTTCCACAACACAAAAACACACATGTTCAAAGTGCAAATTTCTGCCATTAGTCTGGGACTTTTCTCACTGATACAGAGCCCTGCCTTATGATCAGAGAAACCATGAAGAGGGCAGCCCCCCCTCCCCCCAATTGGGAGCCTGCTTCCAAGCTAGTGAGCACCACTGAGAACCAGATGGAGGTGTTGGAAGGGGACTGAAGTGCTGGGGTCACAGAGGAGGGAGGTGGTCCCCGTGAATCCTTCCTTTCCAAAACCCAGCGGGGAATGGAGGAAATGGGCTTGAGTGAGAGAGGTGTGCTGTTTTAACAGCTCACCCTGCTAAGGGGCCTAAAGTGCCAAGTCAAGCTGCCAGCCTCCAGAGATTAGAACTGTATGATACTTTGGGGATAAGTGTGCTGCAGTGGGTAGAAGCCAGAACCATAGGGCAGCAGTGAAGGAGAAGGGGTTTAGAGGACAGTAATATACTATCAAGAGTTAAAAGCTGATCCAGAGCACATCAAAGTTACAGGTTTAAGAAGGGATCTGCCAGTGAGCAGGAAGTCTGCCTGGCTGGAACTGAGTAGGAGGATAACTCCCACTTTAAGAGCTTCTTTTTTGCCTACCTTTTTGGTAAAGGCAACATCAATTTTATAAAGGGGACAACAGAGGGAGAAGAGGGTGGGTGTAGGTGTGTGTGCTGTGATCCACAATGGAAAGAGCAGGCCCTTCAGTTATTTTACTAGATTTTAAATGCTTTAAATTTTTTTTGTCCTTTTTATCTTTTAAATACAAAGTCTGAGCTGTCCCAGTGCCCAAAGTCTTCCCTTCCACTAAGGTCCAGTAGAGTCTGAATCTTCAATCAGAACCTCTGTGGTAGCACCGAGTATATCCGAGTTCATGACCAGCCCTTCAGTGCCCCCACTGCTGCCACTTCCCACAAAGATCTTCCCATCAGCCATCAGGCTCACCCGTTCTGTCCCACTACAGTATGACTTTGACATCCCTTCAGCTTCTAGCAGGAGGCACTCTCCAGAGGTGGAGTTTCCCAATGGCTCAGGAAGAAGAGGAAGACCCTGCCCATCTGCAGGTTGTGTCAGGGACTCTGGGTTAGTGCCCAAGATATCTGTGCTGGTGATGAGGGCGCCTGCATTGGCAGCCAGAGCTTCGGCAATCAGCACCTCAGGGTGGCTTTTTGCTTTGTGTGCCACTACGCTGTCCTTCTTCTCAAATTTTTTGCCACAGATATTGCAAGAGAACTGGTAGAAGGAATCTGCATCATGCTTCTTCATGTGCCAATTAAGGGATGCCTTCTGCCGACACGTAAATCCACAGATCTCGCATCTAGGAAGAGTGGAAGAGGAAATGGCTGATCAAACAGAGAAATGAAGAGGGCTCTTCTTCAGGGTCAGGGCAAGAATTTAGAGGTCACATATATAGGCAATAGTCAGTAACACACTTCTTGGGAAAAATTAGGAAAAGCTAACCAGATGGAAAATTCATCTGTTTCGTTTGTTTAAAAAACTGAGGGAATAAAAAAAAGTTCACTCAGTAGCATCCCCAAATCAATACTGACTCTAATTTGGTAAAAGTCAATACCAGTGGTGACTGAAAAGTCTGCACAGGGACTAACCAGCAAGTAGGGGAGATATGCGCTTCCCCACATATCCACCAGTAAATAACACTCACTGTAATGGCTTCTCGCCAGTGTGAATCATCCGGTGCACTGCCAGATTGTGAGAACTCTTGAAGGCCCTAGCACAGTATTCACAGATATAATCCCTTTGATCTAAGAAGAAAAATAATGTGGTTAGTGTTCCATTTAGAATCCCTCTAAGTATTTAATTTTCCCAGTTCACAATAAGTAAGCAGATAATCAGTCAAGTCAGTTACAATAAAAGCAATACTGTTTTCAACGTACAAAACACCTTGGATAAACAAAATTTTAAAAAGAAATATACCATTTTCAATTTTTTTTTAAAGTCCATACACTCAGTAGCATAAGGACTCGTTTAAAAAAAAAAAACTAAACAAAGCAAAACAAAAACAACTAATGGAAATATGAGAATTAGAACCCCAATCTCAATCCCAGTAATCCAGATCTTGGATAAATTGCTTAGTAAGTAAAGAACATTTTCCCTGGATTTTATTCTTTAAAACAGTTTTTTCAGGTTGTGAAAGGTGAAAGCTTATATATAAAGAATTTGGCACTCAGACCACCACCACCACCACCACCACAGAATTTGGTATTCCCTAAAGAAAAGTGATCCACGATTAAAGTGGTAATCATATCTTCTGTTTCAGGTTTAAAAATTGTTACCCAAAATAAACAATTTGAATTTCTCTCAAAAGGTTCAAGTTGCTGCTATCAAACATATGCAAACAGTACACCTGTGTTCTTTACCTTATTCTCCTACCCCACCCACATCTTCTGCACCATTCAACTACCTCCCTTTCTGTCATTTCACAATCCCCCCAAGTTTCACAGGATTTTTGATGAATTTGGTAACATGGTGTAGAATCTATGGACCAAAAGGGCACTGCACTTAATTATTTCTTTATCACTTGGTTTGGGAGAGAAGCAGATAAGGAGATGCTCTGTATCTCCTGAATAAATGACCACTATTGTTTTCTATGCCTTTCACTTAAAATTGCTACAAAAAGTCACAGTGAAAACATGAGGGTAAGTTAAAAGGCAAACAGTATGCAATTTAATTCTATATTTCATCCCAAACAGTTCTAAAGCCAAGTGTAGAAGAAGAGCCAAGTTTGTCCCAGGCTTGAATACATTTAGGAATCACTGGGGGGATCTTAGTAAATGCAGATGCTAGCTGAGCAGGTGTGAGGCAGAGTGTGAGATGCTGTATCTCTAACAGTGGCTCAAGTGACGCCAGTGCCTGTTGGGCTATCCTCTACATGCTGAGTAGGCAACGTCTAAAAATGCACTTTTAACCCAAGGACAATTCGTAGTGTCTCCCAGATCTTGTCCACCTTTCTAGCTTCATAGTCACATGGCAAACCTGGGTGGGGCATCCACTTGCTTAAATAAATCACATCTTCAAAGGGATCTGTCTGCGCTAATTTGGAAAAAGAGAACTACAATAACATCATAAAACTGTACTAACCAGATGTAAATATTTGGAATGGACTGAACTTCTAAAACACAGTCAGTTTCTCATAGTAGGTCTATGACATTTAGCTAAAGCTGGTTGTCAGAAACTACTTTGTAGAGAATAAAACATAATTAACAGGGAGAAGGAGTGGAAAAAAGGCAGCTCGCAGCAAGGAACAGAGTGGAGACAGCCCTCTCCCCGAAGCCGCACAGTACAATGCGGAGACTGGAGACTCGGCAGTGATTCAGGCCTGAGCTCAAGTCCTGGTGCTCTGAAACGTCCACTGTGTGTGCCAGGCCCCGTGCAGCAAAGAGCACTTTATATGTGATCTCATTTTATCCTTACACTAACTCCACAATATCGGTGACACCATTATCCCCTTTTTTCAGATGAGGGAAAGTGAGAAGTAACTTGTCTAAGTCACACATACAATAAAAGTAACCCTGGGTAAGAGACAACCAGAATTCCTAGTCTTACCCTCTACAACTGTTGGGAAGATGTTGTGTAATAATCCAGTGTCTGGCACCTACTCAATTAGCTCTAATACCCAGCTTCATTTGTTCCCATGAGCTGAACTGCATGGAGATTGTCAGTGGCTACAAATGAATGGAATTTGAAATCATTCTACATTATGTATAACGAAGACATTAGGTTTCTCTTTTTGAGTCAACAATTCCTACAGAAGATGACACGTGAGGTCAGTAGCTAGCTTTCAGGACTGCAGCAGCAAAGAAGTGCCGGGAGCTACTTACTAGTTACCATAAATCAACAGGCAAGCCTCTACACCATCGAGGCCCTCTCTTCATACTCCTCACTTCTAGTCTGTAAGAGCTATTGCAAGTATCTCCCGGAAATGGAATTAGAAAATCCTGGTTCTGGGGCACCTGGGTGGCTCAGATGGTTAGGCGTCTGCCTTCGGCTCAGGTCGTGATCCCAGAGTCCTGGGATCGAGCCACGCATCGGGCTCCTGGGCTCAGCAGGAAGCCTACTTCTCCCTCTCCCTCTCTCCCTGCTCATGCTCTCTCTGTGTGTCTCAAATGAATAAATAAAATCTTTAAAAAGAAAATCCTGGTTCTGCTAAAAACTAGCAGTGTGACCAAAGGCAAGTTACATAATGTGCAAAGCCTCTCGTTTCTTAGCTGTAAAACAAGGATAATACAAGCAAACTTGGTGACGTTGAATGGATGGATAAGCAGTAACAGTTGATACAGGATATGTGCTCAATAAAAAATTATCCTGGTCATAAAAGTTCTTTATAAAGTCAAAGGATAAAAGTAAAAAGCCCTCATTTGTTCATCCCTTGTAAAATTTGTTTTATTACATTTTATTTTCATACCTTTCTCTCACACTTGACTGTAGACTCTTAAGATTTACATTAGAAAAAAATATCATTACCAATCTACACATTTAAAAGTAGAATGCATTTAACACTTGGTAAAACATTTTATTTCAAAAAGTACCTGTATGATGTTTGGCATGTCGTAGAAGTTGCTTCTGGAGCCTGAAGAGTCGCCCACAGGAGGGATGAGGACATACGTATTTCTTCTTCAGCAAATGCTGATACTTAATGTGGTGCTAAAACAGTAAGAGAAAATAAAGAGGGATAAAAATGAAGACTTCCTGAAAGCTTGTTCCTTTGCTAAGTCAAAAGTTTTAGAGAGGGGCGCCTGGGTGGCTCAGTTAAGCATCCAAATCTTGATTTTGGCTCAGATCATGATCTCAGAGTCCTGAGATGGAGCCCCACATCAGGCTCTGTGCTGGGTAGAGTCTGCTTGAGATTCTCTCTCTCCCTCTGCCCCCACCCCCACCCCCTTAAAAAAGTGCTAAAGGGAAACCAAATACTCTGAATATGGAAGGGAGGTGCAGTATAATAAAACAGTTAAGAACACAGGCTATGGAAATAGACAGACCTGGATTCCAATCTGGGTCTATCATTCACGAGCAGTGTGACCTCAGGAATGTGCTTAAATACTGTGAGCTACAGTTCTCATTTGTAAAATGAAGACAACTGTAAGTGTCTCACAGCATTACTGCGAGGATACAGAGATCACGTGTTGTATGGTGCTTAGCGCAGCACACGGCATACAGTGGAAGAACAGAAGCAATCACTATTAGCACAGAGACAGAATCAGAGAGTAGGGCCTTAGCCTCATGTTATCCTTGCTGCTAAACTAAAAATCAAACAGGCATTTCTTAAGCTTTAGTGATAAACATTTCACTTTCATGTTTTCTGCCAGACCTAAATATAAGCTGTGTCTTTAATTCATTTAAAAAAAAATCTACTAAAGACAAAAACCCTAAAAATTAATTTATTTACTTGAAACATTATTCAAGAAATTGCGGGTTAGAGTTGCTAATTTTATTTTTTAAAAATACACATTAAAATAAAGTCTGTTCATCTGTGTCTTTGGTTTGTTGGTACAATCATCTCTTGTATCAGAAGTATTTATACCACAATGGGAAACACTGGACTATTCGAAGATTCCAAGGAAATCCTTTAAATAACCTCATGTTGTTAGATATTTTTAACACAATGACTTAAGTAATTTTATGCCTTTTTAAAGAAAGATTTTTTTTGACACTGTATGTCAATGATAAAGCCTACACAAGTTCACGAATTATAGCATCTCATGAAATAGAAAAATCAGTAATGGAACATAACCTGAAAGGCTGCCTTACATAACAATTTACTAACCTGCAAATAGCGAGGGTGAGCAAGAACCGTTCCACATCCTTCCATCTCACAACGGACATACTGGATTGGAGGCTTTTTTCTATTATCAATATGTAGGAGAAAAGTTAGCAAACAGAAGAGGCACGCTGCACAGTGGCTTAACTGAGTGCACTATAGGGAACAGCAATTTTATAGCATGAAGAATTAAAATCTCTTTACTAGTATATAGCTTGCATAGAATTTATGTTAGAAATAACCAGAAACTATCAAATGTTTGGTAAGAGTTTTAAAAAACAGCACAAAATAAACTAGTGACCTCCCAAAAGAAGTGTTAAGATTTTTAGAAACTTAAAGACCCTACAATGGAAATAAAAACACAGGAACTCTGCATCAAGGACATTAATAAAGTTGCATTTAAGATATTTTTACATAGCCATTCCTGCAGGGTAATTATGAGTAATTACGTGAGTGAAGTGCTTACCACCAGGAATAAGGAACATATTAAGAGTATAAATTACCTCCTTTTGGGTAATCGTGGACTTTTGTCATCTTTTCGCCTTCTTCCTCTCCTATAATTAAAGAACAGAGTAACTGTCCACATATTCCAGATTGAAGCTTACAGAGTGAAGGATGGCTGAAGACATATACTCAAGACCAAAGAGCACGGGGTGGAAACAAAGGATAACGCAGAATACAGAGTCAAAAACGTATCTGACAAGCCGAACAAAGATGTCATTCTGAAGTAATTTCACTTAAATAAATCTGCACTACAAGTTAAATACATACCTATCACAAACTATACATTACTATGGAAGATTTGGATAAACCTCAAGGTTACTACTTGAAGAGTCGTTCCAGTAAAAAGTCTATCACTTAAATTTAATCAATTTAAAAAGTAGAATAAAATAATCTATTATCTAAAAACCCTAAGAATATAAACTATACTCTCCTTTTAATAGAACGAAAAAGACTAAACACTTAAAACAAATCTTATTTCTACAACAAGTAATGGTTGCTGGACAGAAAGTCAAGACTCTTCAATCACTTGCCCTCATTTGCCCTTCTTTTGAGGATTCACATTTGCCATACTTTTTCTTGCTATCTCTACTCCCTCTGCATCCCATTAGCTGCTGTCTTGCCCACTCATTTAGACATCTTTAAGTATTGCTTTGGATTAAATTTAAACTTTTCAGAGAGCCTCTGCAATGAAATTGTCAGCTGCTTGAGGCAGCAATATGCACCTGTCAATAGCCCCCCTCACACTCCCACTCTTTTTCCCACCAGTGGCTTCAAAATCTGTTAGGGTTCCATTTTTAGTAGTAATTGCCTACTCACTTCCTAGGAGGTTCCTCATCCTCCCTAATTTCATTCTCTTCTTCTTTCACCTCTACCTCTACTTCCACTTTAATTTCTTTCTTCTCCTTCTCTTCTTTCACCTTCCCTGATTTTCTCCGTGGTTTTGGGGTTTCCCTGAAAACACAAACACATTTCAACACTGGTATCCAGCAAAGGATCTTTGCAAAGGGAACTGTGACAAAAAGGTAAAACCTGCGGTTATCATTGATTTATTGTAAAATTATGATCCTTAGCTCATGAAATGTGATTTCCAGTCAATTGTTCCTCACATGCACAGTAAAAGCCGTTAGGCTAACAATACCTGGGAATCAGAATGCACTACAGTTGTAAAGAGAAAGACAAAAGTAAAAAATTCTAAATATTCAGGCAATTGATGATACTTTGTACCATCAAGGTAAAACATGCAGACATCCAGTAATTTGGATATGATCAAAATAAAGTTATATAACTAGAAGAGAAGGCTGTGTGAAGGAGTTATAGGATAATGTTAAATTGGCAAAACAAGTGCATGATTAATTACTCATTTAAAATTAAGTCTATACCCATCAGTTCAGCAACAAGGTGAAATAAAAGCATGCAACAGTGCTTTCCTAACTTATTTTTCATCGACATGTCTATAGTAAAATCCGAGACATGCCTCTCTAAGTGGGGTTTGTAGGTCTCGTCTCTTGGGTCATCTTTGAATGGTATTTCCTCTTCACTGATTAACATCTCTTCTTCCTCTTCCTCCTCCTCATCACTACTAAAAAGAAGCAAATTTCTGGATTAGAAATTCTAGTTGTAAGGATTTTATCTGACTGGATTTTATTTGCTAATTTATTTAGAGGTTGCCAAAGATTCACATAGTAAGTTATCTAGAATTTTCATCCTTATGGTCTAATTGGACTGCAATCTAGCTGTTTTATCCTCACAATGATAACTGTAACTAAAAATACATAAATCCTGGGAATGCTATTACTTGATTAAATAAAGGTAAGATGATGACTGCCCAATGGCACTAAGAGCTAAAAAACAAAACAAAACAAAAAACAACGGACTTTATGCGGTGCCTGAGTGGTTCAGTTGGTTAAGTGTCTCTTGATTTCAGCTCAGGTCATGATCTCAGAGTCGTGAGATGGAGTCTCACGTCAAGATTCTCTCTCCACCTCCCTCTATTCCTAAGCCCCCCTTCTCCCTCTCTTAAAACACAAACAAAAACAACAGACTTTATAATCCTGTGTCTAGTAATCCAATGATCTGGTTTACCAAAAAGATCAACAAAGCAAAAAAAAAAAAAAAGAAAAAGAAGTTCACATGATTTACCATGGAATACAAATTTCAAAAATCCTAGTCAAAACATCCACACTTCCCATCAGTGGCTAGCATGGAATAAGCCAATACAGAAAGTACTCAAGACCTGCTTTCTGGGGGTGCCTGGGTGGCTCAGTCGTTAAGCATCTGCCTTCGGCTCAGGTCATGATCCCAGGGTCCTAGGATCGAACCCCGCATCGGGCTCCCTGCTTGGCGGGAGGCCTCCTTCTCCCTCTCCCACTCCCCCTGCTTGTGTTCCTGCTCTCGCTCTCTCTCTCTCTGTCAAATAAATAAAATCTTAAAAAAAAAAAGACCTGCTTTCGGAACTAAGGTAACTAAAGATGACGTGGTTAAAGCTCTAATCAAGAACAAAGTGACATCTAAACTAAATACTAAAACCAAAGTTAATTTTTTTTTAAAGGCTCAACGTTCTTTCAAGCAGAAAACAACTTTTGTGTGTACTCTATGTCCCCAAAGGTGTAAATACGAAATACGAAGTTTCTTACCTAATGCCACCTGGAGACTGATGTTCTTCTGCCCCGTCTGGATAAAGAAAGCATAACAAAACCTTATCTTTATAAAGGAAGCCTGTATCACCACACCTACCCCTGAAGGGTAAGCTGTTCAACATTACATTTAAAATCAGCAGGCAACTGGTTATTAAATAACCATACTCCACTTGTACTGTACCATAATCAAGCTGATCTGTATTTGGTTCTGACTTGCAGATGAGCTGCAAGGAACCAGTCTTCGACCTAGAACTTCGGGTGTTCTCTGTGTCATGATGCCTAGAAACAGACGTCCTGGTACTGCTGCGCCAGCCCCGGCTAGACCTAGTTGCAGCAATGGAAACTTGCTGAGGGAGGGTAGAATCATCTTCTTCCTCTTTCTCTTCCTTAGGATCTAGATGAAAACATATACCATTGTTTATGGTTAACCAATAACCGTCCCAGTATACCGACTACTGTAAAGAAAAAGTTAATGAAAAAGAAGGTAAATTAATTTTTTGTTCAGGCTTTTCAAAGCCCCTCAGATTTTTATACTGAGGTAACAGAAATAAGATGAGAGAAAACTTACCCTTACTGTCATCACTCTAAAAACTTCCACGTTGTCAAGCAGTAGTTTTATACCGTCTTATTTACTAAAAAATGCACTGCTAAGAAGTATACAAAATATACCAAATTCAATTCATGGGATTCTAACCTTTACATCCGAGACAAAAGAAACTGGGAGTGGTCCCAGAAAGATGGCCAGAACTTCTTATAGAAGTACAAGAAAGAATCACAGGTCCAGATGTTTTAACAATCGAACAACGCTGAAATTGTGGAAGAGGGATCCCATACTAAAAATGCCTCCCTTTGACTCTATTCAATAGTTCTTAGAACCACACCATGAATCTGAATTGGTCTATAGGGCAATCATGACAAGCTCTGCTTCAATCATCCTATGAGATGCTGTGCAAAGGTACACAATCTGTCCCTGTTATCCTGTATTTTCTTCATGCTTTGAAGGGCAAATGAAGTGAGGTAGGGCCATTCACTCCTGAGCAATAAATAAATAATAAAAAGCTTAATATAACTTTCATCCCTAGAGTAACTTATTACATATATATGTATATATATATACATTAGCATATTAAAAGTATTTTGATTATGGACAATTCTTTTAATAATCTCAGGATGGAAAAGGCCTTTCTAAGAATAACACAAAATTTTAGGTCTTAATACAGAGACCTGTCACTATATAAACATAAAAACAATTTTCAGCATGGCAAATTCCACTATAAGCGAAGTCTAACAGCCCAACAGAAAAAGAGCAGTTCAGTAAAAACACATGGCTTTCACACAAACAAAAGGTCAATCCTCTCATAATGGGAGAAACTCAAATGAAAAGGACTAGTGTGACACCACTGTTCCCCTGTCATACTGGCAATGATCCAAATGTTTGACAAGTGTGTATTGGGAATGCTGGGGGAAAGAGACAGTAACACAGATGACAGCACGGGCACTGGCAAAACCTCTATGAAGGACAATTTGGCAGTATCTATCAGAATTATAAATGTGTATCTTTTCACATTAATTTCAACTACTAGGAATTTATCCTACAATTACAATCACACTTATGAAATGACTTATGTATAGAGGTAGTCATTATAGCACTGTTTTTAGTAGTGAAAGAGCAGAAAACTAAACATCAGGAGAGGCCTGGTTACGTGAATGATGATACATCTAGTCAGTAGGCAACTGCATGCAAATAACTCCATGCCACTTTATTATGGAAAAAAACCCATATCCATATAATATCCAAATATTACATAGGTATACATTTGTTTTATATGTAGACATAGAAATAAATATGCTATACATGTAAGACATGTATCTTTTATAGGATAATAATATTTCTGGAACGATATACAAGAAATTGATAAATACTGGTCACTTCCAGAGAAGGTCCAAAAATATGCCCAGTAATTCCTCAGTATCTACCCTAGGAAAATAAACTGGCACATGGGGGTTCATGTTTATAACAGCTAAAGAACGGAAACGACCTATCTCTCACTCAACAAGAAAATGTTCAAATAAACCATGGCATATTACTGAGATGGAATATTATATAGAGGTATCTGTAAAGAATGCCATGGAATTGTTGGCAAAAATATTGTTAAATTAAGAAATTTAATTTAATAGAAATTAAGCAAAAAGTAAGACACAAAACTATATATAACATTTTTTTTTAAGATCTGAAAAATATAGTTTCCTCCACTGTGGAACAAGGGGGTGAATGGGGGGGCTACTTCAACTTTAACTATACTCTTTGAAAGTTTTATGAAAATACATTTAAGTAATGAAATAAAACTAGTTTGAAATGCACAGAACAGCAGTGGGAACTCCTAATAACCTGACATAATTATTAAATCAGATATGCATTTCCTTTCAGTTTTCCTTCCCACTCATTCATTCTCAAAAACTGTTATGAGACAAAAAAGGACACTGTATATTGATAAAAGGGTCAATCGAGAAGATATAAAGATTATAAACATATACACACCTAATATATGAAGCAAAAAAAATGACAGAATTAAAAGGAGAAACAGCCAGTACTAAAATAAGAGAGAGACTTCAATACCTTACTTTCAGTAATGGATAGAGTAACTAGTCAGAAGTCCAGTTAGGAAATAGAGGACTTGAGCAATCCTATGAAAAAATCAGACCTAACAGATATATAAAAAATACTTCACACAAAATCAGAATACACAGTCTTCTCAAGTGCACACAGAAGATTCTCCAGGGAAGACCATATGCTAGGCCACAAAACAAGTCTCAAGAAATTTAAAAAGACAGATCATATAAAGAATGTTCTCTAATCACAATGGAATGAAACTAGATATGAGTATCAGAAAGAAAACTAGAAAATTCACAAATATGTGGAAATTAAATACACTCTTCAAACAAATAGGTTACAGAAATCACAAAGGAAATTAGAAAACACTTGAAGATGAGTGAAAAGGAAAACACAGATAGCATAACTTACAAAGTTGCAGCAAAAGCAGTGCTTGGGGATAAATTTATAGCTATAAATGCTTACCTTAAAATAGAAAAAAAACCCCACATGTCAATAATCTACACCTTAAAGAAAAAAAGGGAAAAAGGAAGCCAAAGCTAGCAGAAGGAAGGAATTAAAACCTTCAGCTAAACTAAAAAAAAAAAAAAGACTCAAATTACTAAAATTAGAAATTAAAGTGAATACATTATTACTGATCTTACATAAATAAAAAGGATTGAGAACACAATTAACAATTGTATGTGAACAAATTAGATAACCTACATGTAATAAACACCTAGACACATCTGAAAACTCAAGAGGAAACAGAAACCTGAACACACAAGTGAAGACAAAGAATCAGTAATCAAAAACCTCCCAAAGAACATTATCAACCATAGCCAAACTATGGAAAGAGCCTAAATGTCCACTCACTGATGAATGGATAAAGAAGATACACACACACACACACACACACACACAATGGAGTATTACTCAGCTATCAAAAAGAATGAAATCTTGCCATTTTGCAATGAATGGATGGAGCTAGAGAATATTATGCTAAGCAAAATAAGTTAGCCGAGAAGGACAAATACCATACGATTTCACTCATATGTGGAATTTAAGAAACAAAACAGATGAACATATGGGAAAGGGGTAAAAAAAAAAAAAAAAGAGGGAAGCAAACCTTAAGAGACTCAACTACAGAGAACAAACTGAGGGTGGATGGAAGGAGGTGGATGGGGTTGGGCCAAATGGGTGATGGGTTTTAAGTAAGGAGGGCACATGATGTAATGAGCACTGAGCGTTGTATATAAGTGATGAATCAATGAATTCTACATCTGAACCAACATTACACTATTATGTTAACTAACTAGAATTTAAATAATTTGAAACAAACAAAAAAATAAATACAATGATGACTTCCAAAATCAAATACCTCCCAATAGAAAAAAAAAGCCCAGGAGCAGATGGTTTCACTGGTGAATTCTACTTATCATTTAAAGAATTAACACTAACCCTTCTCAAATTCTTCCAAAAAAATAAAAGAGGGAACACTTCTCGATTCATTCTGTAAGGCCATCATTACTCTGATGCCAAAGACAAAGACACCACAAGAAAACTACTGAACAATTTCCCTTGAAAACCAAAGTCAGCAGCATATTAAGATTATGCAGCATTTTAACACTAAGATCAAACGGGATGTATCCTAGGATTATGAGGGTGGTTCAATATACAAAAATCAATTGTTATAATATACCACACTAATAGAATGAAGGGAAAAACCCCACACAATCATCCCAAATGATGTAGAAAAAGCATTTAACAAAATTTAGCAGACTTTCATGGTAAGAACACACAGCAAACTAGAACAGAATGAAACTTCCTCAACCCGATAGAGGGCACTTATCAAAACCCCAGAGCTAACATACTCAATGACAAAAGACTAAAAGCTCTCTCCCTAAGATCAGGAACAAGACAAGGATGCCCCCTTTCTCCATTTCTTTTCAAAGCTGTACTGGAAGTTCTAGCCAGAGCAATTAGCCAAGGGGGTGGTGGAAGCTACCCAAATTGGAAAGAAAGAGGTAAAACTACCTCTATTCTCAGATGAAATGACCCTATTTCTAAAGAAAATTCTGAAGATTCCGCAAAACTATTAAAGGTAACAAATTTAGCAAAGTTGCAAAATACAAGATCAACACACAAAAACATTCTGTTTTAAATGTACCAGCAATGAATAATCGAAAAAGGGAAAAATTCCATTTACAATTCAATTAAAAACAATAAAATACTTAAATATAGGTAAAGTGTCAATAGTCCCCAAATTGATCTACAGATTAAATATAATCCCTATCAAAATCCCAGCTTCCTTTTTTGCAGAAATTGACAATGTGATCCTAAAATTTATATGAAAATGTAAGGGACCTAGATTATCCAAAACAATCTTGAGAAAAGACTTACTTAGTTCTTCCCAGTCTCACAATTTACAATTCACAACAAAGCTGCAGGAAACAGGGCACCTGGGTGGCTCAGTCTGTTAAGCGACTGCCTTCAGCTCAGGTCATCATCTCAGGGTCCTGTGTTAGAGCCACACATCAGGCTCCCTGCTCACCGGGAAGCCTGCTTCTCCCTCTGCTCTGCTGCTCCCCCTACTTGTGCTCTCTCTTGAATAAATAAAATCTTAAACACCCCCCTACACTCACACAAACAAAAAACAAAACTGCCGTAATCAATCAGTACCACAGTGTGGTACTGGCATAAGGACAGACAGAATGACCAAAGGAACTGAATTCAGAGTCTCAATATAAACCCATACATTTAT
>NC_138379.1:10392776-10447667 GCF_054177405.1 Leptonychotes weddellii
GTCTTTTGTTGTTTTGAGGAAACAGTAGCAAAAATATGTATTCCATTCTGGACAAGTTCAATTTGAGATGTCTGCCGAGTAAAACATCAGTGGGTGTGAAGTTCAGAGGAAGGGGTCTGGGCTACCTACCTACAACTGGGAATTGCCATTATCATATTCAATTATAGTGCTATGATCTAGATTTAGCATTGTCCACATACAATGATCATTTTCAACTTTCATGAAATATGTTTTTAGCTATTCCCAACATTTGCTTATTCACTGGTTCCTCTGTCCCAGAAGTAGTTTTGTATTATAAAATCTACTTAAAAAAATTAACCATAATACAGTTTTGCTTTGTTCAGGTCTTTGAATCCATTCTCTCCTAAGTACTCTGTCATATTTTGATGGTAAAATGTAGCGTAGCAGGGGATCTGGGCATGTAAAGACAGTTGTACTGAAGTATGGGTGTGACGCTGACAATGAAGATAAATCTAGGAAAAGGAAAAAGCACAACAGTGCTGCAAAAACAGAAAAGCTCAGAGATAATGCAGTCTTGGAAATACTATAGGGAGAAATTTGGGAGTCCACCTAAGGAGAATTATGAGTAATAAGGCTGAAGAAATATAATTCATCTACACTGTAGAGGCTTTGGATCCAAGCCTAAGAAATTTGAAGGTAGATAGATACTACAGAATCTCTGAAGGTTATAGGGTAAGAGTTACAGGACTTGAATGGAGATCAATCTGGCACATGGTGAATTCATAATAAAGGAGCGGTAGTTTGAGTTGTTGCAATTAAGGAAATCAACTGGGATGCAACTGTAGTGTATCTAATTTCACTAAGGACCTTACTTAAAAATTCTTTTTTTTTAAAAAATATTTTATTTATTTATTTGACCGAGAGACACAGCGAGAGAGGGAACACAAGCAGGGGGAGTGGGAGAGGGAGAAGCGGGCTTCCCGCGGAGCAGGGTGCCTGATGTGGGGCTCGATCCCAGGACCCCGGGATCATGACCTGAGCTGAAGGCAGACGCTTAACGACTGAGCCACCCAGGCGCCCCTTAAAAGGTCTAGTAGATAAAAGGTTGATAGACTTGAGGTCAAGTTTGGTGGTGGTGGTGGGGGGTTTACACAAAACGAGAAGATCCTGACCATAGTGAGATGTAGAGGTAAGGAAGAAAGGGGCATCATGGCTATGTGGCCTCTGCCCCTGCTATTCTACCAGAACAGCCGTTGTTCAGGTTCCCAATGTAGTTAGATCTGACATTTTTCAGTTCCCATCTTACTTATCTTTTGACAGTTGGCTTTCACGGTATCACACTTTCTTGGTCTTTTTCCTACTTCCCTGGTTTCCCCTTTTCAGTTTTCCTTGGTAGCTTCTCCTCCTCCTCTGTCCTTTAGATTTAAATGCCACAGCTCAGCCCTAGAGTCTCCTCTTACTGTATATCATTCTCTCTGTAATCTACTTTTGCCTGTCAAATAGTATCCATCGTAATAGCCACCTTTCTAGGGGTTTCAATATGTACTCAGTATAGTGGGTGAGAGACAATGGTGGTGCTTTAATAAGGAGGCACTCACCATGTACTATGAAAGAGTTGCCTTTTAATAATTAAAGTACAAATCAATATACAATGAAAATACAGCACATACGCAAAATCACAAAAATGAATCTAGCATGTGAGCTAACCTAATTAATGACCAATAATAAGGAATATTATCATGTGACCGCCAGTGTTCTAAGTAGTTCACATGAATCACCTTACACTGAATTCTCAAAATACTTCCATTAAGTACTTATTACATACTTTCCTAATTTTACAGACAGGCAAACTGAGAGACCTGGAAAAGTTAAGAAAACTTCCCAAGGTCACATGGTAAGTTCAGAGCAAAGCAGAGTTCAAATCCAGGTTGTCTGACTTTGAAAACTATGCTCTTTAACGGTGATACTCTTACAGTAAAGAAACCCTGAACTCACTTCTGTCCTCTACATGCACTTCGCTATCTCAGCATTATACATCATCATTTCTAGATCTTGCACTTTGGTTGTGATACTACTGTTCCTTTAAAACTGCTTTTGCCAAGGTCAACAATGTTGAGCAGGAGCTCTTACCTTTGTGTGTTATGGACTCCTCTGGGGGATGTGGTAAAGCTTATATACTCCTTCCCAGGATTATTATTTTTAAGTGTATAAAATAAAATAGGATTTGAAAAGACGACTTACAAAGAAAACTATAATGGAATATGGTTAATCCACAGATCCCTTGAACTAAAGCTAACGGTATGATACCTTTTTGTTCTTAATCACGCATAATCTTTCGGTAGCCTTTGCCACTACTGTCCCAGCTACCCTCTCCGAAAAACTAAAATGCTTTGCCTTTCCTTCACTTCTACCATTTGTTCTTGGACCTTTCACCCTTCTCGGTCTCATTTGGGCTCTCCATACTCAACCTGAAATGTTGGTGTTTACAGGCCCGCTTCTCTTCTTACCAAAACACCTGCCTGATCTCATCCACTCCGAGTTCAAGGACGGTCTAAAAGCCCAAACTTTTATAACCAACTATCTACTGGTCATCTCCTCTTTAATTTCGAGACTTGTGAGACCCGAAGTGGAAGACATAGCTAAACTGTGTCCAGACTCCTGACCCAGAGGAACTAATAGATGATAAACGGGTGTTGTTTTCAGCTTGTGCTAATTTGATACACAGCAACAGAAAACTAATCCAGTGGTCAAACATGGTGGTTCTGGCAACACCTTTAAAAAAAAGGATGCATGAGTTACCAAGTAACCTGATGCTAGGAAATGCTGGAATCACGTAATTCTCCTTCTCCTAGAACCTCTCTTTTTCTAACACCATGTCCACCAAGCAACTTGCTAATCCTCTGGTTTTACAGCAAAGCCCAAGATTTTTAGTGATACAGAAAGGTCCAAAACAATGGAATACAGGGTTCTGGTGATGGAATATAAGATGCAAATGTGACACAAACAGAGGTTTGAGAGGCATTTTTGCAAGTGAGGTTGCCCTTTTGGAAAGCTGCCCAGAGACTGCCATGTTATTAAGAAGCTGGACTAGCCTAGTGGAGGATGAGAGGCCATGAGGAGGAAAACCATGGTGCTGGCTCACAGCCAGCACCAACTGCCACACATGCCGGCGTAGCCATCTTGCTCCATCAAGCCCTTTCAGCTGTTATGTGCCTGCAGCTGCCCAGTGAGCCCAGGAGAACAGCAGGAGAACCATCCAGCCAACCAAAGAACAAGAAATAATAAACTGTATTAGGACACTAATTCAGGATGATGTGTCCTAAAGCAAAAGACATAGCTGATAGTCTCAATTTTCTCATCTATAAAATGAAGGATTAGAGATGATCTCTGAGATCGTCCCCAACATAATGATTCACTCTTTCACTCTTCACATTCTTGGATGTAAGAATCAAAACAACAAGAATAGATTTGGTGGGATGTTACATAGATTAGATGGAATAAGAGGAATATTAGAATTAATCAAGGTTTTAAGTTTTAAATAATGTGCAGAGGGACTTCAATACTATTAAACACAGCAGACTGAAATATACTTTTTTTTCTGTTTCCTTCTAAAATGTCACTAAAATGACAGAAGTAAAAATGACTAAGAAACACAAAGTCAAAGGAACTCTAAAGGAGACAACAGTCCTATGATTTCATTTAACAAAATTTTAGAAGACCAAAACCAGGATAGTGATAAAGATTTTATACACCAAAAGGAATTTAAACCTACACTAGAAGGTGGGGAAATAAACGAGTAGCAAGCAAGCACACATACACATATACACTCTTAGCCACTTCAGAAAGGAATAGGAATCAAAGTCACAGGTACCTCTGAAAGAGGTTACAAAGAGTAAGACTGAAGAGAGAAAAGAGCAGGTGGAAGGTTTTAAAAGCAGTATGAACAACCAGACCCTTTCATCCCATGCTGCCAGCAACTATCCCTCCTTTTGAGCAGAGGTTTACTATTTAGGAAAGGCTGAACTAGACAGGCTCTGACAGCAACAATTTAAGGTAAGAGCAGACGTGAAGTATTATCAGAGAATAGGGGTAATTAAATGGAAGCAAAAATAATAAATGCTGAGGACCCTCCTCACTGATCTCCCACCTACCTCATGTAACCAGAGACAGCAGAATTTCTCTGAGGAAACAGAAATGGCCTACAGAAAGACCAGGCCCACATCATCCCTTTATAGCAGATAGAAGTCTAATCTGTGTACACAGCCCTCCCAATCAGCATTTTAGTACTTTACTCTAAAAAATCAGAAGAAAGTTAGGGAACATCCAAAACTTGATAAAAATTTCTGAGAGGCTAAAGAAACAAATGGGAAAAACAACTTGAAAGAAATGGGCAATTCAGGGAACAAAAAAAAAATACACACACACACAAATATATCCTAGGATGGGAGGCAAGTATATTGTTAAAGAATAATAGGCACCTGGGTGGCTCAGTCAGTTAAACAGCTGACTTTTTTTTTTAAAGATTTTATTTATTTGACAGAGAGAGAGACAGCGAGAGAGGGAACACAAGCAGGGGGAGTGGGAGAGGGAGAAGCAGGCTTCCCGTGGAGCAGGGAGCCCGATGTAGGGCTCGATCCCAGGACCCTGGGATCATGACCTGAGCTGAAGACAGACGCTTAACGACTGAGCCACCCGGGTGCCCCTAAACAGCCGACTCTTGATTATGGTTTGGGTGGTGATCTCAGGGTCATGAGATCAAGCCCTGCATTGGGCTCCATGATCAGCAGGGAGTCTGCTTAAGATTCTTTCTCTTCCCCTCTCTACCTTTCCCCCAACTCACACTTGCTCTCTAAAATAAATACATCTTTGGGCGCCTGGGTGGCTCAGTTGGTTAAGCGACTGCCTTCGGCTCAGGTCATGATCCTGGAGTCCTGGGATCGAGTCCCGCATCGGGCTCCCTGCTCGGCGGGGAGTCTGCTTCTCCCTCTCCCGCTCCCCCCTCTTGTGCTCTCTCTCAAATAAATAAATAAAATCTTTAAAAAAATAAATAAATAAATAAATACATCTTAAAAAAAAACCAATAGTAATACACTCAAAAAAAAGTTTTTGGAAATTAAAAATATAGCAAGAATTAAAACCTTGAAGAAAAGGTGTTACGCTGAGAAAATAGAACAAAAGTAGAAAGGATTAAGAAATGGGATAAAAGATCAAATTAAACAGAGAAAGCAAAAGTTTAACAGTTAACAAGAACATAAAACCTGCTATAAATTGAAGACATGAATTTTAATTTAATTTAATGTCATTTATGTGTTAATTTTATGTGTCAACTTGGCTAGGGTGATGTTGTGATCTTTAAGAAATCTATTAGGTCTTCATCACAAGTTCCTAACTTGCAGCTCCCCAAACCCTTGGAATTTCCTGTTAAGAGTGACAAAGGTGTTTCTTACCATATTAATAACATGACTTTTGGACCCCACCTAAGGAAGGTAGTTGGTTGCCAGAAGGTTGAACTTTTATTCTCCTGCCCCCTACTTCTGGGGAGACGAGGGCCTGGAGGATGAATGGAACACCAAAAGCCAATGATTTAATCAATCATGGCCGCAATGAAGCCTCTATAAAAACCCAAGACAGGGTTCAAAGAGCTTCCAGGTTGGTAAAGACATGGAGATTTGGGGAGAATGGCATGCTCTGACTGGGGAGGGAAGGGAAATGACACCAGCTAGACCCCAAGACCTGACCTTTACTGCCCACCTGCTTGTACTCACTGACCTTTGTCTCACATTTTTTCTCTTTCTAGCTTATCTCTTAACTCAGGCAAATGGAAACCGAAACCACCCCTCAAGCAATAGTGACTGTCCAGACAAGACCTCCAGCCAGCCCACACCACCCAAACCAGTATGAATGTAACCCCTGACTTGCGCCTGCCCAGATGGATCATGGAGTAACCCCTAGAATGACCAACTACTGTCACCTCATTATAACACTAAAATCTCTGCCCAAGAAGGAGCACAAGCCTCATTTACAAATATATATGTATAGGCATGTTTCCTTAAGGCACATACATGGCCTTACACCAGCCTCTACATATGATAAGGCTTCTCTATCTAAATATTCATCCTAACCCTAAATAAAAGAAACCCATTCACCCTTACTAGGAGTCACAGCTTCGGAAGTTATTCTCCCAGATCACCTTATTTGTTGCAAATAAAGTTTCCTTTCCTTTTTTCTGGTGTAGTTTCTATCTGTGATTCACCAAGGAGCTAACTCATGTTGGTTCCGTTACAGAAACTTCTCACCCTTTCCCCCATACCTTGCCCTATACATCTCTTTCACCTGGCTTTTCCTTAGTTATATCCTTTTATAATAAACAAGTGATCCAGTAAGTAAAATGTTTCTGAGTTCTGTGAGCAGCTCTAGCAAATTAACTGAACACAAGGGGGGGTGGGGGTCATGGGAACCTTTGATTTATAGCCAGTTGTTCAGAACAGGTAACAACCTGGACCTGCTACTGGCATCTGAATGGGGGCGTGGGGGAGCAGTCTTGTAGGACTGAGACCTTAACCTATGGAATCTGATGCGATTTCCTTATAGACAGTGACAGATTGAGTTGAATTCTTAGATATCCTGCTGGTGTCTGAGAATTGCTTGGCTGCTATGTGGGAAACCCTCTCCTCTCCAACCCCACTATGGTGCCTAGCTGTTTGGTCAAACACCAGACTAAATGTTGCTGTGAAGGCCCTTTTTAGATAAGATTAACATTTAAATCAGTAGACTTTGAGTAAACTACCCTCTATAATGTGGGTGGGCCTTATCCAATCAGTTGAAGGCCCAAGCGCAAAGACAGATTTCACGGAGTTTAGTTTCAAGATTGCAAGACCACCTCTTATCTGAATTTCCAGTCTGCTGATTTGCCCTGTGGATTTTGATAGCCACCACAATCACATAAGCTAATTCCTTAAAATAAACTTCTCTCTGTATATGTCCTACTGGTTCTGCTTCACTCAAGGGCCCCAACTAATACAGACTCTGGTACTGAAAGTGGTTCTAGAGGAAGAGAATCTTTTTTAAATTTCATAAACATTTTTAAAATTTTAAATCCAGTATAATTAACATACAGTGTGATACTAGTTTCAGGTATACAATACAGCAATTCTACACATTACTCAGTGCTCATCATAGTAAGTGCATCTTAATCCCTGGGCGCCTCAGTTGTTAAGCGTCTCTGCCTTCAGCTCAGGTCATGGACCTAGGTCCTGGGATCGAGCCCCACATTGGGCTCCCTGCTCGGCAGGAAGCCTACTTCTCCCTCTCCCCCCCCCCCCCGCTTGTGTTCCCTCTCACCGAGTCTCTCTCTGTCAAAAAAAAAAAGTGTATCTTAATCCCCTTCACCTATTTCACCCATCCTCCCTGGACCCACCTCACCTCTGGTAACCATCAGTTTTTTCTATTTAAGAATCTGGGTATTTTCTTTTTTCTTTGTTCGTTTATTTCTTAAATTCCATATATGAGTGAAATCATAGGATAGATGGCTTTCTCTCATTTATTTCACTTAGCATTACACCCTCTAGATCCATCCATGTTGTTGCAAATGGCAAAATTTCACTTTTTTCATGGCTGAGTAATATCCCATTATACATGTATATATAGCCACTTCTTCTCTACCCACTCTTCTATCGACAGACACTTGAGTTGCTTCCATAATTTGGCTATTATAAATATTGCTGCAATAAACACAGGGATACATGTATCTTTTCGAATTAGTGTTTCCTTATTCTTTGGGTAAATACCCAGTAGTGGAATTACTGAATCATACAGTTCTGTTTTTAATTTTCTGAGGAACTTCCATACTGTCTTCCACAGTTGCTGCACCAGTTTGCATTCCTGCCAACAGTGCAGGAGTGTTTTTTCTCCACATCCTCACCAACACTTGTTTCTTGTGTTTTTGATTTTAGCCATTCTGACAGGTGTGAGGTGGTATCTCGTTTTTTTTTTTTCCCCCCACTGTGGTTTGACTTGCATTTTCCTGATGATGAGTGATTCTGAGCATCTTTTCATGTGTCTGTTAGCCATCTGGAGGTCTTCTTTGGAGAAATGTCTGTTCATGTCTTCTGCCCATTTTTTTAAATTGGATTTTTCTTTGGTGTGGAGTTGTAGTTTTTTATATATTTTGTATACTAAAACTTTACTGGGTATGTCATTTGCAAATATCTTTTCCCATTCAGTAGACTGTTTTGCTGATTGTTTTCTTTGCTGCACAGAAGCATTTTGATATAAGTCCCAAGAGTTTATTTTTGCTTTTGTGTCCCCTGCCTCAGGAGACAGAAAAAAGTTGGTATGGCCAATATCAGAAAAATTACTGCCTATGCTCTCTTCTAGGATTTTTATGGTTTCAGGTCTCAAATTTAGGTCTTTAATTCAAGTTTTTTTTGTATATGGTATAATAAAATGGTCCAGTTTCATTCTTTTGCATGTAGCTATCCAATTTTCCCAACACCATTTATTAAGCGGACTGTCTTTTTCCCATAATATATTCTTGCCTCCTTTATCAAAGACAAATTGGCCAGAAAATCATGGGTTTACTTCTGGGCTCTCTATTCTGTTCCATTGATGTATGTGTCTATTTTTGTGTCAGTACCATACTGTTTTATTACAGCTTTGTAGTATAGCTTGAAATCAGGGATTGTGATACCTCCAGTTTTGTTCTTTTTCAAGACTGTTTTGGTTACTCAGGGTCTTTTGTGGTTCCCTATAAATTTTAGGATTATTTGTTCTAGTTTTGTAAAAAATGCTGTTGGTATTCTGATAGGGACTGCATTAAATTTGTAGATTGCTTTAGGTCATATAAGACATTTTAACAATATTTGTTCTCCCAATCCATGAGCATGAAGTATCTTTCCATTTGTTTGTGTCATCTCAATTTTTTATGAAATAAAGGAGGAGGAGTTTCTTTTACCTCCTTGATTAAGTTTATTCCTGGTATTTTATTATTTTTGGTGCAACTGTAAATGAGACTTTTCTTAATTTCTCTACTACTTTATTATTAGTGTATAGAAATGCAATGGATTTCTCTATATTGATTTTATATCATGGGACCTTACTGAATTAATTTATCAGTTCTAGCAGCTTTTTGCTGGAGTCTTTAGGGCTTTCTGTATCTGCAAATAGTACGAGTTTCACTTCTTCCTTACCAATTTGGATGCCTTTTTTTCTTTTTCTTGTCTGAGTGCTGTGGTTAGGATTTCCAGTACTATGTTGAATAAAAGTGCTAAGAGTAGACATGCTTGTCTTGTCCCTGATCTTAGGAAAAAAGTGCTCAGTTTTTCACAAATGAGTATGATGTTAGCTGTGGGTTTTTCATTCATTTCGTTCATTTTTTTTTTTATTCTGTTGAGGTTTGTTCCCTCTAAACTTTCTTTGTTGAGGGTTTTTCTCATGAACAGATAATGTACTTTGTCACATGTTTTTCCTGCATCTATTGAAATAATCATGTTTTTATCCTTTCTCTTACTGATGTAATGTATCATGCTGATTGCTTTGCAAATACTGAGCCACCCTTGTGTCCCAGGAAAAAAAATCCCACTTGATTGTGGTGAATGATTTTTTAAATGTATCGATGGATTCAGTCTGCTAATATTTTGTTGAGGAATTTTGCATCTATGTTCACCAGATATATTGGCCTGTAGTTCTCTTTTTTTTTGTAATGTCTTTATCTGGTATTGGTATCAAGGTAATGCTGGCCTCATAGAATGAATTTGGAAGCTTTCCCTCCTCTTCTAGTTTTTGGAATAGTTTAAGAACAGGGATTAACTCTTCTTTAAATGTTTGGTAGAATTCACCTGCGAGGCCCTCTGGTCCTGGACTTTTGTTTGTTGGGAGTTTTTTGATTACTGATTCAATTTCATTGCTGGTAATGAGTCTGTTCAAATGTTCTATTTCTTCTTGATTCAGTTTGGGAGGTTCTATGTTTCCAGGAATTTATCCATTTCTTATAGGTTATCCCATTTTTTGGCATTTAGTTTTTCATAATATTCTCTTATAAATCTTCTGTATTTTTTTAAAGTAGGTTCTATGCCCAGTGTGGAGCTCAACATGGGGCCTGAACCCACAACACTGAGATCAAGACCTGAGCTAAGATCGAGTCAGACGCTTAACCAACAGAGCCACCCAGGTGCCCCAGTCCTTTGTATTTCTGTGGTGGTTTTTATTTCTCCTCTTTCATTTATGATTTTGAGTCCTCACGCTCTTTTTTTTAAATGAGTCTGGCTAAAGGTTTACCAATTTTGTTGATTTATTTTTATTTTTTATTATTTTTATTTATTTATTTTAGAGACAGCATGTGTGCACGCATGCGTGAGCAGGGGAAGGGGCAGAAGGAGAAAAAGAATCTCAAGTAGACATCCCGCTTAGTGCAGAGCCGGAAGCCCAATGCAGGGCTCAATCTCACAACTCTGAGATCATGACCTGAGCCGAAATCATGAGTCAGACGCTTAGCCAACTAAGCCACGCAGATGCCCCTAATTCTGTTGATTTTTCAAAGAACCAGCTCCTGGTTTCATTGATGTGTTGTAATTTTTTTTGGTTTCTGTTTTGTCTATTTCTACTCTACTCTTTATTATTTCCTTCCTACTACTGGGTTTGGGTTTTGCTTGTTCTTTTTCTAACTCCTTTAGGTGTAAGGTTAGATTGTTTATTTGAGATTTATACAATACAGGCCTGTATTGCTATAAACTTCCTAGAAGAAGAGAATCTTAAGGATGAGTTTTCTGAATTGGTTCTGGGATTTCTGGAATTGTTTCTTTGATTAGATTTAAAGGTACTAATAACTCTATTTTCAGTGGTAAAGAGAACACTGAAAGTCTATGGCATGATATGGTAACAGAAATAGGTAAAAAATCACCAATGCATACCCCTGATCAAATACTTATTAAATAAGAAACACGGTTCTAGTTAAGATGTATTTGATACCTTAGAATATTTTAAGCTAATGAACATGAAACTGGCTAACTGCTTCTAACTGCACTGGATGAAGTTGAGAAACATAGGCATGTGCTTAGGGATTCAAATGCCTAGCTCAAGCATCACATAAATGACCTGAAAGTTTCTACGCCTGCCCTGAAAGAAATCCCTACCTCCTACAGCTGCACAGCTGAGATTGCTGGAAACCAAACCAAAGTCTCACCAAGGCCAACCTCCGGTGTAGGCGCTGCTGAGTGCCATCTGCTAGCTGCAGAGACCAGCAGTAAGTCCCTGATATGGTACCATTCCCCAGGATCATCAGCCAGCTACCTAATGGCAGGTTCATTAAAATGGACCACTTCCGGGTGCCTGGGTGGCTCAGTTGGTTAAGCGACTGCCTTCGGCTCAGGTCATGATCCTGGAGTCCCGGGATAGAGTCCCACGTCGGGCTCCCTGCTCAGCAGGGAGTCTGCTTCTCTCTCTGACCCTCCCCCCTCTCATGCTCTCTATCTCATACTCTCTCTCAAATAAATAAATAAAATCTTTAAAAAAAAAAAAAATGGACCACTTCCATTATGGAAGTGGCAATGTTTTGATCTTAGTTGAATCAATACTTTGGATATGGATTTGCCTTCCCTGCCTACAGTGCTTCTGTAAAAAGTCCATTTGTGGACTTATAGAATGCCTTATCCCAGTCATGGTTTTCCACACAGCGTGTCTTCTGAACAAGGAACTCACTTCTCAGCAAATGAAATGCAGCAATGGACCCAGGTTCATGGAATTCACTGGTCTTACCATGTACCCCACCATCCTAAAGTAGCTGGCTTGACAGAATAGTGGAATGACAATAACAAACATTGGTGAGGTTGTGGAGAAACAGAAATCCTCATCTATCACTAGGGAACATAAATGTCACAGCCACTATGGAAAACTCTTCGCCAGTCTCTTTAACATACATTTACCATATACGATCTAGAAATTTCACTCGTAGATATCTACCCGTATATACCCAAAAGAAATAAAAACGTCCATCCACGCAAAAGCTTGCCCATGAATATTCACACTATCATTATTCATGATAGCTAAAAAGTGGATTAACTGATAAATGTATAAATCAAATGGAGTATTTCCATACAAAGAAATACCACACAAAGGAATGAAAATAGTGACACGTGCCACAACATGAATTAATCTCAAAATTATGCAAAGTGAAAGAAGCCAGACACAAAAACAAAAAACACATATTCTATGGACAAGTCCATTTATAAAATGCCCAGAGAAGGAAAACCTATATGGATAGAATTAGACTTGAAATGGGTGTATTTTATGACATGTAAGTTATGTCTCAATAAAATCATATTAATAATATATGCATCACAGCACTAGTCATAAAAGCCAGTAACTAAAAGCTACCCAAATATCAATCAACAGTAAAATGTAAATCATACTTTCACAATGGAATACTATGCAATAGTCAAAATGAACAATCTCTAACAAACACAGCCTAGAGAAACCTCACATAAGGGTGAGCAAAGAAGTCCTACCCAAGAGTACATACTCTGTTATTCAATTTATATAGAATCCAAAAAATGGCAAAACAGATCTGTGCCGTTCAAAGTCAGAATGGTGGTTATACTTGGGGGTAGTTGATTTGGTTCTATTTCTTGAGCTGGGTGATGATTACATAACTGAGCTTGCCTTGTGAATATTCACAGCTGTACGTTTATGCTAAGTGTACTTTTGCATATGTATTGTATATCTGAAAAGACTTTCAAAAAGACCACCTGTAATCCTAGAAAAAAAACCTGAGAATTATCAAGTGTCCTTTAATCAGGTAAGGGTTAAACAAATTATAGAATATACCCCATCCATAACAAGAGTAACTAAAAATAGTAAAACGATTTTGAATGAAAGGTGAGACCCAGAGTTTAATACAAATTTTCAAGCACCCAGTGCTTCAAGATATGTTTTCCACAAATTCTAATTTTATGAACCACCCATTAAAAGGGGGGGTCTATCTTATAATCAATTAAGTTAGGTAGTTACTGCGTATTTTGGTACTCATATTGCCTTTTTTTTTTTTTTTTAAAGATTTTATTTGTCAGAGATAGAGAGCAAGCATGCACAAGCAGGGGGAGTGGCAGGCAGAGGCAGAGGGAGAAACAGGCTTCCCGCGAGCAAGGAGTCCTATGTGGGACTCGATCCCAGGACTCTGGGATCATGACCTGAGCCAAAGGTAGACACTTAACTGACTGAGTCACCCAGGCGTCCCAGTATTTATATTGCTTATTACTCACAATCAAACTCTCTTAAGAGGTCCTGCAACAAATAAACCAGCACACTGATGACTCCAGCACCTACATTTGACTCTAATACTAATTATTCCATGAAACACGTGACACTCACTTTAGTAAACATTAAGATATTATAGTCTCCCTTTTTTAATAAGGCTTTATTTTGCACAGTTTTAGTTGGAGTTTTGAAGTGAAAGAAAATTAGTGAATAAAGTAACACTAGAATTACTAATAAACTACACTGAAACAAACTGGCTATACTTCATTACTGTAAGAGTAGTATTAGTTGAAAACAGAGAACAGAACGAAAACATAAAGCCAAGTTAAAAAGGACCCTGCCAGGGATGCCTGGGTGGCTCAGTTGTTAAGCGGCTGCCTTCGACTCAGGTCATGATCCCAGGGTCCTGGGATTGAGCCCCACATCGGGTTCCCTGCTCTGTGGGAAGCCTGCTTCTCCCTTTCCCACTCCCCCTGCTTGTGTTCCCTCTCTCACTGTGTCTCTGTCAAATGAATAAATAAAATCTCAAAAAAAAAAAAAAAAAAAAGGACCCTGCCAGGCTCCATCCCTCAAAATTTCTACTAACACTCTTGGAAGCTCCGCTGTGATGATGATAATCCTCTGGCAGTGGTAAACTAAGCTTTCATGTTTCAAGTTTTCCCCTTTTTGCTTCTTCTGTGTGGGATGCTCTTCATCTGCCTATCTATTTGCATATTCAGGTCTCAGCTCAAATGTCACCTTCTCAAAAGAGGTCTTCCCTTGACATCTTAACTTCATCAAACACTGTATCACATTTTAATCAAGTGTTTCATTGCACTGATTTGATTATCAGCACAATCTAGTATCTAGAATGGTGCTGGACACATAGTGGGATGCTCAACAATTACTTGTTTAGTGAATTAATAAACACTATCTTTGCAAATTTCCACTTGTTTTTATATATACTCATCAGGATTAAATAAATATAGCAAGAACAGGGACCACTATTACTTCAGTGTGACGAATGAACATGGCGCTTTGCAACTTAATAATTTTAAAACGACAGCAAGTTGCTTTTTGTGTGTGTTCAAAATTATTTGTTCAAACATGTCAAAGGTTCTTATTTTTGACTGAAGGAAAATATATTTCAAGTCGTTTGGAGTAAATAAGAACAATCCTGAAAACAAAACAAACAATCCTGAAAACATCTTGTCAATATTCATGAAACAGAGAGCTAGTCGTACCTCTAGAAAATATCAAAACCTGTTCAAAGTTTTGAAAAAACCTCAACCTCTGAAACAAGTACAAGTTACTTCAGTTAAAATTCAGCAGACTGAACATGAAAACTCCTGAGTAACAGAACAACTTTCTGAGAAGTGACAAGAAAAAGGAAAAGAATTGAGGTGAATTCTAAATATTACAGAGCACAGAGAAAAGTGACCATCACAGCCTTCATTTCTTTATTTCCTGATCTAGCTGTTAAAATGTATGTAAGAATCAGTTCTTATGTACCTATTTACTACTCAAAGTTGAACAGTTACCGTAATAGATAAACCAAAAGAGATGAAGATGGGAGTTGGAGAGTATTTTTTCAAAATTTTATAAACAGCTACCTTTTACTGCGTGTTCATTGGATTCCAGGTACTGAATTTGCAATAAAAGGCAGAACTTGAATTCAAACCAAGCTCTAACTCTAGATCGAGCATTTAATGAGTGAATTAGAGTGGGACTGATTTTGAAACTGAGGTTACCCAGAATGCAGTTGTAATCTCGCCACAGCTGCACAACTACCTAACAAGCCAACTTTTCTGGTTTAAGACATCTACACAAAGAGCAATTAATTTATCTCCAACAGGGATTCAAAATTTCCACCACATCCTCCAAGTTCTCCTCAAGGCAACCCAAGTAATACATACTCTTTAGACACGTGAAATACTTTTAGCTTATAAAGGCAGGTTGGGGGTTTTGTCTTTTGTTTTAATAAAAACTGCTCTGGTAACTTGATTGCCACCTGCCTCTACATTTTCATCACATCATAACATTTCAAAATGATCTCTGAATAAGGAGCACAAGACCTTCCATCCTTGGCAGACATACCCTATTTTTCAAGCAACAGCAGCAACAAAACCGAAAATCTGCTAGACAAATTAGTCATGCAAAGTTTTCTACACAAAAAATTTGCCTAGAACAAATACTTCTGCCTGGTAAACTATGAAATACTAGCCTCAGATTCTAAAATTCAGAGAAAAAAGAAAACTGATCACTGATAGCTAATTATTTACAAAGCAGCCACCAATTCAAGTTACTGGTTCCTAACCACAGTATCATTCTTCTAAGTAGCGTAAAATCCAGGTTTTAAACTTGCCTTATACATATTATATGTATTTTACATATTCTCAAAGCATTCTTTGTGACGGGAAAAATCTTAATTTTTTATATATAAACACATGCACATATATAATAAATTGGCCAACCCTCAGTTATTAAGTAGATTTCTGTCAGACATAATAAATTAAATATGCTTAGGAGTATATCTATTCAAGTTTTAAAAAGGGTGCTGCATATTAGAATTTAGCATCAAGAAATGTAGCCAGTAACTAGAAAATACAGCATTTTTTATACAAATATATTTTATATGAATAATGAATGAGCAACTGGTCCAGCATATTAGAGGCAATTTTAATAACCCAATCTGCAAAGCCGGAATGAAATCTTTTTAAAGAAGTGTTTAAAAAGAAAAAGGTGGACATTAGCTTTCCTTCGTAATCCTGATAAGCAGAAGACCACCTTTAATACATATATTTGTTTTGGTAACACTCTTTAAAGAGAAACAACCAAATGATCCCATTTAATTATTCACCAGGCTGAAATCTTAGAACATTTTTCTTTCCGCATTCTCCAAACTGCATTTATAATTTGAGCCTCTACCTGTACCAAGATTTTGTCTACACTCTACTCTGTATTGTGTATCATTCCTCTCCTTGTTACTTTACTAAAAACGCAAATAGCTAAAAACAAATTGTAATAAATTAACGTTAAATAATCTGATTTCCCATCATTAGGTTTCCAGATAATGCCAAAATGTTTCACCAGCCCAAACCTATTAGCCAAACAGGTTCTAACTACGCCAATTATTTTTTTTTTACTAAATGAAGGTCACTTTTAAATGGGAATGATTTGAATTATCAGGCTGAAGCTTATTCTATTTCCTATCAGATCATAAAGTAATCAGTGTTAACATACATGACAGATTAAGAATGACCAAGTCTTACCTTTGTCAGTTGTCACTTTGTCTACACATCTGAAAGAAATGAGAACCAAATATTAAATAAACAATCTTGCATACTTTCCTAAAACACAGATATTTATCTCTTTCAGGTTCATCTTCAGAGTGATGCAGAAAGCCTCTAGAGTAGTGTGGTCAATAGAACTTTCCGCAGTGATGAAAATATTCTATATCTGCTGTCCAATATGATAGTCATGTGTTGCTACTGAGTGCTTGAAATAGCTTGTTTGTAATTTAGGAAGTCAATTTTTAATTTTAATTAATGTAAATTTAAATAGATACCATGCAGCTATCATATCTGACAGCATACAACTAAAGTATCATTCAAAAAGTTTTTAACTGTAAAAAAAAATTAATACAAAGAAAATATTACTGATTTTGTTATATTAAGTGGTTATATAAGAAAATGTCCTTGTTTTACCAAATGCAGTAACTAGGGGTGAAATAATGTTTGAGATTTCCTCTAAAATACTTCAGCAAAAAATAAATAAATAAATAAAAATAAATTTAAAAAAATAAAGAGGCACAGGGAGATAAAGGTAATAAGCATGACAAAATCTTGATAACTGCTAAATCTAGTGGTAAATATTGGGCATTTCACTGTACTATTTTTTGTACTCCGTGTATACTTGACAATTTTCATAATAAAAATTTAATGAACCTAACAGAAAACCCCAAATTATTATTTGGTATACCCAAGTCAAAATCTATTTCTATAAAGGCAACAGACTGGACCTCAGAAATTAATATAACTTGTACTTTACAAATTAGCAACAGTGAAGAGTCTAATGTGTTATAAACTGTTAAAAAATGTTGTCATGTTTTTAATTTGGTAACATTTCTTTCATTCCTAACTGTTAAGCACAGTGTAACGAACCTCTAAGCTGGAGCCATTACCCAACTTCAAAAGTCCACCGGTCTTGGATCTTTACTATAAAGATGTTACATGGTATCTCTGAGCTAGTCCAAAGTTTTTTTGTTTTTTTGAAAGTAAACCTGATGTAAGTGAGGACTGTTATGTCACAAAGAATATCCAAACAGAGAAACAATGTAATACAAATTCTGTTCTCTTTAGAAAGAATAGCTGTCATTTTCTCATCCCACTTTTTAAAAAGCTGGGTATTACTTTATTTTAAATTATACCATCAATGTCCCAATTAATAATTAACACAAGACAAGTCTAAAGAGAAATACAGATGTAATACCTAAATTTTGAAACATTAC
Source organism: Leptonychotes weddellii (assembly GCF_054177405.1). Classification (NCBI taxonomy): domain Eukaryota; kingdom Metazoa; phylum Chordata; class Mammalia; order Carnivora; family Phocidae; genus Leptonychotes; species Leptonychotes weddellii. The sequence goes on from NC_138379.1 coordinate 10,410,475, forward strand.
ACAATAAACTTCCCTTCAAAAACCTTCTGGAATGGGAAGATGTTTCTATTACCATACTGATTGCCCTGGGAGGAAAACTCAGAATTTTAAACTTCTACAACTGTAACTTTCTTCAAAGAGCCACAAAAGCTGTTTCAATTCAGAATATTACTGCCTTTTCATTCTCACTATCCAGGACATTCACCTTTTCCTTACAAAAGGATATAGCAAGAACGTGTCACCTGAAGCTTTATTACTATTTTACCTTAAGAAGAAAATAAAGCAAAAATGAGTTCCATATCCCAGAAAATAGTGCAATATTTATTTCCTTCATTTGGAACCAGCTGAACCTATAGGAGTATCTCTAAGAATATGCAGTTTTAGCCAATAGGGTTACTCAATAGCTAAATTAAAGTTTAAAAAAGTATTTATTGAAGTTTTATATGAAATGCATTGGATATGAAATGCAGAGGACTTATTATCATGGTAGAATGAAAAGAAGCCTTTTTGCAATTTAACTAGTCTTAAACAATTAGTTTCCGTATTAATAGAAAGCATGGGTGTTTTAACTTTCTGAATCAGAAAAAAACTGGTACTATATACATTTAAAATTAGACATGTATATAAACATCTATATTTAAAATATAAGAATCTGAACTCTGGAGTTTATGGACCAAAATACAGCAAATGATGAGCCTAATTCTTAAGTAGTACTGATAGATATAACCTTTCTTCAAATTTGGTTTCTTTCCTTATAATTGGCTTTAAGTTTTATTTTAAAATGATTTTAGCATTTAACTTTATGCCTTTCCCTTGAGCAAATTGCACTAAAAAATTATTTCCTTTCACAAGGATTTCCTGCTCTTTTCATTAACTTCTGAATGTTTCAATGCAAATGAAAATGTTATAAACATAAATGTGTATAAAAACTGTAACCTAATTATCATTTATACACATTTATGCTTGTAACAAATCATAAATTACCAGTTATAGATAAAGACACAAATTTAAAGAGCTTAAGTGACTTGCCTGGGGTCACTTACTGAGTAGTAGAAAGCTGAGACCAGAAACTTTGACTATACAGTCCAATGCTTTTTCCACTGCACTACTTTGCCTTCTAGCAGAAAGAGGTTTCAATCAATCCAAATCTCTGTATTTATTGACCTTTTAAACTACTGTATATTTTGCTGTCTCTTCATTCAAGAGAAACAAATGTAGGTGAAACAGCTATTACTGAGAATTTATAGGAGGAAATGGTGGGATATGGTAAAAGAACCTGAATAGAACAAGTAATTAAGAGATAAATCTCTTACTTCCTTTTTAAAAAGGGTCACATGTTGTTAGGAATATAGAGAAGGTCAGAAGGTACTTGACCAGGATTCAGTAAACTGATACTCAAAATCTCATGAAATGTCTTAAAGTATTAAATTTCTTACTTAGTTTTAAAGTTTATCACTCTGAAAATCTGTAAACCATGTGTACATTTGACAAACCTCCACTAATCAATGCATCTTCCCCTCATACTGCAAGGTCCTTGAAGACTAGGGCCAGGTCTCATTTACCTTTATAAAACCTATTACTGTGCTGATGACAGCACAGTACCAGGCCCAGGTACTGCTCAATCATGATTTCCAGGGCATGCAGTAAATTAAAAATGTGTAACAAATAAATTATCACTGAAAATTTATTTTAACAATCTGATCAAAACTGCGTAATAAAATACATAATAAAGAGACAGTTCTGAGGCTAAGAGAAGGCAAAGGAACACTACTATCTTTCATGACATTGGATGTGAGAGGGAGGGACACTAAGAATTAAGACTATATTTCTCTCCCCACAGGGAACAACATGGAGAAAAAATTGAAGGGATTTAATTAAGTCATCTTCATCCAAGTTCAACTGTTTTAACATTTATACTGTAGAAATAAAAAGACTCGTAAGTACTTTTTTGCCAAGAGTTAATGAAAAAAACAAAACAAAACATGAAGTGGAAAAAACTACTGCACTAGGTGTCATTATCTTAAGATATCATTTCTGTAAGTAGAACTGGTAGAACAGTGGGAGGGAAACGTGGTAAGGAAATCTAGGTATATTTAACTCTCAAATGGGTAGGTGAGGATGGAAGGGCATTTAAAAAATATATTAAGTTATTAACCTTCCCAGGTATGGCAATAGAAATAAATTTAAAAAATTCCAATTCTGCAGAGTTTACATGAAAATCACTACACACCACTTATACCTCTATCATTCCATTACCACTCAAAACAGTAATTTTTAACAAATATTGTATGTACTATGTACCAGGCTTTGTTAAGTTCTTCACATGCTATACTTAATTCTCATTAATTCATCTCATAAGGATTAACATTATTTCCTACAGATAATGAAACTAAGGCATATGCAGTTTAACAAATTTGTTCAAGGAATTTAATCCAAGTAAGGGTAATGACAGCTCTTTTCAAATTGGTGAGATGAAATACAGAATCTTAAAATTTTTGTGACTGTGAAATTCATCTATAGCAATTAGTATCCTAATTGCAGCCAAGTGATTTGTAAGTACAGATCTTTGTTGTCCACAGACCTGTAGTCACACAATAAATTCTCTAAATTATATTAACTTCAATAACATTCAAAAATTTGAAGCACATCATTCAAAAATTTGAAGCACATCTAATACCTCAATATACCTTTGAATTTTCTCTGAGAAGCTTCTAAGGCAAGCAAGTCACAGACTTAATTCTTAACTTTGGAACAGGTGTGTTTCAAGTTTTAAATTTGGTATAAGCCAAATCTTGCCATAATCTCTACGGGAGGGGACCCTTAAAACTGTGATTCCCCCAATCCAACTTCTCCTTTTATCAATTTTTTTCACTTGAAAGTCAAAAGACACAAACGATGTTTTCAGTAACGAATTCAATGACTAATATGATTAATTTCTACAATTTACAAACACATGCACTTCAGTATTTTCAACATAGGAACATTTTAATACTAACAACTTAAAATATGTATGTTCCTAGTCCCTCCATTATCTCTAGGTAATAAAGTAATTCCTTTCAGAGTAGCCTAAGTTTTAAGAACGAAGTTCCTACATTAAAACATAAGCACAAGCAGACAAGCAAAAACTAAAAAAACAAAAAAACACTAAAAAAATACCCAGCTAATTTTGTTGTATGAAAAACTACACTTAAAATTGGCAGAGCTACGTTTTACCCTACTAAGTACCAGATTTCTAAAACAGGTGAAACGTGATGTGAAAATTTAGCAGAGCGGAAAAAGCTTTATGAAGCTACTAGTACAACTAGCCCTTGAGCTAATTAATGGGGGTGGGAGAGAGACACACACTTTTGAAGGCTAAGATTGTGCTGTTGATTTCCTAATGGGGATGTGATGTAATACTGGAGAGCCGCCGTACGAGGGGAAGGGACAGGCTGACAAAGGGAGTGCATATGCCAGAGTGCGGGCGAAGCCTGCGGCGGCAGGGAAGAATAAGGTCACAAGGAGCAAAAGAGGTGTATCCCACAAAGGACGACTTCAGGGAGAGGGGAAGTGGCCCCACAGACAGAGGACACGGGGGGAGGGCCAAAGAGCAGCGATAAGACAGCGAGCAGGGGAGCGGCGTGACATCTGGCGTGCGAGCCGGCAGGGGGCAGAGCAGGCAGGATGTCACGTGGAGTGGGCGCTACGGGAGCCGAGAGGGTTGCGTGCGGACAGAGGGGGGTCTTTCCCACCGCCTGAAAGACTGCGTTACTCACAGGAGTCGCGGACTCTTCTTGCCCTGAGCTGGAGACGGGGGCTTCGCGGCCTGGGACTGCTGCCCTGGGGCGTCGGGAGGCCTGGCGCTGGGGCTGCTCCTCCGCCGGCGGGGATACTCGGCCTTCCTCCGGCGAGACACAGCGGCGGCGGCGGCGGCCGCAGCGGCCGCAGCGGCCCGGCCCCGGTCCCGACCTCCCCTCAGCACGCGGCTGCTAGTGGTCCCCGCAGGCGCCGCCGCCGCCGCCGCCTCAGGGGGCTGTTGTTGGGGCTCTTCTGGAGCCGCCTTGGCCGCCGCCGCCTCTCCCCCTTCCTGGTCCTGCTGCTCCGGGGGTCTCGGCTCTTCCGTCTCCCCCGGCATCGGGGCTCGTCCGTCCCCCACCCCCTCGTCCCAGGCGGCGGAGGCGGAGGCGGCGGCGGCCGCGGCGCTGCTCCCCCCGCCCCCTTCGCCTCCCGGAGCGTCCGGCTCAATCTCACTCTGCGCTCCTCTTTCCCCCCCTCCCCTCTGCCCGGCTCCGAGGGCACCCCCCCCGCCCCCTGCCACTCAAGGCCCGCGACGGCTGGCGGCGCGCGCGCGCCCGCCACAGACGTTCAGCGGACCAATCAGAGAGGAGGGACGGCTTCTTCGCCCTGCCCCTCGTGGTCTCTCACGCAGCGACGTCCTGGATTCCCTCCCCCACCCCTTACTTCAACCAATCAGGAAACGGCTCTAAGGGAGCGCGCGAGGTTTCCTTCCCCGCGCACCCGTTCTCACCGTTAAACGGCTGCGTCTCGCGACAATCCTAAAGTGACCTTCCTCCACCCCCCACCCCCCGCGCCACGAGCTCAATGCGCGCTAGGAGCAGTGGGAGGAGCAGGTCCCGCGAGGAGATTGGTGGGAGGAAAACGCACCTTTTTTCCCCGCCTCGCGCGCACCCTGGACTGGTTGCGCGCGCACCTGCCTCCCTAAGGAGCCGCTAATGCCACAGGGCTCTTTCTATCCTTCTTCCTTAAGCCGCGGAAGTAGCCTTGGCGTTCTTCTGCCTCCACCCCGATCCCACTTTCCTGTCTGTGGCCTTTCTGTCCCCAGCGCCGCCAGGTCTTGCGGGAAGAAGGGGGAAATTTTTTGAGTTGTCGCTTCTCCTTTAAGAAAAAAAACCCCGTCGACTGCCGGATGAAAGTCTCTGAAAAAATGGCGGCGGTAGAACAGAGGCGGGGTCGTGAGGGCAAGGAGGGCCCTCCTCTTGGCGCACGCGCAGGGTTAACTTGTCAAAAGGCATCTTGGGAGATGAAGTCCTAAATAGCCTAAGCTTTAGGAAAAAAAAATGAGAAACCAGAGGCAGAGAGGATGCTGGGAGGTTTTTGACTGATGCACGACGGGAAAGGTAGTTTACTCTTTCTGCGGTCAGCGTTTGCTCTTTCAGGGAGGTAGTATTTCCGGGTTAGGCCGCGACGCCTGCACAGATCTGAGCGGAAATGGCGAGCTAGTTGCTGGTCGGGATAGCTTGGGGTGGTTTTCCTGACCTTTTAAGTTGGTGTTGGCGAAACATTTTTTGGGTGGCCACGTTAGTAGCCCTTAGTTTGGATTGGTTACTTCGCACCTCCTAGCATTCATGCCTGCAGTATTCGCCTCGTCATCCTGTGTGTGACTCAGTAACCTGTGATCTCCCGGAGGTCAGGGACTGAATCTGGATCCGTCGGGTGTTCGGGGCGTAGCACAATTCTCAACACTCATTTGGTTCTTAATAAAAGTCTGGAAAGAATTGTAGAGTTGCTATCCTACTAGATATTTTCGGTGCCAAGGAGCTGGCGTCGGCTGCTTAACTTGGCTGTGGTCCCTGGGCTGCAGGGAAGGGGGAAGGGTTGTTAGTGTGATTCTGTGACCTACTCACAGAAACCGAAGGCCTCCTTCGTGCTCCCTGCCTCGAAGCCACTTGGCTTTTGTGGTTTTGAATGTTTCTGCTGCACAGGAAGCATAGTCAGAATAGCAGCTTTGTCAAAAACTACTTTTCTGCCCACTAGCGCGTGCAACTAAATTATTCTAATGCGTCAAATGGGAGTTTCCATTTGTTTTCCAAGTTGCATTCAGTGACAGCAGTGGGCCTCCAGCATTACTTCCTTTCTTCCTTTCATGCACTATAATCAAGGAGAAATTTGAAAGAACGGTTCTTACCCCTGGAAAATAAAGCTTCTGGGGTTAACACCCCGTGTGTCCCCACCCTCCCCTCCCCCCCCCCCCAGAAAGCGGATGGAAACAAGATCTAGGGATCCAATTATAAATTTCACATTAATCATTCATTTAACCTACAGAGAGAGTCTAATATTTGCAAGCCAAATGCTGAAGTGCATTTTTCCTCTCGGTGTTTTGGCTCAGTTACCACCATAGATTAGGCAAATGTTTTATATTCGCTATCAAATGTTCTGCACTTTCATAGGACTAGTGGCATTTCAGTTGTAAAAACTATGGATTAGTGTGGATGGGAATTTTTTCAAACCCGTTTGGACTTTTGGAACAGACTTTTGGAACAGCACTGACATCCAATGGCTGCTCAAAGTAATGCAGAGTGGGAATTTCCTTTTTATTAAAGAAAAAAAAAAGCTTAGCATCACAATGGAATGGGAGAATGAATGATTCCTTTACATCACCCTAAAAAAAGACCACGTATTGCAGAGAAAAGATCACAGGGATTGAAACTAAATCTGGATTATAGTAAATAGTAAAGCTACCTATAATTCTGTTATCTTTAGCAAGTTACTATTCCTTGAATCTATTTCACCACTGGTAAAAATGGAGATAATATTACATTTCACAGAGCCATAATTACAGTTCTTTACATACTGCTTTCTCATAGTAGGCCTTTTGTAAATGTTTTATTTAATTCAAGGTGAATAAAATCACAGTGGTAGAAAAGGTGAAAGTTAATCTCAGAGTCCCTTATCAGAGAAACTGCTATTAGGCAACATAACTAGGCAGAAATTGTGCTTCCCTGAGGCATCTGCAGCTTAACACCTTGTGTCTTGTCTTCCAGTTTCATTCTTCATAATCACTATAGTTGTTTTGGACCACAGAAATAACCAATAGCCCTGAAAATCCAAATGTGACTGCTACTCAGCCCTGCTTTTAATGGATTTACAGTCTATTCAGGAAAGGAGGTAAGCATAATTTCTGGATCATTAAGTAAATAGTGACAGCAAAATGAATTGGGTGCTGGTTAACTCTGATGGAAATTTTATGAAGGCAACCACTTCCATGGTCATCAGCTTTCACACACACACACACACACACACATTCACACACATACAGTAGGTTTTCTGATGCACAGTCACAGTGGGATACCCACACTGGGGAAAAACACAAGTGCAAATCTGCCAGCCCATGAATTCAAGATGAATCCTGGCGCATAGTAGGTGCCCAGTTTTTTAAAGTTAATTTTGAATCTTTCTCACCCTCACCAATGCAGTAACAGAACTCAAATCCTACTACCGACCTTTCTATGTCCCATTTTCAAAACTAACTTATCGAAATGAAAGAAAGAAAGAGAGAAAGAAAGAAAGAAAAAAAAAAGAAACTTACCAAATCAAAAGAGAGGAAGTGCTAAGCAAATACAGGAACCAAAAAGGGTTATAGAGGCTGCTTCACGCTGTCTCATTCAGTTCCTTTGCGGTCCTCTTCTTCAGCACATGCCAAAGCAGTTCCTCACAACCTGTAGGACCAGAGCATCTTGGGTGTGTGACAATGGAAGAGTTGGGTGAGTGAGGACCTTCTTGGAGGAGAAACTCTGAGGGAATGAAGACTTGGCTGCCATCTCTGTGGTGGGGTGTACTTCTAGCCAGAGGGAGGGTGGTGCTGGAAGATTTTGTTTCCACTTCTCTCATGACCTCAGCCCAACCAAGAGTGAAGCATGAGGAACTATGATTGTTTTGGGGAACTATAGGTTCACTCTTTTCAGTGGCACAAATAGGCTGAGAGTTTGGTGCTCACTAGAGTAAACTATGCACAAATACTTCTGGACCAAATTGTGATTGAGATTGTCATTTTATTATGATTATTTGCCTCTTGGGGGCTGTTGCAGGTCATAGCGTGGTCACACAGTTGGCACCTGCAGATTTGTGATTTAGGAAGAAAAAAAAAGAAGGGAGAGGAGAAGAAATGGAATAGAAGAACAAGAATGAGGCATCTGTAAACGTTGGACAAAGGCCAGGGTAGTTTCATTTGTTCCATGGTTTAGTATTAAATCAAGGAGAATTAGTGCTAAAACTCCAATGATTCTGTTGCTAAGCTTTTTATTCAGAGGAATTCTGAAGGAACAGATTACTGTGGCCTGCAAATATGATACTCTTTCCATTTCAAACAATTAAAACCAGCAGTGAAACAATTGGCCACATTGCTCAGACAGATCCCTGATTTCCAATCTTTGGAGTAATGGAAGGTTTGTCATTCTTGGGATTCATTCCTTATCCTTTGCTGACTTTTGTTGCTGGCATCCTTACTAACACTGAGTCACTAACCTTTTACTCAATTTCCAAGCTGTATTAATTCCACAATGTTCTGGGTTTTTGTATGTTTGGGGTATGTCAAAAGTGTGAACAACAATGAAAAACATATTTTGCATATTGTCTTTGTGTTGTTGTTAATTGTTTGGAGTGTAATTTGAGGGCTAGAGGAGCAGAGAAAGGAAGATAGGCAAATTACAGAGGGAAGAGATGTTAATGAAGAGGGAAAGGTGTTATTTAATAAATATTGAACTGTTTTGGAGGCAAAGTCTATTTTAATGCTTGGGGTAGAATGTGTTTTAGACTTGGAGTAGAATCCAGATTCTTACTCTGTGTCAGAGTTGGGGAAGTTCACATTTCTGCCTGAGTTCAAAGTCCAGTGCTCTAGAATCTAGCCCTTCTTTCTTATTTTAGCAATACCTAATGGCTTTCATGCAGGTCATTCAAAAGGGAAGTAATACGTATTTAGTGACTTAAACTAAAACTTGACATTTTTGCATATATTAATCATGTTAGTGTCTGAAGCAACTCTCTAAAATAAGTATTGTCCACTTTTTTTTTTCCCAATGAGATAACTAAGGAAAAAAATAAATGTGTTCAATATCACTCTCAGGAGCCCCCAACACCAAAACTGATTAAGCTACAAGGCAATCTCCTATTTTAGCAGTGCGTTGGCTCAGGTGTTCCAAACAATAGAACAACCCAGATAATTAAAAAATTAAAAATTAGATTTGCACAGTTTTGCACTACTTGAGCAGGATGAATGGTAGAGAAATCTGGTTCAGAAATGTATAAAGTACCAAGCCGTCTGGAAGGTAACATTCATATAATCTATCTGGGTGGCTAAACCTCACCTGTTTCTTCAGATTGTCAGCAGCTCAGTAACTACCCAAAAGACTTAGGGTGGGTCTTTCTTCCCTGCTGCAGAGAAATAGGGTGCAAGACAGGTCAGCAAAGGCAGGCGGATATTTCCTTTTTGCAGTACTTCCTCCAACGTTGATGGTTTGTTTCCACCCAGCAGATTTTACCTAAACCTTCATTACTCGGGGATGCTAGATAAAGGAGAACCAGGAGCAGACTCTGGCTCTGAATGAAATCATTCCAATCCAGTGAGATCCCCCAAGAGACCTCACTTTATTCCTTTCATGTTACTGTTGACATTATCGGATTTCTGCAGATGAAGGGCTATAGGGAAGGACTACAGAGTTTTCCGGATAATATTTCCCCCCACCCCTTATAAACCCACATTTGTCATACTGAAATTAGTCATCTGCAAAGTATGGAATTTGGCAGAAGGCAAGATAATCTTGGGTGTTGGTGTTATGTGCACTCCTAGGAAACAGGAAGAGAAAGGCCTGTTAACTCATGACCCAGAGGGTAGAGTTTCACTAACTTTGGTTCACTAGTGCTTCTAAGGGTAACCTTCTCCTCTTAGAGATATGGTTTGCTTCTCTTACAGGGGGTCTCCCCTCTCCCCTAATCTTTACTGTAAATGTCTTTTTATTTTGAATACAAGAAGATCCATGATTTCTGATTGGAGCAAAGCTTAGAAAATAGAAAAGGGCTATATCTTAATAGAGGGGTACAGAACAAAAACTGGGAACCCAGAAGTTTGGCATTCAATCTAGCTAGTAAAGTTATGAGAAAACAAGTTTTTCTTTCTCTTTCTACATTAGTTTTCTCTTTTTAAAAACCTTTTATTATGAGGAATTTTAAAATATACAAAAGTAAAGAAAATAGTTTAATGAAGTCTAGTATACCCATCAACCAGCTTAAACAGTCATCAACTCTTGGCCAATCTTATTTCATTAATACACCCACCCATTCCTTTCACTCCTGGATTATTTTAAAGCAATATCAGATAATGTCATGTTCATTGGTGAATATTTCCCTATAGCCCTTCATCTGCAGAAATCAAATAATGTCAAATAATAGAATCCACTGTTTTGCAAACTTAAAAATCATGACCTGTGGTAAAAAATCCACTTAGAGATCCACTAATGGGTCTCAGCCCACAATTTGAAAAAATTTGTAATAGAATTGCTTCATTATGTAGATGAGGAAATGGCTTCAGAGAAGAGCATATCATGCCAGGATGATCCTGAGAATCCACATGAAGATGGGGACTGGAATTTTTGACATGAAGTTAGTGCAGGGGCTGGGATCAGATAGCCCAGGATCAGACAGGATCTGCATCACTAGCAGTGACACTACTTTTTTCTTTCTTTTGTTCTTTTCTTTTTTTTAGAGGGAGGGGGGAGGTAGGGGCAGAGGAAGAGGGAGAGAGAGAATCTTAAGCAGGCTCCACGGGGCTCAATCTCACAACCCTGAAATCCTGATCTGAGCCGAAATCAAGAATTGGATGCTTAGCCAATTGAGCCACCCAGGAGCCCCAGTCTCTTTCTTGATCTACAAGATAAGGACAATAATATCACCTGCCTTAAAGCATTAGGGTGACTAAATTAAATATATAAATTCCTAAGCATAGTGCCTGTAATGTGTAAATTTTTATTAATTATTATTAATTTCATCATAACAGAAAAGTGGTAGTGTGATACTTGTAAAGTGCATTGGTTTTTTCCAAGAAAACTACAGGAGAAACAAATCTCAAGATTTGGATTGCAACATCTTCTTGCTTGGTTTTGCAATATCTATTTTCTCCTTTGTCCCCCCCCCCTTTTTTTTTTACCCTATATGCCCTAAAAGACAGAATACTTCTACTTTGTTTTGAAAATTTTGTTATGTGCTTGGGATATAAGAAAAAAATTATCAGGTTAAGAATAAGCATTACTCCCCACCACTCCAGTGGTGGTGGGGGGTGGCAGGGATGGGGTGGCCGGGTGATAGACATTGGGGAGGGTATGTGCTATGGTGAGCGCTATGAATTGTGTAAGACTGTTGACTCACAGACCCATACCTCTGAAACAAATAATACATTATATGTTAAAAAAAAAAAGAAGAAGAAGAAGATAGCAGGAAGGGAAAAATGAAGGGGGGGAATCGGAGGGGGAGACGAACCATGAGAGACTATGGACTCAAAAACAAACTGAGGGTTCTAGAGGGGAGGGGGTGGAGGGATGGGTTAGCCTGGTGATGGGTATTAGGGAGGGCACGTACTGCATGGAGCACTGGGTGTTATATGCAAACAATGAATCATGGAACACTACATCAGAAACTAATGATGTAATGTATGGTGATTAACATAACATAATAAAATAAAAAAATTTAAAAAAAGAAGCATTACTGTCTTGGTACATTTAGAAAAAAATGTAATTACTTACACTTTTCTGATAGGAAAAATATATAGGATTTACTTCTTTTCTAATTGGGGATCTTTGTGGGCAACCCACCCTTAATGAATGATAAAAATTAATACCCTGCAATATAAGAAGTCAAATGCTTGAGTGATGCTGTGAAATTGGATGCAGCCATAGGAAATAGGTCACAGTATGTGGAGGCATTAAACATCCTCTGGGAGAATAGACCACATTCTTGAAGTAAAATAAAGAGTAAGGGAAGATATTTGAAGATAGCCTTAACCCAAGAGAAGAAGGAGGTGAATGGAGGCACAGGAGCGATATTTAAGGGGGAAATCATCCCAGAAGAGGAATCATCCCATGTTCTGTATTATGATTCTCTTGTATCTTACGATATAGATGCCTTATTGGAGGAACTGGAGCGCTCCACCCTCCAAGACAGTGATGAATCCTCCAGCCCAGCTCCTCTTTCCCTGGATCAGCACTCCAGAAAGGAGAGTAACCTTACTGAGACTTCAGAGACCCTTTCTGTTCAGAATGATGCAAGTCCCTTGCCGGTAACTTTTCATTTATTGCAGTACCTTGAATATACATGTTTGAGTGCCTTTCTGAAAATTAATTGTGTCTTACATAAAATGATGTGAAGGAGGAATCATGTATCCTGGAAAGAGAAAGAAAAATCCCTCTATGATAACTTGAAGGTGGCTGTTTTTGGAAAGGATGAGAATTGAGAAAATCATCATAGAAGAGTAAGCCTTTGAGAACTGCATTTTTTCTAATGAGGGCATGGTAACATAGTATTCCCTATTTTACTCAGACTATTCTGGTAGGACTATCTGGGCATCAGAGCTGCATGTTGCAGTTTGACTGGAGTGGCACTCACCAAGACTGGGGATCACCTGGGCAAGGCTGAGTGGCAGCTCAGACAAGTCTTTTCAGGGTGACTTTTTAAAGTCACAACTTTCCAGGTCTTATTTTCTGTTGAATGTATTAGGAAACTCAATTAGTAGTGTACCTACAGATGATGACATTCTAGGGAACCAACACAAACAAGCTATACTCATAAGAGATGGTATATAAGAAAAACCCAGAAATCCAATTTATTAATTTCTGGTTAGAGTCAAAACCATCAAGTAGAATGGAGAACAGTATTTGCTGATTCGTATATCCCCTTCCTGTTGGTAAGTCTACATGAATCTACTTTATAATTAGGAAGTTGCTTGATGAAAATGGAATTAGTTTAAGAGGAATTAAGTAGATACTCTTCATATACAGTGTTTTGAACAGTATTCTGATTCATCCTTGCACACTTGGTATGAAATCACAGGTTGCATGGACCTGAAATTTGAGCCTGTGTTTCTTTCCCCCTTTAACTGTTCTTTCCTTCTGCTACATATATACAGTTTTTTTTTCTCATATATACAGTTTTAAGGATGCACATTTATTTCCCTCCTAGGAAGCTATTGTCTTTTCTCCTCAATGCAAGATCACAGCCACAGGCTCTTAGCTTGTTTGCTACACTTGCCCCCTGCATTTTATTTTCAGAGTAGCAGCCAGAGTGATCCCGTAAAACTTAAATCAGATCTCATCATTCCTCTACTCAGAACCCCACTGTGAATTTCCATCTCCATTTGAAGTAAAAGCCATGGTCTTTATGCTGACCTTAGTGGGGTGACTGTATGTCCTTGTTCACTCGGAAGAGCCCTGGGTTTTTGCTTGTTTTCTCAACATTCTATTATTGGCTTTGCCATTTACTGTAGATTTTCCATATTTTATGAAGTTTTCTTGTTAGCATTTTCACTAACGTAAACCAGGTTGGGTTGATAGACCTCCATTTGGTTCTTCTGGCTTCTTCCAACGTCTCATCTAGTAGCATGTGAAATATATTCAGTGAACAGAATTCTAACTTTATTATGGCTAAATCCAAAAGATGGCTAATGATAACTCATCTCTTCTTTCCCTGATCCTGTTCAGACAAATCCTAACCGGTAAGCACCCTTTCAGGGATAATATGCAGAGTGCTGGTTGTTAAAGCTAAGAGCTTAAGCACAATCAGTCAGGAACAGCCAACTCCTCTGGTGTTAGGTGGTGGCAGGAAAACTTTTGAGGCTTTTCCCCCAGCTGGCCACTTGGTGTACCACCACTCGTGCTCATGAGGTGCATAGAGCCTCCTCAGGATCAGAAAAAAACATGGGAAACTTTGGCTTAATGTCATACAAATTATGTTTAGGAGATAGAGGCTAAGCATTCTTGCCGTTGAGTGTAGCATAATCTAAAAGTTCTCGGTAAAGCAGTTTTGGCCTTAATGGTATATGTAAAGCTGTAGCTATTTATTTTATTATTTGGCAAAGTTTTTATTTTTGCAGTAGATGCTTTGAGCAGCATTTGGCTCAAACGAAAACCAAATCCAAAATTACATGTTTAGTTTTCTCAAGAAATTGATGGGAAATGTGTAATTTGCCCAAAATATTTGCCAACATTTCCTGGCCACCCTGGAGGCAAATAGATTACTGCCCCCTTGGAAGACAGGAGAACACAGGTATGGGGAAGAAGCATCAGCATCTACTTCAGAAGTTAATAGTTTAAGAAGAGTGTGCCCGATGATTTAACATGTACAACTGCAGGAGGTGTGTCTACATGTCATGGCGAAGCACACCTTTCCATTTGGGTCAAGTAACACCTCTAAATTGGTTTTGCTCATTGTCAGTTTCAAGTTATCTTGTGCTTGTAACTAAAGTGTAAACGTGATGATTGAGTTGATGCCCTTTGTAAACCACCAAATAATGTCAGCTTTATATCAGTGCCACCTCAGTCAGAACGTTTGTTAATTCCAAAAGCTTTCGTTTTTTCATCCAATCCAAAGGATCGAAGTAAAGTACTTGGAAATTCATTCTTCTGTCAAAAAGAATTGAAACATCCGATATTGTTAATGCCATTGTAAATTTAGTTGAGAAGTTCAATATTGAAGAAAAAGTGGGTTTTTTTTTTTTTTGGTGGTAATGTGAATATAAATTTTGGTGGAGCACAGATTTATGATAAAAAAAAATGTTCTTTACAGACTTAAAAACCTATAAAGCAGAAACATGCCTGGAATTGGTTGTGATGTATACAAAATTCATGACTGCTTCCAAAGAAGCTGCAGGATTCCACCAGTCAGACTAGAAACTGCAAATGTCAAAATTTACAAATATATATTTACATAATCACAGTACATGTATAACTCATCTACAAAGCTCTCGTGACAGAAGCTGATGTTGAATACAGAAACATTTCAGTATGGTTGCATATGCTTTTTCTGTGTTGCCTGTCATCATCAGATTTTAGAAATGCCTGAGCCTTTGAAAAAATGCTTTGTAAAGCAACTTAAATATAGGTTACATTATGTGCAAGATCAGTCAGAAATATTTAATCAAATTATTCAGTGAATGTAGCATGAAAATTCAGCTTTGAAGCGTTTAGCAAGTTGCAATTATGTAAAACAAAGCTTGCAAAAAGGAAAGGGCTCAAATGTCTCTTGACAAAAGCTGGGGAGGAACTGAACAAGTTAAAAGATGAGAGCTCAAATGGTTTAATTACCTAATTTGAAAATCGTGCTTTGGAAAAATCTTGCCTTTGGTGGAGTTTCTAATTTTAATTGGATAAATTTATATTCTCCACCAGAATGGGATGGAATTGTGAAGGCCTATGATTTTGCAGTATCTACATTTGGCAAAATGTTAAAAAGAATCATGAATAGAGACAACTTAAGAGCTCATCTTGTAAAAACATTACTGAAGAAAGGTGCTCCGGATGGAGGCAGAAATACAGCGCCTGTGAAAATATTGGGGCAGAAATATTTATACATTTTAATATGAGAAACAATTGAGGATATTCTCCATTTAGCAGAATATGCCCTGAATTTAGAGGATTAGCAGCAGCTGAGTGGGAGTATTTTCTTAATTAAAAAAATTATGGTTTATAGAGAAGCATCAATTAAAAGTGTCAACAACTTCAAAATATATTAATTATAAAATGCAGCTCTGCAGAAGTTTGCAATTTTATTAAAAATTTGAAAATAATAAGATCAGATTTAAAAAAGGCATCTTTCAGAAAAATTTCCACATCACAATGTTAGAGACAGCAATGGCTAGGTAACCAATTAAGGGATTTGAATCTATATCAAGAATAATTATTTACTGTGCTGTTTAAAAATATTCAAATAATATAAAAGGTTTTTTTTTTAGTTAATGTTTAGGGGCGACTGGGTGGCTCAGTTGGTTAAAAATCTGACTCGATTTTGGCTCAGGTCATGATCTCAGGATCGTGAGATCAAGCCTCAAGTCAGACTCTGCACTCAGTGGGGAGTCTGCTTGAGATTCTCTCTCTTTCTCCCTCTGCCCCTCCCCCGCATGCGTGCACTCTCTTTCTCAAATAAATAAATAAATCTTAAAAGAAATTAATGTTTTTAGCTATGTGTCGTTTAAAAATATTCTAGAAAATTTTATTTTGAAAATAAGTTTTCAACAGAATTATTTTGTAGGTCCATCAATACAATAAAATCAAGCTTTTGGTCAATAAATATATATTTTAAAAATTATAGAGTATTATTTTTGGTACCTTCCCCTCGTTCACTTTCAAGAACATCCCAGTTTGAACAATAAATTATATGGTCACCCTACCTGCTTGATCTGGCCCCTTTTACTCCCATCCCTGTCTCACCAGTTCACTGTGCAGGCCACCCCGGCCTCCTTTCTGTTCCACAGATGCTCCAGGGTGCTGGCCCCCTGAACCGTGTTCCCCCTGATACCTGCTTACTTCCCTCACCTTCTATGAATCCTCACTCAAGTGTCCCCTTCTCAGTGAGTCCTTCCCTGATCAATATATTTTTAATTGCCATCTCTCCCCCATTTCTCATCTCCCACCTCCTGATGAGTTTTACATATTAATGGATTTATTCTTTTTCTTATTAATGTTTTTATTACCTGTTTCTCACCACCATAATGTAAGGTCAGGATAGACAATTTTTATTTGTTCGTTTAGTTTTGTTTTTTGACTGCTGCATCCTTGGCCCTGGCACATGACAGGCATTCAATAAATATTTGTTCAATAAATAGTGAGTTGCTGGTCAACTACCCTTTAGAGACACACATTATTATTTTTTTTTTTGTATGTTAAATTTAGTTGTGTTATAGTCTTCCCCTAGACACCATCCTGTCTAGTTAAAGGGCTTTGTTCTGATTCATTTTGTTTGTTTTGTGGTTCCTATGTGAGTACGATCAACTTCTCAATTTCAGTGCTTTTGGGGCAGGGAGAGGGACATTATTATTTGGTCCCATTGCTGACTACTCTGCTTAGAACGTGGCCTTTTGCTGTGGGATGGCTGTTATTCCTCTGCCTTGTGAAAGATCTCAGAGATACGCTAGTTACCAGTCCCGTTTAGAAGCTAAAAACATCCCCTAATTCTGGGTGTAGATGAGTGCCAACATTCTCCTAACAGACACTCATTCTCTGCTCTTCTCTGTCACTTACATGTCTTAGGTGCAGCTCGTGTATACTACCCATATCCAGGAGCACAATATCTACAGGTATGTTTTTTATTAAATACTTAAAAAAATTAAAGTTATTAGATAATTTTATCAATCTGTGTTTGGATGCTTTTGCGTGTGTACATTATTAGAACTCCTGCTAAGTCCCTCCTCCTCTTCCCCAGTGTTTGAGCAGAGGTGGAATTCTGCCAAGCTCACTTGGCAGTTTCTCAGGGTACGTGGCTTCTAGATGGGTTGTCCAGGCTGGTGGGCTCTGCTATTTCCTTCACCACCTGAGAAAAGTGTAAATAGTTTGAGTCACCACACATGTTTTGGCCGGGCTACTCTAAATAGCATGCTCCAGATCATGGAACAGGAAGTACCTAATGAAATTTCAGCAAGATGCCAACAAAACCAGAGCTAGGATCAGGGTCAAACTGAGACAAGAGGGTCTCTGCAGCATACTACCAAATATGTACTTCTAATGAATCTGTACTTCTTCTTTCTATATTTGCTCAAGATTTATTTAGCCAGGGAAGGGGGTTTCCTTTTAAAAACATTACATACTGAAACAGACCCACTTACTAAATCATTTCTTCTGGCCAAGGCTGCTTTTCTTGTTCTCTCTTCAGGTAGTGCTTGTCATTTAAAAAAAAAATCAGCTTTCTGGGAAACAAATGGAAGGGCTTAAGAAATTAAAAGGGAAACAAGATAGCAAAGGCTCATGCGTGGTAAAGAGTACCACACCACACCTTATTTGGTTCTAGAATTGCAGCCAGTAGCGCACACATGACGCCAAATAAGGGAAGGACCTGTGTTATCATGAAGTCTTTTTATAACTTCTCACCTGAGGACTCTTTCTACTTCGATGGGAGTAAGGCCAGTTTATGAATATAATTGCCAGTTTATTCCAGTTCCAGGAGATGGCCTGGAGGGATGTCCCCTAGACCACCCTGTCCATCCTTCTTGTAAAAAAAATAAAATCAAAACAAGCAAAACAACAAGAAAACAGTGCCTGGTACACATAGGCTTGCAGTAAATATTGATTTTTAAAAACTAGGAAACCAAGACTTCAGTAGAAATATTAGTGAACACAGGCACCCCGAACAGAAAAGCCAGCACGACTGACAGCGATTTTTCTGTGTATCTGGCATTGTGATCAGTTGATGGCATGCCAATGTATAAGTCTTTGATCTTTTTCCCATTTCTTTCTCTTTTGCTCTGCTCTGTATTCCAGGGGAGCTGACCCCTGTCGGTTGGGTTTTCCAGGCTCCAGGATTAGTTGGCTTTCGCTGGCTTTGACCAATGGGAGGCACTGTGCGGAGAGAGCTGGAGGGCGAAAGGCAGGGCAAGTCAAGACATTTCTTCCCCTAGTCTCTCTCCACAGCGTCATCCAGGTCAGCAAGCTACACCTCCTTTATGGCTTCAGCTGGAGCGAAACAGAACCACTGTGGTTCCAGCATGTGCCTATCTGCCTTGGCTCCTGGCTTTTAGTAACTTTGCCTTTTTTTTTTTTTTTTGGTCCCTTTGGCCTAATGGCTACCTGCTGTGGCTTATCTCTGAGTTACCTCAATATCTTCTGTTTACTTCTTTAGTTCTGCCATCACCTGTGTAATCAAATTTCTGGATTAAATTCCTCCTGGTTACTCCCAGTATGTTTGCATTTTCCTGAGTGGGCCGTGACTGATACAGCTCCCCAAGTACGGAGTGATACTTGCCCTGAAGATCTGTGTGGGAGATTGATAGGAAATCCAGGTGGCCTAGTCAATATGTAATAGACTGATACAAATCCGTATGGCTGGCGTAACTCAGAGCCGAAACGCTCGCAGGTATAGATAGAGCTTGAGACTCAGAAACTAGATTCCTGCATCCCACTTTCACAATTTCCTCTGTCTTGTTTAAGTGAACTGAATGTTGCTGTCAAGCTTGAAACTATTCAGTACTAGTTGCGAGTATAGTGAGGTGATAATATTTCTAATGTAGTTATATATCAATAGCAGTATGAACAGTAATTTAGAAATGTACACATGAACAAAAGTAATTTTGGTAAGAATGAGGAGAAAATTCATAAAAACATTTGCAGAGGAATGAACAGGAGAAAACTCCAGCACAGTGAAGCCCCTCAAGTGAGGAGTCTGTATTCTTTTAAACACATCTCTTGTATTTGGATATTATTTAAATCTCTGACTCATGAATTACACTGTTGCTCATGACATAGCAGAGCACTTTTACCATCTTCAAGACATGAGGGGACAATTCAAAGGAGCTCTGATTTTGAGGTTCCTTTCTTTTCAGGAACACTTCCTGGAGTGATATAATCACCAACTCTTTAAGGCCTTTCCATTCTTAGTTAGAATATTATGTTGTTGACTCAGTTACTATTAGGGTATCACAAATATGATCTACTTCTCTTTCCATACTGCTCTAGGAATCTTGCTAAAAACCAGTAAGAATTTTTTTGAGTAAGCACAAGGATGCCCCAACTGTGAGACAGACAGGTTTTTAGGGTCATACAGACCCACATAAGAAGCTACATTTTACATTTATTCTACACGGGGAAGCAGAGCAGAGAATGTGCCGACAGCCCTGCTGCCTTTTGTACTTTCAAGACACACGCCTGTGGCAGCAATGACTAAGGGATTATGACCTGAAAGTGTTGTGAGGAGCTCCCCTGCACTTTCTTGGAAGCCAACAAGGACCAAATCAAGCACTTGCATACCTGACCGTTTTTGTTTCTAGATTAAACAAAAAAAATTATGCCTGGCAGAAGGCCATGTTGTACCTAAAAGACAAAATCTTTTATCTTTGCAGGGGAAGATATCCACTTCCTCCTACTTTCTTCTTATAGCTAAATACTCAAACGTAAGTCAGTAGTGGGACATGTGGTACCCAAAAGACAGTCTTTTTTCCCTAAGAGAGGAAGGTATTTTCCTTCTGCCTTTTTGCTGGTTGATAAATACACAAAAATAAGTAAAGTAATATATCTATGTTTTCATTTTTGAAAATATATTTAGTGGAAGACTTACAATATTTGGTTTTATTTATGGCTTTGCGCGCATGTGTGCGTGTGTGTGTGTGTGTGTGTGTGTGTGTGAGAGAGAGAGAGAGAGAGAGAGAGAGAGTGTCAGAGTCAGTTTGGTGGATTGTTAGCTAAGCTTAGTTAATGTTGGTTACAACATTACTCCAGAGTCAGTTACCTATATGATTCAAATTCCACTTCTCAAAATTGACTCTGGAAATAATCAAATATGGGTGCAAATATTTATTTACTGTATTATAACAGTGAAAATCAGAAACAATCTAGGTGTCTAGTGATAAATGATTGGTTTAATAAAGTATGGTACATTCTACATTTGAAAGCTGGATAGCCTTTAAAGATCATTTTGGAGGATAGTTGAGCATGGTGCTAGAGGACATAAGCTTTGCAGTCTGTGGGCCCAAACTCTGTTACTTACCAGCTGTATTATATAGAGCAAAGCTTTTTACTTCTCTAAGCCCCAGTGTTTTCTTCTGGGGGTGAGAATACCTAGCTCTTAAGGTTGTTATAAGGATTTAAGGAGAACATGTGTAAAACCCTTTATGGAGGGCCTGACATAGAGTGGACAGAAAGTGCTAGCTATGGATGTGAAGTTGGATAAGAAAATACATAAAGATACTTTAAAATATGAAAAAAGGTCATTCTCATTTTCCAAAATTAGGCACAATCATAGAAAGGCATAATGGTTTAAGCCAACATGTCCAGAGTGATTAATTGCCTCTCAAAAGGAGAATTAAGTGTGATTTTAATTTTTTCTTTATATCTCTCTGCAGCTTTAAAATTTTCTATACTTACATTAACTTTATATTTAACCTTTTAATGGTAAAAATAACTAAGAATTCAGAAATATACAGAGTAAAAAGTTAGACCATCTCCCTTTGAACGTATCCTCCTACCACCATTAATTGTTATCCCCATAAGTAACTGCTGTCAGATGTTTACTTATAGACCTTTGTGTATGCAAAGTCACACTTACGTTTATGTGCTTATAAATTCACATGAATGGAAGGATAGTTTTCATATTGTTGTGGGCTTTGCTTTTTTAAGTTAACAATGTATCTTAGAAGTCTTCCTTAGTTTGGGGTGCTTGGGTGGCTCAGTTGGTTAAGCGTCTGCCTTCGGCTAAGGTCATGATCCCAGGGTCCTGGGATCAAGTCCCACGTTGGGCTCCTTGCTCAGTGGGGAGCCTGCTTCTCCCTCTGCCCCTCCCCCCCCCCAGCTTGTGTGCGCTCTCTCTGTCTCTCTTTGTCTCTCTGTCAAATAAATAAATAAAATCTTAAGAAAAAAAAGAAGTCTTCCTTAATCCATATAAATCTATGCCTGCATTCTTTTTAGCAGCTGCATGGTATTCTGTAGCATGTATCTATAATTTATTTAGCTATATGTCAATTTATTTTATTTTTAATTTGTTCATAAAGACTGTACTTTTTTATGTCTTAAGGAACATACTTCTACATATACCTTTTTATGTATATCTTCATTTTCTTGTAGGATAGAATCTTGGAAGTGAAATTGCTGAATCCAAGGGTATATGCATATGAAATATTGATAGATACTGCCTTGCAAAGGATATAATAAATTTACATTGCTACCTATGATGTATGTAAATGTATATGTGTAAGATAATCCTGACTTCTGCCACCACTGCATGTTATCAGTCTTTCATATTTTTGACTAATGGGTAAAAATTGGTATCTCACTATTTAATTTGGATATTAAAGATTGAGATTGAACATATTTTTATATGGTAATAAAAATTTAAATTTCTTTTTCTGAAACTTGCTTTTTTTCTTTTAATCCCCTAGCCCATGTTTCTATTAGCTTGCCTTATTGATTTGTAGACTTTTTAATATTTGGATATTATTTATGTTTTAAATACTTATGTACGTTTAAATTTTTTTGAGATTAGCCCTATTGATATTTTTTCTTTTTTTTGCCTTCACTTCAGAGTTTATGCCTTTCTTAGGAAAGTCTTCATCACCCCAAATTATAAAAAATGTCCTCCATTTTCTTTTTTGTTAATGTTTAAATGAATTTATGTCTTTAATTCATTTAAAACTTATGCATGTGTAGAGTTTGTTAAAGATCTAAATTTATTGTGTTTCAGATAGGTTGTCATGCATTTTGTGTCTAATAGTCTATTTCTGATTATTTGAAATGGCACATTCAGCATATGCAAAATTCTCATGGTTCAGGAGTCTCTTTCTGGGCTTTCTCTCTGTTCCATTCCTTTGATATGTTTGTCCATTTCTTTACCAACATCACACAAATTTTATTGTCAATTTATAGGAACGCACAGCTATTGGGCAGATCTTCCCTCTTCATCTCTTTTTTTTCCCCCAAAATTATCTTGAGTGTTCTAGCCCATGAATTTTAGCATCAACTTATTAATGAACTTAAATAATTCTATTAGGATTTCTGTATGAATTACAGTGAATTTATAGTTTAACTGGAGAAACTGACATCATATTATGTATCATCATTTATGTGCATCTCGTATGTCTACCAGTGGGTTTTTCTTCATAGAAGTCTTATTAGAGTGATTCTTTAATATTTTATAATTTTTTTGTTGGTATTATGAACATGTTCTTTTTTCCCAGTGGATTTTTAAATCAGCTACTACCGGTCTATAGGAAAGATACTAATTATTTCATTTTATTCTTTTTTTTATTTTTAAATTAATTTTTAATTTTTTTTTTTATTTTAAGTAGGCTCCATGCCCAGTGTGGGGCTTGAACTCACGACCCCAATATCAAGAGTCACATGCCCTGGGGCCCCTGGGCGGCTCTGTGGGTTAAGCTCTGGCTCTTGATTTCGCTTAGGTCATGATCTCAGGGTCATGATCGCAGGGCTCCAGGCTGAGCGTGGAGTCTGCTTAAGAGTCTCTCTCTCCCACTGCCCCTTCCTGCTCCCTGCTCCCCCCCGCCCCCTCCCTAGCTCATGTCCCCACACACATGTTCTTTCTTTAAAAAACAAAAAAAGAGTCACATGCTCTACCCACTGAGCCAGCCAGGCGCCCCCTCATTTTATTCTCATACCTAGTAACCATCCTGGTATTTTCTATACATTCTAATAATTATCCAGTCACTTATCTTATATTTTCCAGGTAAGTGATCATACCATCTATTTAAAAGAGAAAATAGGAATGAGAATGCTTTGCCTTTTTCTTTCCAATATATGAATCTCTTATTTGTATTCTTAAATGCATCCAGTAATGCAGTCTGCAATAATATTGCAGACCAGCAATGATAGTAGGATCCTTGTCCTTCTCTTCCCTCTCTTTTTTAAAGATTTTATTTATTTTATTTTAGAGAGGTAGGGGAGGGGCAGAGGGAGAGGGAGAGAATCTTAAGCAGACTCACCACTGAGCACGGAGCTCTTCTCTTAATTAGAAATGTGTTTAGTATTTGCACATTAAATATGAGGTTCATTATAGATTTTATATTTTATCAGGTTATGAAACTTCTTTTCCTCGATCCTCAACAACAGGAATGGTGGTGGAATTTGTTTCCTACTGCTTTTCAACACCTATCAATATGTTTATAAAGCTTTTCTCTGTTCTTGGGTATAATGAATTATAGTAATCCTTTTTCTAATGTTGAACCACACTTGAAAGACTGGCATAACACTATCTAGCCAGGATGTTTTTAAAACTCATTTTTGCTGTTTTTATTGAACTTCCCTCCCTCCCCCCCATGCATGCATGCATACACACATACACACATACACTGTGCTCTTTTTGTCTGGTGTTAGTATTAAGTTTCTGTGATATTGCTAGAACTTATTTGGTGATTTTCCATATTTTTCTATGTACTGGAAATTTACACAATTCTCCCCAAAACCTCAGTTTCTGTTTGTTTTCTGTTTCAATAATTAACACTTTTAGTTCTTCTGTTTAATTATTTTAGGGTTTTTTTTTTTTTTTAGATTCTTGAGTTGAATGTTTTGTTTATTTGCTTCTAGTCTCTTATTTTTCAATATTGCACTTAAATCCATTTGTATTTTTTCCTGTTAATAGCATATTGGTGGGACGTCTGGGTGGCTCAATTGGTTAAGAGTCTGCCTTTGACTCAGGTCATGATCCCAGGGTCCTGGGATTGAGTCCCACATTGGGCTCCTTGCTTAGCGGGGAGTCTGCTTCTCTGTCTCCCTCTGACCCTCCCCCTGCTCATGCGCCCACACACACGCGTGCACACTCTCTCTGACAAATAAATAAATAAAATCTAAAAAAAAATATATTGGTTCAACTTTGAAGGGTGTGTGTGTGTATGTGCTTTCATTGCTATTTCTAAATAGGTTGAAAATTCAATTTATTTTTTTTCTTCACAAGAATTATTTGGAAGTGCTTTATTTTTTCTTAAGCAGGTAGATTTCTTATGATTAATTTGTATTAAAGCAATAGAAGAATATGGTCTGTATTTACTTCTTAGAATTTATTGAGCTTTTATTCTGTGCTCTCGTACACAGTTAATTTGCTAACAATTGTCTGGGATGCCTGGGTGGCTCAGTTGGTTAAGTATCTGCCTTTGGCTCAAGTCATGATCCCGGGGTTCTGGGATCGAGCCTCTCGTCGGGGCTCCCTGCTCAGTGGTGAGTTTGTTTCTCCCTCTGCCTGCCGCTCCCCCTGCTTGTGCTTTCTCTCTGTCTCTGACAAATAAAATCTTTAAAAAAAATTTACTAACAATTGGGCAAGTATTTGAATAGACTCTGTATTCTGTTTCTTGGGTCCAAATTTTAATCATCAATTTATTCACAATTATATGGTTGTAAAATGAACATCATGTACATTGTCTAAACTCTCTCAGTGGTCTTTTTCTGTAAAGGGCCGACAGTAAATATTTTGACCTTGGACCACAAGGTCTCTGTTGGAACTATCCAACTCTGTAAGAAAGCAGCAGTATGTAAATGAATGGGCATGGCCAAATTTGACCTTAGTTTGCTGATGCTTGCTCTTTATTCTTAGTTTTTATCTTTCATCTGACAATGAGAGAAAGTGTAATACTTTATAATTTCAAAAATAATGCTTTGCAAATAAAAAATGTATATTGGGCCATTGTCTTCTTTTTTTTTTGTTAAAGATTTTATTTATTTATTTGACACAGAGAGAGAGAGAGACCACTAGAGAGGGAACACAAGCAGGGGGGAGTGGGAGAGGGAGAAGCAGGCTCCCTGCAGGGAGCCCCATGCGGGGCTCGATCCCAGGACCCTGAGATAATGACCTGAGCCAAAGGCAGATGCTTAACTGACTGAGCCACCCAGACATCCCTGGGCCATTGTCTTCTTAAAGGTCTTTTCAGAAGCTGCTTTGCACCTGGCCATTGGGGGACAATGGCCTGCCAGCTACCTGTCCAGTGCTTTTCTTCACTTGAGAACAATGGTCAGTTTTTGAGATGACCAGAACGGAGATATAGAGACAAAAGGCAAGGAGACCTTTTTCAGATTTTTAGTCACTACCTACTTTTAAATACTCTCTTTCTCTAGTTTTACTCACATCTAAGGGGTTAATAGTTAAAACTGCATTTTCTGGTATTTTATGTGTGGCTTAACATTTATCTGAGTTTTGATATGTTAGGATTTTTTTTCTCCCTGTAGTGAGGTCCAAGAGCCAAAGAAAGCACCACATCCTCCTAAAACCTCAGCAGCTGCTCAGCTGGATGAGCTCATGGCCCACCTGTGTGAGATGCAGACCCAGGTGAGTGCAGTTCCTGAGTGTGTCTCTGTGTAGCTCAGCTCTGCCGTCCCCTTTCAGCACTCTTGGTTGTCATTCATTTTTCCCAGACTAAATTTGATTCAGCAGATGAACTCAACTTTCTATTATGTATTAACACAAAAGATAATACGATGCAGGCTCTGATCTCAAGGAATGTGGAATGTGCTTGGTAAGATGAAGCAGAAGCCCGTGTAACATTTGTAGATTAAAACACAGATGGTTTATCAAAATATGTGCAGCCAACATTAGGAATGTGGAGACTTTTATCAGAGGTGGGGATGGGATGTGGGATGGACTCCAAAGAATGGAAAGGGTTTGGACACAAAGAGATGAGAGAAGAGGCCCTTCCAGTTGGCATGAGCCCCAAGGGCATGGGCATCTACAGCTGGATGCAATGTGGTGGGACCGTGAGAGACCTACCTGAATGGGACAGAGGAGGGCAAACAGAGGCAGAGCCAGGGAGATCAGAGTATGGCTTTGAAAGTAGGGAGGATGAGGAGTCCTGAGCCCCATACAGAGATAAAATCCGCCTCCTTGTTCTAGCCTCTAGAGCATGAGTGGTGAGCTCACGTGGCCTGGCAGGGGATGGAAATCAGAGAAGTGGGCTTAATAATTTATTAAGGGAAATCATCTAGAATTCTTAAGGTGGAGAATTCAACCACTCTAAATTGGAGGATTTGATATGCACACATGAGTGGCTATGAAATAATTGCAAGGCAGTATATAAAAAGGTGTGTCGCTGGGGATGTAAGGAACCTGATCTTTGTGGCTCACCTTTGGACTCCCAATGCCTGCACAGTTCCTGACATATTAGAGGAATAAATGAATGACGTCAGAAACAAATTTTCTTCAGTGCCTACAGTAGAGCTGGGTATATTCCTCATTGTATTGTATATCTGAAAATACTGGGGAAAAAAATCTACATTAGGAGTTTTAATTGTGTTTCGTAATTGATTTAGTGTATGTCATGGTTTATTTACATTTTTAAAATACCTGTTTATTTTTTGAATGAGCCATAATTCACGTTGTGCAAAAATCAAAAGTGCAAAAGTTTGCAGTGAGCTATTTCCCTATCAGCCCTGTCCCCAGCCATCCAGTTCTGTCCCTGTTTCTTTTTTTTTTTTTTAAGATTTTATTTATTTGACAGAGAGACACACAGCGAGAGAGGGAACACAAGCAGGGGGAGTGGGAGAGGGAGAAGCAGACTTCCCATGGAGCAGGGAGCCCGATGTAGGGCTCGATCTTAGGACCCTGGGATCATGACCTGAGCTGAAGGCAGAGGCTTAACGACTGAGCCACCCAGCACCTCTCTGTCCCTGTTCCTTATATATTCACTCAGAAGTATTCTGGAATATGTAAGCAAACAGATGTAGATATGGATAGATATATGTGTGTATATATGTATATGTGTATATACATATAAAATTGTGTTTTTACCTACTTCATATTGATGACCCTTTTGGACTTTCCAGACGGTAACCTTTGGAACACTAATCTCTTCAACATTAAGTAACATTATATAATAGAGGAGGAAGGAAATCTGTCAGTTGATAAGTTTCTTGAAGGGAAATGAGCATTTTGGATTAGTGAGATAATGCAAGGTTATTCCTGGCAGTGAAAATAGGATACGTAGAGGCCTGAGGGCAGAGAGTAACAAATCACATTCAGGAGACTGCAGGGAGCCTGGCTGGCCTCAAACAATGGAGGCTTTTAGTGAGTAATGAAAGATGAGATTGGAAAGGTAAAGTGAGGGCGGCGGATGGGAGACTTTGAATGTCTGTCTAGTGCATGCAAATCTGATGCCGTGGAGGCCATAGAGAGCACCTGTTTCCTGATTAGGAAGTATTAGGTCGATGGTAGTAGTAGCCCAGTCGGAAAGGAGTTGAGAGAGAGAGAATCAGGACATGACGTGATGAAGGACAAGCTGGGCATCGCATCTTTTTTGTAATTCGAGGCTTTTCCTTTGAATGAATTATAATGACTATTTTGGGGGGATTGCTTAAATAAATCCAGTCCATCAGTTAGTCTTATCTGACAGTTTCTCATCACCTTCTCCCCTAACACTGGACCAAGTCATTATTTCTGGTTTGAACTGTTAACAATAATCTCCTTCCAAACTAGTGTCTTTTATTCCACTCTTGCTTGCCTACACTTAACTCCTCACTCAACTACCACAGGGATCTCGTGGATCAGATTCTTTCGCTCTCATGCTTAAACTCCTCCAGAGGCTCCATCACCCTTGGAATAAAACCTGAGTTTACCATGAGGGCCCCACATGATCTTTGCCTCTCTCTCCATTGTCTTCTCCTGCCACGCTTACTCTCACTCCCTCTGCTCCAACCCCCCCACCCCGACCTTTCTGACTTTCTCCTGACGTACCGAACTGTTCCCTTCCTCTGGGCCTCCCTTCCCTCTGGAATGCTTTTCCCACCGATTCAATATTTCTGAGCCCCTAAGAACATCATGGAATAATCTGTCCCACCCTCTGGCACTTCTATCTTGATACATAACTTATGTCTTATCTCTACCTGACATCACATCATACATTTATTTAATCCATTTATTGTCTATCACCCAGAGAAAGTAAACTCCATGAGGGCAGACTCCTCAGTCACCATGTACGTTGCTCTAAACCAAGAGCCTGGAGCTGTGACTGGCACAAACTAGGTACTCAATAAACATTGCAGAATAAATGGGTAAAAAGAAGATATGATTAATTGTTGACCTGTGGTCATTGTAGGAGTGAGGAAAGGTATCATCTTCATACACTCAATTTCCCATGGTCAGAAAAGATTTACAAATGGAGGAAGATTACTCATGTTTCACCCGGCCCGAGGAATTTAGGATAAAAGGGAGATGGAAGCATTTCTATTGGTGTTACAATGTTGGAGTCTTCCAGTGCCTTGGCCGGAGGTTAGGTACAGAAGAAAGCATCAGTCAGTAGGGGTGAGCTTGTGGAGTCATGTAGAAGATGCCAATGAGGGCAGATATTCATGAGCTGATTCTTTTTCATGGTTCTTTCCCTGGTGCCAGGTTGCAGTGAAAGCAGATGCCAGCAAGAAACACACAGCAAATAAGCAAGATCCCAAGGCCTCCCTGGACTCAATGCTGGGGGGTTTGGAGCAGGATCTGCAGGACCTTGGAGTTGCCACAGTGCCCAAGGGCCACTGTGCTTCCTGTCAGAAACCGATTGCAGGAAAGGTGCGGTGGGCCGAGGTGTTGGTCCTGCCGCCATGGATGGCTGCTTGTATGTCTGTCTCTGTCTCACCAAGGATTGCTCTGTCACCTATCCTAAGACATTTTCATAATAGTTAATAATCACTCATCCCTTACAGTGCTCCAGGCACTGAGCTGAGCGCTTTGCAAGTATTCTCTCTTTTAATGGTCCCATCAGCCCTTCAAGGGAGACTCTACTATTGTTCTTTTGTAAAGACGAGGGAACCAAGGCTCCGGGATGTTAACTGACATGTCCAAGTCTAGAAAGAGGTAGAGGGAAGATTTGAACCGGGAAAGCCTGACTCCAGGTGTGACTCTTAACTGCCTTTCTGTACTTCTGGTCCTGGGAGGGACTTTCCCACTGCCCACTCCGTCCCAATATTCCCAGTCAAGTTGATTGATGGTAACTTCCAGCTGACTCAGCTCTGAATCATGGCCACAGACTCCTCTTCTGCATCATCCTTCACCAAAACCACAATAAAGGGCTCTGAGATCTGACTCAGCGTGGGGCAGGAGATGAGGTGTTCAGACCAGAGGAATAAAAACTCTCATTTGGCCTTTTCCTCTTCCAGGAATTCCTCCAGGCCAGACTGTAGTTATCCTTGTCTGTCACTACTGTGCTCGATTCTGATTCCCTCATCCTCCAGGGCAGTGTCATGGTAACGAACATTTACAGACTTTCATCAGCACGATTAGTCAGGAAACTGGGCACCCTTTTACTGTCCGTAAAACATGGACACCAGACCGCATAGGTGGGACCTGGGTCTAGGCCTCCGTGTTGTGTAACCCCGTGGGGGCGCTGTTTGCATGGAATACTGTGTGAAAAGTTCTGTCCAGAATTGTGTGACCTGTAGGCCCTCCAGCACCCAGCTGCCATCACCTGCCATGCTTTATTTCCTCCCCAGGTGATCCATGCTCTAGGGCAAGCGTGGCATCCGGAGCACTTTGTCTGCACTCACTGCAAGGAGGAGATTGGCTCCCATCCCTTCTTTGAGCGGAGTGGCTTGGCCTACTGCCCCAAGGACTACCACCATCTCTTTTCCCCACGCTGTGCTTACTGTGCTGCTCCCATCCTGGATGTAAGTCGTCCCCCTTCCCCTGCTTCCGCACCGCGGCCCTGATTTATAGCTCTGGGGCTTTCTAATATGGCTCCGTGTGTTCTTTTTCCAGAAAGTGCTGACGGCAATGAACCAAACCTGGCACCCAGAGCACTTCTTCTGCTCTCACTGCGGAGAGGTGTTTGGTGCAGAAGGTACGCCTGGGTAGTTACAAGAAGACCAGCAGAGCTTTTCCTTGGTCTGCTGCAGTAGTCCTGGTAGTCCTGGTAGTCCTGGTAGTCCAAGTGCCCATTTCAGTACTAGATGCCATCCCTCCTTACCTTTCCCCAGTATTTACAAATTTTGTTTAAATTGGTTTCTTAAATCAAAGAAATGCGAATGCATAGTTTAAAAGCTGAAATATGTTAACGGTAATAGTGAAAAGCATCAGTCCCTTGCTTTTCCTTTCTCTACCCCCAAATCCAGTTATCCTCTCTAAATTTTTTCAGCTTTTTCTTCTTTTACTTATTTGTGTATTTTAAGGAATATGCTTAAATTATTATAGGTTTCCTTTTTTTTCCTTCTAATTTTAATCATTTGTATTAACTTTCTACCAGGGAAGATGAGGATTTACTCCCTCACCTTATCCCAACATACTTCCTCTCCTCCCATTCTCTCAGTATATAATCAGGTCATAATTGTAGGTCAGACCAGTATTCAATGTGCACAGATTGACAACTATGAAAATATTGTTCATTGTTGAGCCTTGTAGCAGACCTATGGTTACAACAGAGCACAGATTTTAAGAGTTTAGACTACATGGTTCAAATCTGGGCTGCGGTATTTATTAGCTATATGATATCATTCAAGTCATTTAACCCCTTCGTACCTTGCTTTCCTCATTGATGAAATGGGCCTAGTCATAATTCCTACCCTGTAATCTTACCTTACAGGGTAATTATGAGGATTTTAAGATACAATGGCCATATAGTGTTTAGGATGGTGCCTGGCACATGGAGACTCAGTAAAAATTAGTATTACTATCATGGTATCCTTCTCATATAAATTTTTTCCTGAAATTAATATTTAGATTTCTTTTTTCACTAACTTAATTTTCATTGTACCTAGCTGTAATTTATGTGACAGAACTGGGAGATCATTCTCAAAATGGCCAGCCGCATCTAGTAGTAGGTCAGTTCCACTTGTTTTGTCTTGGAGAAGTCTGTCCAGGAGACCTCCATCCTCCCACCCCAGCCTGAAATGGTTTCTCCTCAGGCCTGCTGTGAAGCATTTATTCTGGGCCATTCTCTTGGGAATTCCTTTTACTGCTTGACTGCTTTTTTCTTTGGATCCTCTGTTTCCTGGATCCCCTTTTAATACATGTTGCTACCTGTATTTTGGTGGAGCAGCTCCTAGGAAAGAATGAATAGGAAGTAAAATTTTTGAGACCTTGAAATATCTGAAAATTTTGTAATTCTGTTGTCTACCTTAAGTTGCCTGGGCATAGAATTCTAGGCAAAATTATTTTCCCCTATAATTCTGAAGACGTTGCTGCTGTCTTCCAACTTCTGTGGTTGAGAGGTTTTTAAGATTTTGTTCTTATTCCTGATCTTTTTTGTGTGATCTGTTTTTCTCTCTTTGCAAGTTTTTTTTTCCTTCTTTTTTCTGAATTACCTTGATTTTTTTTTCTGACTTCTTTTCATGTTTGTTTGGAACAAGTATGACTCATGCGTGGAATCAGAAAGCTTCTTTATTTTGTTTGTTTCCTGTCCTTTTTGAATTAACTCAGTGGGGAAACTATTCACCTCTTTCCTAAGTAAAAACTTGGGCAGTCCCATCCTCGTCTTTTCTGATGACTCTTAATAAACAGTTATAAATAGAAAATCAATTTCAGACACAAAACACAAAACTAAGTCCTTGGGTAATTCCATCTGTGTAATAGCTAAAGCATCCAACTTATTTAAAGTGACCGCCACTTTAAAAATAAATAAACAAGTAAAAAATAAAGTGACCGTTACTCTTCCCTGGTCGGGCCTTTAAGCTGCTGGAGACCAGCGAAGGGCATTATGGCCCTTCATCCGTCCTTTCCTGCCTTTAGCATCCACCACCCTCACCCCTGTTGCTAATCTTGATATCTGACCCCTTCAGGGCTGAAATAGGAGGGGACGGTGGTGAGCCTGGAGGGCAGGAAAGTCCTAACTTGCCTAGTGCCATCATAAATTTGCTTCATGCTCTCTGGACCTGGCAGATGTTTAACTAACTTTTTTTTTTTTTCTCAGATGCTTTTGTGGATTCAGTACAGGTCCAACTTCAAACTCTTGATTACCCTTCACTTGTCTTAGCTAGCTGTTTTCTGCTTGGCCCATTTTAGGACCCATTCCACACAGATTAGTTTTGCTGGGTTTTCATTGTTCCCTCCTGGTGATCTCTTAGAAATGATTACAGTGGTCCCAGATATCTTTTTCACACTTTCCTATATGGACCATGGGAAACTGGCACCTTTTTCTTATACTCAGTGAGATTGTAGTCAGTTAACAGCTGTCTCTCTCTACTCAGCCAGACTCATTCATGGCCTTTTTCCAGGAGTGAGTCAAATACCATTAACTATATCCCACTGATGGCTCGGGACATATATCCAGCTCTCTGAGTGGCTCTATCGAAGCCCCTCTCTTGACTTGAGGTTAGCTGGAACCATGCCATACCTCATCCCTCTTGGTTGTGCGATGGTGGTAGAGCACCCATAGCTTTCTCCAAAGAAATCCCTCTCTCAGTTTCCCTTCCTATCTCCCTGTTTTATATCCTCACAGTGCATGAGGGGTTCAAGAATCATGTGAACAGTCCATGGCTATCTACTTTGAGGGATGTCTTGAAGTTCAATTTGCAATTTGACATCCATTACATCTCATGCCTTACACCTTGTTATACTGGTCTTGGCCAAATGCTGCTGATCTTTGGTTGCCCATTTCCTATTTTAGAATGAGACACAAAAATGTTAATTGGAAACTCTGTGGGTATAAGCAGAACTTGTCGACTGATGGACTCAACTGTGTGGTACTCAATGCTCTGGCCATTTTGCTGGGAGACTCCTGACTATTAGTATGTTAGGTCTTTTAGTGCCTGAGACTCTCTGGTTTGATATTTTCAGAATTAATCACTGCTCTTCAGACTTTCAGCCAACCCATTTCCAGCCTTGAAGACTATTTTGTACGTTCACTTTCTGAGCCCCTCTGATGCTCTGGAGAACCCCAGCTTGAGTTGTCTTAGCCCCTCTCCTCTGGAAAAATGCAGGCTTCAGTTCTCCTGTTTGCCAAGCTATTTGCCACTGTTACACCTACTTAAAATTTTGGAAAATTTTATTGATATCTCATCTATGGCATCTCCTCTCCTTTTCTCTTATTCCTGTGGGTGTTTCTATATTAAATAATTCTTTAACTATTGTGTTGGTGGTATTTCAAGAGGGAGTGAAAATAATCCCATGTATCCTGCCCTTCACCAGCACAGAGACTCACCTAAATATCAGGCGTGTTATTATGTATATTCCTAAAATATTATTCATTTAATCCCCACCACAGTCTTATGAGGGTATTTTTATCCCACATTTTACCTAGTTATAGATGGAAACACTGAGCCTCAGGGAGGTAACATAATTTTCTTAAAGTTATACAGCCAGAAAGTCAAAGAGTAGGAACTGAAGCTCACGTCCCATTTCTGTAAGTTCTGTGTTGTTTCTATATCACCACAACTGCTCCCTGACAGAGACTCAATTCTTCTGCTGTTGGATCCCTTTACTTTCTTGGCACCACCATGGTCCACTTTATTTGACAATAGACCCAGATACAGTAGCATTGACATAATCCACTAACAAAGTGCTTTGTAGTAATTTGCTTGTTCACTGAAGCTTATTCAATGCTTTTCACAAATCATTAGATATTTCATTTCTAGATTGTCCTTTAGTTAAGCAGGATTTGTTTTATTGAGATTTAATCTAAATCATATTAAAGTGTGTCATGGTAAATTTATATTGTACTGGTAGCCATAGAAGTGTGAGAGTTAGTTGAGTAGAACAGTCAGCAAGTGAATACTGCCCACAGACGATTATGATGTGGAAGTTGCCTGAGAGCAGAGCAATAGAATACAGGCATATTTCAAGAAGAGACATAAGTTAGATACAAAAGAAAAGTATCCCATCCATAGGATGACCAGAAAGCACCACAAAGGTAGCTAATACTCATTGTTCTTGACCTCAGCCCCCTCTAAACAGACAAGTCTTTCATGACTTTACGTCCTCATCAGGACACACTTAAAATATTTATTGAGACACCTGACAAAAGAAGGCCATTTGTTCATCAGAAGCTCCTCCTAGATTATGTTTTTGTTTTTGTCCGTTGCTTTCTGTAAGTGGGTCTCCTGCCATATGGTTGGTCCATTAGTTGGGTGGCATCCGGGCTCACCCCAAGTTCCATAGTCTCACATGGAGTTTCTATAATGAGAGCTTAACCACTGAGCCTTCTGGGAAATTAAATTCATCTTCATTTTTGTTTCAGTTCAGAAAATTCCTCTTTAAGGCTCCAGTTTCTAAGCATTTCAGGCCTTAGCATCCTCCCGTAGGGACCAGGTCCTCAGTGCCTGTGTCTTTCTTTTGAAATTGTTCATTATCCGGGCCATGCAGGTGCTCCCTAATTTCCCCTGTGGCTAGGAGCCTCACCAGAGTATAAACACCTCTCTCTCTCTCTGTGGCACTTTTAATTGTTAGTGTTTCTTATCCGTTCTGCAGAGGTAATTGGCCCCAGAGAGAGCCTTCAGGAAAGTAACTGCTGAAACTTTCTCAGTTTATTGGATCACTAAATGCAGGGGCATCACAGCAAGTTTGGCTGATTGCTTTTGATTCCTCTCCTGAGACTCACCCTACTTGAAACAGAGGCTGTTCCTTCCCTGCTGTGTCATTCTGGAGATCAGCTACCCTGCAAATGCCTAGATGAGGGTCATTCCTAGGTCACTTGGCATGTCTTAACAATTTTCTCAAGTAACACCTACTTATAGGCAAGTTCAGTTTTATGTCACTTGCTTATACATGCAAATTCTTGGGCCCCACCCCAGACCTACTGAATCAGAAACTCTGGGGGTGGGACCAAGCAATCTGCATATTGACAAGCTCTCCAGGTGCTGGATGCATGCTGAAGTGTGAGAAATACCTTGCCACATAAAAGCAAGGAGGATGGTTGTGGATGCGTTTGTTTTTCTTAAATGGAAGGCCTTCCTGCATTCAGTTGTCACTTGATCAGACTCTAGACCCTAGACATTCTGTGATAAAGTGGAAAAAGTATAGTGAGTTCTGTGTCTAGGGGCTTTAGAAGAACACAGGACAGTTTATAAAATTATTAGTTTAGTTTCTTAGATCTGTAGGCCTCAGAAGTCTATTCAGTTGTCTGCTCTTCAAAGACAGCCTAGTTAAACAAAGCAAGGGATATCAAAAAGTGACCAGAGAGAACAGAAAAACTGTAGTTGCATGATTTGGGTCCCAACCCCTGGCTGCTCCCATTGCCTTTTTGGATCTGGCTGCTACTATCAAAATGGGTCCTAGAAGTAATGTTTCTTGGGTGGGCTGCTTTTCAATCCACTGGGCACACTTTGCTTACATGCTCTTTTAGTGGGGGTACAGGTAGAGCTCTCATATTTACAAAGCTTTTGGGCTGTGATATTTGGGCTCAGCTGATGCTATCAGTCCCCACAGAGAGGTCACCACCAGGAGCATTTAAATTAGGGGCATGACGTTGAAGTTAGGCTTTGAAGTTAGGCCTAGATTTGAACATCAGGTGCCCTACTGACTAGTTTGTTATTTGTAATTTCTCTGAGCCTCCCTTTTTTCATTTGTAAGATGGGAGCATTGCTGTGAAGAATTTAATTTCAATTTAGTACCACAGCTAGAGCCCTCAGTGGAACAGGTACAAAGCAAGTGCAAGTGCTGCATAAGTGGGATTGCTGATAGTCATCTTCATGTTACACAGGTTCTCCTGATAGATGCTAAGGAGAATTCCTTACAGAGGAGTTCACCTGTTTACACATATTCTAGTTAGTCCTGGAGAGACTCTAAGCTACAACATACTTCTGGAGCCGATGGTCTCAGTTGTGCAGTTGTAATATTGTTGACATGTCTGCTCGTTCAGTAAATATTTATTGAGAAACTACTATCGATGTATCAGGCACTGTTCTAGGTACTAGGGACACAGTGACAAAAGACAAAGTTCCCGCCCTCATGGTGCATATATTCTAGTGAGAAAGACAGGTAATCATCAAAACTAGCCAACTAATTAACTAACTTACTCTATGCTTATAATTCACTTATAACTTATTCTACATGTTAGGAGAGGGAATGATGGATAGGGTGCTGTTTGAGATAGGGTGGTTGGGTCTGTTGTTCTCTTAAGCAGATCCCTCAGTGATGTGAAGGGCCAAACCATCTGGGAATCTTGGAGAAGTGATTTTCAAAGCAGAGGGCACATATTACTTAAATAGGTGCTTGAAGATGAATTGATTTATTATATTTTTCTTTTTTTTGTTTTGTTTTTAGTAGACTTTATTTTTTAGAATAGTTTTAGACTGATAAAAAATTTAAGAAGATAGTACAGAGAATTCTCCCATGCCCTCTTACCCAGTTTCCCCTAACAGATTAACATTAGTATGGTACATTTGTCACAATTAATGAACCAGTATTAATATATTATTATTAACTAAAGTCCATGCTTCATTTAGATTTCCATAGTTTTTACCTGATTTTTTTTTTTTTTCTGTTCTGGGATCCCGTCCAGAATGATGCATTATATTCAGTTGTCATGTCTCCTTAGGCTCCTCTTGGCTGTACCAGCTTCTCAGAACTTCTCTTGTTTTTGATGACTTTGACAGTTTTTTTTTTAATTCTTTTGTGTGGGTTTTATTTTTTTTATATTTAATTTTTTATTGTTATGTTAATCACCATACATTACACCATTAGTTTTCGATGTAGTGTTCCATGATTCATTGTTTGTGCATAACACCCAGTGCTCAATGCAGAATGTGCCCTCCTTAATACCCATCACCAGGCTAACCCAACCTCCCACCCCCCTCCCCTCTAGAACCCTCAGTTTGTTTCTCAGAGTCCATTGTCTCTCATGGTTCCTCTCCCCACTCCGATTTCCCCCCCTTCATTCTTCCCCTCCTGTTATCTTCTTCTTCTTTTTTTTTTTTCTTAAC
>NC_138379.1:10448167-10481373 GCF_054177405.1 Leptonychotes weddellii
AAAACGAGAAATACTGTTATTCAAGCTGATCATCTACCTGTTTACTCTTGCTTCCAAGTAACTTCTAGCTTTGAAAAGATAAAATCTACCTTGAAGGAACGGGGCTTTTCCACCAGTGAGCACTATATATCTGTATCTATATCTATATATCTATATCCACATATATATATTTCTCAAAGATAAATTTCTCCATTCATTTGGCCAGTTATTCTTTGGGATAAATATAGAGTACTCCAAGGTGGAGGCCAACAATTATTTTTCCGTACAAGTTCTTCTATGGTGGTAGGATGTCTACCAGCCACATGCTGTCTCTTTCATCATCAGTAGAGGGAGGAAGAGCCCTTTCTCCAGCTTTGCAAGTGAAAGTCCTAAGATTCATCCTCACTTGGAGTAGCTTAGGTCATTACTCACCAGTAGTTTTTACCGGGAAAATGGATTATGCAGCTTGGCTTAAGACAAACCATACCATTCCTAGAGTTAGGGGCAGGGCTAAGTTCCTGAAAGCACAAGGGCTGTGTGCAGGAGATGTGAATACTTTAAAAATCTGGGTACTGGTAAGAAGGGGGTAATGAATCTCAAAATTGAATGACTATATGTATTTAAAAGCAAAAATATTAAAATATTTCTGAGTTTCAAGGTAATACAGAAGGTAAACAAGCAGATATTTCTAGTGCCCCAAGGGAACATGTCTGAGAGCTTAACAGAAATCCAAAGCAGAGGACAACCAGGAATGATGGTGTCATGAAGAACAGGGGGCAGAAGTACTAGTCTTCGTTGGGACCCTAGAGATACAGCATTAAGAAGCATCAAAAGCAGCTTCAGTCTGTGAATCTGAAGAGGGAGCTCTTCCAGCTGAAATGAAGATGAGAAGGAGTGACATCTTTTTTTAGGGGCAAGTGTCTTGGGCACAAGCAGGTCCCTACTAAGAGCAGTGGTGACAGCCACTCACACACAGGGCTGAAAAAGTGACCACCTGCCCCCTAAATCCTGTGGAGGCTGTGTTATCAGGTAGAACTCACTATTAGGGCAGCACCTAAGTGCTGAGAACCCAGAGCTCAAAGGAGAAATGGAAATCTACTGGGATCCACTGGATGAGAAAGAAAGAAATCTCAGATAAGAGCTGGGGCTTGAGTTGAGCTTGTTACAAATTTATAACTTTGCCAGGAGGCAGCAACATCTCAAATTTATTCTGTTAGAAATGAGACAGTTTATGTAAGAGCTTTCTCCTTCCTAGATATAGTAAACACACGGTACCTAAATTAATTTTCTGTGGGAAGATATATCCTAATTGCATTTAGGTTCACAGATCGTGGATTCTGGACAATTGAACAGACCTGCTGGCATCCTGCTGAGCAATTCTTCTTCCTTCCTATTTTGAATATCACCACATTTCAACAAAGACTGTATTCTAGCAGGAACACTTTGGCCTGGGATAACTATTTCAATTCCACTGAGACGATATCTCAGGTCACAAGTGCTGATGGAAAATCTTCTATAGCTCAGCATGAGCAGACCAAGAAATCAAAGAGGACTTGACTTCCTTTGAACTTGACTTAAAGTATGTCAACTTAACTTAATTAAACCTAAGTTATGTCCTATGACTGGACATAATTGGGGATGTGAAATTGAATGGGAGTACCACATTGCTCCCATCTCTGGCATGGGTGGTTAAGTGGGGCTGTCCATCCCTTAGCTCTTGGGATGGACACACATCTCAGGCCTGACCAGTAAGTGTACTTTGTTCTGGACCAAGGTGATTGGATCAAGAATAGTCATGTGACCCAAACAAAGCCAACTAGATTTTCCCAGGACTTTTGCTGGGTTTATTGGGAAAGAAGTATTCTCATTTTGTTGAGATTCTAGCTCTGACCATAATAAAAATCCATCGCTGCTGAGAAATAGCTTTATGGTCACTTACGGGGAGCCTGCCTGAGAGAAAGAAGCCAACACAGAGGAAAGAATTGCTGAGTCATGAAGAGGCCATGCTTCGGGGTGCCTGGGTAGCTCAGTTGGTTGAGCGTTGGACTCTGGATTTAGGCTCAGGTCATGATCTCAGGGTTGTAAAATCGAGCCCCGAGTAGTCTCCATGCTCAGTGGGGAGTCTGCTTGGGATTCTCTCTCTCTCCCTCTGCCCCTCCCCCCCATTCTCTCTCTTAAATAAATAAATCTTAAAAAAAAAAAGAAGCCATGCCTTCTTTTCTTGAGCCACTCAGTCCTACCATATCAACACCTTAACCCCAGACTGGGAAGTTATGTGAGCAAATAAATCTTTTTTGCTTATACTGATTTGAGTTGGAATACTATCACCAAAGAATTGTGTAAGCAGAACAGGCATATTCTCTCCTTTATAGACTTAAAGTCTTGTGAAAGAATGGATAAATGAATGAACAAACCCAACAGTGACACTCTATGTACATTGCATGTCACCTTGCAAAACTATTAGACAAACATCTGATCTTCCCAATGCTTTTTACATGAGAGCACAAAGAAACACTTTGTATTTTAAGTCTGAGGCATCCTGTGGATAGCTGTATACCTAAAATACAAACTTCTTGTTCCTGTCCCAAGTTGTTAGTAAAGCTGAGTAATGTGTATCAATATCTCTAAGGGGAAGGAGGGAGGAGAGGGTGCTGTCATTCTCTATGCAAAAATGTGTTCGAAATCATGTTAAATGTGCTGCTTTATCTAGTGTTCATCCATAGAAAACTATTATAGCTTTAATGTTACTGTAATGCTATGTATTTATAAGGAAAATAATTTTAGAAAAATCTTGATGTTTTACTTGCAAACAACAAAAAAAGAAAATTTAGAAAATTTTAGGAGATTGGATTTACCTTTAACCTAAAAGTTGGTACTTGACAGAAATTGGGTTTACAAGAGGTTGAGTTTGAGGAAGAGAAAGACGGAAGACATTTATAGTGATTCTGAGAGGCAATCTTAGGATACTTTTCAGTGCTTTGGAGGTTGAGGGTGATGATTTTCATTATGTTCAATGACACTTGGAAAATATGACTTTCCCTCTCCAGGGGCTCTTGCATTTTCAGACATGAGTTAAGAAATATTAGAGGCTCAAAAATAAAGTGAGGAGCTTAGGAGAGACATTTTCCTAAAATAATCTGAAAAATCTGAAAAGCAGGGCAAGTGGGAGGGGAGAAAATTGTAGGATATATAAGGGAACTTGTGAGTTAGACAAGGTGAAATTTCCAGAGCTTCCAGCAAAGGAAGAAACATGGGTAAGAAGAAGGTGACATACAACATACTCTCTGTGAGGTAAAGAAAGGCAGTGAGGATGGCGGGGGTGGGGAGTGGGTTGTCTGTCACTCACTTCGTCCCCTTATACAAACTGCCAGGGGAAGCTATCACTTATTCTGGAGTGTCTCTGAGTTTGGATTTTCCTAGAAGTGGATCCTGAGGCTAGGATTTGTGTGCAATAGTCTATTGAGGAGGGGATCTCTGGATATATAGGTAGGAGAGAGGGGAAAATGAGAGAGCAAAGGGAAGCAGGCCAATTCACTGTGCACTGATGAATAGGTTACTGCTGTGTGCAGGAAGATGGAGTTCAGTGTTCTTGAGGATCTCTGGAATTTTTTGTAGGACCCATGGGATGTCAACCAGTGCCCGTACCCCACCTCTGCATCTTCTAGCCTGCACCACTTTGCAAGCTGGACATGTGTCTGTGGGCAAAGAAAGCCCTTCATCTAAGTCACGGGTGCTTGAGCACTTTCAAAGAGCATCAGTGTGCACCTTGCAGCAATGCCAACAGATACGGGTGGGGAACTCACAGCGTCTGTTGGGGAAGTTACGAAGGGGTCAGCATATGGGCAAATACTCATTAGAAAGTTCTTCTGATCACTGATAATCATAATACTTTGAAACAATACGTTTGTTTGCAAAGCTTCAAAATATTCCCAGCTCTGGGAAGATTAATGAATTTCATCTAGTGTAGTAA
The DNA here is from genome assembly GCF_054177405.1 of Leptonychotes weddellii. Lineage (NCBI taxonomy): Eukaryota > Metazoa > Chordata > Mammalia > Carnivora > Phocidae > Leptonychotes > Leptonychotes weddellii. The sequence goes on from NC_138379.1 coordinate 10,452,117, forward strand.
GTGGTAGAGGGGATTGAGAAGGAGAGGGGGCAAGGATTATGATTTCCAGTTCACCTATGGAAAAAATGATCAATTACACGAATAGGCCAAGATCACTCAATTTTAGCGATAACACTAGAACCGGACCAAAGTTTGCCTCGTCTTTGCCTGGGACGCTGGCTCTTAGGCTGGGGCTCTACATCAATGATTTAAAGCCCATCTCAGAAATATGGCCCGGGCGGTACATTTTCAGGAGACAAGTGAGGGCACCAGGGCAGGAAAGTGATCCACTGCTGCAGCCTGGGCTGTTTTTGGTTATGGTATCAAGAACAGTAGCTTTGGCACCAGACAAATCAAAGTTCAAATGTTGATTCTTCCATTTAGCAAACTGTGTAAACCTTGGTTAAGCCACTTATCTTCTCCAAACCTGTTTCATAATAGGCTAAATGTGGGGAATAATACCTCCCACGTGGGTTTGCCATGAGGATTAACCAAGATAATAAGTGAAAAAAGGGCTTTGTAAACCACCCTAAGCCATACATAAAAGGCATTGACAAAAGGGTCCAAGCTACATGAAGTCAACATCGCTTCCATCTCTGGCATTGCCGTGGAGACTGTGAAACCATGGCAGGCTTTTCGTTCTTTCTGTATGATTTTAGAAATCTTTTTTAAGGCTCAGGATGAAAGCTGATGGAATTGAAAATGCTGGGAGATTAGAAGAGCTTGAATTTGAGCCCATAATCTTCCTGTGCAGCAACATATTGACAAAGCAATGCTCTCGAGTGAGTGATTTCCACTGTGCAGGAAATCCATCCCATTAGCTGCTTGCCACAGATAGAAAACAGAGAACCTGGGTTGAGGAAGCAGAGCCACAGGGAGGAAGTTCGGGAACCTTCCAATGTTATGATTTTCACTGCCTGTCGTTGGCCTGATCATAATTCAAGGGAAATACCCAGGAAAATCCTTATCATCATCACTTCTATCAGTCTGCTGGGACTACCATGACAAAACACCAGACGAGGTGACTTAAACAATAGAAATGTGTTTTCTCACCGTTCTGGATGTGGGAAGTCCAAGATCAAGGGGTCAGTAGGTTTGGTTTCTCCTGAGGCCTCTCTCTCTGGCCACTTTCTCACCGTGTCCTCACATGGCCCTTTTGCTGCATGCCTCTCTAGTATCTCTTCCTGTTCTTGTAAGGACACCAGTCCTATTGGATTGGGTCCCCACCCTCTGACTTCATTTAACCTTAATTACCTCTTTAAAGACACCTTCTCCAAACATTGGGGACTAGGGCTTTAACATAGGAATTTTATGGGGACATGACTCAGTCCAAAACATTGCTTCAAAGAACACAGTGGCAAAGATACGATTCTACATGCTTTCTGATGGCCAGATCGGTGGTGTCGCTCTGTTAGCTAATCCCAAACTCACCAATAGGCAAATTTTGGTCTTTTTTTTTTTTTAAAGACACACCTTATTATCTCCACAGGTGATAAAATCCCAGAGCCACCGATAGGCAGGTAAATACAGACCTGCTAAATGTTTAATATTATCAAGCGTGTGTGACTGGAGCGTGGTTTTGAGGCTGTCGACCACGGGTCTATCTTCCTGTCTGTCTGGATAAGGGTGTGATCTTGCTTGGCATGAAATGCCACCCTTTCTGTCTTCACTTCCAGAGGCTTCCTTTCATTCATTGAACACAATTCTTTCACTCTGCTTCTTTCTAGGTTGAAATCAAACTTGCTCTCTGTTCAGATTTTCATTGCTTCATCCACTACTTATTTTTTTAACAGATGCAGTTCCCGTTTTAGTTTCTCACTTTCTGCTCTGAGGGATGAAAATTCGTTCTTCTCCAAAACAGCTACTCCCTTTTCCACATTAGCACCCCGAGATGTTATTTGCCGAAGAGTGATCTCGGCTGCATCTTGGTGACCAATCTTTGACATGATATTCCTGTTGGCCTCCATGGTCTTGACCGATGTATATATAGTACATAATGATTTCTGCTTGTTGTGTGGTGATCGCATTTTCTTTGAGTTAACACAAGAAGTCATGGTTCACTTGCGACGACCTTGGGAGTGGGTCTTGCCTTCGGGTGTGGGTTTCCATCCAGCTCTGCTGCTTGCTCGTTCTGTTACCTCGTGCAGCATCCCTTGAGTTTTGATCATTTGTTCATTCATTTCATGAGCATGAACATCTCTTTTGAGATGTTTTGTGGAAAAGAAAGGTGCATCAGAGAGGTAGCTCTAAGGGTAACCTGAGTGGAGAAGTATTTTCTAGATGTTTGTATGCTGAGAGGATGAGGGCTGCAGCAATGGGGATGCTGGAGCTTAAGGTGAAGATTAAGATGAATATGGAGATTTAAGATGAAAATTTGATTAAACCAAGTTCTAGAGGAGACAGATGAGGTGGAGGCAAGAGCCCAGATGAGAGTGTTATCCTTAGGAAGGAGGATGGTCCCATCTTCTATGTGTTTATATATGCAAATAGCCTGTGATACAGAGGATGGATGTTGGTTTCCTTTTCAAAGGTGGGAGATATATTTCAAGGCACCAATTTAAACTGTTCCTTTTTATTTTTCACTAACAAGCCTTCAAGGTTTACAAACTTACAAAGAGATAATTTTCCATTTTTATCCCCCCCCTTTTTAAGTAGGCTCCATGCCTAACGTGGGGGTTGAACTTGTGACCCTGAGATCAAGAGTCGCATGCTCTACCTACTGAGCCAGCCAAGTGCCCCTTTCCATTTTTATTCCTAGTGAGAATCACATAGTGCTGTTTTTAAACTACCGTGTCTGGTGAGTTAAGGACAAATTTTTCATAAATGACCCCTCAAGTGACATTTCTGTGCCTAGGTCTCTGTGTCTCATCCAATTTATTAAATAGAGAATCCGGTGGGATTTACACTGTCTACAGGCACTGTTCTAGGTTCCAGGAGGTAGCCTAGGAGGAGTGAGACACAGTCTCTCTCCTCAAGGAGCTTGAGGAAGGGTGGGTTGCACATTCAGTCCTAATATGAGCTTGTCCACACAGGATAATTTCTTCCCTGACAACAAGGTCATGAAAGACATAGGGACATGGGGTGGGAGAAGCGAAAGTAGAGATCTTCCTTGACTTACAATAGGGTCACGTCTGGATAAACCCATCTTAAGTGGAAAATACTGTAAATGTACGTAATACACCTAACCTACGGAAGATCATCGCTTAGCTTAGCCTACCTTACCTGTGCTCAGACACAGACATTAGCCCCCCATTGGGCAAAATATTCTCACACAAAGCCTACCTTAAAATAAAATGTTGTCGGTCTTATGTAATTTATTGAATTCTGAACTGAGAGTGAAAGACAGGATGGTTGTGTGGGTAGAGAATGGTTGTGGGTATATTGATGGTTGGCGCTTGTGATGGTGGGGCTGACTTGGAGCTGTGACTTGCAGCCCCAGCCCCGCATCCTGAGAGAGGATTGTATAGCATACCACTGGCCACAGGAAAAGAGCAACATTTAAAATTCAAAGTACACTTTCAACTAAACGTGTATCACTTTCACACCATCATAAAGCCAAAAAATCATAAATCGAGCCATCATAAGTTGGGGACTGTCTGCATTAACTTCTGAGAAAGGAAACAAAAGGAGAGAGAAAATGTACAGAACAAAATATTATAAGGCACTTTGGGAAAGTGTTATAAATAGAAGGCCACATGGGTTTTCCATAACCCCAGAGAAAAACTTCATGGTGGAGATGGCTATAATTTGAACCTACAAGTGAAAGAGATAAAATTGAGCATTCCAACCAGAGAGAAAAGCATGAAGTAAGGCAAAGGGGGAAATGTGCATGGTGTGGGAGTTGGAGAAAGGAACTAATCTGTTGAGGATCTTCTTTGGACCGCCCGCTGTGGTAGCCCTTTTGGGGTTTGTGAGGATAAGAGGTAGAATACACAGTGGTTATGAAGAGAAATCAAGCTGGAAATGTTGGTTGGGTCTAGTTTGCTTTGAACGTCAGGAGGCAGAAGCTGCACATTATCCCGTGGGCAGCAAGCGAGCCATCATGGTTTTGAACATGGTGGATTGAAGAGAGTGGGAGGCAGTGGGGGAGGGGGACTGGCCACACACGAGCTGAGGTTCCAAGCTTCCCATGCACGCTCCATTGTCCCACTGGGTTTTAGTTACAAAGCACAGATTTGAAGATAAAATTATTAATAATTTGAAGATGGGAACTGCAGAGCATTAAACCCCAAGAATGGGGCCCTTCTTGGCACAGGGCCTTGCGTGACTCCACTGGATGTTTCTGTGAAGCTGGCCCTGGAGTGACCTTTAAGAATATTGTTTCAGGGGCGCCTGGGTGGCTCAGTCGTTAAGCATCTGCCTTCAGCTCAGGTCATGATCCCAGGGTCCTGGGATCGAGCCCCTCATTGGGCTTCCCGCTCCACCGGAAGCCTGCTTCTCCCTCTCCCACTCCCCCTGCTTGTGTTCCCTCTCTCGCTGTGTCTCTCTGTCAAATAAATGAATAAAATTTTTAAAAAAATATATTGTTTCAGTGGAAGGGGTAGGGTAGTTGAGAAGCTCAGGAAATTCTGGGGAATCAATGGATAGACACAGGCTGGGAATCTTAAAGCCCTGGGTTTCCATTATGCTGCTAATCAGTGGCATGGCTTTAGGCGGATCACTTCACCTGTATGAGTTTGTTTATTCCTGGAGAAAATTAGATATTTACAAAATAACACACATTTATACGGTGCTTAGTATTCCGGGTACTTTGCATCCATTAACTTAATTAATTCTCACAAGAACCCTGTAATGAGAAAGCAAGGAATGGAGAGGCTAACTGACTTTATGAGCCTTCCAGGCATTAATGGGGAGAGCTGGGATTTGAACCCACGCAGCTGCTCCGGGGGCTGTGCTTATCTCCTTTGGGCTTTGGTGTTTTGTGTATCATAACACCCAGTGATCTCTAAGTTCGTAAAATGTGCTGACATAGGCTGTGTCCATGAAATTAACTTTTTAGACAGACTAGTAGCTTCTTGATTCTAACTTAATGAAGACCAGCTCTCTTTCCTAGCCAGCACCACTGGGAATGGCTCATCACACGGAAGGCATGAAATGACCGCAAGGTGGCAGCATTAACTCAAATATGGAAGGAGAGACACCGCTGCCTGGGCTTGAACTAGCCCCCCGAGTCAGAATTTGCCCCTTTCTTGCCCTTCATTTTTCTGAAAACCCAAGGTATAACTATTTGGATGTGAAGTCACTATTTAATCTTGTGAGGAGACCAACTGTTGAAGGAGCCAGAGAAGTCAAAGCAGACGTATTCCCTGGGACTCAAGGGTCTTCCAGAGGGAAAATGAAGAGGACACGTTCAGTGCTGTGAGAAACTGATGCTCAGAGAGATCATGTATCTGAAGTATCCATTCAGTAAGCAGCACATTCTAGGTCTCTCACTCACCACTGCCCAGGACCATTCCACTTCACCATGACAATAGTCTTCATTTTTAGCTGTTAATATTTTTTTAAATATTAAACACTGATAAAGGAGAGTATTAAATTATTTTATAGAGCCAGGTGTTTTGGCTAAATTGTCTCAATTGTTAGCGTTGGTCCTAGAAGTGAAGTTTTCTCTGCTTTCCTCCTCCCCCCTTCTGTCTTCTCTCCCCTTCTCTTCCATTTCTTCTTCTCCTTTCTTTTTTCCTCCTCCTCTTCTTCTCCTCCTTCTCCCCATCCTCCCCCTCCTTCGTCTTCTCTTTCTCCTCCTTCCTCTTCTTCCTCTCCTTCCCCCTCTTCTCCTTCTCCTCCTCCCTCTCCCCCTTCTTCCCCCCTTCTCCTTCTCCTCCTTCTCCACCTTCTCCCCCCTTCTTCTTCTCCTTGTCCTCCTTCCTCTTCTTTCTTTCCTTCACCCTCTTCCTCCTCTTCCTCCCTTTCTGACCTCCTTCTCCTCCTCCTCCTCCTTCTTGCTCTTCTTCTTTCTTCTCTTTCTTTTTTCATCTCTCCCTCTTCCTCTCTCTATTTTCCCCTTGGTTGCTGTATTGATCAAATAAAATAATAAGGAGGACATCTAGTCTTCAGAGTTGGATGTGTGGATCAGGAGATTAGATGCTACAAAATTCCAAGAATGGTGCAAAAACTCCTTGGTCTCATTTGACCTAACTTGCCACTTACTTGGCCACTTTGTATTTCTTTTTTTTTTTTTTTAATAAGAATTTTTTTTAATTTGTTCTAACGGGAAATTTTTCCATGAAAATATTTTCATGAAAAAAGTAAGTAAACAAACTTAATTTATGTGGCCAACTTTACTGGAACAGGCATTTGTGAGACCTTATGAGAAATAGGACCCTTTTCTAGATTCTGAGAGCTTCCCTGCTCTTCCACACTGACTCCCACAGGAGCTATACTGCATGGTGTAAAAGTACATAGACTCTGAGTCAGACCGACTTGAGCATGTCCTCTCTGGAACTACAAGATGCTCCAGGTTTGTCTGGTATATTCTGGTTCTAAAACCAGTCATTTCTCCAAGGAACCCTGGTTCCTTCTCTTGGAAAACATTATTAGAAAACAAGACCTGGGCACCAGGTATATACTGAAGTTTTCGTATCTGTAAAATTGGAAAGGAAATGCATTTCTTACAGAGTTGTGTGAACTTTAAGTGAAATAACATATGTATGTAATAAGGGCCTGAACCATAGGAAGCACCTATTATCTGACAACTCAGGATAGAATCCTTTGCTTCCTCTAGGCTCCATGTTAAAGCACATTGAAAACCAGATTGATTGGAGGAAAAAATGTCCTGAAAGTGTTTTGATCCACAAAGCTCCTCGAAACTTGGAGCTCTTCAATCCGAGCTGAGTTTAGGTAGTGGAGATTCTGATGTTTACCATCTGTATTTGGCATTTAAAAAGTTCTCCCCATTTAGTCTTGGAGAAAGAACCCACAAGAAATCTGTGGGCTGAGGAGGGACAGTTGGACCGTCCAGATCCTTTGAAGACATTTTTGATGGAACTTGAGATCAATAATTTTCACCTGTGCTTGAAGAACTGGGGCTCCCCCGGGCCTGAAGCCTCTTCCGTATCATGCCAATGTTTCATTCCCTCAGGAAAGTGGTGTTTTTGATTGCTCGTTTGCATGAGATGAGCCCTGGGTTGGGGTTGAGACCTTGGGGAACATCCCTCCAGAGGATCCCAGATCTGCCTGGCTGCCCGTTCCTGGTTGGCCCCAGCCCCCGCACAGTTTGGGATGACTCCCTTGGGCTCTGAAACAAGCTAAAAGCCGCCCAGCTGCCTTTACACTTTTACTGCGTAGCCTGAGGAAATCTTTCACTATTTGAAACCTGAGGTTCTCGGAGCCTAAACAACTTTGCTTTTCTTTTTCAGATTCAAAAAGTCTGGTACTTGAAGGCAGTTAGATCTGAATTGAGATCTCATAATTCCCCAGGAACCAGGTATGTTTTCCCTGACCTTTTCTGAAGCAGCATTCTTCACGCTGTGGGTGAAAATAATGGGTTTGTCCTGGGGGAGAAAGGGGCTCAGAAGTAGGTATAAAAAAATGACTCAATTCTATTTTCTTCATTCACCTCTGCCACAGCTCATAAAAAATGGAGACGGAGTGAGCCTCCCATAGGTAATTTTGGCTCACCTTGTCTTAAACAGGAACTGACATAGTCATTGCCAGATAGAATACTGATACCAATTGGTGTTAATAAAACCCAGAAGCCATGTGCGTATGATTGACCAACAGTTAACAGAAAAAGAGATAAATTAGTTTGTATTGAGCACCCACCACAGACCACATAGTGGCTGAATTTTTCCATAGTTTATCTTACTGACTCCTCTATTGATAGAGGGAAATTGACTTGCTTACAGTTGCCCAGCTAGTAAACATTAAAACTATTATTCTAACTCAGTTGTTCAGCTTCTAGTCCATTCATTCATTCAACAAATATATAAGAGAGTTCCATGTGCCTGGCACCAGTCTAGATGGTGAATAATGATGCACAAAACAGTGACAGACCTTGTCTCTTTCTTCGTGAAATTCAGCCTAGTCCTTTTCCATGGAGAACCTTCTTTGGAACTCCCCAAATGGGATGTGATGGCCAGGGGTGAGTCTTCAAACCCCTTTAGAAACAACTGTGATGAAACTTTTATTTCCAGACTCTCTATCTTGGTGATTTAAGCTTCTAAAATTCCTTAAGTTCTAATGTTTTTCAGTTTTCAACACACTTTCTTATTTCTTAAAGAAAGTGGTCTATCCCATATTATCTTTAAATATTTAAAAATGCCTTTATTCTTTCAAGGCTCCTTCTGATATTTATTTTAGGCCTTTTCAGGACTTGGGTAAGAGAAATACAGTGGCAGGAGCACCACGGGGTTTGGGTTCTGTCCTTGAAACCCTTGAGGGATGGCACTGAGCTAAAGAAGCCTCCAGATTTCTCCTTGCTGCTCTGGATCCAGACACATTTATCAACAGTGACCGCAATGCATAATGGAAAGGGTTGTCCATCATGAGAACAAAGAAAATGCCTTGAATATTAATTGCTAACATATGAAGATGGCAGTCTGGGGCAGTTCAGTAAAGGGACTGTGGGATAACTATAGCTTAGGTGAATATAATCGAGTGGTCAGTTCTAACCAAGGAAATTGATCAAGCAAACATTTTGAGAAGATGCTTTGGAATAAAATTCAGAATCCACGCTGTCAGCTGCCTTTCATTCTTGGAGTTTTTCCAGGTTGTTTATCCTCTCTTGGGTTGAGGAAGAGGTTGGTTTCTGAGCTAGGAGGATGAAGTTCTTGTTAGTCAAAGGATCACAGTACTTAATAAGTGGTTTTCCCTACCTGGTCTCCCCACCGCCAATGAGCAGCAATATTTGGCTGGAGCTCCAAACCTTGAACTAGCCACTTTATCTCACTAAGTCTTAGTTTCTTCATGTATATATTTACATGAATATAGGTATTTTTATATATATGTGCATGTGATGTAAAATGTATAGTATACGTGACTCATGGAATTGTGATTAAATGTAGAACTGAACACAAATAGAGTTTTATAAGCTCTAGAAGAGTAGTTCTCAAAACTGGGGACAATGTTGCCACCCCCCCGCCCGGGGGGAACATTTGAAACATTTGGGAGTGTCTGGAGACATTGTCGGTGGTCACAACTGGTAGGTAAAGGCCAGAGATATTGCTCAACATCCTACACTTCATAGAACAGCACCCCCCCGCACACACACCTGCAACCAAAGAACTGTTCAGCCCATAAGGTCAATGGCACGGAGGTTGAGAAATCCTGCTCTGGGGCACTGCATAGATATTGCAATTAAGTAATTGTGTGATCTCAAGGGGGCACCACATACCTCAGTTTTTAATATGTAAGATCAAGAAATTGCCTATCATAGATAATAGGATATAGTAACCGTGAAATTATAGAGAACAAGCACATGCCAAAAGTCAAAAGGAAACAAAAAATCAAAGGACAGGATCAACGTAATGGAAAGTGCTACAGTTTGGAAAGTTAGTTGGTACGTTAAGGGATGGGAATCTATCAACAAGCAAAAGCAGATGAAAAATATACAATTGTAGGATTTATCCTAAGGAAAAAGAAAAGAACGAGGAGTCATGTGCAGGGGTATTCACTGGAACATTGTTTGTAAAGGGGAAACACTGAAAAGCAAGGAGTGGAATGGTGATGCTGGTTCCTGTCCTGTAGCATTTCACGGGCTGGCTGAGCTCGTCCTTGTGACCCAGCACAGCACTGGTGTGTGTAACCCTCGCCTAGACAAGACAGGCTTGGCTGTCTCCTTGTTTGATGCTATAAGAAAGGCTCCTAGTGGTGAACATAGCATATAGTACAGAATGCTTGAATCACTATTGCGTACATCTGAAACTAACGTAATGTGGTGTATTAACTACACCCCCCCCAAAAAAGGCTCCTCAATCTGATGACCACAGCTGCTTTCCAAGGTAAGCCAAGGTCAAGCAGAGCTGAGGCATTTTCCCCTTCTCATCCCTGTTTCTCCCTTCCTCTCCTTCCTCCACACTTTCTCTGTCTCCCTGTTTGAGCCCTTCCCCTGCTTTGCTTCCAGGGACAGGAAAAGCCTGTAATCGCCTCAGGCTGAGGGAAAACAACAGTGAGAGAGACCGTGCACTCGAATCAGGACACAAGCCCTTCTCCAGGTCTGCTGGCTCCATTCACGCTGTTGTTTCTGAATGTTTTTCATACCACAAGTCTCAGCTAATATTTTGGCAGGAAACATGGGTCCATCTAGACAAGAGAACAGTAAGCTGTTTGCTGTGCAGTTAGGTAGCATGAAAAAGGTTTAAACACTTTGCTGTTGAAGTTCTGCTCTATTCATCAAGTGTTTATTTATGTGTGCCAAGGGGCCACAGTAGGCTGAGTGGGCCAGAGCCAGTGAAGACAAAGGTCCCAAGAGGCTTAGAGCTAGTTATGGAGCTGGGTGGTTGCCCAACTAATTGTGTGATAATCAAGCCAGACTCTAGAGCTTTGAGGGAGCAGAGAAGGGAGGACTTAATAATAACCAGTATCAATCACAAAGATTTCTTTTTTTTATTTATCTAAATTCAATTTAGTTAACATATAGTGTAGTATTAGTTTCGGGAGTAGAATCTAGTGATTCAACACTTACATACAACACTCAGTGCTCATCACAAGTGGCCTCCTTAATGTCTATCACCCAGTTAGCCCATCCCCCACCCACCTCCCCTCCAGCAACCCTCAGTTTGTTCCCTAGAGTTAAGAGTCTCTAATGGTTTGCCTCCCTCTCTGTTTTTAATCTTATTTTATTTTTCCTTCCCTTCCCCTATGTTCATCTGTTTTGTTTCTGAAATTCCACATATGGGTGAAATCATATGGTATTTGTCTTTCTCTGACTGATTTATTTCACTTAGCATAATACCCTCTAGTTCCATCCACATCATTGCAAATGGCAAGATTTCATTTTTGATGGCTGCATAATATTCCATTGTGTATATATACCACATCTTCTTTATCGATTCATCTGTCCATGGACATCTGGGCTCTTTCCATAGTTGGCTATTGTGGACATTGCTGCTATAAACATTGGGGTGTGTGTGTCCCTCTGAATCACTATTTTTGTATCCTTTGGATAAATACCTAGTAGTGCAATTGCTGGATCATGGGGTAGTTCTATTTTTTAACTTTTTGAGGAACCTCCATACTGTTTTCCAGAGTGGCTGCACCAGCTTGCATTCCCACCAACAGTGTAAAAGCGTTCCCCTTTCTCTGCATCCTCACTAACATCACTGTTTCCTGAGTTAATAATAAAGATTTCTGATTTCTGATAGGAGGTGAGGACATCTATATCCCCATATAAATACGTAAATGTCAATTGAATTGCTATTGAAGAATAAACTCAAAAGGCATTAAGGGTTGTGATTAACACATCTGGACTTAACATCAGGAAGACCAAGGTTTTCATTCTGCTTCCAACACTTACTAGTTACGTGACTTTGGACAATGTTACTATCATTATTATTATTATTATTATTATTATAGCTTTCCAGTCCCATCTAAAAGCTACTAGATATTAAGAGCAGATAGTAGCCAGGAAAGGGAGAGCAAGCATAAAATATACTGCCAACTGGAAATAATCTAAGAAAGAGAGCCAAATGCTCTATCATGGAGCACTGTTTATAAAGGTGAAAAAATGGAATTGAGGGAGTGGGGTATTATCATTATGCAGTTTCTCCTTGTGTAAAAGGAGGAAAATAACAGGATCAAACCTGAAGAGTTAAATGAGTTAACTATGAGTAAGCCTAGCATATAGTGAGCCATTGTTAGGATTTCTGTGATTACTACTATTTAGTTATATGTGCATGGAAAATGTTAGGAAATCTTGGAGGCTATATTTTTGGGAGTGGAATAAGAAGACAAGAAATGAGGGATTTATACTTTTTACTTCTTACTATTCTCTTTTTGATTTTTTAAGAAAGATTTTTATTTAGTTAGTTAGTTATATCTTTTATATATAAGACAGAGAGTGTGCGAGCAGGGGTAGGAGCAGAGGGAGAGGGAGAGAGGAGGCAGACTCTCCTCTGAGTGGGGAGCCCGACAACACGGGGCTCGGCTCAATCCCAGGACTCTGAGATCATGACCTGAGCCAAAACCAAGAGTCAGATGCTTAACCGAATGAGCCACCCAAGCGCCCCTCTCTTTTTGATTTTTAAAAATGGAATAAATAAAATCTTAAAAACTATGGTACTGGACTTCTCATAATTTATTTTATATGATGTAAGCAGTCAGGATAATTCAAGCTGTGAATGTATGGGACTTTGGATTCAGGAATATAAAGGTGTGACGTTTGATTCTGACCCCTGCTGATTAGGTTATTTTGGTCAATATTAAGCTCTTCAAGCCTTAACTTTCTCATCTGTAAAATGGGTAGAGTAGCACCTACCTCATAAGATTCAATGCTATAATATAATGTAAGGGTCTTGCATGTGCCTTATACATTGTCAACACATACTGGTTTACTATTTTCATACCATCCCGTTATCCCTCCTACACTTTCTTCTCATTTTCATTGACTCTTCTTTAATCACCAGACGAAATTCAAGTTGACCTCAATGGACAATAGCACAGAAGCCACAGAGTTCATCCTTTTGGGATTAACAGATGACCCTAATCTTCAGGTCCTCCTCCTCCTGGTATTTTTGTTCATCTACCTCATTACTCTGGTTGGGAATGCGGGGATGATGGTGATCATCCACTCAGACCCCCACCTCCACACTCAATGTATTTCTTCCTCGGTAACCTCTCCTTCGTAGACCTGGGTTACTATTCAGCAGTAGCCCCTAAGACGGTGGTCACCCTGCAGTCAGGGAGCAAAGTCATCTCCTGCAATGACTGTGCTGCCCAGTTCTTCTTCTTTGTGGGTTTTGCCACTGTTGAGTGCTACCTTCTGGCCTGCATGGCCTATGACCGCCATGCAGCCATATGCCCGCCTCTTCATTACACCACCACCATGACAGCAGGTGCGTGCGCCCTCCTGACTGTTGGCTCCTATGTCTGTGGCTTCCTCAATGCTTCCATTCACACAGCAAACACGTTTAGACTCTCATTCTGTGCTTCTCATGAGATTAATCACTTTTTCTGTGACATTCCTCCACTCTTGGCTCTCTTGTGTTCCAACACACGCATCAGCAACTTGGCTGTCTTCTGTGTCATGGGCTTCAACGTCCTTTTCACCCTCCTGGTCATCCTCATCTCTTACCTCTTCATATACATCGCCATTCAAAGGATGCATTCTGCTGAAGGACGGAAGAAAGCCTTCTCCACCTGTGCCCCCACCTCACTGTCGTAACCATCTTCTATGGAACTATCATCTTCATGTACCTACAGCCCAGCTTCAGCCAGTCCATGGACATGGACAAAATCGCTTCTGTGTTTTACTTGGTGGTGATTCCCATGCTGAATCCCTTGATCTACAGCCTTAGGAACAAAGAAGTAAAAAATGCTCTCTGGAAAGTACTCAACAAACTTTATCCCAAGTCTGTGTGAATAGGAAGTAGGCAGGTAATGGAGGGATAAACTTTCCCCCAGACCTCGATGCCATCGCGACTTCTGAGGTTTGGCAGATTTCAGACCTTTCTTCTCCAAGAACAGTGGTTACTTCTGCTACTTAGAGAAATCATGAAAGCAGCACTTGGAAGTGTCTCACTCAGGGAGATAATCTTATATTTAGTGAATAACGACATTGGACATTTAAACCCTGCTTGCACTAGTTTCTTGATATGATTCAAAGCAGAAGATCAAAGCATAAACTGAATCCACTGAATTTCCTTTCCCTAATTTTAATTGGAGGAAATTTCCACTCACCGTTAAAATTTGTGTAAGGATCACATCTTCATTGTATAATACTTATCAGTTGAAATGCACAGCATTATGCTTTCCATCTTTGGTCCATGTGTTTGAAAGTTGAAGTTTCTTATGCAGACAAAAGATGTTTTAATATTTTTAATAATTTCTCTAGAAGGTTTTAACTCAAAGGACAGGGCACTGGACCCAGAGTCAGATGACCCAGCCTTCAATCCTTCAAAACCCCCAACCCACATCCCTGCTCACCCATTGGTTGAGCACCTTTGTATTTTCCGGCTCCTTCTGTTAATGTGTTGGGACAACTTTGGTAGAAAACAATAAGCCACCTTTGTATGTAACAGTTTCAGTAGATGAATTGTTTAAACGTTAACCCAAATCAACATATCTTTCTTTATAGAGCTTGCACTCTGTTCCATGCTTTTGGCCTTTGTCTAACATAATTACCAAAGCTTGCAGAAGGTTTGGAGGAAAAAGCATTTCTTTTCCAGGGGCTATGTAAGAGGAGATTTGTCTTCTGAATTAAATACTTGCATTTCTCAGCACCCTTAAGTTTGGTGAATCTATTATGGGCACACATAATAGCTTTCTGTGCCCTCTTGGCTTCTGTTTTTTCAATAATTCAGTTCCCCTCTGAATCCCTGTTGCCTTGTGATGTTCTGTAATTAGATGCTGCAAGAATAAAAAAGCTTGTAGAAATGCACTTCCTAAATAGGAACAGCACAATGATGCACAGCCCAAGTCCAAGTCTACCTTCAGGTCTTGTTTTGTGTGCTGGATGGTATCCGCGAATGTGTGTGTGTGTGTATGTGTGTGTGTGTGGTGGGGGACCGGGGGTGGGGTGGTGGTGATTAACTTTACTTCTCACATATCAGTGTCTTGATGGTGTTTGTAGCCGCAATTAGTCTAAGTCACTACATATTCCATGATATCAAGATCTCAAAGACCACAAAACAAGAATTTTTATTTTAAATGAGAAAACCAGAAATTTTGGTGGGCTAAATCAGGGAGCTCAGAAAGTCAAATTAGTTTTGAGATTATCAAACTCATTAGGCACAGGGCAGCCTCTGTTTGAGGAGAGTGGATCATGGGGCTTGTGGAGAGAAGAGTGAAGAGGGAATTTTGGAACAGAGGCTGACCTATAGGAGAAGCTTCCTCTAGCACATGGCCACTGCCACCCAGCGCGACCAGGAGCTTCTCCTGGATCCAAGGCCTTGACTACCTGGACCTGCCTCATCTGTCCTCCTGCCACCCCCCCTTAGCAGGGTGGCCTCTGGAGCAACACACATAGAAGAATAGTCATTAAAGACCAGCATCCACTTCACATGGGAGCCTTCTCAGTGACTTCCAGAAGTCACAGAGCTCATGGGCACCCAGACTTGGAAGCAGGGAGGACATTTTGGTCTGAGCTCAGCTCCTTTTCCTACTTGATCCATATAATCGACTTCTTTCTTTCCTCTTCTTTCTGTTCCTCCTTTTCTACTTCCCCTTTTCCCTTCTCCTCTTCTTCTTCCCCTTTCTTTTCTTCTCAACCCCTTTCCCTCCTAAGCTGTTGAGTCCCTATGAAAAATCAGATTTTATAGTTTGTGTATCATAGCTATTACTGTACCTAGTAAGGCATATTTCTGGGTGTGTTCCTTTGTGCCTCAACACCCCAGTGTGGCAGAAACATGTATGGCTCTTCTAAAAGTTAAAGGCCTGATGCTTATATATTTCCCTTTCCTACTGAAGTCCTCCCCAATTAGTGTGACAGGTGACTGCCAATGGGTATAAGAGAGTACTAGTTCTGGTGTCAAGAGATGATGAAAATCCTTACTCTTCTTATCAGGTGTCAAGAAAGCCATTTAATCTATCTGACCTCAACATCAAGGTTGAACTGTGAAGATGACAAAATAAAGTATTTGAATGTGCCCGGCATAATGAATGCATATTCGAGACAGTGGAGACTCCTATGCTAGTTCTCACTTGGCTGTCCTCTTGCTCCCCACTTTTGGCTTCTGAGCTCCCTCCCTCTCTCCACCCCATCCAAGTCCAAGTTTTTATTTCTAGCCATTGCTTAACTTCCTTTCTTCCAAGCTCCCGGTTCTACATCAGACACATTTCAAGCTGATATTACATGAGTATTCATTTACAGAAGCTACCCAGAAGGAGACGGCTTGTCGCCAACAAGACATTAATTTTCAGAATCCACATTCCTGTGGGGAGCTTTTCACTTCCACATGGGAAATCTGTCAAATGGAGACTAAACGCCCATTTGGTTATTAACAACTCCCACCCTCTCTCTGCAGGGATGGCCTGATGAATGGGAGGCAGTGAGTAAGGCTCATGGCTCAGGAGAGTAAAGGCACAGGAAGATTTCCTTCCTGAAATGGCCAAAAAGAGAGTGAAAACACATCAATAAGGACAATTATTTATATCGGGATAGATTACCCCTTTGAAAAAAGGATTCATGATTGAATTATTCTAAATACGAGACTCCCTTTGTGCATTAGATGATTTGCTTAGCTTTATGTATGGGGAAAGGAAAATGAAAATATTGAGAGTCTTTGACAATTGAAGCTAACATTACAGAGTCATAACTCTTTAACCTTCAAAGAGCCTTTAAAAATAATCTTGACCAACCCTCTCATTTTACAGTTGACAACCCTGATTCCCACAGTTTAACTTGCTTCAACTCACAGAGAACCAAGTCTTATTAGACTCTTATTCATCCTTTACATTGTATAAAGTTCTTGAAGTGTCAAAAGACATTTTTACATTTTTACTTTCATTTTTCACCACGAGAAAGATTTTGTGCTTCAGTTTTGCAATTGAGGAAACTGCAGTTTTGAGAAGTTGGCTTACCTGCCTACTATTAACAAGAGGATTCAAGATTTGAACAGTAGTCTTGCCTTCCCAGCCCAATTCTCTGAGAAAGAATAAGTACCCTTATATTCTAGTAAGTTTCAACAGAGGACTTATTTCATTTATAAATCATTTACAGACAGTCTTTCCTGATAGGTCCCTGCAGTGTGGAAAGGCGCTGTGGAGAATACAAACAAATATAAGACTATAAGATATAATTCCTGCATATATGGTGACCGATGCAATGCAACTTGGAGATTAATGACTCAGTATTCAATAACTTTGTCAGCAGGAGTTCTTCCTGGCTGCTACGGAATTTAATGGATCAGAGCACATTTGTTTTCAGCCTTGAGAGTGGGAGTTGAGTCTGCAGCCCACAGAGAGAGCAAGCCTCAGCCAATGTTTACAGGGCACTGAGCACAAGCTGCAAGAAAGGCATGGCGTGAGATCTGTGAAGGAAGCAGGCCATAGTCAACGCCGTTCTTGCTTCAGAAGCAACTTGCAAACAGTGCAGTAAAACAAGGCACATGCTTCCAGACATCTGGCAATTTGAGGCATTTGTGGTCATGGTCAAGTGAGCAGTATGGAAAATAATAATTAGAACTCTTCAGAGATGAGACAGAATCCTGTGGGCAGGGAAAGCTCCTTGGAGGAAGTGGAACTTGAGCCAAGTTCTGAAGGGATAATGTAGAAAGAGCCCAGACTTCAACAGGGGAGGCTTAGCTTCTAGTCAAAACCCTACCACTTACTAACTGGGAGACTAGCAGAAGTCACTTGCCTCTGAGCCAACTTCCTCCTCATCAAAGCGGAGATAGTAGCAGGCCAAACGTTCCTCAGGGATGTTGTAGGGTCAAAGGAGATAATGGATAGGGAAGCATTTTTAAAGTTGCTACCTCTCCCTAATGATAGTATTGCTACTGACAATGAAATTATTAGCAGAGCTGACTGGGGAGTTTCTGACCAACAGGGACCGGCCTGAACCCAGGAATGAAGATGGGACTGCACATGGCAGGAGCTTCTGTTGGCAGAGGCTTGTAGGAAAAGTAAACCACTCAGATATCAAGTTGACGGGCCACCAACTCCTCAGTCCTTTACTTCTGCGGGAGTTAGGACTTGTTGCCATCCAGCTGGATGAAGGGCCTGGGTCTATGAGAGCAATTGTATCCCTAAAGACAAATCCCTTTCATTGCAAAACTTCTGTAGGATCCTACCACTCAACTACTCAGATCCAAGTCCAAGAACCTCACCTCCTATTCATGACATGAGATTTCTCTGTTGTTGGTCTGTGATTATTTCATAATGTGTGTGTGTGTGTGTGTGGTGGGAGGTGGGGTGGGGAGAAGGGGGCTAGTTTTTATAGTATATTTAACCAGCAAAAATTTAGTGTCTACACATGTGTGTGTATGTAGGTGTATATATATATATAAAATATTAAACATATTTTAATATTATATATATATATTAAAGCTTCTTACAAATCAGTGGGAAAAATACAGACAGCCCAATAGAAAAACACAAAATTGAATCACTCAGTATTTGTTCACGTTGATTTTACTTATCTCCAGTTTGGGGAAATGATGAACACTGCTGATGTGAACTTTTTATCATGAGTCTCGGTGCACATATGCATTCAATTCTCTAGGGTATATGCATCTGAATGTGGAACTGCTGAACCACAGGTAAATAATATGGCACTAGTTTTGAAAGTAGTTGTACCAATTTATATTCCCATCAACAGTTGTGAGGTCCCACTGCCAACACTTGGTATCACTGGGGTTTTAAATTATGCCAATCTGAAAAGAGGTTAGTGTTTTTTTATTGTTGTTTTAATTGTATTTCTTGATTACTGATGAAGTCAAACACCCTTTGGTGGGTTTTCTTTTTTCCAATTCTTTCAGCCATTTTTCTATTGCTATGTAAAAATAAAGCAAATCACAAACAGATCCAAACAGAGTTATGGAATGAAACTTCTGCTTTATTCCTGACTTGGATGGTGTCTATATTGACATTTGCTTCCTAACTATTATTAAACTCAACCTAGATGTTTTATGCACTTTTTTGAGTATATGTATATATACTTATATATGTAAGACACATATATATGTATGTAATCACAGTAAAAATGTTAAAAAAGGAAAATGAAACATAGTTCCTATATTCATCCCTATATTTCATCACAGAACTTTATGTACTTTTCCATTATGTATCCTGTTATGTACTATTCTGTATAAGATGTATTTCATAATACAAATGTTTAAAAAGATACATCCAAAAGAGTTCCTATATTTAAGGACTTTATAGAGTAAACTAAAGTGGAGACAGCACCTACATATAAATAAGTTTAATTCAATGTAGCAAATTATAAAAACCAATAAGAGATACAGATAAACTGTTATGGTAGATTGCAGAAAGAATAGATCCCGGTGGGGGGAGGTGCGGTGCAGGTGGGCACTAAAGATGAAAACACTTGTTCTGGATAAGACACATGCAGTGAAATGAGAATGAAGCTATGCAGATGTATTCAGCAAAGTGTTCTATTTGTCTAGAATGTAATATTCATGAAGAGAAGTAATGGAAAATAAGTTTGGAATGCTGTAGGCTGGTGCCCAACTGTGGAGAACATTCTCTTTCAAGTTAAGATTTTCCAATTTAAACTAGATTCAAACTCAGCTGTGGAAAGTCTAGATATCATGTAAATATCAGAAGTAGAGGAGGGATCCCAAATAGTGTAGATCATTTAGAACAGTTTTGTTGATACACCTGTGTTAAAGCAAAGCATTTGTTTGCCTCAGGCATATTGTTCAACATTTTATGTGTGAGCACATATCCACCTAAAAAGTTATTTTAGCCCTTGTTGTAGCAGACATTGGTCATTTTTGAAATATCCAGAATCCATTTTCCTTCAGTTTTTAAAAAGATTTATTTATTTATTTTTAGAGAGAGCAAGAGACTGAGAAAGAGAAAGAGAGAGCATGAGCAGGGGGAGAAGCAGAGGGAGAGAGGGAGAGAAAATCTGTTAGCAGACTCCCTGCCCTGAGATCATGACCTGAGCTGGTCCTATGCTTAACCAACTGAGCCACCCAGAAGCCCCCATTTTCCTTCTTAAAAACATTCTGACTGTCCTTTTGGAGAATGATCTCATAATCACTGGGTTGATGGGAGAATTCCCTATGGCCGCCCAAGCCTACCGGAAGCAAAGTAAGGGGAAACCTTTCCTTCTCTGCCCCTATGGAGAGATTTCCTACAGAGAGATGCATAGAGGTGCACAGAGGGCAGGTATGAGTTCTAAGCTCAGCCAATGAAAAGTTCTTACTCTCCCAAATTTGAACCTGAAGAAGTGATACATATATGCACAGCCCAAAGGTATGGGTTTCATTTGCCCCCATGGTGGGATTCCGGTTGGGCCATTTCAGACAGGATATAGTTTCTTTACTGCTGACTTCTGTTCCTTAGGCCTCCAAAATGCCCCCAGTTCCTGCCTGTTACCCAGTTGCCCACTGATTCTGTGAACCTCATGATATCCTTTTAATTACCTCCTTTTTCCCCTTTATGTTAGCCTGAGTTGGTCTGTCTGTATTAAAACATAACTGATATATCTAGCATGTGAGAAACACTCCACCGGGGATCGTAGAATGAACAAGAGAAAAGATCCCAGTCTCAAAAAATTGAGACATAGAGTAGAAATGTAAAATGTTAAAAGAACAAGAAATAAAGCCCTCAGTAATAGGAGGGAAATCTAAGCATTTTAACTAGCAAGTCAGTATGAAAATGAATACTGCAGAGAAAGCATGGCCATAAGATTTATCTTACCAGCAGAAAGCAAAGCAATTACCAAGTCATCCATTTTGTAATCATGTTTCCTTGCTAACAAAGCTGATTAAGATCTAGAATTATTGGTATAGAGATGAAAGGGACCTCGGGGCTATTTTTGTTTCACCATCGCATGTTTCAGACGAGGAAGCTGAGGCTTGGGGAGGGGAAGTGGTCTCGTGTCCAAGAAGGGGCTGAGCCAGATCTTGAGCCGTGATCCACCACAGCAGACCCTCACGCACACCACAGCTGCCCTGGCCTCTGGCCAGTTCCCATACCGTGCTTGCGAATGCCCACTTTTGCTTCTTCCTGGATGCTGATAGGATCACTCTCTGTCCTTATGAACACATTATTGGTTCTCTCTTCTGATAATGGTTGCTTTATACCTGAGTGACACATGGACCCTGCTAATTGTCTTCAGGGAGCCCCCCTCTCCCAAAGTAACCTGCAGCCAAGACTGGCCAGTGAAGGATACCAAGGCCTGGCCCCTTGTCTTGTCTCTTGGAGATGGTTCCTGAGATCTACCCCAGCTCGAGTTCCCCAAAGGATAGGCTGAAGGCCTCGTGTCTGGTCCCAGCATCTCTCCCTCACAGATGCCTTTCCTGAGAGCAACCCCTGGTGAGCCACCTGCATGCGAATCTTAGTCTCAGAGACTGCATCCCAGAAAATATGATCTAAGAGGTCTCCTTACCCGCTCTTAATTCTGCGAACTTCTGATGGCCAAATAATATTGTTTTACCTTCTTTGGGATCATGATTTGTGTTGCTCACAATTTCAGAGATAAAATCCTAAATCTTCAGACTTGTTTTCTTTTTTTTTCAGTGAAACTTTATTTATTATTTATTTAAATTCAATTAATTAACATATAATATATTATTGGTTTCAGAGGTAGAGGTCAGTGATTCATCAGTCTTATACAATACCCAGTATTCATTACATCACGTGCCCTCCTTAATGTCCATCACCCAGTTACCCCATACCCTGACCCCCCTTCCCCTCTAGCAACCCTCAGTTTGTTTCCTATGATTAAGAGTCTCTCATGGTGTGTCTCCCTCTCTGATTTTGTCTTGTTTTATTTTTTCCTCTCTTCCCCTATGATCCTCTATTTTGTTTTTTAAATTCCACCTATGATTGAAATCATATGATAATTGTCTTTGCCTGATTGACCTATTTCGCTTAGCATAATACCCTCCAGTTCCATCCACATCGTTGCAAATGGCAAGATTTTATTTTTTTGATGGTTGAGTAGTATTCCATTGTATATATATAACACATCTTCTTTATCCATTCATCTGTTGATGGACATCTGGGCTCTTTCCATAGTTTGGCTATTGTGGACATTGCTGCTATAAACATCGGGGTGCACGTACCCTTTTGGATCCCTACTTTTGTATCTTTGGGGTAAATACCCAGTAGTACAATTGCTGGGTCGTATGGTAGCTCTATTTTCGACTTTTTGAGGAACCTCCATACTGTTTTCCAGAGTGGCTGCACCAGCTTGCATTCCCACCAATAGTGTAAAAGGGTTCGCCTTTTTCCACATCCTCGCCAACATCTGCCATTTCCCCAGTGGTTAATTTCAGCCCTTCTGACTGGTGTGAGGGAGACTTGCTTTCTGAATAAGCAGAAAATAACAGCCCTGAGTTGAGTGCACACAACTTCCACATTTCCTGGAGATGTAAGCCTTAGGATTCCTCACCTCCCTTCACCAAGTCTTCCCTGAGGGTTTCCTGTGTGCTTAGAGCTCTGCTGGGCATTGTAACTTTTGTTTCTCACACTTACTCTGTTAGCATTGAATTCATTATCCTAATTTTATGGTTGATAAAACCTAGCCTCAGAGATGTGAGGTGACTTACTAAAGGTCATCCAGCTGGAGGAGCGTATTCTACTAAATGATAAGCCACTGGAGGACAGGCACTCTGTTATCTTCACCTTTGTGTTCCTAGTACCTAGCTTAGTACCTGGCATGTAGCAGGTGTTCGATGATCCTTACTGAATGGATGGATGATTAGACCTTCAAGGAAAGAGAATTATAATTTTATCGAGCACCTTTATCACGCCAGATTTGTTTCTATAATTCAATGTACATTATCTCCTTAAGATTCACAACAGATGTGTGAGCAGTGAATCAAATTTCCCATTTGACAGATGGCAAAACCGAGGCTCAGATACGCAGGTGCTAAGTGGCAGAACCAGTATTTAATCCACTCTATTCGGGGGGCTCTACATGTCTTCTACTGTACCTGGACCTTTGCACTGTCTCCTATTTCTCAGATAAGGAAACAGGTACAAAAGCCTTAAGTAGCTCTACCTAAGTCATGTTGCTAGAGTGGTCGTGTCAAGGCTCAACCCAGATTTCCTGGCTCCCCCTCCACAACAGCAACTAGTTCTGCTCAGCAGGCTCAGAATCTGTAGGACTGCGGTCGCCTTTTCCAAACATGGTCAGTAGGATGCCATTGCCACTTAGCTCGCAAAACTCCTCACCAAATATAAAACCAAAAATGTAGGCCACCTGCCCATGTGATTGTATCTCATAACTCAGAACTAAAAATAGCTCTCTGCTTGCTTGGCCTGTTTATAAGATATTAAAAGCTCATATTCAAATTCACTCGCCTCCTGGATTAACGTCAAGATTATGGCTTTCCAGGTTTCTTTCTCTCCCTGCCTCTATCTCATCCAGCAATAAGTGGATTATGCTTGACCATGTTATTTTCCACATGAATTACTAAGCGCTTATTTTCATAGATGAATTTCATGGCCTTATTCTCTTTGCTGTACCGGCAGAATTCACTTCTGAAGGCGGAAGAGAGGAGTGGTTAAGGGTGCAGGCTCTAGAGCCAGATGGGGGTTAAGGCTGTATATTCTTGGGCTAGGCGCGCAGACTTTGTCTTAGTTTCCTCATCAGTGAAATGAAGACAAAATAATACCTATTTCCTAGGATCGTTTTTTTTTTTTTTTTAAAGATTTTATTTATTTATTTATTAGAGAGCGAGCGAGAGAGAAACAGCATGAGAGGGGGGAAGGTCAGAGGGAGAAACAGGCTCCCCGCCGAGCCGGGAACCCGATGTGGGGCTCGATCCCAGGACTCCGGGATCATGACCCGAGCCAAAGGCAGTCGCTCAACCGACTGAGCCACCCAGGCGCCCCTCCTAGGATCGTTTTGAGGATTAAACAAATTAATTCATGGCCAGTGTTTTACTCCATTTCTAACACATGGAGAGAGTGCACGAATAAGAGAACTAAAAACAAAAATCAACAAAACAAAAAATCACCACCACCTGGCATGACTAGTTTGTCCCAGTTAGCCTGGGACTTTCTGGATTTCACACTGAGAGTCCCAAGTGCCAGGGACTTGGCGGTCCTGGGCAGATTGGGATGGTTTGTTACTCTATTCCCCATCAGTGAAACAAACAAAAGTTTCTGAATTATTCCTTTACTTGCCAAGTATGTATTTTTTTTTTTGAAGATTTTATTTATTTATTTGACAGAGAGAGACACCGCGACAGAGG
The DNA here is from genome assembly GCF_054177405.1 of Leptonychotes weddellii. Lineage (NCBI taxonomy): Eukaryota > Metazoa > Chordata > Mammalia > Carnivora > Phocidae > Leptonychotes > Leptonychotes weddellii. The sequence continues at coordinate 10,476,089 of NC_138379.1, forward strand.
GAACACAAGCAGGGGGAGGGGGAGAGGGAGAAGCAGGCCTCCCACTGAGCAGGGAGCCTGATGCAGGGCTCGATCCCAGGACCCTGGGACCATGACCTGAGCTGAAGGCAGATGCTTAATGACTGAGCCACCCAGGCGCCCTGCCAAATATGTATTGATCACGAAGACATTCCAGAGGTTTTAATGGTATCTGAAAGGTAAACAGAACAAAATGAGTCCTCACAGGATGCTCAAGCTAATGAGACAAAATCACGAAAGTAGGCGTATTCTGTATGGCTGAAAGCTGGCATGAAATATTCAGAGTATAACCCTGAAATGCCTTACTCTCAGGGTACAGTTTGTAGGAATTTCATGGGTTACACATTTCTATCTAATGGGGATTTTTTTCCCCCAAACGCTAATGCTGTGGGGAGTTGGGGAGTCAATAGATTTACATAGGAAAATGTACTTCTGTAGGAGTAAGTTAAACAGCTTTCTTTACTGCAATACTTCTCGGCATCTTTAATAGGCTAATGAACATTGGACTCTCTAGGATGAGGGTATTTTAAGTACTGTTTCCAACTTTTAAAATTGTGATAGTACAGAATTTTTTTTAGGACTTATGGAATGATACCACTGTTGCATAGAGCTTTGACAGAAAGAAAATCTAGATAGCATCTGGTAGTGACCATAGAAATCTCAGAGGAGAGAGAAAGACTCCAAACCCCAGCTCCTCATAAATGGCGCAGCCATGCTTAATCCTGACAGACTGAGCTGTGGTTCTTAACCTTCTTTTTTAGTCCATGAACCTCCAATTTGATGAACACAGAGGATGAACAGAGGATCAAAGGCCTCAATTCAGAGGCTTGAACTTTGCAAGAACATACCAGAGAGATGTTATGTTTCCTTAGGAATAGCAAAATCTTGTTCTCTAAGAGAATTTTGAGCTGTTGTATCAGCAGGAATGGGGGGAAAAAATCCACAAAGACTGAAATGAATTCCGACGCAAGAAAGAAATACTCAGGTGTTGAGTAGCATAAAGTATCGTGGGGATGCACAAAAGCAGTACTTGCACAAAATATAGTAATCCCTTTGATATACTGAGCGCTTGATATTATGTGCGTTACTTTAATCAGCAGCTAATTTCTCCTAGTAGTTTAGGCTGTAGCTTCTGAGATCAGATTCCCAGTTTCGAATATTATTTTTGCCATTGCTAGTGATGCAACCCTGGGGAAATTACTAGAATCTCTCTTAGCCCTAGAATTCCCATCTATACAGTGGTGATCATAACAGTATCTTTTTCATGAGGCTTGTGGATGTCACATGACCTAATTCTTGCAGCCTCGTGCCAACTCATAGTAAACCTCAGGAAACATTAGGTATTATTATCAATATTATTATTAGGTGGATACTATTATTAACTATATTGCGCAGAAGAAGCAACTGAGGACAAGCGTGATCCGTAGCAGATTAATCTTATCAACCACACTCACCTCCGAGATAACCATCATTCATTACTGAGGAGGAACTGAAAGGCAGTGCCATATTTTTTAAAACATATTTTAAGCGATGCCTCACGTTTTTTTTTTTCTCAGAAGAAATATTTAAATAAAACAAAATAATGTACTTGGGAGTCTTCTAAATTATTTTTATCCTAATCACCACTTACGTATGTGAATCATATTTACATGTTTGCAAATCATGTATTTATCTATATGAATCCTATCTGGACTTGTGTGGCTTCTCTCCTTGGGTCAGATATGCCTTGAGAGTGTCTCTACGTTTGGGGGACACCCAGAGTTGTTCTTAACAAGACTTACATAACCTTAGTCATTCTGCACAGGCTTCAGCATCCTTGATCTCGCCTCTGTCCAGTGACATGGCAGAAGCAAGAGAGAAACACCAAGGGAGGGAGAGAGGGGGGCGGGGAGCCACTAAAACATCAACATCCTGTGACTACTTTAAGTTGGAAGTGAGTGCCTGCCTTCCTTCCTTCCTTCCTTCCTTCCTTCCTCCCTCCTTCCTCTTTCTTTCTCTCTCTTTCCTTCCTTCCCTTCCTCCCTCCCTTCCTCCCTCCCTTCTTTCTTTCTTTCTTTCTTTCTTTCTTTCTTCTTTCTTTCTTTCTTTCTTTCTTTCTTTCTTTCTTTCTTTCTTTCTTTTCTTTTTTTCTTTTCTTTCTCCTGTGGTGGTAAGAACACTAACATGAGATCTACCTTCTTAACTTTTTCAGTGCACACTACTATATTGTTACCTATAGGCCCTGTGTTGTACAGTACATCTCTAGAACTTCTTCATCTTGTATAACTGAACCTTTATCTCATTAGGCAGCAATTCCCCATTTCCCCCTCCCCTCAGCCCCTGGTAACCACCAGTCTCCTCAGTTTCTTTGAGTTTTACTATTTTTGATACTCTGTGTAAGTGGAATCATGCAGTATTTGTCCTTTGACTGACTTATTTCACTTAGCATAGTGTCCTCCAAGTTCATTCATGTTGTCACATATGGCAGGAATCTCATTCTTTTTTAAGGCTCAATAACATCCCATTGTATGTAGAAAGCACGTTTTCTTATATCCATTCATCTGTTGATGGACATTTGGGTTGTTTCTATATCTTGACTATTTGTGGACAGCGCAGCAATGAACATGGGAGTGCAGATGTCTTTTTGAGATCCTAGTTTCAACTCCTCCAGATATATACCCAGAAACGGGATTGCTAGATCATATGGTAGTTTTAATTTTAAATTTTTTGAAAAAAAACCCATACAGTTTTCCATAGTGGCTGCATCATTCTGTATTCCCACAGTGTAGTAGGGTTCCAGTTTCTCCACATCCTTACCAATACTTGTTATCTTTTGTGGTTTTGTGGGTTTGTTGTTGTTGTTTTGTTTTTCGGTCATACTAACATATGAAGTGATAGCTCATCGTGGTTTTGATCTGCATTTACCTGCTGACTAATGATGTTGCATAAAGCTGGAGGCCATTTTTTATGTTTTCTTTGGAGAAATGTTGATTCAAGTAGTTTGCCCATTTTTTAATCTGGTTACTTGGTTCTTTTGCTATTGTGTTGTAGGAGATTTTTATATATTTTGGACATTAACTTCTTTTTTTTTTAAGATTTTATTTATTTATTTGACAGAGAGAGAGACAGCGAGAGAGGGAACACAAGCAGGGGGAGTGGGAGAGGGAGAAGTAGGCTTCCCGCCGAGCAGGGAGCCCAATGTGGGGCTCGATCCCAGGACCCTGGGATCATGACCCGAGCTGAAGGCAGACGCTTAACCGACTGAGCCACCTAGGTGCCCCAGACATTAACTTCTTTTGAGAAAGATGTTTTGCAAATATTTTCTCCCATTCCTTTGGATGTCTTTTCAATTTTTTTCATTGTTTCCTTTGCTGTGCAGAAGCTTTTTAGTTTAATGTAGTCCCATGTGTCTATTTTTTGTTTTGTTGACTATGCTTTTGGTGGCAAATCCAAGAAATTGTTTCCAAGACTACTATCAAGAAGTTTTCCCTTTAGTTTTCTTTGAGGAGTTTAGAGGCAAAGAATAGAATAGTGATTGCCAGTAATTGGGACAAAGGGAAATGGCATGTTTTCAATGGGTACAAAGTTGCTTTTCAATAGGTACAAAGTTTCTTTTATGCAAGATGAGTAAGTTCTAGAGATCTGTTATGCAACATAATACCTATAGTTAGCTGTATGGTATTGTGCACTTTAAAATCCAAGAGGAAGGGCCTCTTGGGTGGCTCAGTCAGTTAAGCATCTGACTCTTGGTTTTGGCTCAGGTCACGAGCTCAAGGTCGTGAGCTAGAGCCCCGAGTCGGGCTCAGTGCGGAGTCCACTTGAGATTCTCTCTCTCCCTTTCCCTCTGCCCCTCCCCCGACTAAAAAAATAAAATCTAAGAGGAAAGATCTCATGTTAAGTATTCTTTTTTTTAAAGATTTTATTTATTTATTTGTCAGAGAGAGAGAGAGAGCACAAGCAGGGGGAGCGGCAGACAGAGCAGGCAGAGGGAGAACCAGGCTCCCTGCTGAGCAAGGAGCCAGATGCCGGGACTCGATCCCAAGACCCTGGGATCATGACCTGAACTGAAGGCAGATGCTTAATGACTGAGCCACCCAGGCGCCCCTCACGTTAAGTATTCTTAAAATGAAGCAAAACAAAACAAAAAACCCACAAAAGAACACAAGGACATTTTGGGAAGTGATCAATATATTTAATACTTTAGTTGTGGTGATGTTATCATGGGTGCATGTAATGTCCAAACTCATCACGTTGTATACATTAAATGTGTACAACATTCGTATCTCAATTACACCTCAGTGAAGCTTTAAAAAAAGATCAGGGAAGGAATCTCACATTTGTCAAATATTGCCTCCCACTAGGCATCACTCTTGGTGCTTTACATTTTTTTGTTTTATTCAATTTTCATAAAATCTTTATAAAATGTATGCTATAATTCCTATTATTTGACTTTGTAAAATAAAATTTAAAGGTTAATCTTTTTAAAGAGGTTCATGGTAAATAGAAGAAAAGGGAACTTGCAAACAAATAAATGTAGGGCAAGGGTATTTTTTTCTTCTTTTAAATTTAGTTTGTGTAATTTTGTATAATGAGAGAGAGTGAAATATAGTCAAAATCAGAAGAGAAGGAATCAGTCCAGAGAAATGGAAGATGTTCAAGAAAGAGGGAGTCAATAATGGGGCAAAGTCACAGAAGAGATGGGAGTAGATGAAAGATCATTTTCTTACCTGGGACTAATCAAAGTAAAAATTGGTAAATTCCAATGACATTTTTCAAAGTGCTGGAACAAACAATCCTACAATTTGCATGGAATCAGAAAAGACCCCGAATCACCAAGGAAATGTTGAAAAAGAAAAACAAAGCTGGGGGCACCACGTTGCCCGATTCCAAACTATATTACAAAGCAATGATCACCAAGACAGCATGGTACTGACACAAAAACAGACATATAGACCAATGGAACAGAATAGAGAACCCAGATATGGACCCTCAACTCTATGGTCAAATAATCTTCGACAAAGCAGGAAAAAATATGCAATGGAAAAAAGACAGTCTCTTCAATAAATGGTGCTGGGAAAATTGGACAGCCACATGCAGAAGAATGAAACTCGACCATTCTCTAACACCATACACAAAGATAAACTCAAAATGGGTGAAAGACCTCAATGTGAGACAGGAATCCATCAAAATCCTAGAGGAGAACATAGGCAATAACCTCTTTGACATCGGCCACAGCAACTTCTTTCAAGATACATCTCCAAAAGCTAGTGAAACAAAAGCAAGAATGA